>NC_135316.1:6605355-7355355 GCF_048772815.1 Callospermophilus lateralis | reverse complement strand
ACAGTGAAGCCATTTTTTTATTCTCCACTTTTTGTGGTTTTTCTTGCTGCTTCACTGAGAATTTCATATTTGCTTCACAAAATACAAGGAGTTCAACTGGTACACAGTGCTGGAGGAAGTTCTGTCACGTGTGGTGGGTCAGGGTCTGCAGGAGAATGCATAAACCAGGCTAATATCCCACAGAGCTTGCCCCCTTGTACATAGCAACATGATTCTGAACATTGCCCTGAAATCTCTCCATATAACAAGATGCATTTGCAAATTAGTATCTGTTGGCTACAACATGTCAGTCACAAGCCATTTGGAAGCCAATGGCAAATCCACATGGCCCCACCACAGATGTATTATCACACACCTGCACTCCACTGCTCTAGGCCCACTACTCATCAGGGTCCAAATTACTGGCAAATCTGTTCTACACCATTTTCATGAAACCCAGTAAATCAAGGCACTGTCTGGTACACTCATGACCAGCAACAGGACATCCAAAAGTTCTCCAGTGCCACCTGGTCTTGGGAATTTCAAAAATTTCATGGTATTTATCTAGCCATTTTCAAAGATGAAGTTGGAGAAAATGTGGGTTTCAATTCATTAAGGAACCATTAATTTTTGAGGAAGCACATTGCAAGGAATGCTCTGGAGAACTCTCACAGGCAAGGCTTCCCAAAAAGTGGCCTAAAGGTCACATGAAGCCAGGCCCACTGAGGTCTAAAATGTGAGGTCCATGTGCGTTTTGACTCTCAACTATGGCTGCCACGTCTTTCAGAATAAAATCATGTGATATCCTGGCTGAGATTCCCAGTGCTCTGTGGAAAGCCACCTTGTTCCTAGATCTCAGTTTCCTTTCCAAGGGCGACTCTCATGTGTTGCCTTCTAAAATCCTAACACAATTAATGGCAATACTTCTCTGATGTCAGTTCCAGAACTCAGTCTGTAAGGGGAATCACACCAGAGTTCAAGCCTGGTTTGGTCCATCTTCTATACATTAAGAAGAGAAATGTTGATTCAGACACATTCCTTCATCTGACCAGGTTGTTTGCCATGGAATACGACTTTTCCTCTCACAGGTCCTTTATAGCTGTCTACATCTTCTCCAGGGATCATTTCTTTATTTACCTTTGAGGTTCTCAGCAGGTGGAGGATCCCCTACATTCCTGTATTGTAGGACCAACTCTGTCCCTGTTCTTTTGTAAAGTTAGATTGAGGGAACAGTGTATGGTTAGGGTTAATATCATGTTCCATTTGGGTTAGAAATCATTCTGTGCGATGAATTATGGTATTGGGAACCTGCAATATTCATAAGAATATAAGTGTAACATAAGTATGAATAGAGAAATCTAGGTAAGATTTGAAGCCCAGAAGGTCATTGGGCCCTTGACTGGGATACTTAGCTTTGAATTATATTCTGCACAGATGTCTCAGATAAATTGATATACAATGGTAGATTTCCTTGTACCTTGGATGATTGAATGTCGAAGAGAACATCCACTCAAAAAGGGATAGTCGGTAGGATTAGGAAGATAGTCAGAAGAGTGAATATAGGATTTGGTCCAAAAGATCTTTAGCAATAGGGTTTCGGGTACAGAGTGAATGTAAATGTGAGCACATGTGAAGAGTCAGTCACAGTGATGAACTGGGGAAAATATGAAGGAAAGCAGATAATAATAGAGACATTAGGAAATCAGGCAAAGTATAAACTGAGTGATAGGATTAGACATTTCAACAGGCTTGATGTTGAATATATAATCTTAGGAAGAAACAAATATATAGTCACCAATAGAATTGACATTTGAGAGCATTAGGCAACCTGGACATGGATGTTTTTCGTAATCCATGCTCACGTTCCATTTAGGCTTTGGTACAAACATAAGTGTGATCTTTGTAATTGTGTCCAGAATATTACTGTGATAAAATGTATATGTAGATCAGGTGATATGAGTATTTCTTCCACCATTTCTGGGAGCAATATTTTGAAGATGTATAAATAAGTATTGGGGGTACAAATAGGTGAACCCTGTGTCTATGAACATAGACATAATGCATGAATAGACCATACTGTGAACAAATCATATAACTGTTTCCATCTTTAAATAATGGATTGAATTGATATCTGAAAATATACAGAAAATCTTATATTGATGTACAATCCTTCATTCCAACCAGTTATACATCTAATGGTAAAATTAGGGTTATTGATTATCATGAAGCGTGTGTGAGTTTTGCTTCAAAAGTGATTATGGAAATAGAAAATTATGTGTTTGGAAAGAAGTCTCATGAAAAGACTGTGAATCAGGCGGTATAGCGATACCAGACTTCAAACTATACAACAGACCAATAGTAACAAAAACAACATGGTACTCTACCAAAACAGGCAGGTGGACAAATGGTACAGAATAGAGGACACAGAAACCAATCAACGAAACTACAACTATCTAATATTTGATAAAGGGGCTGAAAGCACACAATGAAGAAATGATAGCAGCTTCAACAAATTTTGCTGGGAAACCTGGAAATCCATATGCAACAAAAGGAAACTGAATCCCTTTCTCTCGCCATGCACAAAAGTTAACTCAAAATGGATCAAGGAGCTTGATATCAAATCAGAGACACAGTGTCTGACAAAAGAAAAAGTTGGCTACTATCTACATACTGTGGGGTCGGGCTCCAAATTCCTTAATATTACACCCATAGCACAAGAGTTAATAACTAGATTCAACAAATGGGAGTTACTCAAACTAAAAAGTTTTTTCTCAGCAAAAGAAACAATAAGAGAGGTAAATAGGGAGCCTATATCCTGGGAACAAATCTTTACTCCTCACATTTCAGATCGAGCCCTAATATCCAGAGTATACAAAGAACTCAAAAAATAAAACAAATAGATAACAAATAACCCAATTAACAAATGGGCCAAGGACCTGAACAGACACTTCTCAGAGGAGGACATACAATCAATCAACATGTACATGAAAAAATGCTCACCATGTCTAGCAGTCAGAGAAATGCAAACCAAAACCACCCTAAGATACCATCTCTCTCCAGTAAGATTGGCAGCCATTATGAAGTCAAAAAACAAGTGCTGGTGAGGATGTGGGGAAAAGGATACTCTTGTACATTGCTGCTGGGAGTGCAAATTGGTGCAGCCAATTTGGAAAGCAGTATGGAGATTTCTTGGAGAGCTGGGAATGGAACCACCATTTGACCCAGCTATTAACCTTCTTGGTCTATTCCATAAAGACCTAAAAAGAGCATGCTACATGGACACTGCTACATCGATGTTCATAGCAGCACAATTCACAATAGCAAGACTGTGGAACCAGCCTACATGCCCTTCAATAGTCGAATGGATAAAAAAATATGGCATTTATACAAAATGGAGTATTACTCTTCATTAAAAAATGACAGAATCATAGAATTTGCAGGGAAATGGATGACATTAGAGCAGGTTATGCTAAGTGAAGCTAGAAAATCCCTGAAAAACAAATGCCAAATGACTTCTTTGATATAAGGAGAGAAACTAAGAACAGACTAGTGACAAAGATCATGAGAAGATTAACAATAAACAGGGATGAGAGGTGGGAGGGAAAGGGAGAGAGAAGGGAAATTGCATGGAAATGGAAGGAGACCCTCAGGGTTATAAAAAATTACATACAAGATGAAGTGAGGGGAAAGAGGAAAAATAATACAAGGGGGAGAAATGAATTACAGTAGAGAGGGTAGAGAGAAGAGGGGAGGGGAGGTAAGAAGAGGGGGATAGTAGAGTATAGGAAAGGCTGCATATACAACAGACACTAGTATGGCAATATGTAAATCAATGGATGTGTAACTGATGTGATTCTGCAATCTGTATACGGGGTAAAAATGGGAGTTTATAACCCACTTGAATCAAAGTGTGAAATATGATATATCAAGAACTATGTAATATTTTGAACAACCAACAATAAAAATTTTAAAAAAAAGAAACCTGGAGGAGTACAATTGTTCTGAAGCAGGAAGTAATTGAAAGTGAAACAAATGTCTATAAATTTGTGAACTTGTGGATAAAATACATATCTTATGATGTGCATAAACTGAAGAAATAGTAATGTACTAGTGTTGCATAAAAATGAACGTCAAAATACACAACTTGTCACATAGGAATCTACTTGCATTAATGTTAAACTGGGTCAGATACTGCAGAAATATTAGGATTTGTATGCACCATTCACTGAAGTTAGTTTTCAGTACTAGGAAACAAATATGTATTTCAGTTGGATGAATATTTCTGGGAATAATCTTGTGAAAAGTTTATTATAAATCCACATACATGAACATGAATGAATGTAGGGAGTGTACAATAAGACACATATATTTCAGACTTTCAAAAATCTGGAGATTGTGTGTATATATATATATATATATATATATATATATATATATATATATATATATATATACACACATAAAAAACACACACAGGAACATTAAAAAGTAGCAATATATATGCCAATCGAAATTCATCATGAAATATATATCATTCACAGATACAAAACTATTTATTTTACTGAACTTGGATTTATGTATAATGTTGTTCAACTAGGAAGCAAACCCATAGATTTAATTTTCTGTTAAAACAGTGTTTAGGAGGAGTGATCTCTTTTCACAATTTGTATCTACCAAGTCAGCCACCTCACAAGAATGTATGTGTGATACCATGTAGGATTCTATATGTGAACCTAAAAAATACATGTGCTGAATAGGCTTCAGAGAAAGGGAGACAGGAATTCACATATTTGTTAACTTTAAAAATACATGGAGTACTATTTCAATTAAAAATTGACTAGATTTATAACACCAACCCTTTATCAGGCAAAAGGCAAGTCCAACTATACACCATGCCTCCTCTGAACTGCTTGTATTTGTATTCTCTTTGGGTTATTTTTCTCCATCATATTAGGATTAGTAATCAGAGTCTAGTAAGGTTTGGGTTAGTGTCATGGATTCAGTATTTCGAATGGAAAATTAAATAATGAATCCAATGTGTATGCAAATATGTGCTGCACAAAAATTTTTCCACTCTCATCCAGCACAATACCTTGAAATTATCTTCGCCCCAAGTAAGACACAATTAGAGGAGAAGAGTTAGAAAATCTGTGAATACATATCTGTATTGGAAAATGCTCAGGAGTTCACAACCTTGGAGGTGGTAGAGTAGTTTCCAAAAGTAAGGGACACGGGTTGATAGACCCAACCTTATCTTTATTAAAATTGGGAGCCATCTTGCCACAAAGCCATGGAAAGTTAATTTTGGCTTTACTATAAATAACTGCAAATTCTGAACCTGCTTGGAATGCCTGCCCGTGCCTTGAACTCACCCATGCTTGACTCTCTGACCAGATAGCAGCCCTCGCTGAAACTTTAGTGACACATCATAAATTTTGGCCTTCCCTGGCCAGACAACGACCCTCTCTGAGGCTCTAATTGTCCCCATAATTTCTGATATTGGAGCCAGCAAAAAAATAAATAAACGACCATTTGTGTGATGCTTGTCAAAGTTCTTTTATCTGTAACCCCTCTTTTGTGTAACTTTCTGGGCTATATAGCTGGGCTGTAGGAAAGGCGGGGCTGCTGTCTTGTTCCTGCCGTTTTGGGAGGGAGAGGCAGCCCAGCCGGTTGACATAATAAGCTTGCCTCAATTTGATTTGAGATAGAGTCAGTTTTCTTTTTTTGCATCCTCATCTAACTTTTTTGAGTTCCCCAGCAAGATGACCCTGCCGACCAGATCACAAGACCAGACTGCTGGAAATTCTGAATCTGGCCTTCCCTCCAGGGCTCCGGGCCGGAGAGCCACTCTAGGGGGTGCACATCTTGAGATGTTCCAAGGCCTTGGAGTGAGCTTTCGGTCCCAGAAGCACTGCGGTGAACCACTGCACTAAAACTATTAGCAAGCACCTGGTGGAAGAGGCCTCAATAATTAAGTGGCGCCTTTATAACATCTGATATCCGTTTAAGGGAGATATGTTCTGATGACATAGAGGTGTCCTGGGGAGGCTCACATACAGTCCTTTTCGGGACAGTAATGAGAATCGTTCTGTCCTCTGTTCTGTTCTGTAGGGAATTCCTCTGTAATGGTACAGAGGTGCTGACTGGCATGCACAATGGTAGAGAGGTGCTGACTGGCATGCACGCGGTCCTACTTCGGAGCTTTAGCAAGACGTTGCATTGCTCCTCTGTTTTTCTGTTTTGAGTCTGGGTGTCTGTTTTTTGTGTTTTGTTCTGTGTTCTATATGTTTTTCTTGTTTGTTTTGTGTGTTTTGTTCTGTGATTTCTGTGGTAAAAACATAAGTATATTGGACGTGAAAATGGGTAACAAAGCAAGTAAGCCTGACATCCCTTTGGATTGTGTTTTAAGGAACTGCAATGAACTTTACCCTCCTTTGTTAAGCAGGATGAGAGAAGCCCCAAGATGGCTGCCTGGAGCACACCCACCGCAGAGGGCAATGCCTGCTGGGGACCTATAAACTGAGTATCTCCCAGGTTAACAAGTGAAAATCCATTAAAACCCGTTGTCACTCCAGATCAAGAGAGTCACAACTTTTGGGCAGGGTCCCCTGTGTTTCTTGTTTGTTACCAAAGCAATAAACCTCCCTTATTCTTTTTCTGAAAACCTTGTCCTCATTATTAAATTGGCATTAATTGGCTTCAAGTTCAGGAGCCGAACTTTAAGTTACAAATTTTGATTCATCCCTCTGCCCCCGTCACGGAACTTTTTTAGAGCTGACTACTGAAATGTTAGTAGATGGAGCATGCTTGGGGTGGAACCGAACCAGAGGAGCTAATCCTGTAAGTAAAAGGAGGGACTGAAAGACTCCCAGCAGCTGCTGAAGCCCTGTTGCTTCAGGAAATTCCCTTCTTCCTTCCCTGCACTGTAAGGATTATGCCACCTCTGTCTTGATATAAAAGAGAAAAAGGAAAAGGGGACACTAAATGCATTAAAGTCACCATGGATACCCTTGATTGTATATTTCAGGTTGCCCCTCTGTGAAAACATCTGGTCCCCCCCTGTGGACATCTATGGTGCCACTGGTGTAGGAGATTTTTCTCTTATCTGCTCTGGTTTAAAGGTTTCTGTCTGACAGCCATAATCTGGACCTCCTTTCTGTCTTGTGTCTTTGTTTCTGGCCCTTTAAGACATGTGCAATAATGTGTTGATATTATAAATTGTTTCTTGGAAATGATCTTAGCTGAATGTGTGTCTAAATGATGATGTTTCATTGTACCAATCTGGTATTTGAATGGGTTTTTGAAGCATTGCACAATCTTGCAGTTAAAAGTCAGGTTTAGGTAATTGTTTAGTTTATGATTTCAGATAATTCATGGCAGAGAACTTAAATACTTAGGATGAAAAACTAAAGAACTCTACTTCCAAGTTGGCAAGTAACTTCCCAATCATTCTGTCTTTTTTTCACCAATTTTGAATTGGGTAGCCTGGGAAAATGTCACTGTGTGTACCAGTGCATTAACTTGGACAAGAATACTAAATCATTGTATGATATCTGTTGACAAAACCATTGGTAAAGATATAAAATTTTGTGAATTGTATCTTAAATTTGTATCATAATCTTCAACATCCTAACCTGAAAATTATGGTTAAAATGCCTTAGGCCTGAGGTATCTTCTAAGAATAGCCATTTTTTCTTTCTCCTTCCAGACCTCAGCCAGGACTTATTTTGAAATGCAAATCAAAGAAGCCTGTAAGCTTAGTAGGAGACTGATTTGAGGCCTAAGGGGGAAAAAAGGTAAATTGTATGGTATTTACTAATTACTGGCCAATCATTTTTTCTAGGACTCATAATTTTTTTCTTAGATTCTTTATTTATTTTTGGAGCTCATACAGACCTAGGTTAATGATTTTCTGATCAGTACTATTTTTGACAAACTGTGGAATTTTTAAAACAATGCAATGGAGATTTCACCTGTGAAAAGCTACAAGGCCTTCATTTTTATTATATGTGCACACTTTTGTTATGCATTGTATGTCTATATATATATATATACATATGTCCATATACCATATATATGATACACAAATTAACATATATAAGAAGCACTCATATTAAAAAGCACTCATAAAAACGATTTTAAAAAGTGGATCCAAAGATCTTTAATTCACGTGATTTAAATGTTTCAATTTAAATTGGATAAACAGATAAATATAAATGTCATTAAATTTCAGGTTACAAGTTTTTCTAGGTGTTCAAAAATCTCATAAAATATTAATGTCTACAAAAGGTCTAATATGCCTTTGTTCTAGGACTTTTGTTTCAATCAAATAATGTTTTACACTGTTCAAAACATTTGTCTAATATTTTGATAAATAAGTAAAGAAAATTTGATATGGGATTACTCATTCATGAGTACTTTTGTTTGATATCTGATTGATATACCAAGGTCTGTATAAGTTTGTACTAAAGTCTGTATAAGATTGTAAAAATCACTCATGTGTTAAAGAGACAAAAATTTCTTAAACATGAGTTTACCCATAACATTTAGTTTATTAAGATTTATTTTTTCTAGAGCAAGCAACCATAAAAATTAAACAACTGTTTAAATAAGATCTGTTATTTTAAAGCACTGTACTGACATTTCTTTAAAAGCTTAACTTGGTTAATGTAGAAACATCAATGTAATTGTGATGCTATTAATGTGCTCATATGTTCCAGGTATACAAGTCTATAAGGTAGAAACTTTAAAAGAGCATTATATCAAGCTGGTGTTCTGAAGTTGTGTGGTAAATAAAATATATATTGGGGATTTATTTACCTGTTATCAATAAGATATGTAAAGTTATATGTTACTTTTTACATTGTGGAACAATTTAATTGTATTTTTAAGTTAATGAGACTCTAATCTATGTAAAGGTTAAAAACTTTCAGCCGTTCTTTAATTCATGTTTTAAATGTTATATCATATGGTGTTAGCTAATGTTCACGTGACCTCAAAAAATTTATGTAAACTTTGTTAAATAATATTTAAAAACCAAAGATCACCTCTACAACTAAAACGCTTAAGATTTATCAAGAGCCCTGCTTCCTGAGATAAGGCTCTGTGTCCCATCTTACTACATGTGAGAATGACTACAAAAGCAGTAGGTCAGATTTTATTTCATTTAAAGTTTTGTTCAAAAGTTTATTTTTTCTTCTGTCAAGATTACTAGGATCTCAAAAAGGGGATATAATATATAACTCACCCAAATAATTCAGGGTAGCTATTAAAAGAACAAAGTATTTTTACTCTTGTTAAAACATTTTATTTTTTAATTTTCTTATAAGTGATCTAAAGATTCCCTGTTGGTGTTTTACAGAAGAGTTGCTTTAAGAACACAACATTGGTTAATTTAAGATAATAAGTCATCAACTACAAGACAGACAGAATAATAAGATCCCAATTAATAAAATATAAATAATTATAAAGTTATCATCACTAAAGCCAATTACTCTTAATATATGGCTGTTAAAAATTTTTTGCTGTTTTTTTCTGATTAGGATTGAAAATTAAAGTTAAAAGAAAAGGGCCAAGAAAACCAATATTTGACTCTTGCCCTCTGAGTCAGTCTAAATCCAGGGAACAGGGGACTTCTCTATGAGCTTTGCAACTCTGGGCCACATAACCTCCTGATCAGGGAGATTAATGAGACCACTGGAGAACAGAAAGCCAATCAGTGCATTTGCTACAAAGAGGAGAGTCATCAGAAAAGGGAGATATCCCTGATGCTTCCGAGGAAAACCACATGGGCAAGCAAGACCTGGATCCACCTAGTGCAAATGGCACCAGCAGAACTGAGAAGCTGCTCTCAAGTTTCCCAAGGAATGACTCCCATAAAAGCTCAGCTGACTGTTAACAATAGATAGAAACAAAAGTCAGTTTGACTGCTTCACCTTAAACACTTAGCAAAGACAGTTGAAAGCAAAATATAGCCATTCCTGGGCATTTTAAATAATAATAACAATAATAATATCATAAGGTATACACTTTATGTTAGCCTCCCAAAATAAGTAAGACTGTTGGCTACAAAGAAGGATTCTCAGACAGGAATGCTTGATAACTATAAAAAGAGACAATCAAGAGGAGCTGCCAGAGGCAGAAGTTATTAGATTAAGCCTACAGATATTCCTAACCTACACAGGTAGACTTGGTGTTTGCTAGTACGATTATACAGCCCTGAGTAACAGAATTAAATGTTTCTCTATTAGACACAGAGGTCATACTAGTGAAAGGATTTTGTAAGATCAGATGACATTAAATTATTGAACTGTATCATATGGGGAGGGACAACTGTAACACTAAAATTTAAATATTAAGTTGACAGTCCTGATAATTGGGGATATTAAAGACTGGTGAGGGAACTTCATACAGTGACATGTTCCAGCTGCTGCAACATTATTCAATACTCATGTTTTTTGTTTCTCTCATAGAAGAACCCATCCCCAGATGACTTTACAACCTGTTATTCCCCAACCAGATTTCAAAACAAACTGACTTCAAAAAGGCAACTCATGTCCCTCAACTGACTTCAAAAAGGCAACTCATGTCCCTCACACCATGCACTCTCATGTCACCCTCTCTCAGCTCAGAAGAAGCCAAAATGAGAGACGACACTCTACTTACACCAATGGTGCCAAATATAAATAGACTATCAATATAAGTAATTAATTAAGTCACAAAATATCAGGAAGACTGGTTTTCGGTGAGTTCAAAAAATTTGGAGACTGTTACCTGAGGGATTAAAATTTCCTCAGTGCTTTTTCCCTACCCTATCAAAGATTTGAAAGGGACACATAAGAAAAGGGGAGAAAGATAGACCCAACATTATCTTTTATTAAAATTGGGAGCCATCTTGCAACAAAGCCATGAAAAAATCATTTTGGCTTTACTATAAATTACTGCAAATTCTGAACCTGCTTGGAATGCCTGTCCGTGCCTTGAACTCACCCATATATGGCTCTCTGACCAGGTAGCAGCCCTCTCTGAATCTTTAGTCACACCTCATAAATATTGGCCTTTTGTGGCCAGACAATGACCCTCTCTGAGGCTCTAATGGTCCTCATAAATTTTGATGTTGGGGCTAGCAAAAAAAATGTAAAATACCATAAGAGTGAAGCTTGTCAGAGTTCTGTTATCTGTTACCCCAATTTTGTGTAACTTTCTGGGCTATAAAGCTAGGCTGTAAAAAGATGGGGTTGCTCTCTTGTTCTCGCCATTTTCGAAGGGAGAGGCAGCCCAACTGGTGGAAATAATAAGCTTGCTTTTATTTGATTTTAATTGGAGTCAGTTTTCTTTTATTATATCCTGGTCTAACAGGTAAACACATCACAAACATACAGCTCTGCCGGCCTAATGACTTCTTGAGAAACTGCCTCTGAGGTTGGGTACTTGAAAAATATGTTGTTGTCAGAAGCTTTAGCTTCTTTTCTAGTGAGACCATCAAAGCTGGGTCTGCATCTATGTGACTGGAGGGCATGGTTTCTTATTTTCCAATGAACATGATGCAGCAGTGCTGAATTCTCTCTTGGTAGCTAAACTGTGGCCACTGGGGACTAAGTGTCTCCCTGGGTGGACTGTGAAGCCATTTGGTCATCCTCCATTTTCATGGTGTTTCTTGGTGCTGCACTGGGAGTGTGGCATTTGCTTCACGAAATACAAAGAGTTCAACTGGGACACAGTGCTGGAGGGAGTTCTGTCACGGGTGCTGGGTCAGAGACTACAGGAGAATGCACCAACCAGGCTTCTATCCCACATAGCTTTCCCCTTGACTATAGCAAACTGATTCTGAACATTGCCTTGAATCCTCTCCATATAACAAGATGCCTTTACATATAAGGGTCTGCTGGATGCACCATGTCAGCCAAAAGGCATTTGGAAGTCAATTGGAAATCCACATGGCCCCATCTCTGATATTTTATCTCACGCCTGCACACCAGAGCTCTGGGCCCACTACTCAGCAGTCTCAACTTACTGGCATCTCTGTTCTGCAACATTTTCATGAAACCCAGTCAATCAAGGCACTGTCTGATACACTCATGATCAGCAACAGGAGATCCAAAAGTTCTCCAGTGCCACCTGGTCATGGGAGTTTCAAAAATTTCAGGGTATTTATCTAGCCACTTTGCAAAGATAAAGTTGGAAGCACTGTGGGTTTCAATTCATTCAGGAACCATTAAATGTTGAGGAACCTCATTTCAATGAATGTTCTGGAGAACTCTCAAAGACAAGGCTTCCCAAAGAGTAGCCAAAAGGTCACAAGAATCCAGGCCCATTGAGGTCTACAATGTGAGCTCCATGTGGTTTTGACTCTCAACTATGGCTGCCAAGTCTTTCAGAATATAATCATGTGATATCCAGGCTGAGATTCCCAGTGATCAGTCGAAAGCCACCCTTGGCCTAGATCTAAGTTTCCAAGGGTGACTCTCATTCTTGGCCTTCTAAAATTTCAACACAATTCATGGAATACTTCTCTGAGGTCAGTTCAAGAACTCAGTCTCTAAGGGAAATCACACCAAAGTTCCAGCCCTTGTGGATCCAGTCATTTCTTCCAACCGCCACACAATTAAACACCAATTAAAACCAAAACACTCCCACATGTTCTTCACCTTCTTCCATATAGACACTCATCATTAACTCTGGCTGGACGTTTCCCTGAGGGGCGCAGCACAAGACAGTGTCCAAAATAAGGTCCCTTGTCCCTTTTTTACCTAAAGTCAGGTAGGCCTGGACACCATTCCTGTGAACCAGGAGTGATAAAATAAGCCTGGCCTTAATACTTCTCTGCTTCTCTAATTTTAGGCCTACTGACTGTCAGGAATAGATTCTTTATGTGATTTGGAGTCATGAGAAAAACAAAGCACATATGGGCTTAGCCTCTGCAGGGCTTTGAAGAACTCATTTGACCCAAAGGATCCCTATTCTTACTTGATGGAGATCAGGAACCTATCAGAGTAAGGCAACATACTTCATAAACAGTGACTGATCCTTTTGCCATTTTGGTTTTGGATGCACACATGGGATCTTTCTTTAGATCCATGAGGTGCTGAGAATCTAAGCCACGGCCTCACACAGGGCCAAGAGGCTGATTCAGACACATCCCTTTCCAAAGCAATTAAGCAAAGAGACACAGGTGATGCCAATTCATTTCCATTTGAAAACCGTTTTTTTCAGGCTTCACAAATTTGTGGCCTGAGGCAAAGACCTTCCTGACACTCAGAGCAACAGAAAAATAGGTAAGCAAAAGGCCCAAAAGAGGGTTTCTCCACTAAGACTTTACAAGTCACACTGATGTCTGAGTTTTCTGACATGCTTGCTATTCCCTTCAGCTATCCAGTATATGGCAATATCACAGAGCTTGGAGGTGGTACATATCTTGGACACAAAACCATGAGCCTTCTCTGGAGAGTGGCCAGAATTCAGGAAGAAAACAGGAACTTAGGAAGTTAGTAGGTGTTGCCCATCCCTAAAGCAACCCGCAGTCCACTCATAAATTGGGCAGAATGAATGTTGGCAAGCTTTCTACTAGATAGGACACATCAATTGATGCATTATCTTTTATAATGTCTACAAACACGGACACAGTGGAATATACAGGCATACAAACGATCGCCTTGTCAAATGACTTACTATAAACAGTCCACTCCAAACCAAACAAACCGCCTTTCCTACCTATTCTCAGAACACGAGACTAAACCACAAAATCACAACCACACCCACAACAACACCTCCTTCATTCAAGTAGGTCTGTGACTAATAGGAGTGTACTCTGACTGATGGGCCATACTATGTTTTTTTGAAATGGCCTGTCCTTTCTCAGATCTGGTCTCCTTGGCCAACACTGTGAAGTTTTCAGGAGCCAGTGGTGAGCCACTACCTGCTTTCTCAGGAAAGTCCCCTTTTCAGAGCTCTCCTGGCATTTTGAAATCCTCACATCAGTAGGTACCAAGGAAGACTTACTCTGTCCTTGGTTATTCCAAACAACTGAGCCCACTGGGAAAGAAACTGGGACTGACTTTTGGTGCCTGGCTTCCTGGATCCCAAGTTCAGAGAGATCCATCACCAAGGAAGAAAGGTAGGTCGCTTCATTCAGGAACTGAATGAGGTTACTGCCATGGCAACCACTTTGTCCTAACAATTGCTTTCAAGGGTCCCATGAGATGGAGGCTGCCCCTACTACCTGTGACACTTTCACAAGTTAGACTGGTATATCAACCATAGGAACTTGGGAACAGCTCTCCACACAGGCCTGGTTTGGTCCATGTTCTCTACATTAAGAAGAGAGAGGCTTATTCAGACACAACCCTTCATCCTGACCAGGTTGTTTGCCATGGAGGATGACTTTTGCTCTATTAGGTCCTTCATAGCTGCTTACAACTTCTGCAGGAATCATTTCTGCATGGACGTTTGAGTTTCTCAGCAGGTGGAAGATCCCCTACATTCCTGTATTTTAAGACCAACTCTGTCCCTGCTCTTCTGTAAAATTAAATTGACTGAACAGTGAATGGTTAGGGTTACTAACAGGTTCAATTTGGAGTAGGAAACTTTCTGCAGGATGAATAATGATATTGGGAAACTGCGATATTTACAAGAATATATAGGTGAAATGTAAGAATGAAAACAGAAATCTAGGTGATATTTGAAGCCCAGTAGGACATTGGGCCCTCAATTGGGATACTTAGCTTTGAATTATGTTCTGCACTGATGTGTCATATAAATCGATATACATTGGCTTAGGTCCTTGTACCATGGATGATTGAATGTAGAAGAGAACTTCCAGTCAAAAGGGATAGTCAGTAGGATTAGGAAGATTCTCGGTAGGTTTAGAAAGAAGAGTGAGTATAGGATTTGGACCAAATGTTCTTTAGCAATATTGTTTCGGGTAGACAGTGAATGTTAATGTCAGCACATCTGAAGAGTCAGTCACAATGATGAACTGGGGAAAATTGTTAGGAAAGCAAATATCAATAGAGACATTACAAAATCAGGCAAAGTATAAAGTGAGTGATAGGATTAGATATTTTCAAGAGGGTTGAGTTTGAATATATAATCTTAGGGAGAAACAAATATGTAGTGACCAGTAAGATTGACATTTGAGAGCATTAGGCAACCTGGACATGTATGTTTAGTAATCCATGCTCACTTTCCATTTAGTCTTTGCTACAATCTTAAGTGTGACCTTTGCTTTTTTTGTCCAGAATATTACTGTGATAAAACATATATGTAGATCAGGTGACATAACTATTTCTTCCACCATTTCTGGGAGCAACATATTGAAGACATATAAATTAGTAATTGGGGAACAAAGAGGTGTACCCTTTGTCTGTGCATATAGAGATAATGCATGAATAGACCATACTGTGAATAAATAATATATCTGCTTCCGGCTTTAAATAATGGTTTTAAATTATATCTGAAAATATACAGGAAATCTTATATTGACATACAATTGTTCATTCCAACCAGGTATATATCTAATAGAGATATTAAGGTTATGGTTTATCATGAAGGGTGTGTGAGTTTTGCTTCAAAAGTGATTATGGAAATCGAAAATAACGTGTTTGGAAAGAAGTCTCATGAAAAGACCAGTCAAGAAACCTGAAGAAATACATGTTTTATGAAGCAGGAAGTGATTGTGAAACAAATGAGTATAAATTTGTGAACTTGTGGATGAAACATATATCCTATAATTTGCAAAAACTGAAGAAATAGTAATGTACCAGTGTTGAATGAAAATAAACGTCAAAATACACATCATGTCCCATACAAATCTACTTGATTGATGTTAATCTGGGTCAGTTACTGTACAAATATTAGGAATTGTAAGCACCATTTACTGAAGTTAGTTTTCAGAACTACGAAACAAATGTGTATTTCAGGTGGATGAATATTTCTGAGAATAACCTTGTGAAAAGTTGATTATAAATCCACATTCTTGAACATGAATGAATTTAGGGAGTGTATACAAGATACATATATTTCATATTTTAAAAAATCAGGAGAGTGTATATATATATATATACACACACACACACACACACACACAAAACACACACACAGACACACACACACACACACAAAACACACACACAGACATTAAAATGTAGGAATATATACGCCCATCGAAATTCATCAAAAAATATATAGCATCTACAGATGCAAAAATATTTATTTTACTGAACAAGGATTTATGTATAATGTTGTTCTACTAGGAAGCTCACCCATAGTTTGAATTTTTAGTTCCAACAGCGTTTAGGAGGAGTGATCTCTTCTCACAAGTTGTATCTGCCAAGTCAGTCACCTCAGAAAAATGTACATGTGATAACAGGTAGGATTCTATATACGCATATAAAAATACATGTACTGAATAGGCTACAGAGAAAGGCAGACAGGAATTTACATATTTTTTAACTTTAACAATACATGGAGAACTATTTCAATTAAAAATTCACTAGATTTATAACACCTACCCTTTATCATGCCAAAGGCAAGTCCAACTATATCCCATGCCTCCTCTGAACTGCTTGTATTTCTATTCTGCTTGGGTTGTTTTTCTCTATCATATTAGGATTAGTAGACAGAGTATAGTAGGGTATGGTTTATTGTCAGGTATTCAGTAATTCAAATGCAAAATAGGAAAATGAATCCAATGTGTATGCAAATATATGCTACACAATAATCTTCCCACTCTCATCCAGAACAATGCCTTTACATTACCTTCACCCCAAGTAAGACACAATTAGAGTAGAAGGGTTTGAAAATCTGTGAATATATATCTAGAGTGGAAACAAATATGTATTTCAGGTGGATGAATATTTCTGAGAATAATCTTGTGAAAAGTTGATTATAAATCCACAACATAAATATAAATGAATTTAGGGAGTGTATAATGAGACACATATTTCATATTTTGAAAAATCTTGAGAGTGTATCTATCTATCTATCTATCTATCTATCTATCTATCTATACACACACACACACACACACACACACACACACACACACACACAGACATTAAAAATTGCAATATATATGCCAAACGAAATTCAACATAAAATATATATCATCCACAGATGCAAAAATATTCATTTTACTGAACATGGATTTATGTATAATGTTGTTCAACTAGGAAGCTCACTCACATTTGAATTATCAGTTCAAGCAGAATTTAGGAGGAGTGATCTCTTCTTTCAATTTGCATCTGCCAAGTCAGCCACCTCAAAAGAATGTACATGTGGTACCAGGTAGGATTCTATATGTGCATATAAAAATACGTGTGCTGAATAAGCTACAGAGAAAAGGGGACAGGAATTCACTTAGTTGTTAACTTTAAAAACACATGGAGAACTATTTCAACAAATAATTGACTAGATTTATAACTGCTACGCTATATCATGCAAAAGGCAACTCCAACTATAAAACATGCCTCCTCTGAACTGCTTGTATTTCTATTATATTTGTGTTATTTTTCTCCATCATATTAGGATTAGTAGTAAGAGTCTTGTAGGGTATGTGTTAGTGTCAGGGATTCAGTATATCTAATGGAAAATAGAAAATTGAATCCAATGTGTATGCAAATATGTGCTACACAAAAATCTTCCCACTCTCATCCAGAACAATGCGTTGACATTACCTTCTCCTCAAGTAAGACACAATTAGAGGAGAAGAGTTAGAAAATCAATGAATATATATCTGGAATGGAAAATGCTCAGGAATTCACAACTTTGGAGGTGGTAGAGGAGATTCTAAAAGTAAGGGACAGGGTAAACACTCCACAAATATGGAGCTCTGCTGCCCTAAATACTTCTTGAGAAACTGCCTCTAAGGGTGGGCACTTGAAATATATGATGTTGTCTGGAGATTTAGTTCCTTTGTAGAGAGACCCTCAAAACTGGGTCTGCATCTATGTTACCTGGGGGACATGGTTTCTTATTATCCAATGAACATGAGGCAGCAGTGCTGAATTCTCTCTTTGTAGGTAAACTATGGACACTGGGTTCTAAGTGTCTTTCATTGTGGACTGTGAAGCCAATTGGTCATCCTCCAATTTTGTGGTGATTCTCGCTGCTCCACTGGGAGGTTGGTATTTTCTTCACAAAATACAAGGAGTTAAAATGGGACACAGTGGTGGAGGGAGTTCTTTAAGGTGTGGTGAGTCAGGGTCTGCAGGAGAATGCACCAACCAAGGTTCTATCCCACGTAGATTGCCCACTTGAGAATAGCAACATGATTCTGAACATTGCACTGAATCCTCTCCAAGTAACAAGATGCCTTTACATATATGGGTCTGCTGACTTCAGAATGTCAGTCACAAGCCATTTGGAAGTCAATGGCAGATCCACATGGCCCCAACACAGATGTTTTATCACACAGTTGCATAACACTACTCTAGGCCCACTACTCACCAGGCTCCAACTTTCTGTCATATCTGTTCTACACCATTTTCATTAAGCCAAGTCAATCAAGGCAGTGTCTGGTATACTCAGGATCAGAAACAGGACATCCAAAGTTTCTCCAGTGCCAGCTGATGATGGGAATATCAAAAATTTTATGGTATTTTTCTAGCCATTTTTCACGGATGAAGTTTGAGGCTCTGAGGGATTCAATTAATTCAGGAACCATTAAATGGTGAAGAAGCTTATTTCAATGAAAAACTCTGGAGCATTATCACAGGCAAGGCTTCCCTAAGAGTGGCCAAAATGTCACATGATGCCAGGCCCATTGAGATCTACAATGTGAGGTCCATGTGTGTTTTAAACTCAAATATGGCTGACAAGTCTTTAAGAAAAATTTCATGTAATATCAGGGCTGAGATTCCCAATGTTCTGTGGAAATCCAACCTGGGCCTAGATCTCAGGTTCCAAGGGCGGCTCTCATGTGTGGCCTCCTAAAATCCCAACACAATTCATGGCAATACTTCTCGGAGGTCAGTTCCAGAACTCAGTCTCTAAGGGGAATCACACCAGAGTCCAAGCCCAGCGGAACCAGTCATCTCTTCCAACAGACACACAAATGACCACAATTAAAATCAAAACACTCCCACATGGCCCTCATCTTCTTCCATATAGACACTCATCATTACCTCAGGCTATATGTTTCCATGAGGGTCAGAGCCAAAGAGAGTATCCAAAATAAGGTCCCTTGACCCCATTTGCCTAACGTCAGTGTGCCAGGGACACCCTACCTGTAAACCAGGAGTGATCAAAAAGGCCTGCCCTTAATACTGCTCTGATTCTCCATTTTGTGGCCTAATGACTGTGGGGTTTAGATTCTTTTTGTTAATTGGAGTCAAGAGAAAACCCAAGCACCTATGGCCTAGCCTCTGCAGTGATTTGAAGAACTCATTTGACCCAAAGGATCCCTATTCTCAAAGATGGAGGTCAGGAAACTTACAAAGCAAGGCGAGAGACTTCATCCACAATGACTGCTCTTTTGGCTATTTTGGTTTTGGATACACACATGGGATTTTTTAAAATCCATCAGGTGCTGGGAATCTAAGCCACAACCTTACAAAGGGCCAAGAAGCTGATTCAGAAACATCCCTTTCCAAAGCAATTAAGGAAAGAGCCACAAATGATGCCCATACATTTCCATTTGAAAACTCTTCAGTCTTCACAAAGAAGTGGCATGAGGCAAAGTCCTTTCTGACATTCAGGGCAACAGTACAATAGGTAAGCAGCAGGTCCAAAGCAGGGTTTCTCCACTGAGACTTTCCTGGTCACACTGATATCTGAGTTTTCTGAGATGCTCACCATTCTCTTCAGCTATCCAGTACATGGCCGTGTCACAAAGCTTGGAGGTGGTACATATCTTGGACACTAAACCATGAGCCTATACTGGAGATTGGCAAGAATTCAGGAAGAAAACAAGAACTTAGAAAGATATTAGGAGTGGCCCATCCATAAGGCAAGCCACAGACCATTCATAAATTGGGCAGGACGAATGCTGGGAAGATTTCTACTAGACAGGACATATATATTGATGCGCTCTCTTTTCTAATGTCTACAACAACGGAAAAAGTGGGATACACAGACATAGAAACACTCGCCTTGTCAAAAGATTTACTAGAAACAATTCACACCAAACCAAACAAAACGACTTTCCTACCTATTCTCAGAACACGAGACAAAACCACAAACCCACACCCACACCCACATCCACAAAGACCCCCAAGTAGGTCTGTGAAAATACGGAGTGTCTTTTGACTGGTGGGCCATAATATATTCCCCCATAATGGGCTTTCCTGTCTCAGATCTGGTTTCTGTGTCCAACTCTGTGAAGCTGTCAGGAGCAAGCGGTGAGCCACTACCTTCTTTCTCAGGAAAGGCCCCTCTTCAGACCTTCCTGGCATTTGGCCATCCTCACATCAGTAGGTACCAAGAAAGACTGTCTCTTTCCTTGGAAAATCCAAACAAGTTTGACCACTGGGACTTGGACTGGGACTGGTTCTGGGTGCCTGTCTTCCTGTATCCCAAGTTCAGAGAGTTCCATCACCAAGGAAGTGAGTTGAGGTCACTTCCTTCAGGAACTGAATGAGGTCACTACCTTGGCAACCACTTTGCCCTAACAATTGCATTCAAGGGTCCCATGAGATGGAGGCTGTACCTATTTGCTATGACATTTTCACAAGTTAGAATGGTATATCAACCATTGGCACCCAGGAACACCTCTCCACACAGGCCTGGTTTGGTCCATCTTCTCTACATTAAGAAGAGAGAGGCTGATTCTGACACAATCTTTCATCCTGACCAGGTTGTTTACCATGGAAGATGACTTTTGCTCACTCAGGTCCTTCATAGCTGGCTACATCTTCTCCAGGGATCATTTCGGCATGAAACTTTGAGGTTCTCAGCAAGTGGAAGATCCCCTACATTCCTGTATTGTAAGACCAAATCTGTCCCTGCTCTTCTGTAAAGTTAGATTGAGGAAAGAGTGTATGGTTACGGTTAATAACATGTTCGATTTCTGTTACGAATCATTCTGCTGGATGGATAATGGTATTGGAAACCTGGGATATTCATAAGATTATGTAGGTGAAATATATGTATAAAAACAGAAATCTAGGATTTGAAGCCCAGAAGCGCATTGGGCCCTTGATTGGGATACTTAGTGTTGAATTAGGTTCTGCACAGATGTCTCAGATAAATCAATATATAATGGCATAGGACTTTGTACATTGGATGATTGAATGAGGAAGAGAACATCCAGTCAAAAGGGATAGTCGGTAGGATTAGGAAGATAGTTGGTAGGTTTAGGAAGAAGAGTGAGTACAGGATTTGGACCGAAATTTCTTTAGCAATAGTGTTTCAGTTAGAGAGTGAATGTAAATGTCAGCACATATGAAGATTCAGTCACAATGATGAACTTTGAAAAATATGTAGGAAATCAGATAATAATAGAGACATTAGAAAATCAGGCAAAGTATAAAGTGAGTGATAGGATTAGACATTTTGTACACTGTTGAGTTTGAATATATAATCTTAGGAAGAAACGAATATGCAGTGAACAGTAGGATTGACATTTGAGAGCATTAGACAACCTGGACATGGATGCTTTTAGTAATCCATGTTCACTTTCCTTTTAGGCTTTGGTACAATCATAAGTGTGACCTTTGCATTTTTTGTCCAGAATATTACTGTCATAGAATGTATATGTGGATCAGGTGACATGAGCATTTCTTCAAGCATTTCTGGGAGCAAAGTTTTCAAGTCCTATAAATTAGTATTGGGGGTACAAAGAGGTGTACCATGTGTCTATGAGTATAGACATAATGCATGAATAGACCACATTATGAATAAATAATTTAACGGGTCCCACTTTAAATAATGGATTGAATTGATATCTGAAATCTTATAAGAAATCTTATATTGATATAACATCATTCATTCCAACCAGCAATACATCTAAAGGTAATATTAGGGTTATGAATTATCACGAAAGGTGTGTGAGTTTTGCTTCAAAAGTGATCATAAAAATCGAAAATAATGTGTTTGGAAAGAATTCTCATAAAAAGACCAGTCAAGAAACATGGAGGAATACATGTTATCTGAAGAAGAAAATGATTGAAAGTGAAACGAAAGCCTATAAATTTGCGAACTTGTGGATGAAATATATATCCCATGATGTGAATAAATTGAAGAAATAGAAATGTACCAGTGTTGAATAAAACGATCATCCAAATACACATCATGTCCCATAGGAATATACTTGCATTGATGTTAAACTGGTTCAGTTACTGTAGAAATATTAGAATTTGTGTGCATCATTCACTGAAGTTAGTTTTCAGTACTAAGAAACAAATATGTATATCAGGAGAATGAATATTTTGAGAAAATTCTTGTGAAAATTTGATTATAAATCCACATACTTGAATATGAATGAGTTAAGGGAGTGTATAATAAGACACATATTTCATATTTTGAAAAATCTGGAGAGTATATTTATAAATATCCCAAATGAAATTCACCATGAAATGTATATCATCCAGAGATCCCAAAGTATTTTTTTTATTGAACATGGATTTATGTATAATGTTGTTCAATTAGGAAGCTCACTCATAGGTTGAATTTTCAGTTCCAAAAGCGGTTAGGAGGAGTGATCTCTTAAAATTTGTATCTGCCAAGTCAGCCACATCACAAGAATGTACGTGTGGTATCAGGTAAGATTCTATAATTGCAGGTAAAAATACATGTGCTGAATAGGCTACAGAGAAAGGGAGACAGGAATTCACATATTTGTTAACTTTAAAACACATGGAGAACTATTTCAACAAATAATTGTCTAGATTTATAACTCCTACCCTATATAATGCAAAAGGCAATTCCAAATATACTCCATGCCTCCAGTTCTGAACTACTTGTATTTCTATTCTTTTTGGGTTATTTTTCTCCATCTTATTAGGATTAGTATTCAGAGTCTACTAGGGTAGGTGTTTGTGTCAGGTATTCAGTATTTCAAATGGAAAATTGGAAAATGAATCCAATGTGTATGTAAATATGTGGTACACAAAAATCTTCCCACTCTCCTCCTTGACATTACAATCACCCAGAGAAAGACACAATTAGAGGAGAAGAGTTACAAAATCTGTGAATAAATAACTGGAATGAAATATGCTCAGGAGTTCACAACCTTGGAGGTGGTAGAGGAGATTCCAAAAGTAAGGGACAGGGTAAACACTCCACAAACATGGAGCTCTGCTGGTCTAAAGACTTTTTGAGAAACTGCCTCTGAGTTTGGGCACCTGAAATATATGTTGTTGTCGGGAGCATTAGCTTCCTTTGTAGTGAGACCATCAAAGCTGGGTCTGCATCTATCTGACCTGGAGGACATGGTTTCTTATTTTCCACTGAATATGAGGCAGCAGTGCTGAATTCTGTCTTTGTAGGTAAACTGTGGACACGGGGGGCAAAGTGTATCCACATGTGGACTGTGAAGCCATTTTGTCATCCTCCACTTTTTGTGGTGTTTCTTGCTGCTGCACTGGGATTTAGGTATTTGCTTCACGAAATACAATGAATTCAACTGTTACCCGGTGCCTGAGGGAGTTCTGCCACCTTTGGTAGGTCAGGGTCTGCAGGAGAATGCACCAATGAGGTTTATATCCCACATAGCTTTCCGCCTTGAACATAGCAACCTGATTCTAAAAATTGCCCTGGAACCTCTCCATATAACAAGATGCCTTAACATATAAGGGTCTTCTGGCTGCACCACGTCAGTCACAAGCCATTTGGACACCAATGGGAGATCCACATGGCCCCACCACAGATGTTTTATCACACACCTGCCCATCACTGCTCTAGGCCCACTCCTCAGCAGGCTCCAACTTCCTGGCATCACTGTTCTACACAATTTTCATGAAAACCAGTCAATCAAGGCACTGTCTGGTATACTCATGATCAGCCACAGGATATCCAAAGATTCTCTAGTGTCAAATGGTCATGGGAATTTAAAAAATTGCATGGTATTTATCTAGCCATTTTTCAAGGATGAAGTTGGAGGTACTGTGTGTTTCAATTCATTCAGGAACCTTTAAATGGAGAGAAAGCTCATTTCAATCAAAGCTCTGTAGAATTCTAACAGGCAAGGCTTCCCAAAGAGAGGCTAAAAAGTCACATTAAGCCAGGCGTTTGAGGTCTACAATGTGTGCTCCATGTGTGTTTTGACTTGCAACTATGGATGCCAATTCTTTAAGAATAAAATCATGTGATATCTTTCCTGAGATTCAGAGTGCTCTGTGGAAAGCCACCCTGGGCCTAGATCTCAGTTTCCAAGGGTGACTCTCATGTGTGACCTTCTATAATCCCAACACAATGCATGGCAATACTTCTTTGAGGTCACTTCCAGAATTCAGTATCTAAGGGGAATCACACCAGTGTTCAAGGACAGGTGGACCCAGTCATCTCTTCCAAAAGCCCCCAAAAATGACCATAATTAAAACCAAAACACTCCCACATGGCCCTCATCTTTTTCCATATAGACACTCATCATTACCTCAGGCTGTAGTTTTCCATGAGGATCACAGCCAAAGACAGTATCCTAAATAAGGTCCCTTGTCCCCATTTGCCTAAATTCAGTGTGTCTAGGACACCCCTCCAGGATTGATCAAAGAGGCCTGCCATTAATACTGCTCTGATTCTCCATTTTGAGGCCTAATGACTGTGGGGTTTAGATTCTTTATGTTAATTGGAGTCATGAGAAAACCCAAGAACCTATGGTCTAGACTCTGCAGGGCTTTGAAGAACGCATTTGACCCAAAGCATCCCTATTCTCAAAGATGGAGGTCAGGAACCTTACAGAGGAAGGCGAGACACTTCATCCACAATGACTGCTCTTTTGGCTATTTTGGTTTTGGATGCACACATGGGATTTTTTTTAGATCCATCAGCTACTGAGAATCTAAGCCACATCCTCACACAATGCCAAGAGGCTGATTCAGACACAACCTTTTTCAAAGCTATTAAGCAAAGAGACACAGGTGATGCCCCTACATTTCCATTTGAAAACTGTTTTCTTCAGGCTTCACAAAGGGGTGGCCTGAGGCAAAGAGCTTCATGACATTCAGGGAAACAGAACAATAGGTAAGCAGCAGGCCCAAAGCAGGTTTCTCCACTGAGACTTTCCTGGTCACACTGATATCTGAGTTTACTGAGATTCTCACCATTCCCTTCATCTATAAAGCACATGGCCATGTCACAGAGCTTGGAGGTGGTACATATCTTGGACACAAAACCATGAGCCTATTCTGGAGATTGGCCAGAATTCAGGTTAGAAAACAGAAACTTAGGAAGATATTAGGTGTTGCCCATTCATAAGGCAAGTCGCAGACCATTCATAAATTGGGCAGGATGAATGCTGGTAAGATTTCTACTAGACAGGACACATGTATTAATGCATTCTCTTTTCTAATGTCTACAACCATGGACACAGTGGGATACACAGACATAGAAACACTCGCCTTGTCAAAAGACTTAATAGAAACAATTCACAACAAACCAAACAAAACGACTTTCCTACCTTTTCTCAGAACACGACACAAAACCACGAACCCACACCCACACCCACACACACGCAGACACCCAAGTAGGTCTGTGAAAATACAGAGTGTCCTTTGACTGGTGGGCCATAATATATTGCCACATAATGGGCTGTCCTGTCTCAGATCTGGTCTCTGTGTCCAACTCTGTGAAGCTGTCAGGAGCCAGCGGTTAGCCACTACCTGCTTTCTCAGGAAAGGCCCCTCTTTAGACCTTCCTGGCATTTGGCCATCCTCACATCAATAGGTATCAAGAAAGACTGACTCTGTCCTTGGTAAATCCAAACTAATTTGACAACTGGGACTTGGATTGGGACTGGCTCTGTGTACCTGGCTTCTTGTATCCCAAGTTCAGAGAGTTCCATTACCTAGAAAGTGAGTTGAGGTCACTTCATTCAGGAACTGAATGAGGTCACTACCTTGGCAACCACATTGTCCTAACAGTTGCATTCAAGGGTCCCATGAAATGGAGGCTGCACCTACTTGCTCTGACATTTTCAGAAGTTAGAATGGTATTTCAACCATAGGCACCTGGGAACAGCTCTCCAAAAGGCCTGGTTTTGTCCATCTTCTCTACATTAAGAAGAGAGAGGCCTATTCCGACACAACCCTTCATCCTGAACAGGTTGTTTACCATGGAAGATGACTTTTGCTCACTCAGGTGCTTCATAGCTGCCTACATCTTCTCCAGGGATCATTTGTGCATGGACTTTGAGGTTCTCAGCAAGTAGAAGATCCCCTACATTCCTGTATTGTAAGACCAACTCTGTGCCTGCTCTTCTGTAAAGTTAGATTGAGGGAAGAGTGTATGGTTACGGTTAAAACATGTTTTATTTGTGTTTCGAATCATTCTACTTGATGAATAATGGTATTGGGAACCTGCGATATTCATAAGATTATATAGGTGAAATATATGTATGAAAAGAGAAATTTAGGATTTGAAGCACAGAAGCGCATTGGGCCCTTGATTGGGATACTTAGTTTTGAATTACGTTCTGCACAGATGTCTCAGATAAATCCATATACAATGGCATAGGACCTTGTACATTGGATGATTGAATGAGGAAGAGAACATCCAGTCAAAAAGGGATAGTCGGTAGGATTAGGAAGATAGTTTCTAGGTTAAGAAGAAGAGTGAGTATAGAATTTTGACCGAAATTCTTTAGCAATAGTGTTTCAGTTAGTGAGTGAATGTAAATGTCAGCACATATGAAGATTCAATCACAATGATGAACTTTGAAAAATATGTAGGAAAGCAGATAATAATAGAGACATTAGAAAATCAGGCAAAGTATAAAGTGAGTGATAGGATTAGACATTTTGAACACGGTTGAGTTTGAATATATAATCTTAAAAAGAAACAAATATGCAGTGAACAGTAGGATTGACATTTGAGAGCATTAGACAACCTGGACATGGATGCTTTTAGTAATCCATGTTCACTTTCCTTTTAGGCTTTGGTACAATCATAAGTGTGACCTTTGCATTTTTTGTCCAGAATATTACTGTCATAGAATGTATATGTAGATCAGGTGACATGAGTATTTCTTCCACCATTTTTGGGAGCAATGTTTTGAAGTTTTATAAATTAGTATTGGGGGTACAAAAAGGTGTACACTTTGTGTATGAATATAGAGATAATGCATGAATAGATTACATTTTGAATAAATAATATAACTGGTTCCACTTTAAATAATGGTGCCGCAGTCTCTGGCTGGGCACAAATCACGAGTCTCCACACAGCTTGTAGATTCAAACAGCAATTCTTTATTCCCGAACTCACACCGGCCGTCTACAAACACGTTCTGGGGGAATCCACGTTCTCTGCCCAAATCCAATCCGCCCAAATCCACTCCTGCCTAAATCCACTCCGCATGGGCTTCTGTCTCCCTAAATATACTGTCTGACCCTAAGCACTCAAGAGGAACTCAGCAGCAGGATACGCCCTATTCCAAAAGAGGAACACCCTAATCTCCTATTACTAAACCGCCCTATTCTAAAGGGGAAACACCCTACTCTCCTATTATGCTAAACTGCCCTATTCTAAAGGGGGAACACCCTAAACACGGATCCTGCCCTGGTCCTTGAGCAAGGTCACCTTTCAGAAGTCCTTCCACTAGACAACATGGGAGTTAGCTGGCAAGGAATTTGTCATACCTACTTGGCTGATGGCTCCCAGCATCTCCCCCCTTCTGATTAATTAAACAACAAGTAATGTGGCTTAAGGACCGTGCCTGGTAGGTTGTCCAGTTCAACATATGGCTCTTACCCGTCATCGGAAAACTGACCTTTAGGTAACTGACCTTTAGGCGTCAGCCTCCTGTCTTAGGTTGATACCATTGCAACTGGATCATACCCGTCACTGACTACCGGTCCAGCATACAGCCATACTTGTGGATAGGTCTATGCACCAGTGGGGGGGTGAGGTTCTTTGCCTCACCTCTGTTGGCCCCCAAATTTGGCCTTGGTGCCAGTGGGGGAGTGAGGTTAATGTGGCTTAAGGACCGCGCCTGGTAGGTTGTCCAATTCAACATATGGCTCTTACACGTCATCGGAAAACTGACCTTTAGGTAACTGACCTTTAGGCGTCAGCCTCCTGACTTAGGTTGATACCATTGCAATTGGATCATACCCGTCACTGACTGCCGGTCCAGCATATAGCCATTGGCCCCCAAATTTAGACCATCACTAGCAGAAGGGAGGAGGATACAGAAATGCCACAACACCAAGCCAATTGACAGTTCCTTTGGAAAAATTGCATCATTGGTGACACCATCAGCAAAGATCACTAGTGACACCATCAGCAAAGATATGCCAGCATTACCACAATTTGCTGCACTAAACGTAGTTACATAGTCCAGGCAAGTTCTGTAAGCAGTTCAAAGGGGAGGAATCTATCAATCTGTCCGTCTCCTCCCAAAGTCCGTTTCCTCCCAAAGTAAGTTGACTCCTTGATTGAGCATACTTGTTGAGTTATATTCATTGGGATGAAGATAGGAATTCTGGCAATGATGCTAAAAAGACATTAACCTGAAAAGAATTATTAAATATAATGAAAAGGAAAGGTGAAAGTAAACAAACAGATCTGTTAACCTACTTAAAAAAACAATCCTCAACAGCTGTTTACCTGATTTAAATTAGTAAACAAGCAGATATGTTAAGCACCTTTAAAAACAATCTTTAACAGCTGTTTACCTAATTTAAATTAAGCCATTTAAATCACGTGAATAAAAAATAATAATAATAATTTGGATCCATTTTCTCATGAGCGCTCCTCATATATGAAATACGAACACACAGACATACAACACAAAACACAAATGTGCAAACAAACGTACAACACATAAGATAATAATAAAGGCCTTGTAGCTTTACCTAGGTGAAATCTCCATTGCAATGTTTAAAAACTCCACAGTCAAAAAAATAAAACTGATCAGAAAAACATTAACCTAGGTTTGTATGAGCTCAAAAAATAAAAATAGAACCTTATGATGTGGAAAAATGCAATAATAAAATAGATATTGAAAAAAGCATCCTGGTTAATCACTGTTGCAGATGTAAGAATGGCCAAGCTGGAGTTCTGGATATCAGCTGCTTACGGGTTTGAGTCAAATCATCTTCTTTTCGATCTGTAGAAATTGCTTTAGTTAGTCTTTCTGGAATCCAAATCGGCTGCTGTTCTTCCTGTGGAAAAACAAAAAGAACCCCGACTCCAGAAAATCACTGGGTCAGGATCTTTCCATTGTCCTGTTGGAATATCTTTCCAAAGTACCTTAGGCTTATGTACATTTTTTGGATACATATGTCTTTCCGCAGCATTAAGTCCTGATGAATCCAAATTTAAAAAGTTTAGAGTAAAAAGGGTTATTTTAAGTTTATCTTTGGGGGATATATACCCCTTTCCAATTCCCTCTTTTTGCTTTAATAAGCACGTTTTAATTCTATCTTGAATGTCTGTATCTAATAGTTGTCTTAGCTTTTTGTATTTTTTATCTGAAATACCTTTACTTGACATTTTTAACCATTTTCTAATTCTTGTCTTCCTACATCTTTTCTAACTTTTTTCTTTTTAACTTTCTATACTTCTGTCTTTAAAGTTTTTCACTTCAAATTTTTAATCTTCTTTATCTAAATATCTTTTATCCTATTATCTTCCCATTATCCTGGTTTTTTTTTTTTTCCGTCATGAAGGCATCTTAACCACCTTCAAATTAACCTTTTAAAGTCTTTTAATTATCATCTATACTGTACTTTTAAATGTACTTTTTCATTACCTACAACTTCACTCTTTTAAACGAGGTTTAGATTCTGTTTAAATCGCTTCAATGTAGTTTACATGGCTGCCCTTCAACCAAGGGCCTTTTTTACTCCATTAAGAAGCTTTGTCTCAATCTGCCATGTACAAATACCTTTTTCTTTTTCTTCCTTTCTCAAACTTTTAAAGTAAGTCTAGTTTCCTCAAAATCTTTTTAAATGGCATTTTACAACTTTTTACTTTACCACACAGAGATTATCTCATTTAGAAACATTTCTCTCTTTTTTTAAACCTTTATATTAAAATATTATTTTCACATCTTGAATCTTTTTATCTCTTTTTTAACCGTTAACCCTTTTTATAAATTCACATTCTGAAATAACCCTTATAAAATTTTTGATTTAGATAAATTACTCCACTTTAATAAGATGAAATACTTTTATGTTTTTTATGGTACTGTAATACTGTAATTGAAACCCAACTGAAACTTCTTATACTCTTTGTATATAAATTACACCTGATAGAATCTTAACACTTAGTAACCTTGTTTCAGCAAAGATACAGACCAAAGCAATATTAAACATTTTTCCATTCACCAATTTATGAAAACACACATAATGATTAAATATATTACCTTATGGAACTTAATAAGTAAAGAGTACTTGATTTTATATTTAGTAGTTGATATTTTAACACTTTAGCTTTGTAAATTAATCAGATGTCTGTAAAAACCAAGATCTTAGACAAGTGTAGTAAACAGAACTAGCCATCTCTTTCTTGTTGAAGAAAAATCCTTCTACAGGATACCATGATGATCCCATTGATATATTTAATAACTCGTCTTTAAAAAGCCATGGGCTACATTTTTGTGTTGTATCAACATATGCCCTAATTGTTCTTGGTCTTACTGGGGTGCCTCCTTCCTCTAACAATTTCTCTTCCTTGGAGGTGAACAACTTCAAACTTTGAGCCAACCATTTTCCCCAGTTTGCCTGAGAAAGTTCTAGGAACAGGCAACTTGAAATAAAAACAAAATAAATTAGAACAAGAACATATTGTTTTTTGAAATGCTCACCCATTCTTTTGCTCTCCTTCAGGGGCGAGTAATTTCACTTACCTTCTTTTCAGATGTTCCCCGTACGGACCGCCAAATGCCGCAGTCTCTGGCTGGGCACAAATCACGAGTCTCCACACAGCTTGTAGATTCAAACAGCAATTCTTTATTCCCGAACTCACACCGGCCGTCTACAAACACGTTCTGGGGGAATCCACGTTCTCTGCCCAAATCCAATCCGCCCAAATCCACTCCTGCCTAAATCCACTCCGCATGGGCTTCTGTCTCCCTAAATATACTGTCTGACCCTAAGCACTCAAGAGGAACTCAGCAGCAGGATACGCCCTATTCCAAAAGAGGAACACCCTAATCTCCTATTACTAAACCGCCCTATTCTAAAGGGGAAACACCCTACTCTCCTATTATGCTAAACTGCCCTATTCTAAAGGGGGAACACCCTAAACACGGATCCTGCCCTGGTCCTTGAGCAAGGTCACCTTTCAGAAGTCCTTCCACTAGACAGCATGGGAGTAAGCTGGCAAGGAATTTGTCATACCTACTTGGCTGATGGCTCCCAGCATAATGGATTGAATTGATATCTGAAATCTTATAAGAAATCTTATATTGATATAACATCATTCATTCCAACCAGCAATACATCTAAAGGTAATATTAGGGTTAAGGTTTTTCATGAAAGGTGTGTGAGTTTTTCATCAAAAGTGATCATGGAAATCGAAAATAATGTGTTTGGAAATAAGTCCCATGAAAAGACCAGTGAAGAAAGATGGAGTAATACATGTGTTCTGAAGAAGTAAGTGATTGAAAGTAAAACAAATGCCTATAAATTTGCCAACTTGTGGATGAAATATATATACTATGATGTGCATAAACTGAAGAAAAAGTAATGTACCAGTGTTGATTACAAATGAACATCAAAATACACATCATGTCCCATAGGAATCTACTTGCATTGATGTTAAACTGGTCAATTACTGTAGAAATATTAGGATTTGTATGCACCATTCACTGAAGTTAATTTCAGTACTAAGAAAGAAATATGTATTTAAGGAGAATGAATATTTTGAGAATACTCTCCTGAAAATTTGATTAAAATCCTCATACTTGAATATGAATGAGTTAAGGGAGTGTATAATAAGACACATATTTCATATTTTAAAAAATCTGGAGAGTATATATATATATATATATATATATATATATATATACACACACACACACACACACACACACACAAAAAAACATACACAGACATTAAAAATAGCATAATATATGCCAATTGAAATTCACCGTGAAATGGATATCATTCAGAGATCCAAAAATATTTATTTTATTGAACCTGGATTTATGTATAATGTTGATCAACAAGGAAGCTCACTCATATGTTGAAATTTCAGTTCCAATACCGTTTAGGAGGAGTGATCTCTTCTTCCAATTTGTATCTGCCAAGTCAGCCACCTCACAAGAATGTACGTGTGATAAAAGGTAGGATTCTGTATGTGCAAACAAAGTACATGTGCTGAATAAGCTACAGATAAAGGGAGAAAGGAATTCACATACTTATTTACTTGAAAAACACATGGAGAACTATTTCAATTAAAAATTGATTGGATTTATAACACCAACCCTTTATCATGCAAAATGCAAGTCCAACTATACACCATGCCTCCTCTGAACTGCTTGTATTTCTATTCTGTTTGGGTTATGTTTCTCCATCATATTAGGATTAGTAGTAAGAGTCTAGTAGGGTATGGGTTAGTGTCAGGTATTCAGTATTTCAAATGGAAAATTGGAAAATGAATCTACTGTGTATGTAAATATGTGGTACACAAAAATCTTCCCATGCTCATCCAGAACAATGCATTGACATTACAATCACCCAGAGAAAGTCACAATTAGAGGAGAAGACTTCGAAAATCTGTGAATAAATAACTGGAATAAAATATCCTCAGGAGTTCACAACCTTGGAGGTGGTAGAGGAGATTCCAAAAGTAAGGGACAGGGTAAAAACTCAACAAACATGGAGCTCTGCTGGCCAAAGACTTCTTGAGAAACTGCCTCTGAGTTTGGGCACTTCAAATATATGTTGTTGTCAGGAGCTTTAGCTTCCTTTGTAGTGAGACCATCAAAGCTGGGTCTGCATCTATCTGAAATGGAGGACATGGATTCTTATTTTCCACTGAATATGAGGCAGCAGTGCTGAATTCTCTCTTTGTAGTTAAACTGTGGACATGGAAGGCTAAGTGTATCCACTTGTGGACTGTGAAGAAGTTTGGTCATCCTTCACTTTTCGTGGTGTTTCTTGCTGCTGCACTGGGATTTTGGTATTTGCTTCACAAAATACAAAGAATTCAACTGTTATCCGGTGCCTGAGAGAGTTCTGCCATGTGTGGTAGGTCAGGGTTTGCAGGAGAATGCACCAACGAGGCTTATATCCCCCATAGCTTGCCCCCTTGACCATAGCAACTTGATTCTAAACATTGCCCTGACACCTCTCCATGTAACAAGATGCCTTTACATATAAGGGTCTTCTGGCTGCACCACGTCAGTCACAAGCCATTTGGACGCCAATGGGAGATCCACATTGCCCCACCACAGATGTTTTATCACACACCTGCCCATCACTGCTCTAGGCCCACTCCTCAAAAGGCTCCAACTTCCTGGCATTTCTGTTCTGCACCATTTTCATGAAAACCACTCAATCAAGGCACTGTATTATATACTCATGATCAGCAACAGGACATCCAAAGTTTCTCCAGTGCCACCTGGTCATGAGAATTTTAAAAATTTCAAGGTATTTATCTAGCCATTTTTCAAGGATGAAGTTGGAGGCCCTGTGTGTTTCAGTTCATTCTGGAACCATTAAATGGTGAGGAAGCTCATTTCAATGAAATCTCTGGAGAACTCTCACAGGCAAGGCTTCCCAAATAGTGGCCAAAAGATCACATGAATTCAGGCCCATTGAGGTCTACAATGTGCCGTCCATGTGTGTTTTGTGTCTCATCTATGGCTGCCAATTCTTTCACAATAAAATCATGTGATATCCTGGCTGAGAATCCCAGTGCTGTGTGAAAAGCCACCCTGTGTCTAGATCTCAGTGTCCAAGGGCGACTCTCTTGCAAAGCCTTCTAAAATCCCAACACAATTCTTGGCAATACTTCTCCGAGGTCAGTTCCAGAACTCAGTCTCTATAGGAAATCACCCCAGAGTTCAAGCGCAGGTGGACCAAGTCATCTCTTCCAACCGCCAAACAGATGACCACAATTAAAACCAAAACACTCCCACATGGCCCTCATCTTGATCAACATAGACACTCATCATAACCTCTGGCTGGAGGTTTCCATGAGGGGCACAGCCCAAAACAGTGTCCAAAATACACTCCCTTGCCCCACATTTGCTAAAAGTCTGGGTGGCCTGGAATCTTGTCCGGGGAACCAGGAGTGATCAAATTGACCTGCTGTAAATACTGCTCTTCTTCTCCAGTTTGAGGCCTACTGAAAGTCAGTTATAGATTCTTTATGTGATTTGGATTCTGCAGAAAACCCAAGCACCTATGGGCTAGCCTCTGCAGGGCTTTGAAGAACTCATTTGAAGCAAAGGTTCCTATTCTCACTTGATGGAGGTAAGGAACCTTACAGAAGAAGGTGAGAGACTTCTTCCACAATGACTGCTCTTTTGGCTAATTTAGTTTTGGATGCACACATGGGATCTTTCTTTAAATCCATCATGTGCTGAGAATCTAAGCCACAGCCTCACACAGGACCTAGAGCCTGAATCAGACACATCCCATTCCAAAGCAATTAAGCAAAGAGCCACAGGTGATGCCCATTCATTTCCATTTGAAAACTGTTTTCTTCAGGCTTCCCAAATTGTGGCCTGAGGCAAAGACCTTCCTGACATTCAGGGCAACAGAACAATAGGTAAGAAAACAGCCCAAGGCAGTGTTTCTCCACTGAGACTTTCCTGATCACACTGATATCTCAGTTTCCTGAGATGCTCGCCATTCCCTTTAGCTATCCAGTACATTGCCATGTCACAGAGCTTGGAGGTGGTACATATCTTCGACACAAAAACATGAGCCTATTTGGGAGAGTGGCCAGAATTCAGAAAGAAAACAGAAACTTAGGAAGATATCAGGGTTGCCCATGGATAAGGCAAGCCGCAGTACATTCATAAATTGGGAAGTATGAATGCTGGGAAGCTTTCTACTAGACAGGACACATCCATTGAAGCATTCTCTTTTCTTATGTCTAAAACCACGGACACAGTGAGATACACAGACCCAGAAACACTCGCCTTGTCAGAAGACTTACTAGAATCAGTTCACTCCAAACCAAACAAATCACCTTTCTTACATATTCTCAGAACATGAGACAAAACCACAAACCCACACCCACACCCACAAAGGCACATCCTTCCCCCAAGTAGGTCTGTGACTATTCGGAGTGTCCTCTGACTGATGGGCCATACTATGTTCCCCCGAAATGGCCTGTCCTGTCTCAGATCTGTTCTCCTTGTGCAACTCTGTGAAGTTGACAGGAGCCAGCGGTGAGCCACTACCTGGTTTCTCAGGAACAGCCCCTCTTCAGAGCTTTCATGGCATTTGGCCATCCTCACATCAGTAGGTACCAAGAAAGACTGACTCTGTCTTTGATGAAGCCAAACAAGTGAGACCACTGGGACTGGGACTGAGACTGGCTCTGTGTGCCTGGCTTCCTGTATCCCATGTTCAGAGAGTTCCATCACCAAGGAAGTGACGTGAGGTCACTTCCTTCAGGAACTGAATGAGGTCACTGCCTTGGCAACCACATTGTTCTAACACTTGCTTCCAAGGGTCCCATGAGATTGAGGCTGCCTCTACTTCCTGTGACACTTTCACAAGTTAGAATGCTATATCAACCATAGGCACTTGGGAACAGCTCTCCACACAGGCCTGCTTTGGTCCATCTTTTCTACATTAAGAAGAGAGAGGCTGATTCAGACACAACCCTTCATCCTGACCAGGTTGTTTGCCATGGAAGATGACTTTTGCTCTCTCATGTCTTTCATAGCTGCCTACAACATATCCAGGGATCATTTCTGTATGGACATTCAAGGTTCTCAACTGGTGAAAGATCACCTACATTCCTGTATTGAAATACCAACTACATCCCTGCTCTTCTGTAAAGTTAGATTGAGGGAACAGTGTATGATTAGGATTAATAACAGGTTAAATTTTGTTGAGGAATCATTCTGAGGGTTAAATAATGGTATTGGGAACCTGCAATATATACAAGAATACATAGGGGATATATAAGTCTGAAAACAGAAATCTCGGAAAGATTTGAAGCCCAGAAGGGCATTGGACACTTGATTGTGGTACTTAGCATTGAATTACATTCTGAACAGATGTCTCAGATAAATCGATATACAATGGTATAGGACCATGTACCATGGATGATTGAACGTAGAAGAGAACATCCAGTCAAAAAGGAATAGTCGGTAGGATCAGGAGATAGTCAGTAGTTATAGGAAGAAGAGTGAGTATAGGATTTGGAACTAAAGTTCCTTAGCAATAGTGTTTCGGTTTGAGAGTAAATGTAAATGTGAGCACATGTGAAGAGTCAGTCACGATGATGAACTAGGCAAAATATGTAGGAAAACTGACATCAATAGAGACATTAGGAAATCAGGCAAAGTATAAAGTGAGTCATAGGATTACACATTTTTAACAGGGTTGAGGTTGAATATATAGTCTTAGGAAGAAACAAGTATGTAGTCACCAATAGGATTGAAATTTGAGAGCATTAGGCAACCTAGAAATTGATGTTTTCAGTAATCCATGTTCACTTTCCATTTAGGCTTTGGTACAATCATAAGTGTGACCTTTGCATTTAGTGTCCAGAATATTACTGTGATAAAATGTATATGTAGATCAGGTGACATGAGTATTTCTTCCACCATTAATGGGAGCAATATTTTGAAGACGTATGAATTAGTATTGGGGGAAAAAAGAGGTGTATCCTTTGTCTATGAATATAGAGATAATGCATGAAGAGACCATACGGTGAATTAATAATATAACTGGTGCCACATTAAATAATGGTTTGAATTAATATCTGAAAATATATAAGAATTCTTATATTGATATAAAATCATTCATTACAACCAGTTATACATCTAATGGTAATAATAGGGTTATGTTTTATTATGAAGAGTGTGAGTTCTGCTTCAAAAGTGATTATGGAAACCGAAAATAATGTGTTTGGAAAGAAGTCTCATGAAATGACCAGTCAAGAAACATAGAGGAATACATGTGTTCTAAAGCAGGAAGTGATTGAAAGTTAAACAAATGCCTATAAATATGCTAACTTGTGGATGAAATATATATCCCATGATGTGAATAAACTGAAGAAATATTAATGAACCAGTGTTGAGTAAAAATGAACATCAAAATACATATATATATAGAAAACCCACACAGAGACATTAAAAAGTAGCAATATATGCCAATCGAAATTCATCGTGAAATATATATCCACCACAGATCCAAAAATATTCATTTTACTGAACATAGATTTATGTATAATGTTGTTCAACCAGGAAGCTCACCCATAAGTTGAATTTTCAGTTCCAACAGTGTTTAGGAGGAGTGATCTCTTCTCACAATTTGTAACTTCCAATTCAGCCACCTCACAAAAATGCACGCGTGATACCAGTTAGGATTCAATATGTGCTTATAAAAATACATGTGCTGAATAGGTACAGAGAAAGGGAGACAGGAATTCACATATTTGTTAACTTTAAAAACACATGGAGAACTATTTCAACAAAAATTGACTACATTTATAACTCCTGCCCTATATAATGCAAAAAGCACGTCCAAATATACACCAGGCGTCCTCTGAAATGCTTGTATTTCTATTCTGTTTGGGTTATTTTTCTCCATCATATTAGAATTAGTAGTGAGAGTCTAGTAGGGTATAGGTTAGTGTCACGGATTCAGTATTTTGAATGGAAATTTGGAAAATGAATCCAATGTGTATGCAAATATGTGCTACACAAAAATCTTCCCACTTTCATCCAGAACAATGCCTTGACAATACCTTCGCCCCAAGTAAGACACAATTAGAGGAAAAGAGTTAGAAAATTTGTGAATACATAACTGGAATGGAAAATTCTCAGGAGTTTACATCCTTGGAGCTTGGTAGAGGACATTCCAAAGTAAGGGACAGGGTAAACACTCCACAAACGTGGAGCTCTCCTGGCCTAAAGACTTCTTGAGTAACTGCCTCTGAGTTTGGGCACTTGAAATATATTTTTTTCTACGGAGCTTTAGCTTCCTTTCTAATGAGTCCATTAAAGATGGGTCTGCATATATGTGTCCCCTAGAGGACATAGTTTCTGATTTTCCAATGAACATGGGGCAAGAATGCTGAATTCTCTCTTTGGAGGTAAATTGTGGCCACTGGGGGCTAAGTGTCTCCACCCTGTGGACTGTGAAGCCATTAGGAATTCTTCCACTTTTCGTGGTGTTTATTGCTGCTGCACTGGATATTTGGTATGTGCTTCACGAAATACAAGGAGATCAACAAGGGCACAGTGCTGTAGGGAGGTCTGTCACGTGTGGTGGGACAGGGTCTGCAAGAGAAAGCACCAACCAGGCTTCTATCTCACCTAGCTTGCCCCCTTGAGCATAGCAACTGGATTCTGAACATTGCCCTGAAACCTCTGCATATAACAAGATGCCCTTACATATAAGGGTCTGCTGGCTGCACCATGTCAGTCAAAAGCCATTTGGAAACCAATGGCAGATCCCCATGACCTCACCACAGATGTTTTATCACACACCTGCACACCACTGCTCTAGGCCCACTACTCAGCAGGCTCCAACTTTCTGGCATCTCTGTTCTACACCATTTCATGAAACCCAGTCTATCAAGGCTCTGTCTGGTACACTCATGATCAGCAACAGGACATCCAAATGTTCTGCAGTGCCACCTGTTCATGGGAATTTCAAAAATTTCATGGTACTTATCTAGCCATTTTTCAAGGATGTAGTTGGAGGCACTGTGGATTTCAATTCATTCTGGAACCATTAAATGTGAGGAGGCTCATTTCAAAGAAAGCTCTGAAGAGGTATCACAGGCAAGGCTTCCCAATTAGTGGCCAAAATGTCACATGAAGGCAGGCCCATTGAGGTCTACAATGTGAGGTCCATGTGTGTTTTGCCTCTCAAATATAGATGCCAAGTTTTTCAGAATAAAATAATGTGATATCCTGGCTGAGATTCCCAGTGCTCTGTGTAAAGCCACTCTGGCCCTAGATCATTTTGCAAGGGCAACTCTCCTGTGTGGCCTCCTAAAATCACAACACAATTCATTGCAATAGTTCTCTGAGGTCAGTTCCAGAATTCTGTCTCTAAAACTAATCACACCAGAGTTCAAGACCAGGTGGAACAAGTCATCACTTCAAACTGCCACACAAATTAACACAATTAAAACCAAAACACTCCCACGTATCCCTCATCTTCATCCATATAGGCACTCATCATAAACTCTGGCTGGTGTTCTCCATGAGTGGTGCATCTCAAGAAAGTGTCAAAAATAAGCTCCCTTGCCACTCATTTGCCTAAATCAGGGTGGCCTGGACACCCTTCATGTGAACCAGGAGTGATCGAATTGGCCTGCGGTGAATACTGATCTGTTTCACCAATTTTACGCCTACTGATGGTCAGGTATAGATTCGTTATGTGATTTGGAGTCATGAGAAAACCCAAGCACTTCTGCTGGGCTTTGAAGAACTCATTTGACACAAAGGATCCAAATTCTCACTTGATGGAATTCAGGAAACTAACAGAGGAAGGCAAGAGAATTCACCCACAATGACTGCACTTTTTGCCATTTTGGTTTTGGATGCATACATCGGATTTTTATTTAGATCCATCAAGTGCTGAGAATCTAAGCCTCAGCCTCATAAAGGGCCAAGAGGCTGATTCAGACACATCTCTTTCCAAAGCAATTAAGCAAAGAGCCACAGGTTATGCTCATTCATTTCCATTTAAAAACAGTTTTCTTCAGGCTTCAAAAAGGTGTGGCCTGAGGCAAAGACCTTGCTGACATTCAGGGCAACAGAACAATAGGTAAGCAAATGGCGCAAAGCAGGGTTTCTCCACTGAGACTTTCCTGATCACACTGATATCTAAGTTTTCTGAGATGCTCGCCATTCCCTTCAGCTATCCAGTACATGGCCATGTGACAGAACATTTAGGTGGTACATATCTTGGACACAATACCATGAGCCAATTCTGGAGGGGGGCCAGAATTCAGGAAGAAAACAGGAACTTAGGAAGATAGCAGGTGTTGCACATCAATAAGCCTGCCACACTCTTTTTATAAATTGGGCAGGATGAATGCTGGAAAGCTGTCTACTAGACAGGAAACATCCATTGATGCATTCTCTTTTCTAATGTCTACATCCACAAACACAGTGTGATACAGAGACATAGAAACACTCACCTTGTCAAACGACATTCTAGAAACAGTCCAGTCCAAACCAAACAAACCGCATTTTCTACCTGTTCTCAGAACATGAGACAAAACCACAAACTCACACCCACACCCACAAAGGCACCTCCTTCCCCCAAGTAGGTCTGTGACTATCCGGAGTGTCCTCTGACTGGTGGGCCATACAATCTTCCTCTGAAATTGCCCGTCCTGTTTCAAATCTGGTCCCTTGGCCAACTCTCTATGGTTGTCAGTAGCCAGTGGTGAGCCACTACCTGCTTTTTAAGCACAGGACCCTCTTCAGAGCTTTCCTGGCATTTGCCAATTCTCAAATCAGTAGGTTCCAAGAATGACTGACCCTGTCCTTTGCAAATCCAAACAAGTGAGCCCACTGGGAGTGGGACTGGGAATGGATCTGGGTGCCTGGTTCCTGGATCCCAAGTTCAGAGAGTTCCATCACCAAGGAAGTTAGGTAGGTCAATTCCTTCAAGAACTGAAAGAGGTCACTGCCTTGACAACCACTTTGTCCTAACTGTTGCTTCCAAGATTTCCATGAGATAGAGGCTGCCCTTAGTTCCTGTGACACTTTCACAAGTTAGAATGGTATATCAACCATAGGCACCTGGGAACAGATCTCCACACAGGTCTCATTTGGTCCATCTTCTCTACATTAAGAATAGAGAGGCTGATTCAGACACATCCCTTCATCCTGACCAGGGTGTTTGCCATGGAAGATGATTTTGCTCTCTTAGGTTTTTCATAGCTGCCTACATCTTATTCAGGGATCATTTCTGCATAAACCTTTGAGGTTCTCAGCAAGTGGAAGATTCCCTATATTCCTGTATTGTAAGACCAACTCTGTCCCTGCTTTTTTGTAAAGTTATATTGAGGGAATAGTGTATGATTAGGGTTAATAACAGGTTTGATTTGGGTTAGGTATCATTCTGCGAGATGAATAATGGTATTGGGAACCTGCGATATTTACAACAATATACAGGTGAAATATAAGTTTGAAAACAGAAATCTAGGTAAGATTTGAAGCCCATTAAGGCATTAGGCCCTTTAGTGGGATACTTAGATTTGCATTATATTCTGCATAGATGTCTCAGATAAATCGAGATACAATAGCATAGAACCTTGAACCTTGGATGTTTGAATGTCGAAGAGAACATCCAGTAAAAAAGACTACGAAGATAGTCAGTAGGTTTAGAAAGTAAAGTGAGTATAGGAGTGGGACCGAATGTTCTTTAGCATCAGGGTTTCAGGTAGAGGGTGAATGTAAATGTCAGCATATGTGAAGAGTCAGTCAAAATAATGAACTGGAATAATATGTATAGAAGAAGATATTAATAGAGACATTAGGAAATCAGGCAAAGTATAAAGTGAGTGATAGGATTAGACATTTTCAACAGGGTTGCGGTTGAATATATAGTCTTAGGAAGAAACAAATATGTAGTCAACAATAGGATTGACATTTGAGAGCAATAGGCAACCTGGACATGGATGTTTTTAGTAATCCATGCTCACTGTCCATTTAGGCCATGGTACAATCATAAGTGTGACCTCTGCTTTCTGTTTTCAGAATATTACTGTGATAAAATGCATATGTAGATAAGGTGACATGAGTATTTCTACCACCAATTCTGGGAGCAACATTTTGAAGATGAATAAATTAGTATTGGGGTTACAAATAGATGTACCCTGTGTCTATGAAAATAGAGATAATGCATGAATAGTCCATACTGTGAATTAATAATAAAACTGGTTCCAACTTTAAATAATGGACTGAATTGATATCTGAAAATATACAGGAAATCTTATATCGATATACAATCATTCATTCCAACCAATTATACATCTAATGGTAATATTAGGGTTATGGTTTATCATGAAGAGTGTGTGAGTTTTGTTTCAAAATGATTATGGAAATCGGAAATAATGTGTTTGAAAAGAAGTCTCATAGAAAGATCAGTCAAGAAACCTGAAGAAATACATGTGTTGTGAAGCAGGAAATGATTGAAATGAATCAAATGCCTATAAATTTGTGAACCTGTGTATGAAATATGTATCCTATGATGTTCATAAACTGAAGAAATAGTAATTTACCAGTGTTGAATAAAATGAACTTCAAAATACACATCAGGTCCCAAAGGAATCTACTTGCATTGATGTTAAACTGGGTCAGTTCCTGTAGAAATATTAGGATTGTATGCACCATTCACTGAAGTTAGTTTCCAGTACTAGGAAACAAATATGTATTTCAGGTGCATGAATATTTCTCATAATGATCTTGTGAAAAGTTGATTATAAATCCACATATATGAACATGAGTGAATTTAGGTAGTGCATATAAGACACACATATTTCATATTTAGAACAATTTGGAGAGTGTATATATATATATATATATATATATATATATATACACACACACACACACAACACACAATTAAAAGTAGCAATATATATGCCAATTGAAATTCATCATAAAATATATATCAACCACACATTCAAAAATATTTATTTTACTGAACATGGATTTATGTATAATGTTGTACTACTAGGAGGCTCACCCATCGTTTTAATTTTCAGTTACAACAGCGTTTAGGAGGAGTGATCTCTTCTCACAATTTGTATTTGCCAAGTCAACACACCTCAAAAGAATATACGTGTGATACCAGGTAGGATTCTATATGTGCATATAAAAATACATGTGCTTAATAGGCTACAGAGAAAGGGAGACAGGTATTCACATATTTGTTAACTTTAAAAACACATGGAGAACTATTTCAATTAAAAATTAACTAGATTTATAACACCTACCCTATATCATGCAAAAGGTAAGTCCAACTATACACCATGCCTCCTCTGAACTGCTTGTATTTCTATTCTGTTTGGGTTATTTTTCTCCATCATATTAGGATTAGTAGTCATAGTCTAGTAGGGTATGGTTTAGTGTCAGGTGTCTCGGCCAGCAGGACACACCAGCGTGTGCGTCAAACCTCGTTGGGGAGGAATGAAGGGACAAGAGACATGAGAGATGACAGCAAGACAGGAGTTCTGATCATGCTGCAAACTTTTACTGTTTTCACAGGGTATTTATATGCTGTGGATAGGAAGTCTCTCTTATGATCAGTTGCTGAATGTCTTCCCAGGGTGAGATAACCTCAGGATATTTCAGGAAGACAGATGGCTGGAGGATGTCTCAGGGAGATAGATGGCTGTCGGCTGTCGGATGTCTCCTAGGCAGGATGTCTCCCAGAGGGCTGTTTCTTGTAAGTGTCAAGCTATTCTTTGCGGAGAACTTCCTTCTAGCCTCTCACCTCTGCTCCTTTCTTATATAAAATATTTGACCATACCTTACAGGCCAATGTTTTAGGGGGTGATAGAGGCTCTGCTTCTCAAGGAGGCCTTAGAATATCTCCTGATCTGAGAGAGCATGTTTACTAAGAGATTTCTTGGTGGCCTTGGCATGTTTTTGGAGAAGACAGCTTTTAGGGGAAAGCATGCCAACCGCCATCCACCAGAGCGTGTCACTCAGAGGTCTTGTGTTTAAAGATCTGTGGATCCATCCTCCTGCAGTCCTTCCTGCACCCTCCGTTATTATGGCCTAATGTCCTCACTTCATGGGTGCGTCCTCCCCCAAGCGGAGGGGCCCTTTGAGGACGAACCCTTATGGCAATGACAAAAGATGGTTGTTCAGAGTTGTTACTTATAGTTTTATGTAAGTAAGAGACATCTGTGGGGATGTAAACTTAAGAAATAAGCCTGTGAGAAGGGTAAAACATCTTTTTATATGTTGGCAGTAAGGTCTTCCATCTCCAGACGATGATACTGGACCTGTATGGGCTTAGAGGCCAAAATATTAATCTGTTCTTTAATAAATTGTACCAGCCTGTTTATAATGCAGTGTCCTATGGACACCATTAAAAGTAAACTCAACAAAGGGCCTAATAGGGGAAGAAGGTAGGGTAGAAATCCATTAAGCCCAGTCCAGAGGGGATTTTCAAATAGTTCCCTTTGTCTCTTTTTTAGATCTTCTTGAACCAGCTTAATTTTAGTGCATATTATGCCTGATTAATTGGCATAAATGCAGCAACGTTCCCCTAAGGCCAAGCAAATACTTCCCTGGTTAGCTGTCAGCAAATCTAAGCCTCGTCTGTTTTGAAGGAACACTTCTGCTAGGGAGTCTATTTGGTCCTGCAAACCTTTAATGGTTCCTGATAGAGTTTGTACATCATTTATAAGTTGTTGAGACAGGTGATGATAAGAGGGTATAGCCGTGCCTAAGCCAGTGTACTTGTGCCCACAGCAGCTGTTATTCCAAGGCTGGCAATGAGTGGTAAGGCATGTATTGCCAGCCTGTGTCTTTTGACTAAGGTGACTAGGCTAGGAATGTGTAGATGTTCGTCTCATGGGACAATAGTTATATCAGGGAGTAATAAGGTAAGAACACAGCCACTGGTCCAATTCACTGGAAGCCTGGGGAAGGCTGGGTTTCCTCCACACATAAAAACTGTGCCATTGGGTAACAAAGAGATGGGTTGGGTGAGGAATAATTTTGTACTGTTGAGCAATTTCCAAAGGAAGAAACTCCAATATCAATATCATAGGTATTATTGTACATCGCGCCTAAAAGACATAATGTAAATGTGCCTATAGGCTGTAATTTAAAAGGAAATCCGGGTTGGCATATATTAGCATTGTCTATGATAGAATTAATAGGAACTGCCATAGGCATGATTGTCCCTGTTTTCATGCAGAGCCAGCAATCACCAACAAGGGTGGGGTTGGAATTATTAAGCAAGGAGAAGGTAGTTTCCAAAATTTCTAATGTATTGGTATCTAACCTGGGAGCTGGAATTTATGCTATATTAATGGATGATATGTGAGCTCAGGGATTTGGGGTTTCAAACGTTTGATTATCTGAGGATGCTTGACATCATCAGTGGGTCCTCCAAGATCAGAGACCCCTGTAGGGGCCTTAATGGGGCAGCAGGAGGGTTTGCAGACAGTGCCTTGCCACCCAGCTGACTGTAGCTTGGTGTATTTGCCATCTCCTCCTCGGTCAAAGAGAACGGGGGTATAATGAATAGTGGTCCCTCCTTCTGCATGAGTTTTAGTTAGGGAGGCTTCAAAAAATTGTTCTTCCTGCTTGTTAACACAAATTAAGGGCGACACATAACAAGAGACATGCATCGCCTGGGTATTCTTACAGGTTGCAGAACAATTTTGGAGAGCTTTACTTGTACTAGGGGGAATAATCTTTGGCTTGTTAACACATACACATTTAGGCTGATGAACTACTCTGAGTTTATGGTCAACCTCAGCCCGGAGGTAACCCTCTTTAGTCACGCAGTCAGCAGTGTGGGTCCAACTAGTGGGAGCCTGAGTCCAAGATCCTCACTTGCATTCGCAGGGGGGGCCAAAAAGGTACTCCATGATGTTGGAAAGTGGAGGGCCAAGGCCTCCGTGTACAACCCTGTTCAGCAAAAGTGCCTTAAGCAGGATCCTAACACAGATTGTTGGCTGCATCTGAAAAAGAGAAAAACGTTGTCCTCAGGGGGAGGGCCTCCATCCCTGTGTTGAGGTAAGTCATTAACCTGTTTAAACAGTCATTCTGGTAACCATCGTGGGGCTGCTTGCTCTTGGTCCAAAACACAAGCTGAGCCTCGTCCCCGGATGAGGATTGGATCTGGGCGTTTCCATTTATTTGTAAGGGGATTGCGCCACATAACAGGTGGGCGAATAGAATTGGACGAGGGATGCCAGTGTCTGTCTGTGGCCAAATGGCCTTCACTGTCTAGGGTAAGTAAAATAAGGGCAAATAATGCATAGTTAAGGCGATGCCTGGGAGTGGTAAATATAAAGGCGGAAGCCTTAAGGCCGGTTAGCCAAGTCTTTAAGGTAAGGTGGGCACGTTTTACAATGCCTCGGCCCTGAGGTTTGTATGTAATTCTAGAAGTATGACAAATTTGCAATGTAGCACAAAACTGTTTAAACTTGGCACTGGTATATGCAGAACAATTATCTGTTTTAATATGTATTGGTTTACCCATTACGGAAAAGGCTGAAACAAGATGACAAAGGACATCTTTGGTAGCCTCTCCAGAATGCAGTAATGCAAAAATAAAGCCGCTGAATGTATCTATATAAACGTGTATATATTTGGTTTTTCCAAATTCAGGAAAATGAGTAACATCCATTTGCCAAAACTGATTGGGCAGTAATCCTCGGGGGTTAAATCCCAAGTGTTGAATGGGGAGGGAGACAGCGCAACCAGGGCATGCTTTTACTATCTCTCGTGCCTGTTGCCTGGTAATTTTACAAAATAATCGAAGGCTCTGGGAATTGAGATGGTGAAGATTGTGTAACTCCGTGGCCTTTTGAATGGAGCCAACAAAAATTGGAAAGATGGAACGAATTGCTGCATCAACTTGGGCATTACCTTGTGTTAGAGGGCCAAGAAGATCAGAGTGTGCCCTGATGTTTCCTAAAAAAAATGCGTGTTGTCTGGCCTGAATAAGTTGCTTAAGCTGGTGTAACAGAAAGGCCACATTGGAAGAAGCACTAATGGTGGGTGAAATCTCCAGCAGGAGCACAGAAGGAGCAATGCAGGCACTGTCTGCATAAATATTAACAGGATTATCAAAAAATTTTATAAAAACCTATGTTATGGCAAACAAATCCAAAAACTGTGCTGACTGATAAACAGTATCAAAGGTGGTAGGCTGGTTATTGACAACAAAGACCGCATGGCCATTACTGGAACGGTCTATAAAGACAGTAAGGCCTTAAGGAATGGGAACAGTTTGAGTAATTTGGGGAAAAATAAATGGATGTAACTGGACAAAATGTAAAAGGGGGTAATTGGGGAGGTGGTTATCAATTGTTCCCAAAAAGCCTGATAGGGCAATACCCCATTCATCCCTTGTCTCTAGTAAAAATTGGGTTTGGTCCTTAGTATATGTAACTAAAATATTATCAGGGTCTTTGCCAAAATGTTGTCGAGAAAGCAAATGACCTTTAAAAATAATAGAAGCTACCTGAGCAAGATAAACAGTAATAACCTTGGAGGATGTGGTGAGTAAATGGACCCAAAGCAAGGGGCAGCCTTTAATTTTAAAATGTGATTCTCACTGAAAAAATATTCCTGTGGGTATATGAGGAGTGTGTAAAATAACCAGTACCAGAGAAAGGTTGTAAGAAATTTGTGTAACAAACTGTTGGGCAATGGCTTCAGTGACTTGGTTTAATGCCTGTCATGCCTCGGGAGTAAGCTTTTGAGGGGAGGAGGGGTTGGAATCACCTGTCAAAATATCATTAAGCGGGAAAAGTACACAAGTGGGTAATTTTAAATATGTTCTTAGCAATTGAATATCCCCAGGTAATTTTTGAAAATCAGTAAGGGTGTGAAGATGGTCCACACGTAGTTGTATTTTAGGAATTAGGATCTGATTATCTTGAAGTTTAAGGCCCAAATATGTATAAGGGTCCTGTGTTTGAACCTTATCAGGAGCTATCTGTAGTCCAAAGGTAGTGAGGGTTTTGTAAAGATCCAAGTAACAATTATTAAGGTCATGGGTATTAGGTGCAGCAATTAACAAATCATCCATATAATGTAAAATATAAATTTGTGGCCATGGCTCTCTCACAGGGTCTACTGCTTGAGCAACGTAATTTTGGCAAAACTAGGGATGTTGGTCATACTGTGGGGAAGAACCTTTTATTGAAATCTTTGCATAGGGCCCTGAAAATTAATGCGAGGGAGACTAAAGGCAAAATAGGGTCTATCCTCAGTATGTAAAAAAAGCAATCTTTTATGTCAGTAACCATTTTACAATTGTTTTTGGGAATATCCACTGGTGTGAGAATGCCTGACTATAGTGCTCCCATTGGGTGCATAACTTTATTAATGGCACACAAATCTTGTAAAAGACGCCACTTGCCTGATTTTTTATTGATAACAAAAATTGGAGTATACCATGGTGAGGTTGAGGGCTCTACATGGCTGGCTGCCAGGTGTTCCTGCACTAACATGGAGGCAGCCTCCAATTTTTCTTGGGTAAGGGACCACTGATCCACCACACAGGAGTCTTAGTCTCCCAAATAATTTTATCTGCATGGGGTACAGGAGGGTCAGGGGCCGACACTAAAAATCTGAATACCCAAGGCCATATGTATTTGTTTTTTGTATGGGTTGTATAGGCTCAACCAGTCCTTGTCTCAGTCTTCCCAGGCCGGTACCAGGGACAAAATTCATACGAAGCATTTGATGAGTCACAATGGAATTGCGACTGGCAAGAATAACTTCCATTTGACTCAAAATATCTCGGCCCTATTGGTTAATAGGGAGGTGAGGAACAACGATAGGAGTGACAGTTGACTTATTACCCTCTTTATAAGTCCAGCTAATAGACCTAGAGCTGACCAGAGGATTTTTTGATTGTCCTATCCCTTTAAGGTCAGTCAAGGATGGGGTGAGGGGCCAAACTGATGGCTAGTATTTTTGAGACATAATTGTGGCATCAGATCCAATATCTAGAACTCCTTGGAATTCCTTTCCTTCAATAAGTAAGGTAAGGGTGGGTGTATTGTGAGAAATTGGCTGAACCCAATACACATCAGAGGAGCCCAAGGAGGCAGTCCCCCGCGGTAGGTTTGGGTGGTGGAAGTGCCTCCTGAATCCAAGGAAAGGAGTATTAATTGTGCAAGTCTTGTTCCTGCTGGGATGGCCGCAACTCCATTAATAGCTGTGGCCAGTATTTTTATTTCTCAAGTGAAATCATTATCATTAATGCCAGGGAAGACCTGAACACCTTATAAGGTAGTAGAGGCTCTTCCAAGAATAAGAGCACACGTATGAGATGGAGGGGGACCCATAATTCTAGTAGGTATTATCTGGGGCCCTTGCAATGAGTTTAATATAGTATCAGCGGTGTCACAGAGGTCCAATCCTGCGCTGCCTGGGGTGCCTCGTTGGAGCGAGACAATTGTGGAGAAGGATTTTGAGGTAGGTTGGTAGTTTGTGAGGGAACAAACCTTATTGTCCCTGGGTTTGTCTTGGGCAAGTCGGGGCCGGGGTTGGCCCTGCAGTGGTTTTCCGAGAAGCAGGAAGAAATAGGCTTTCCGAGGGCATTTGTCTTAGATCTACACTCACTGGCCCAGTGATGACCTTTACCACATCTAGGGCAAAGAGTAGCTGGGGGCGGTTTAGCCCCAGTTTGAGGAGACACTATTTCTAGGCTTTGTTTGCCTGTCAGACACTCGTGTGTAAAATCGGCAGGTTGTTTTCAAGTAAAGCATGTAGGTGAGCCAGGATTGTGAAAGGCCTTGGTAAAGGTGGCACCTAGGGCGAGACCCATGGCATGGGCTGCACCCTCGCCTGCACAGAGTCAAATTAAGTCAGAAAGTTTCCCTTTATCCTTATGTGGTCGAAGAACACCCTGACATGATGGCTTGGTGTTTTCAAATGCAAGATGTTTTACAAAGGTGCTTTTGCTTTCGCTTGGTCAAAGCAAGCATTCTGCGGCTAGGTTAAGCCGGGAAACAAAGTTGCTATAAGGCTCGTGAGGCCCTTGTCGAATTTTTGCCAGGGAAGTGGTAGCTGAGGCCTTTTGAGGGAGGCGTCTCCAAGCATGTAAGCCAGCCGTCTGAATCTGCGCCAAAAGTCCATCAGGGAAACATGCCTGTTCAGTTTTAGTGTCAAATGGCGCATTGCCCACTAACTTAACATAAGTCCAGGATTTAAAGGAGGCCTTTGTTAAATTTTTTTGAGCAGTTTCCCAACAGTGCTCTTTGAAATTGCATTCCATAATGGGAAGTCGCAGGCACTGTGGGTACCTCGGGCTAGAAATTTCCAATTATTTGTAGTAAGCCATTGTGCGCTGTGGATTTCTAATAAAGCCACTGTGTAAGGCGTAGTGAGTCCAGAGTGAGCACAAGCCTTTTTAAGTTTTTCAAGAAAATGCAGGCTTAATTTTTTGTAGACACTCTGGGTTCCTTCCTGCCTGTGGGTGAACTCCTCATTCTCTGAGTCCTGATCTCCTTGATCCATTTCCCCCGCTTCCTCCTCTTGATCCTCATGTAAGTCTTTGACCTCAGATTGGGCAGGCATATCTATCTGACTGCGGATGACTGGGAAGGTGAGAACAGGCTGATGGAGCGGCTTAGCCTTTGTATTAGACCGCCGAGGGGCAGCTTGCATTGACTCCATGCCTAAGGCTAATGAGCAGAGCTCAGAGTCAAGGGATCTTAATTCTTTTAAAAGCTGGATTTGTTCCCGTGTATGTTGGAGAGACTGTCGCAAGGGAGCCAGGTTAGGCAATGGAAGTGGGGAAAAAATATCTGGGAGGGGGCAGTTGGCCCCTAAAGGGCCAGAGCACAAAAGCCATGAGGGATATAGGAGGGAGGTGGATGTGTAAGTCCTATAGGCTGTGGCAGGGTCCTTTTAGGTGGTGGGTCTTCTGAATGGTAGCGTGCTTCTTTCTTCTCCAAGGTAGCCTCCTCCCCAGGGGTCAATGTGTCTCTGGGATGTAAAACTGGATAAAGGTAGTTGGTAACCTTTGGAGCCTTATTCATTAGGGTGGTATTTTGAGGTGGATCAGGAAGGTTCCCAGGGTCCTGGGGAGACTGAGAAGGGTCTATGTCTATACTAACTGATTGGTATGCTGAGGGGGGATGAGACGTCATTTGCATCGTCTCTGCCCCAATCCTGACAAGTTTTAAGGTACTATTGTCAAAGGTTGAACTTTTAAGTATTTCATTAATTAAGTTCCAGTAAGAAAAGGTGGGAACAGACTCCTTTTCTGGGCCAAAGGATTCATAATAATCTTTTAAACAGTCTCCTACTCTAAGCCATCGTTTACCATCAATGGTTCCTTCAAAGGGAAACCATGGACACAATTCTCCTATGCATGAAAAGAAAAATTTTAAGTCCTTTTTCATATCACGTGCCCCCCATGTCTTGAAGGACTCCTTGAGGGCAGACAAAAACAAATCATGTGAAGAAACTGCTTGTCCCATGGTGGGTCACTCACTGTGCGTCATCCCCACTCTCCTCCTGGATATGCCTCTCGGTAGGGTCTGCTGAGGCAATCGCGAGCTCCGCTTTACCAAGTCTCCCAGGAGTACGGGGTTCTGCCTCAGTCAAAGGCTCGAGCCCCAGTCAGTGGGCACAAGATGTTCCAGCCGACAGGACACATTAACTTGGGCAGTGAACATAAATGGGGAGGAATGAAGTGACAAGAGACACGAGAGATGACGGCAAGACAGGAGTTCTGATCAAGCTGCAAACTTTTATTGTTCACAGAGGGGATTTATATGCTAGAGATGGGAAAGCTCTTATTGGTAGTTCCTGGATGTCTTCACAAGGTGAGATAACCTCAGGATGTTTCAGGAAGACAGATGGCCGCAAAAAGTCTCAGAGAGACAGATGGAGACAGGATGTTTCCCAGGCAGGATGTCTCCCAGGGGGCTGTTTCTTGTAAGTGTCAGGATATTTTATGAAGGAGAATTCCTTCTACCTCTGAAAGACAGGGATTCAGTATTTGGAAAGTAAAATTGGAAAATGAATCCAATGTGTATGCAAATATGTGCTACACAAAAATCTTCCCACTCTCATTCAGAACAATGCCTTGACATTACCTTCACCCCATGTAAGACACAATTAGAGGAGAAGAGTTAGAAAATCTGTGAATACACATCTGGAATGGAAAATGCTCAATAGTTCACAAACTTGGAGGTGGGAGAGGAGCTTCCAAAAGTAAGAGACAGGGTAAAAACTCCACAAACATGGAGCTCTGATGGCCTAAAGACTTCTTGAGTAACTGCCTTTGAGGTTGGGCACTTGAAATATTTGTTCTTGTCAGGAGCTTTAGCTTCCTCTGTAGTGAGACCATCAAAGCTGGGTCTGCATCTATGTGACCTGGAGGACATGGTTTCTTATTTTCCAATTAACATGGAGCAGCAGTGCTTAATTCTCTCTTTGTATTTAAAATTTTGCCACTGAGGGATAAGTGTCTCCCAGTGTAGACTGTGAAGCCATTTGGTCATCCTCCACTTTTTGTGGTGTTTCTTGCAGCTGCACTGGGAGTTTAGTATTTGCTTCATGAAATACGAGGAGTTCAACTGGAACACAGTGCTGGAGGGAGTTCTGTTACGTGTGGTGCGTAAGGCTCTGGAGGAGAATGGTACAACCATGCTTCTATTCCCCATAGCTTTTCCCCTTGACCATAGCAATCTGATTCTGAATATTGCCCTGAAACATCTAGATATAACAAGATACCTTTACATAAAAGGGTCTGGGGGCTGTACCATGTCAGTCACAAACGATTTGGAAGCCAATGCCAGATCCACATGATCCCACCATAGATGTTTTAACACACACCTGCACACCACTGCTCTAGGCCCAGTACTCAGCAGGCTCCAAATTACTGGCATCTCTGTTCTACACTATTTTCATGAAAACCAGTCAAACTATGCACTGTCTGGTACACTCATGATCATCAATAGGACATCCAAATGTTCTCCAGTGCCACCTGTTCATGGGAATTTCAAAAATTTCATGGTATTTATCTAGCTATTTTTCAAAGATGAAGTTGGAGGCACTCTGGGTTTCAATTCATTCAGGAACCATTAAATGGAGAGGAAGCTCATTGCAATGAAAGCTCTGGAGTACTCCAACAGGCAAGGTTTCCCAAAGATAGGCCAAAAGGTCACATGAAGCCAGGCCAATTGAGGTCTACAATGTGAGGTCCATGTGTGTTTTGACTCTCAACTTTGGCTGCCAAGTCTTTCAGAATAAAATCATGAGATATCCTTCCTGAGATTCCCAGTGCTGTGTGCAAAGCCACCCTAAGGTTAGATCTCAGTTTTCAAGGGCAACTCTCATGTGTGCCCTCCTAAAATTCCAACACAATTGATGGCAATACTTCTTTGAGTTAAGTTCCACAACTCAGTCTCTAAGGGGAATCATACCAGTGTTCAAGCCCAGGTGGACCCAGTCATCTCTTCCAACGGCCACACAAATGACCACAATTAAAACCAAAACACTCCTATGGCCCTCATCTTCTTCCCTATAGACACTCATCATAACCTCTGGCTGTAGGTTTCCATGAGGGGCAGAGGAAAAGACAGTTTCCAAAATAAGCTCCCTTGGCCCCATTTGCCTAAAGTCAGTGTGGCAAGAGCACCCTTCCTGTGAACCAGGAGTGATCAAAGAGGACTGCCGTTAAAACTGCTCTGATTCTCCATTTGGAGGCCTATGGACTCTGGGGTATAGATTCTTTATGTTAATTGGAGTCATGAGAAAACCCAAGCACCTATGGGCTAGCCTCTGCAGGGCTTTGAAGAACACCTTTGACCCAAAGGATCCATAGCCTCAATGATGGAGGTCAGGAACCATACAGAGGAAGGAGAGAGACTTCATCCACAATTACTGCTCTTTTGGCTCTTTTGGTTTTGGATGCACACATGGGATATTTCTAGAGATCCATCAGGTGGTGAGAATCTAAGCCACAGCCTCACACAGGGCCAAGAGGTTGATTCAGACACATCCCTTTCCAAAGCAATTAAGAAAAGATTCACAGGTGATGCCCATTCATTTCCATTTGAAAACTGTTTTCTTCAGGGTTCACAAAGGGGTGGCCTGAGGAGAAGACCTTCCTGACATTCATGGCAACAAAAGAATAGGTAAGCAAAAGGCCCAAAGCAGGGTTTCTCCACTGAGACTTTCCTGGTCACACTGATTATTGAGTTTTCTGGGATGTTGCCATTCCCTTAAGCTATCCAGTACATGATCATGTAACAGAGTTTGGAGGTGGTACATATCTTGGACAAAAAACCATGAGCCTATTCTTGAGATTAGCTAAATTTCAGGAAGAATACCAGAACTTAGGATGGTAGTGTGTGTTGCCCATCCATAAGAAAGCCGCAGACCATTCATAAATTGGGCAGAATGAATGTTGGGAAGCTTTCTCCGAGACAGGACACATCTATCGATGCATTCTCTTTTCTAATGTCTACAACCAAAGACACAGTGGGATACACAGATATAGAAACACTCGCCTTGTAAAATGACTTACTAGAAACAATTCACTCAAACAATTCACTTCTTACAAAAAACCAAACACTCAAACTTTCCTACCTATTCTCAGAAAATGAGAAAAAACCACAGACCCACACGCACACCCACAACCACACAGACCCCCAAGTAGGTGTGTGACTATCCTGAGTGTCCTCTGACTGGTGAGCCATAATATATTACCCATAAGGGTCTGTCCTGTCTCAGATCTGGTTTCCGTGGCCAACTCTGTGATGCTGTCAGGAGCCAGAAGTGAGCCACTACCTGCTTTCTCAGGAAAGACCCCTCTTCAGACCTTTCTGGGATTTGTCCATCCTCACATCAGTAGGTACCAAGAAAGAATGACTCTGTCCTTGGTAAATCCAAACAAGTTTGACGGCTGGGACTTGGACTGGGACTGGCTCTGGGTGCCTGGCTTCCTGGATCCTAAGTTCAGAGAGTTCCATCACCAAGGAAGTGAGGTGAAGTCACTTCCTTCAGAAACTGAATGAGGTCAGTACATTGGCAACCACTTTGTCCTAACAGTTGCTTCCAGGTTCCGATGAGATGGAGGCTGCACCTACTTCCTGTGACATTTTAACAAGTTACAATGGTATATCAACCATAGGCACCCGGGAACAGCTCTCCACACAGGCCTGGTTTGGTCCATCTTCTCTACATTAAGAAGAGAGAAGCTAATTCAGATACATTCTTTCATCCTGACCGGGTTGTTTGTCATGGAAGATGACTTTTGCTCTCTAAGGTCCTTCATAGCTGTCTACATCTTCTCAAGGGATTATTTCTGCATGGACATTTGAAGTTCTCAGCTGGTGGAAGATCCCCTACCTCCCTGTATTGAAAGACCAACTGTGTCCCTGATCTTCTGTAAAGTGAGATTGAGGGAACAGTGTATGGTTAGGGTTAATAGCATGTTCAATTTGGGTTAGGAATCATTCTACTTTATGAATATTGGTATTGGGAACCTGTGATATTTATAAGAATATAGATGTGAAATACATGTATGAGAACAGAGACCTAGGAATGATTTGAAGCCCAGAAATGCATTGGACCCTTGATTGGTATACTTAGCTTGAATTATGTTCTGCACCAAGGTCTCAGATACATCGATATACAATGGCATAGGACCGTATACTTCGGGTGATTGAATGTAGAAGAGAACATCCAGTCAAAAAGGGATAGTCCGTACGATTAGGAAGATACTCAGTATGTTTAGGAAGAATAGTGAGTCCAGGAGTTGGACCAAAAGTTCTTTCGCTCTAGGGTTTCGTTTAGAGAATGTAAATGTCAGCATATGTGAAGGGACAGTCACAATGATGAACTGGGGAAAATATGTAGGAAAGCAGATATCAATAGGGACCTTAGGAAATCAGGCAACGTATAAAGTGAGTGATAGGATTAGATATTTTCAACAGTCTTGAGGTTGAATATATCATCTTAGGAAGAAACAAATATGTAGTCACCAATAGGATTGATATTTGAGAGCATTAGGCAACCTGGACATGGATGTTTTTAGTAATCCATGCTCACTTTCCATTTAGGCTTTGGCAGAATCATAAGTGTGACCTTTGCATTTTGTGTCCAGAGTACTTCTTTGGTAAAATGTATATGCAGTTCAGGTGACATGAGTATTTCTTACACCATTACAGGGAGCAAAATTCTGAAAACTTATACATTACTACCGGGGATAAAAATAGGTGTACCCTGTGTTGATGATTATAGAGATGATGCATGAATAGACCATATTGTGAATAAAGTATGTAACTGGTTCCAACTTTATATAATGGATTGAATTTACATCTGAAAAAATATAGGAAATCTTATATTGATATATATACATTCATTACAATCAGTAATATATCTAATGGTAATATTAGGGTTATGGTTTATCATGAAGAGTGTGTGAGTTTTGCATCAAAAATAATTATGGAATCGAAAATAATGGTTTTAGAAAGAAGTCTAGTGAAAGGACCAGTAAAGAAACAAGGAGGAATACATGTGTTCTGAAGTAGGAAGTAATTGAATGTGAACCAAATGCCTATTAATTTGTGAACATGTGGATGGAAAAATATATCCTATAATGTCCAAAAACTGAAGAAATTGTAATGTACCAGTGTTGAATAAAAATGAACTTCAAAATACACATCATGTCCCATAGTAATCTACTTGCATTGATGTTAAACAGGTCAGTTACTGTAGAAATATTAGGATGTAAGTACCATTCACTGAAGTTAGTTTTCAGTACAAGAAAACCAATATGTATTGCAGCTGGTTGAGTATTTCTGAGAATAATCATGTTGTTTATAAATACACATGCAGGAACATGAATAAATTCAGGGAGTGTATAATAAGACACATATATTTCATGTTTTGGAAAATCTGGAGAATATATATATATATATATATATATATATATATATACACACACACACACACACACACACACACACACACACACACAAACACACACACATTACATATGCCAATCGAAATTTATCATAAAATATAATTCATCCACATATCCAAAAATATTCATTTTAATGAACATGGATTTATGTATAATGTTTTTCACTAGGAAGCTCACCCATAGGTTGAATTTTCAGTTCCATCAGTATTTAGGGGGAGTCATCTCTTCTCACAGTTTTTATATTCCAAAGTCAGTGAGCTCACAATAATGTATGTGTGAAACCATGTAGGATACTATACATGCATATAAAAATACATGTGCTGAATAGGCTACAGAGAAAGGGAGACAGGAATTTACATATGTGGTAACTTTAAAAACTCATGGAGAAATATTACAATGAAAAGTTGACTAGATTTATAATACATCCTCTTGATAAAGCAGAAGGCAAAAACAAGTATACACCATGCTTCCTATGAAAGGCCTGTATTTATATTCAGTTAGGTTTCTTTTTCTCCATCATATTAGGATTAGTACTCAGAGTCTAGTAGGGTATGGGTTAGTGTCAGGGATTTTGTATTTCAAGTGGAAAATAGGAAAATGAATCTAATGGGCATGCAAACATGTGCTACACAAAAATGTTCCCACTCTCATCCAGAACAATGCCTTGACATAACCATCGCTCCAAGTAAGACACAATTAGAGGAGAGGTGTTAGAAAATCTGTGAATACATATGCGGAAGGGAAAATGCTCAGGAGTTCACAACACTGGAGGTGGAAGAACAGTTTCCAAAAGTAAGGGAGAGGGTAAAAACTCACAAACATGGAGCTCTGCTGGCCTAAAGACTTCTTGAGAAACTTCCTCTAAGGTTGGCCACATGAAATATATGTAATTGTCAGGAGATTTAGCTTTGTTTGTAGTGACACCATCAAATCTGGGTCTGACTCTATGTGACCTGGACGACATGGTTCATTATTTTCTAATGAACATGACTCAGCAGTTTTGAATTCTCTCTTTGTAGGTAAACTATGGCCACTAGAAGCTAAGTGTCTCCCTGTGTGTTTGTGAAGCCATTTGGTCATCCTCCACTATTTGTGGTCTTTCTTACTGTTGCACTGTGAGTTTGGTATTGGCTTCATGAAATACAAGGAATTCAACTGGGACACAATGCTAGAGGAAGTTCTGTCACGTGTGGTTGGTCAGGGTCTCCAAGAGAATGTATGAACCAGGCTTATATCCCACATAGCTTTCCCCCTTGACTATAGCAACCTGATTCTGAACATTGCCTTGAAACCTTTCCATATAAAAAGATGCCTTTACATATAAGGATCTGCTTCCTGCACCATGTCAGTCACAAGGCTTTTGGAAGCCAATGGCAGATCCAGGTGGTCCTACCAAAAATATTTATTTACACACCTACAGTCCACTGCTCTTCGTACATTACTCAGCAGGCTCCAACTTCCTGGCATCTCTGATCTTCACCATTTTCATGAAACCCAGTCAAACAAGGCACTATTTGGTACACTCATGATGAGCAACACAACATACAAAGTTTCTCCAATGCCACCTGGTCATGGGAATTTCAAAAATTTTATGGTATTTTCTAGCCATTTTTCAAGGATGAAGTTGAAGGCACTGTGGATTTCAATTCAGGAACCATTAAATTTTGAGGAATCTAATTTCAATGAATGCTCTGGAGAATTCTCACAGGCAAGGCTTCCCCAAAAGTGGCCAAAAGGTCACATCAATCCAGGCACAATAATGTCTTCTATGTGAGGTCTATGTGTGTTCTGACTCTCAACTATGGCTGCCAAGTCTTTAAGAAAAATAATGTGATATTCTGACTGAGATTCTCAGTGCTCTATGCAAAGCCACCCTGGACTGAGATCTCAGTTTCCAAGGGAGACTCTCATACGTGGACTCTTAAATCCCAACACAATTCATGGCAATACTTTTCTGAGATCAGTTCCAGAACTCAGTCTCTATTGGGAATCACACCAGAGTTCAAGCCCAGGTGGACCCAGTCATCTCTTCCAACTGCCACACAAATGACCACAAATGAAATCAAAACACTCCCACATGGCCCTCATGTTCTGCCATATAGACACTCATCATAAACTCTGGCTGGAGTTTTCCATGAGGGGAGCAGCCCAAGTCAGTGTCCAAAATAAGCTCCCTTGCCCCTCATTTGCCTAAAGTCAGGTTGGCCTGGACACCCTTCCTGTGAACCAAGAATGATCAAATAGGCCTGCCATTAATACTGCTCAGCTTATCCAAATTGAGGCCTTCTGAATGTTGGGTTTAGATTCTTTATGTGAATTGGTGTCATGACAAATCAGCTATGGGCTAGACTCTGCATGGCTTTGAAGAACTCATTTGATCCAAAGACCCTTCTTCTCACTTGATGGAAGTTAGGAACCTTACAGAGGAAGGCGAGAGACTTCATCCACAATGATTGCTCTTTTGGCCATTTTGGTTTTGGATGCAAACATGGGATCTTTCTTTAGATCCATCAGGTGCTGAGAATCTAAGCCATTTCCTCATTCAGAGCCAAGATTCTGATTCAGACACATCCCTTTCCAAAGCAATTAAGCAAAGAGCCACAGATGATGCCCATTCATTTCCATTTGAAAACTGTTTTCTTCAGGCTTCACAAAGGGGTGACCTGAGGCAAAAAACTTCCTGACATTCAGAGCAACAGAACAATACGTAATTAGAAGTCCCAAAGCAGGGTTTCTTTACTGAGACTTGTCAAAAGCCAGTGGTGAGCCACTACCTGCTTTCTCATAAAAGGCCCCTCTTCAGAGCTTTCCTGGCATATGGCCATCCTCACATCTGTAGGTACCAAGATAGACTGACTCTGTCCTTGGTAATTCAAAACTAATGACACCACTGGGAGTGGGACTGGCACTGCCTCTGTGTGCCTGGATTCCTGGATGCCAAGTTCCATCACCAAGGAAGTGAGGTGAGGTCACTTCCTTCAGGAACAGAATGAGGTCACTGCCTTGGGAACCACTTTGTCCAAAGAGTTGCTTCCAAGGGTCCCATGAGATGGAGGCTTCCCCTACTTCCTGTGACACTTTCACAAGTTAAAATGGTATATCAACCATAGGCACCCAGGAACAGCTCTCCACACAGGCCTGATTTGGTTCATCTTCTCTACATTAAGAAGAGAGAGGCTGATTAAGACACAACCCATCATCCAGACCAGGTTTTTTGCCATGGAAGATGACTTGTGCTCTCTCAGGTCCTTCATAGCTGCCTACATATTCTCCAGGGATCCTTTCAGCATGGACCTTTGAAGTTCTCAGCAGGTAGAAGACCCCCTACATTCCAGTATTATAAGACCAACTCTGTCCCTGCTCTTCTGTAAAGTAAGATTGAGGGAACACTGTATGGTTAGGGTTAATAACAGGTTCGGTTTGGGTTAGGAATCATTTTGTGGATAAATAATGGTATTGACAACCTGTGATATTTATAAGAATATAGAGGTGAACTGTATGTATGAAAACAGAAATCCAAGTAAGATTGGAAGCCCAGAAGGGCATTGGGCCTTTGATTCTGATACTTAGCATTGAATTACGTTCTGCACAGATGTCTCAGATAAATCGATATACAATGGCATAGGACCTTGTACCTTGGATGATTGAATGTAGAAGAGAACATCCAGTCAAAAACGGATAGTCGGTAGGATTAGGAAGATAGTAGGTAGTTTAGAAAGAAGGGTGAGTGTAAGATTTGGAACAAAATTTCTTTAGCAAGAGGGGTTCAGTTAGAAAATGAATTTAAATGTCAGCACATGTGAAGAGTCTGTCACAATGATGAACAGGGGAAAATATGTAGGTAAGCAGATATTAATAGAGACATTATGAAATCAGGCAAAGTAAAAATTAGAGATAGACTTAGATATTTCAAAGGGTTGAGTTTGAATATGCAATCATAGGAAGAAACAAATATGTAGTCACAAATATGATTGACATTTGAGAGCATTAGGCAACTTGGACATGGATGATTTTAGTAATCCATGTTAATTTTCCATTTACGCTTTGGTACAATCATAAATGTGAAACTTTGAATTTGTTTCCAGAATATATCTGTGAAAAAATATATATGTAGATCAGGTGACATGAATATTTCTTCCACCATTTCTGGGAGCAATATTGACTGACTACTTCTGACTGATAGGTACAGATTCTTTATGTAATTTGGAGTCATGAGAAACCCAAGCACCTCTTCAGGGCTTGAAGAACTCATGTGACCCAAAGGATCCCTATTCTCACTTGATGGAGGTCAGGAATCTAACAGAGGAAGGGAAGATACTTCATCCACAATGACTGAATTTTTGCCATTTTGGTTTCGGATACACACATGGGATCTTTCTTTAGATCCATCAGGTGCTGAGAACCTAAGTCACAGCCTCACACAGGGCCAAGAGGCTGATTCAGACACATCTCTTTCCAAAAAAAATAATCAAAGAGCCACAGGTGATGCCCATTCATTTCCATTTGAAAACTGTTTTCTTCAGGCTTCCCAAAGGGGTGGCCTGAGGCAAAGACCTTCCTGACATTCAGGGAAACAGAAAAATAGGAAAGCAAAAGTCCCAAAGCAGGGTTTCTCCACTGAGACTTTCCAGGTCACACTGTCCCTGCTCTTCTGTAAAGTTAGATTGAGGGAACAGTGTATGGTTAGGGTTAATAACATGTTCGATTTGGGTTAGGAATCATTCTGCAGGACGAATATTGGTACTGGGAATCTGCAATATTTACAAGAATATAGAGGTGAAATATAAGTATGAAAACAGAAATATAGGTAAGATTTGAAACCCAGACGGGTATTGGGCCCTTGAGTGGGTTACTTACATTTGAATTATGTTCTGCATAGATGTCTCAGATAAATCGATATACAATGGCATAGGACCTTGTACCTTGGATGATTGAATGTCGAAGAGAACATCCAGTCACAAAGGGAATGTCCGTAAGTTTAGGACGATATTCTCTAAGTTTAGAAACAACAGTGAGTATAGGATTTTGACCAAAAGTTCTTTAGCAATTGGTTTTCAATAAGAAAGTGAATGTAAATGTCAGCACATGTAAAGAGTCAGTCACAATGATGAACTGGGGAAAATATGTAGGAAAGAAGATATCAATAGAGACATTAAGAAATCAGGCAAAGTATAAAGTTAGCGATAGGATTAGACATTTTCAACAGGCTTGAGGTTAAATATATAATCTTAGGAAGAAACAAATACATAGGATTTATCAATAGGAATTACATTTGAGAGCATTAAGCAAAAAGGACATAGATATTTTTAGTAATCCATGCTCACTTTCCTTTTAGGCTTTGCTACAATCATAAGAGTGACTTTTGCTTTCTGTGTCCAGAATATTACTGTGTTAAAATTTATATGTAGATCATTGACATGAGCATTTCTTTCACCATAACTGGGAGCAATATTTTGAATACATATAAATTCGTATTGGGGGAACAAAGTGGAAATACCCTGTGTCAATGGATAGAGAAATAATGTATGAATGGACCATACTGTGAATAAATAATATAACTGGTTACAACTTTAAATAGTGGATTGATTTGATATCGAAAAATATACAGAAAATCTTAAATTGAGATACATACATTCATTACAACCAGTTATACATCTAACGGTAATATTAGGGTTATGGTTTATCATGAAGAGTGTGTGAGTTTTCCTTCAAATATGATTATGGAAATCGAAAATAAAATGTTTGGAAAGAAGTCTCATTAAAAGACCAGTCAAGAACCCTGGAGGAATATATGTGTTCTGAAGCAGGAGGTGATTGAAATTGAAACAAATGCCTATAAATTTGTAAACTTGTGGATAAAATATATATCCTATGATGTGCATAAACTGAAGAAATAGTAATGTACCACTATTTAAAATAATGAACCACAAAATACACATCATGTCCCATAGGAAACTGCTTTCATTGATGTCTAACTAGGTTTTACTGTAGAAATATTAGTATTTGTATGCACCACTCACTGAAGTTAGTTTTCAGTACTTAGAAACAAATATGTATTTCAGGTGGATGAATATTTCTGAGAATTATCTTGTGAAAAGTTGATCATAAATCCACATACATGAATATGAATGATTTTAAGGAGTGCATAATAAGATTCATATATTTTATTTATTGAAAAATTTGGAGAGTATATATATATATATATATATATATATATATATATATATATATATATACACACAGACAGAAAGACATTAAAAACTAGCAATATATTTGCCAATCGAAATTCATCATGAAATATATACCATCCACAGGTACAAAAATATTTATTACACTGAAAATGGATTTATGTATAATGTTGTTCTACTAGGAAGCTCACCCATAGGTTGAATTTTCAATTCCAACAGTATTTAGGAGGAGGGATCTCTTCTCATAACTTGTATCTGCCTAGTCAGCAACCTGACAAAAATGTACATGTGATAACAGGTAGGATTCTATATGTGCATATAAAAATACATGTGCTGAATATTCTACAGAGAAAGGAGACACCAATTTGTTGAGAGCCACAGCTGAAGGGGCCCCAGCAAACTTCCAGCTCCCAGCAACATCCACCTGCCAGATGATTATTGGCTCACAGCGGCCCCAGCAACATCTAGCTGATTGGCTCCTCTGTGGTGATGCTCATTGGAGATGCTCATTGAGCTTTTTCCCCGTTCTTTCCGACTGCCAGCTGATGATTGGCTCACAGCAGCCCCAGCAACATCTAGCTGATTGGCTCCTCTGCGGTGATGCTCATTGGGCAGTTTCCCTGCCCTTTCAGACCACAGAGCTCCTCATTGTGGGACTTTTTTGGCTCCACCCACGTGACCCAGCCAAACGACCTCAAGAGCAGGAGGATTGTGGGAGGTGGAGAGGCTTGTGGGTGTGGCAGAGACTTTACAAGAAAGCCAGTGGTGGCAGTTGGGCTCTGAGCGTTTTTCCTGAGGAACTGTTTTGTTTGGTGTGTGTGGTTCTAAAAATAAAGTTTGTTTCTTTTGAAAAGTGGCTGTTGAATCGTGCCCAGCCAGACTGTAGCATTTGGTGGCTCACACGGGGAGTGACTGAGGGTAAGTGATAAGGTAAACTGCTTGCCCCTGTGGGCAGGGTGAGAGGATGGGTAGCCATTTTAAGATTTCTCTTTTGTTTTGCTTCACTTTTGTTTTAAGTTGCCTGTCCATGGAGATGAGTGAGACGGAAGAAAAACTGCTCACATCTGAGGAAAAATTATTTCTGTCTGAGGAACAGATAGGGAGAAAGGACAGATGCACATGTCAGGAGGATAGAAAGGCTAAAATGACTTTTTGTTCCCTTTTTATTTCATTCTGTCTCGGTTTTGTTTTGCATTGTCTTGTTGTGTTGTATTACAGTAGAAATATGGGATCAGAAATTAGTAAAAAAAAACTGAAAGAGTGTTAAGTAAATTGTTAGAGCAAGGAGGCTTCTCAGTAAAGTCAAGAAAAGTCAGGGCATACGTTGATACAATACAAAAATGTAGCCCATGGCTTTTTAAGGAGTTGTAAAATATACCATAATGGAACCATCATGGTGAAGATTTAAAAAGAGGAGAAAAGAACAGCCCAGGGACTCTGCCAGTTGGCACATTGCCATTGAGGACGTTCATATCTGGTTTGCTTCGTCCAAAGACTGCAGTTCAGACAAAGATAGAGGAACAAAGTTTAGGGCAGAAAAAGCCATCAGGGGCAAAGTTACAAAAGGAGACTGCTACTAACAACTTTCTATCACCAGAGGGCATAAGTTTCCAACCAAGAGCGCAACCTCTACAGGAGACTGTTACTAATACCTTTCTATCACCAGAGGATGTAAATGTCCAAATAACAAGGCCACCTCCATATGCTGGGAGGCCCCCAAAGCCCGCAGTTGATAGTTCAGATCCTGAGACAGGATCTCAGGTATTAACATGCCCTGTATGTGAGGTAGGAGGGCAACGAATTCACCATGCTTTTAATTTCAAAATAGTGAAGCAGCTAAAAGAGGCTGTAACAACCTATGTTCCTCAAGCACCTTTCAGTGTAAGCTTGGTCGAATCCATTCATAACTTGAATATGACGCCAGTAGATTGGGCTAATATGTGTAAAGCTGTGCTAAATGGAGGTCAATACCTTTTATGGAAGGTTGCCAATGAGGAATTTTGCAAGGAGATGGCTAGGCAAAATGCGGAAGCTGGTTATCCTCAGAGAAAGCTAGATATGTTGTTAGGAAAGGGACCTTATGAGGATCAGCAGCAACAAATTGCATATGATCCTGGCGTATACGCACAAATTTCTGCAGAGGCGGTTAGGGCATGGAAGACTTTACAAGGACATGGAGGTTTACAAGGTCAATTATCTAAGGTAATACAAGGAGCTAATGAGTCTTACGATGAGTTTGTAGATAGGCTTATTCAAACAGCTACCAGAGTTTTGGGGAATACCGAACAAGCAATGACATTAATAAAACAACTGGCTAATGTCCAAGCGAATCGTTGGTGCAGAGATATCATTAGACCATGGAAACATGAAGATTAAAACACATAAATTATGTAGAGACATTAATGAATAAGAGAAAGTAGTGGCAGCTGCAGTAAAACAGGCTTTAGATGCCAGAGACATCAATGAACAAGGGCAATTTATGGCAGCTGCAGTAAAAGAGGCTTTAGATGCAAGGCCTGGAACATGCTACAACTGTGAACAAACAGGACATTTTAAAAGGAATTACTCCATAGGAGGAGGGTTTAACAAAACTAGGTACCAAAGGAGTAAAAAACTGGGTATTTGCCAACGATGCCATAGAGGGAGACATTGGGCTAATGAATGCATTTCTCAAACCACCATAGAGGGTACTTCATTATCAAAAAACGAAAAAGGACCAGGTGTTTATCTACGATATCATGGAGAAAGGCATCGGGCGCAATTGCCAAAAAATGGACATGGGGGCCCAATGCTCTGGGGCCCAAAACCACAAATATATGGAGCACTGGAGGAACACAGCAACCCCATCAGAGTAGTGCCCAGGACACATTGTCCATTACATGCCTCATCAGACAAATCAGAGGGAGCACAAGGTTGCACACCTGTGTCTCCACCAGATCAGTACTAATAGCAGAAATGGGGGTTCAAAGCATTCACACAAGGGTGAAAGGACCTCTTCCCAAAGGAACAGTAGGCTTATTATTGGGATGCATCTCTTCTAATCTAAAAGGACGTATGATAAGTCCTTGGGTAATTGATCCCGATTATGAAGGTGAAATAAAATTTATAGCCAGTTCGCCAAAGGATATATCAGTAATTACACCAGGAGATATAATAGCACAGTTACTAATAATACACAGTCTACATGATAAATTTTCCAGTCGTGCTGTAGAAAGGGGTTCCAAGGGATTAGGATCCACAGGTGTAGATTTGGTTATGCTTTTTTAAATTTAGATTTTTGCCCCATGCTAAAACTAAATATTCAAGGACATGAATTTAATGGGCTACTGGATACAGGTGCAGACCTTAGCATCATCTCTCATCAAGAATGGCCAAAACATTGGCCATTACAACAAGCCACACAAACCCTTTGAGACCTAGGAGTGGTGACTAATACCCATAGAAGTGCAGTGGTATTTGATTGGAAAGATCCTGAAGGATGTGAAGGAACTTTACTGCCATATGTATTGGATCATCTTCCCGTAAATTAATGGGGACAAGATGTCCTAGATAAATTAGGTTTAACATTAACAAATAACATCATTCAATATGCACCCAGTATTATGGCTAGAGAAGGTTTTAGGAAAGGAAAAAGATTAGAAAAACAAGAACAAGGTATAGAAGCACCAATACAAATAGACCAAGCAACAGACAGACATGGGTTGGATTTTCAGAAAGGGCCATTGAGATAATAAAAATTACTTGGAAATCAGAAATACCAGTATGGGTTCTTCAGTGGCCCCTGACTAAAGAAAATATACAAGCAGCCCAGGACCTGGTCAAACAACAATTAGTGGAAGAGTTGCTTCCAAGCTTCCCATGAGATGGATTCTGCCCCTGATTCCTGTGAAACTTTCACAAGTTAGAATGCTATATCAACCATAGGCACCCAGAAACAGCACTCCACACTGGTCTCATTTGGTCCATCTTCTCTACATTAAGAATAGAGAGGCTGATTCAGACACAACCCTTCACCCTGACCAGGTTGTTTTCCATGGAAGATGACTATTGCTCTCTCAGGTCCTTCAGAGGTGCCTACTTCTTCTACAGGGATTATATCTGCATGGACCTTTGTGGTTCTCAGCAGGTGAAAGATCCCCTACATTCCTGTATTGTAAGACCAACTCTGTCCCTGCTCTTCTGTAAAGTTAGCTTGAGGTAACAGTGTATGGTTAGGGTTAATAACATGTTTTATTTGGGTTTGGAATCATTCTGCTGAATGAATAATGATATTGGGAACCTGCAATATGTACAAAAATATACAGGTGAAGTATATGTAAAAAAACAGAAATCTAAGTAACATTTGAAGCCCAGAAGGGCACTGGACCCTTGATTGGGATACTTAGCTTTGAATAAATCGATATACAATGGCATAGGACCTTGTACCTTGGATAATGGAATGTAGAAGAGAACATCCAGTCAAAAAGGATAGTCGGTAGTGAAAGGTTAATCAAATAGGTACTTGTCACTTTCTGTTTTTCCTTATGTTTAACAAAACACTGTTGAAATCTTGAGAACTGTTTGCTAATCTTGTTCCCAGAATGTACTGTCCCCACCTGCCAAAGTGTAGAATGTACTCCCTCACCTGGTTGCACGCAAACCAACCACTCGCCCTGACCCATCAGTAAACTTTCCTCCCTGCCCTCTCCAAGGAAAGTATATATGTTCTGCTTAAACTGTTCTCAGGGCTCTATGCTCTATTCAAGTGAGCTCCGAGCCCCGGCATGCTGGACCCCCAATAAACACAGTCTCTTGGTGGTCTCTTCCTTCGATGCTCACCCGACCTTTACATATGGAGATTCCCCTGAGTTCTGGCAGCGGTGGACAAAAGACACTAACAGGCTTCCTCGGGTTAAGTAAGACGCCAATTTCTGGTTTCAGTGTTAAGGTTAGGGCTTGGCAAAATTGGTGTCGATGAAGAGCATGAGCTCTCTCCGATGGTGGCTGACAAACGTGTCACAGAGCCACAGGCGACATACCATGGGGAACGCCACAAAGGACTCGGGAAATCGAGGAACAATAGTCTCCTCCACTCAGTAATATTTTGTATCGGATTCGGTATTGCCAGCCCATTGGGTTTTGCTGGCTACTCATTCCTGGTCTCAGTTATGGATGTCCATTGAATGTCTTCATTGTCTTGTCTTGTCTATGTCGTGTGTCCTTGCCTTCACTCTTTGTGTATCTTTCATTTTGGGACACAGCACTTCAATGCCCCTGTCTCTGACCCTTGATCACTGAACCAAATTTCGCTTAAGGGCTCAGAATCTTTCTTTTTCAGTAAAATGCTGGACCTGCCAGGCTCTCTGTGCCACAGAATTTGGACTCGGATGGCCTCGAGAAGGATCTTTCTACTTCTCAATAATTTAGTAAGTCAGAGATATTGTCTTTCACCCAGGCCCACATAGCCATCCGGATGAACAGCCATATATCTTAAGTTGTCCGGACCTCTGCAAATCTCCTCCTACATGGGTGAAGCATTTCCTTGCCCCTGCCCCCACTCATACTCCTTCCCCCACGATCTCTCAAACCCTCTACTCCTCCTCCTCCTCCACCCTCTGTTCTCCCTGAGTCACAAGATTTGACTCTACTGGACTCTCCTCCCGCTCCTTATTCCCTGCCCTCATCCCCCAACCACCAACACTCTCTAAGTGATTCCCCTGCAGCTGACTCAGCCTCTCCTCCATTGGAGGAAGCTAAGCTGGCCCAGCACTCTCCAGATAACTCCCCCACGGCACACACAGCCCCTCCTCCCCAGGAGGAAGCTGGCCTGGCTAAGGGAACTCGCTGGCGGCAAATGATTGAAAACCCTGGAACTCCTGTGATGATCCCCCTATGTCCCTATGGGCCAATGATTGACGAAGGCCATGGGGGGAAAATGCAAGCCTACCAATATTGGCCTTTCTCCTCTTCAGATCTATATAACTGGAAAAATAACAATCCCCATTTTTCCGAGGATTCTACCTGGCTCACGTGTCTGGTTGAGTCATTGATGTTTTCACACCCGCCAACTTGGGATGACTTTCAAAAACTCCTAGGGACTCTCTTTATGACAGAGGAACAAAAGAGAATCCTCCTGGAAGCTAGAAAAAAAATCCTAAGACCAGATGGGAGACCAACACATCTTCCCAACATAATCAAAGCCAGCTTTCCCTTGAGCCAATCCAACTGGGACCCCAACACCTTGAAGGTAGAAAGCATCTGTCCACTTATCACCATGTTGTAACAGTGGGCATCCGAGCGGCCGCTACGTGACCAACTAATTTGGCCAAGGTAAGAGAGATTATTCAAGGGCCTGATGTATCTCCCTCTATGTTTTTAGAGAGAATTACGGAGGCATATAGGAGATATACTCCTTTCGATCCTCATGCAGAGGATCAAAAGGCATCTGTCACAATGGCCTTTATTGGGCATGCTGCCCTGGATATTTAAAGAAAGTTACAATGCTTAGATGGATTACAAGATATGACTTTGATAGATTTAGTCAGAGAAGCCGAGAAAGTATACTATATGAGAGAAACTGAGGAAGAGAAGGGAGCAAAGGGTGGATAGAAGAAACAAAAGACAGACTAAGAAGTTGACTAAGGTCCCGGTCACAACAACAAAAGGGCCTGAAATTAAGAAGCAGGGAGACAGTAAGGGATACCTGGTCCAACGCCAGAGGCCAGCCCTGACTTCAGATCAATGTGCCTACTGTAAAGAAAGAGGACACTGGGTTCAAGAGTGCCCTAGAAAGAGACAGCTACGCCAGGCAGCTATTCTGACTCTTGAAGATGACTACGAAAGTCGGGGCTCAGATCCCCTCCCCAAGCTCAGCGTAACTTTTGAAGTGGAGGGGACCCCAGTAAACTTTGAAGTGGATACAGCGGCAATAAACTCAGCCCTTAAGGCCCCATTGGGCCCTCTATCAAATAAAAGATCTCTAGTTCAAGGGACTAATGGCAGTAAATATCGGGCTTGCACAACTAAGAGGACCATGGGCCTGGGGAAAAAAAAAATCCATCACTCCTTTTAAGAAATCCCAGAATGCCTGTCCCCATTGGTGGGCAGAGATCTGCTCACCAAGCTCCAGGCCAAAATAACTTTTAACCCTGAGGCCCCCAAGTGGAATTTCAAAATCCTTCAGTAAAAACTCCTATAGTCCCAACTCTAACTATGTCAGTAGAAAATGCACATCAACTCACTCACCATGGTTCAAAGAAACTGCAGGTATTTCTGAAGTATCAAGAACAGAGTTTTCCACTAACAGACTCACAGCAAAATAAAATAACTGAATGGGCATAAAAACCTAGTTGGGTCCATCAATTGGTTAATGCTTACCCTTCCAAGCTTCCTGCAGGAAAGCACCTACGAGGAACCAGACCAGGACAATTCTGGGAAGTGAACTTTACTAAAATTAAGCCAGCAAGGTATGGATATAAATATCTCCTAGTCTTTGTAGATACATTTTCAGATGGATTGAAGCCCTCCCCACAAAAAGATAAAGAAGAAAAGAAACAGTGCAAATGGTGGTCAAGAAGATAGTGGAAGATATTTTTCCAAGATACCTCCTGCCTAAGGTAATAGGGTCTGATAATGCACAGGCGTTCATGGCCCAGGTAAGTCAGGGTTTAGCCAGGAACCTGGGGATTAATTGGAAGTTATATTGTGCTTACAGACCCCAGAGTTCAGGACAGGGAGAAAGAATGAATAGAACCATTAAAGAGACCTTAACGAAATTCAGCTTAGAGACCAGGATAAAAGATTGGACTATGCTCCTGCCTTATGCAATGTTTCATGCAAGAAATACTCCCTCTGTTTCTTGAGTAACCTCACGCCCTGTGAAATTCTCTATGGTGCCTCTCCTCCAGTAAGGGACCTAACCCCAACTCTAAGACCTAACGATCTCTTCCACACCCCCTTGCTTGACAGACTTAAATCTCTTGAAAGAACTTAGCGATACCTTTGAAAACAGCTGGCCACTGCCTACCAAACTGGGGACGAGGGGAGTCCACATCGATATTAATTAAGAGACTTTATGTAAGACAACATCAGGTGTCATCCCTGGAACCCCGCTGGAAAGGACCATACCAGGTGCTACTTATAACACCTACAGTGGTAAAGGTAGATGGAATCACTTCCTGAATCCATGCCTTTCATCTCAAGCCTGCGCCCTGTCCAGAGTCTGGCTGGAAACTGTAAAAGACTGGTAACACTTTCAAATTGCATATTCGCCGTGTGGATAAGGCTATAGACTGACCCCTTGGACACAAATAGTCCTAACCCTCATCAGCCTGTTCAGCAGCGATGGCTGATCACAAATCCTACTGGAAAAGAAGTATAATCTATCTTGCATACAGCCCCATTAGGGACCTGGTGGCCATCTCTCCACCCAGACATTTGTCAGCTGGCTATAATTCTTTCCTATTGAAATATCCCTGATGAAGAGGATCCCAGTAAAATACCATTAAATCCTTTCCATACCATAGGTAATGGAAACAAACATTATGGATGTAGGGACACACGAGCAAGATGCAGGTTGGCTAGCCTAGATTACTATGTTTGCCCGGCAGACTATCAAAGCCACAAACAGTCATGGCTGTGTGGTGGAAAAGCCGAATTCTTCTGTAAGTCATGGGGATGTGAGCATACAGGGGCTGCCTGATGGAACCCAATCTCCTCATCAAATTCAGTACACATCATTGGCCATACTACCAATTAGATAACCAAAACCGATGGCCCCCAGAGGGGTCTGTAGATCCTCAAATTCTGCGTGACCTTTTTATTTTTTTAAAGAGAGAGGAGAGAGAGAGAGAGAGAGAGAGAGAGAGAGAGAGAGAGAGAGAGACAGAGAGAATTTTTAATATTTATTTTTTAGTTTTTTTCGGACATGACATCTTTGTTTGTATGTCGTGCTGAGGATCGAACCCGGGCTGCACGCATGCCAGGCGTGCAGCTGAGGAGAGCCCTCAGACTCCTATCCCGGATGTAATGAAAATGGCCTTTAAAGTTGCTTTGTCATAACTGAAAACAGTTTACTTAGAATTTAAAGTCCCTCACATGCGTTTTGGGATACTCACTCTTTTCTTCCCCTCTGCTCTATCTGTTCTACTGCTCAAGTTTTTACTGCTAGGAAAATCCCAAACCCCTTTCCCATTATTCTTTTACATCTCTCATTCCTTATTCTTAGATCCTCGGAGCTGCAGTCAGCCCCACCTTTCCTGTCTTCCCCTTCTGTACCAGGCCCACAGAAAAGTCTTAACTGACTTTCTACAGAAGTCTTCACCATGGCTGACTTTAGGACTTTCAGCAAAAGAGTCCCTATAAAAGAGTTCAATGTAGATAAACTTCCTCTTTTAGTGTTGCCTTGTTCTACTTGGCCACTGGCTAAAAAAAATCAGCACTCCTAAGCTAGACACCCCCTTACTTGTTTCCCACAAAATATGTGAACAAGGCCTCTGGCCATGAGCTGGGGCTTTACAGAGATGGCTACATTTCTAAGATAAAGAAGCTACCAACTGGGCTCCGTGGTAACAGCTGGCAGGGAGGAAAAATAAGAAAGGTAAGAAAAAGCTCTCCCCTTCCCAGGTGTCCTTGAAAAGTTAACTTGCCCAGAACAGAGAAAAAAACAGAAACAAAAACTGCTTTTTTGAACTTCTGCAGACTGTGAACTTCTGAGCCCCTTCCCTTACATGTTGGGCACAAAATTCTAAAACTACCTAAACTTGAGTTTCAGGGGATTAATTGATTACAACAGAAGCAATGCCTTCTGAATCTGGTTGCAACCAAATAGGACGGTTTCCTTGTCTTTGGTGGTATCTTAGGTGCCTTGCCTTGTCTGTCCCTACAACAGCATAATTCTATAAAATTAAACATTGTTTATGTTTTAAAGAAATTGTCAACAGATGTGATTAATTGCGTAATGGTGCAGATGTTTCCCAGAGTGCTCTATCATGACGCAGGTTCATTTGAAGATCAAATGGGGGGGAATACAACCCGTTTCCACTGGGAACATATGTCTCTCACTTCAGCCATCCTATTAGGAATAAAAGTTGCTGCAGGGGTGGGCACAGGAACCACTGCCTGGTACATGGGACACAACAAGTGACCCAATTAGAAGCAGCAATAGACCAAAACTAAGATATTAGATACCTCCATCAGACATTTGCATGAATCTTTAACCTCTCTCTATGAAGTTTTTTTAAAGAACAGGCGAGTGACACAAAACAGACACACAAAGAAAAAAAATAGCAATATATATGTCAATCAAAATTCATCATAAAATATATATCATCCACAGATCCAAAAATATTCATTTTAGTGAACATGAATTTATGTATAATGTTGTTCAACTAGGAAGCTCACCCATAGGTTGAATATTCAGTTCCAACACGGTTTAGTAGGAGTGATGTCTTCTCACAATTTGTATCTGCCAAGTCATCCACTTCACAAGAATGTATGTGTGGTATCAGGTAGGATTCTATATATGCATATAAAAATGCATGTGCTGAATAGGCTACAGAGAAAGGGAGACAGGGATTCACATATTTGTTAACTTTAAAAACACATGGAGAACTATTTCAACAAAAAATTGACTAGATTTAACTCCTACTCTGTATCATGCAAAAGGCAAGTCCAAATATACACCATGCATCCTCTGAACTGCTTGTATTTCTATTATGTTTGGGTTATTTTTCTCCATCCTATTAGGATTAGTAGTCAGAGTCTGGTAGGGTATGTGTTAGTGTCAGGGATTCAGTATTTCAAATGGAAAATAGGAAATTGAATCCAATGTGTATGCAAATATATGCTACACAAAAATCTTCCCACTCTCATCCAGAACAATGCTTTAACATTACCTCATGTAAGACACAATTAGAGGAGAAGAGTTGGAAAATCTGTGAATACCTATCTGGAGTGGAAAATGCCCTAGATTTCACATCTTTGCTGGAGGTAGAGGAGTTTCTAAAAGTAAGAGACAGGGTAAACACTCCACATACATGGAGCTCTGCTGGCCTAAAGACTTTTTGAGAATCTGCCTCTGAGGTTGGGCACTTGAAATATAGGTTGTGTCAAGACCTTAGCTTCTTTTGTAGTGAGACCATCAAAGCTGGGTCTTCATCTCTTTGACCTGAAACAAATGGTTTCTTATTTTCAAATGAACATGAGGCAGCAGGCCTGAATCCTCTCTTTGTAGGTAAACTGTTACCACTGGTGACTAAGTGTCTACCTGTGTGGACTGTGAAGCCATTTGGTCCTCCTCCACTTATTGTGGTGTTTCTCCTGCTGCACTAGGAGTTTGGTATTTGCTTCATGAAATACAAGGATCCCAACTGGGAAACAGTGTTGGAGGGAGTTCTGTCACGTGTGGTGGGTCAGGGTCTGCAGAACAATGCACCAACCAGGCTTCTATCCCTCATAGCTTGCCCCATTGCCCCCTTGTCCATATCAACCTGATTCTGAACATTTCCCTGAAACCTCTCCATATAACAAGATGCCTTTACATATAAGGATCTGATGGCTGCACCATGTCAGTAACCAGACATTTGGAATCCAATGGTAGATCCTCAAGGCCCTACCACTGATGTTTTATCCCACACCTTCCCACCACTGCTCTAGGCCCACTACTCAGCAGACTCCAACGCACTGGCATCTCTGTTTTACATCACTTTCATGAAACCCAGTCAATCAAGGCACTGTCTGCTACACTCCTGATCAGCAACAGGACATTCAAAGGTTCTCCAGTGCCACCTGGTCATGGGAATTTCAATCATTACATGGTATTCATCTAGCCATTTTTTAAGGATGAAGTTGGAGGCACTGTGGGTTTCAATTCATTCAGGAAACATTAAATGTTGAGGAAGCTCATTTCAATGAAAGCTCTGGAGAACTCTCACAGGCAAGGATTCCCAAAGAGTGGCCAAAATGTCACATGAAGTAGGCCCATTGAAGTCTACAATGTGAGGTTTATGTGTGCTTTGACTCTCAACTATGGCTGCCAAGTCTTTCACTATAAAATCTGTGACATCCTGGCTGAGATTACCAGTGCTCTGTGGAAAGCCACCATGGGCCTAGATCTCAGTTCCCAAGGGCGACTCTCACGTGTGGCCTCCTAAAATCCCAACACAATTCATGGCAATACTTCTCTGAGGTCAGTTCCAGAACTCAGTCTCTGAGGGGAATCACACCAGAGTTCAAGCCCATGTGGATCCAGACATTTCTTCCAAACGCCACACAAATAACCACAATTAAAACCAAAACACTCCCACATGACCCTCATCATCTTCCATATAGTCACTCACCGTAACCTCTGGCTGGAGGTTTTCATGAGGGGCTCAGCTGAATACAGTGTAAAAAATAGGCTCCCTTGCCCCTCATTTGCCTAAAGTCAGGTTGGCCTGGACACCCTTTCTGTGAACCAGGAGTGATCAAATAAGCTTCCCGTTAATACTGCTCTGTTTCTCCAATTTGAGGCCTACTGATTTTCAGGTATAGATTCTTGATGTGAATTGGAGTCATGCAAAAACCCAAGCACCTCTACAAGGCTTTGAAGAACTCATTTGACCCAAAGAATACCTATTCTCTCTTGGTGGAGGTCAGGAACCTAACAGAGGAAGGCAAGAGACTTCCTCCACAATGACTGAACTTTTGGTAATTATGGTTTTGGATGCACACATGGGATCATTCTTTAGATCCATCAGGATCTGAGAATCAAAATCACAGCCTCATACAAGGCCATGAGGCTAATTCAGACACATCTGTTTCCAAAGCAATTAAGCAGAGAGCCACAGATGATGCCCATTCATTTCCATTTGAAAACTGTTTTCTTCAGGCTTCACAAAGGGGTGGCCTGAGGCAAAGACCTTCCTGACATTCAGGGCAACAGAACAATAGGTAAGCAAAAGGGCCAAAGCAGGGTTTCTCCACTGAGACTTTCCTGGTCACACTGATATCTGAGTTTTCTGAGATGATCTCCATTATCTTCAGCAATACAGTACATGGCCATGTCACAGAGCTTTCAGGTGGTACATATCTTGGACACAAATTCATGAGCCTATTCTGGAGAGTGGCCAGAATTCAGGATGAAAAAAGGAACTTAAGAAGATAGCAGGTGTTTCCCATCGATAAGACAAGGTGCAGTCCATTCATAAATTGGGCAGGATGAATTATGGTAAGATTTATACTAGAGAGGACACATCAATTAATGCATTCTCCTTTCTATTGTCTACAACAATGGACACAGTGGGATACACAGACATAGAAACACTCGTTTTGTCAAACAACTTACTAGAAACAGTCCACTTCAATCCAAACAAACCACCATTCCTACCTATTCTCAGGACATGAGACAAAACCACAAACCCACACCCACTCCCACAAAGGCACCTCCTTCCCCCAAGTAGGTCTGTGACTATCTGGAGTGTCCTCTGACTGCTCGGCCATTCTATATTCCTCCGAAATGGCCTGTCCTCTCTCAGATCTGGTTTCCTTTGCCAACTCTATGAAGTTGTCAGGAAAAAGTGGTGAGCCACTACCTGCTTTCTCAGAAAAGGTACCTCTTCAGTGCTCTCCTGGTATTTGGCCATTCTCATATCAGTAGGTACCAAGAAATACTGACTCTCTTTTTGGTAAATCCAAACAAGTGAGCCCACTGCTACTGGGACTGGGACTGCCTCTGGGTGCCTGGCTTCTTGGATACCAAGTTCAGAGAGTTCCATCACCAAGGAAATGAGGTATGTCACTTTCTTTGGAACTGAATGAGGTCAATGCCTTGGTAACCACTTTGTCCTAACACTTGCTTCCAAGGGTCCCATGAGATGGAGGCTGCCCCTACTTCCTGTGACACTTTCACAAGTCTGGGCTATAAAGCTGGGCTGCAGGAAAGGTGGTGTTGCTCTCTTGTTCCTGCCGTTTTGGGAGGGAGAGGCAGCCGGGGTGGTGGTAATAATAAGCTTGCTTTAATCTGATTTTAATTGGAGTCAGTTGTCTTTTCTTGAGACCTGGTCTAAAAGATAAACACTCCACAAACATGGAGCTCTGCCGGACTAAAGACTTCTTGAGAAACTGTTTCTGAGGATGGGTTCTTGACATATATGTTGTTGTCAGGAGATTTAGCTTCCATTCTAATGAGACCATCAAAGCTGGTTCTGCATGAATGTGACCTGGAGGACATTGTTTCTTATTTTCCAAAGAACATGAGGCAGCACTGCTGACTTCTCTCTGTAGGTAAACTGTGGCCACTGAAAGCTAAGTGTCTCCACAAGTGGACTGTGAAGCCATTTGGTCATCCTCCACTTTTCATGGTGTTTCTTTCTACTGCACTGGGAGTTTGGTATTTGCTTCACGAAATACAAGGAGTTCAACTGGGACACACTGCTAGAGGGAGTCGTGTCACGTGTGGTGGGTCAGGGTCTGCAGGAGAATGCAATAACCAGGCTTCTATCCCACATAGCTTGCCCCCTTAACCATAGAAACCTGATTCTGAACATTGCCCTGAAACATCTCCATATAACAAGATGCATTTTATGGAGAGGTTTCAGACATATAAGTGATTCCTGTCTGCTCCAAGTCAGCCACAAGTCATTTGGAAGTCAATGGCAGATCCACATGGCCAGACCACAGATGTTTTATCACACACCTGCACAAAACAGCTCTGGGCCCACTACTCAGCAGGCTCCAACATACTGGCATCTCTGGTCTACACCATTTTCATGAAACCCAGTCAATCAAGGCACTTTTTGTATACTCATGATCAGCAACAAGACATCCAAAGATTCTCCAGTGCCAGATGGTCATGGGAATTTCAAAAATTTCATGGTATTTATCTAGCCATTTTCAAAGATGAAGTTGGAGAAACTGTGGGTTTCAATTCATTAAGGAACCATTAATTTTTGAGGAAGCACATTTCAAGGAATGCTCTGGAGAACTCTCACAGGCAAGGCTTCCCAAAGAGTGGCCAAAAGGTCACATGAAGCCAGGCCCATTGAGGTCTACAATGTAAGGTCCATGTGTGTTTTGACTCTCAACTATGGCTGCCAAGTCTTTCAGAATAAAATCATGTGATATCCTGGCTGAGATTCCCAGTGCTCTGTGGAAAGCCACTCTGGGCTTAGATCTCAGTTTCCAAAGACGACTCTCATGCGTCACCTCTTAAAATCCCAAGACAATTCATGACAATACTTATCTGATGTCAGTTCCATAACGCAGTCTCTAAGAGGAATCACACCGGAGTTCAATCCCAGGTGGACCCAGGCATCTCTTACAACCACCACACAAATGACCACAATTAAAACTAAAACACTCCCACATGGCCCTCATCTTCTTCCACATAGACACTCATCATAAACTCTGGCTGGAAGTTTCCATGAAGGGCACAGCCCAATACACTGTTTAAAATAAGCACCCTTGCCCCTCATTTGCCTAAAGTCTGGACACCCTACCTGTGAACCAAGAGTGATCAAATAGGCCTGCTCTATAACTGCTCCGCTTCTGCAATTTGAGGCCTAATGACTGTCTGGTATAGATTCTTTATGTGAATTGGTTTCATGAGAAAACCCAAGCACCTATCAGCTAGTCTCTGCAAAGCTTTGAAGAACTGATTTGACCCAAAGGATCCCTATTCCCACTTGATTTAGCTCAGGAAGCTTACAGAGGAAAGCGAGAGACTTCATCCACAATGACTGCTCTTTTGGCCAATTTGGTTTTAGATGCACACTTGGAAACTTTCTTTATATCCATCAGGTGCTGAGAACCTAAGCCACTGCTTTCACACTGGGCCAAGTGGCTGATTCAGACACATCCCTTTTCAAAGCAATTAAGCAAAGAGCCACAGGTGATGCCCATTCATTTCCATTTGAAAACTGTTTTCTTCAGGCTTCACAAAGGGGTGGCCTGAGGCAAAGACCTTCCTGACATTCAGGGTAATAGAAACATAAGTAAGCAAATGGCCGAAAGCAGGGTTTCTTCTCTGAGACTTTACTGGCCTCACTGATATCTGAGTTTTCTGAGACGCTCCCATTCCCTTCAGCTATCCAGTACATGGCCATTTCACAGAGCTTGGAGGTGGTACCTATCATGGAAACAAAACCATGAGGCTATTCTGGAGAGTAGCCAGTATTCAGGAAGAAAAAAAAAAGGCAAGCCGCTCTCCATTCTTAAATTGGGCAGGATGAATGCTGGGAAGGTTTCTACTAGACTGGACACAACCATTGATGCATTTGCTTTCAAATGTCTACAACAACGGATACAGTGAGATACACAGACATAAAAACACTCGTGTTGTCAAACGACTTTCTAGAAACTTTCCAGTCCAAACCTACAAACCACCTTTCCTACCTATTCTCAGAATATGAGACCAAACAACAAACTCACACCAACACCCACTACGGCACCTCCTTCCCGCAAGTATGTCTGTGAATATCCTGAGTGTCCTCTGACTGGTGGGCCATACTATGTTTCCCCCAAATGGCCTGTTCTGTCTCAGATCTGGTCTTTTTTGCCAACTGTTTGAAGTTGTCAGGAGCCATGGTTGAGCCACTAGCTGCTTTCTCAGAAAAGGCCGCCTTTCAGAGCTGTCCTGGAATTTGGCCATCAACACATAAGTAGGTCCCAAAAAGACTGACTCTGTCCTTGGTAAATCCAAACAATTGAGACCACTGGGACTGGGACTGGGACTTGCTCTGGGTGCCTGGCTTCCTGGACCCCAAGTTCAGAGAGTTCCATCTCCAAGGATGTGTGGTAGGCCACTTCCTTCAGAAACTGAATGAGGTCACTGCCTTGGAAATCCACTTTGTCTTAACAGTTGCTTCCAATGGTCCCATGAGACGGAGGCTGCCCCTACTTCCTGTGACACTTTCACAAGTTAGAATGGTATATCAACCATAGGCACCCAGGAACAGCTCTGTACACAGGCCTGGTTTGGTCCATTTTATCTACATTAAGAAAAGAGAGGCTGATTCAGACACATTCCTTCATTCTGACCAGGTTGTTTGACATGGAAGTTGACACGGAGTTGACTTTTGCTCTCTCAGGTCTTTCATAGGTGAAAAGGTCGGTCACAAGACAGAGGAAAAGACCACCAAGAGACTCTCTCATGCCACAGCAAAAGATTTATTGGGGGTCCAGCATGCTGGGGCTCAGAGCTAACTTCAGAGAAGCAAAGAACAAAGAGCCCCAAGAACAACTTGAGCAGAGTTTATATGCATTTTTTAGAGAGGGCAGGGACTTTACATACATCATTGCGTGCTTTAGCAAATCAACAAATACCATGGGGAAATCAAATAACAACTCTAAAACATGATTAGCACATTCTTTGGCGGGAAGAGTTCGGGCAGGGGGTGATTGGTCAGCCCTTAGAAGGGGTATACGTTTAAACTGATTGGTTGAAGCCCTGAGATGTATACGTGCTGAGCTGCACGTTTTCTGGGAAGGGGTTGTTTAGTAACTAGGTGGTGAGGGAAGATTTCAACACACATCTAATTGGCAGTTCCGGGAATTGTCTTAACTGCCACAGGAATTTCAGGATCTGAGTGCAGCTTGGAAACTTTACAAAACCTGGTTCTTTATGTTTCAATTTCAATTTCTTCTATTCTTTCATTTCCCACCCCTTTTTCTGACTACTTTTAATCTTAAAAGTAATGAATGATAATTATTGCGGGGTCTCACATTCTATTTCTGCCAGTGAAGCGTATTTCTGTCTGATTACCATGAGTTTTACGTACCCAATCTGAGCCTGGAATAAGGAAACCATGAGGTTAAGCAAACAAGGCCCCACAGTTAGCATCACCATAAGGATGATCAGGGGTCCAGCTAAGTCTGACAGGAGTGTAGTTAACCAGGGGGACTGGGTAAACCATGACTCAAATCACCCTAGTTTAATCTCCCTTTCTCTCGCGCTCTTCAAGGCATTTTCTCAATTTACTCATGGATTCTTTTACAACTCCAGTATGGTCAGCATAAAAACAACATTCTTCTCTCAGTGCAGCACAGAGGCCCCCCTCCCTCATGAAGAGGATGTCTAATCCTCGCCTGTTCTGTAAAACAACTTCAGAGAGAGAGGTTAAGGATTCCTGCACCGCTGTGATGGAGGTCTCAAATGTCTTCAAATCTTGATCTATTGCTGTTTCTAATCGGGCCATTTGTTGTGACCCATGGATCATAGCAGCTGTTCCTGTACCCACTCCTGCAGCAGCTCCTATCCCCAATAGGATGGCTAGAGTAAGGGACATTGGCTCCCTGCAAAATCGGGTTGTTTGTCCCCCTAGTAGACCTTCAAATGATTCTGCATCATAATTGAGCACCCTGAGAAGTATCTGCACCATTACAGAATAATTTACAGAGCTGTCAAATACCTGGGATGAAATGCAAGGAGTTCTGACTCTTTGGAGTTCAGTACAATAAAGGTTCCTTTAATTAGTTCCCAGGGGGAGGAGTTAGCTGTACTCTGGACTGGGGAAGTAGGCAAAGACGGAAACTGGGAAGTATGAGATGGTAGAGGGGTTCTGGTAGATCTAGGCATGGGAGGTTTAGGAGGCTTAATTCCTGGCTTGAGGGGATTGGGCCCTATTGCTGTGGGATTTTCTTCCTTTTTAAGCCTGATGGTGAACCAGAGACCAAAGTCATAACGAGGGCCATAAATATAGAATCACATTCCCCATTTATTTCCCATAGGCCATGTTGTTCTGAGGTAGGCCCTTCCTTTGGAAGTGAAAGTTATATTGACGGGGTAAAATAGACTATTCATTCCAAAGTGAGTTTTTGACACCACTTGGATAGCGGCACATTTTGGGGGATCAATCCAGGTGTCATTTCTTCCTACCTGAATCATACTGTCTGGGGAGTTTGGGTTCCACCATGCAGCCCCGTTTGTTCACAACTGCAAGATCTACAATAAAAGTCACTGGGTCCTCCACAGGTTTGGGACTGTTTGGGAATTCGGAAACCAGCTGGGCACACATAAAAATCAAAACTGGCTAGTTTACACCTGAGCTGGGGGAGATGACATCCATAATTCATGGGGTAAGGTGGTCTATGTTGCCCTGGTTTGGGTTTGAGTGGGATCTCTGTGGGGGTCCTCTATGTCAGGGAGATCCCAGTCAGAGAGGCCTATGGCAAGCTGACAAATGTCTGGGTGGAGAGATGGCCACCAAGTCCACCAAATCCATAAGGTGGCTTTATGTGAAATAGACCACACTACTTGCCCAGTAGGATTTATAACTTGCCATTGTTGCTGAACAGGCTGATGTGGATTAGGACTGCTGGTGGTCTGCCTTTGGGCAGAAGCCCTATATCCAAGCCGAGCAAGCTCGGATAATAGTGCTTGGGTCCCAGACTCATAGTTCTCCTTGGTGTCGGCTGCCAGTAGCAGATCATCCACATATTGGAGTAGGGTGACTTAGCAGTGTGCAGTTCTGAAGTCATTGAGGTTGCTGTGGAGGGCTTCATCAAAGACAGTGGGAGAGTTTTTGAACCCCTGTGGGAGTCTAGTCCAGGTTAGTTGGCCAGATGTTCCAGTTTCTGGGTCTATCCACTCGAAAGCAAAGAGAAACTAACTGTCCTTATGTAGGGGCAAGCAGAAGTAAGCATCTTTTAAGTCCAGCACAGTGTACCATTCCCGCTCCAGATTCAGAGTGCTAAGCAAATTATATGGATTGGGTACTGTGGGGTGAGTGTCCTGCACTCTGTTGTTCATCTCTCTTAGGTTTTGAACAGTACGGTAGTCCTTAGTTCCTGGCTTTCGTACTGGTAGCAGCGGGGTATTCCAGGCTGATTGACAGAGCCTTAGTACACCAAGGGCCAATTATTTCTGAATATGGGGCCTTATCCCATCCTTAGCTTCTTTGCTTAGAGGATATTTTTTAACACTGATTGGAGAGGCAGAGGCTTTTAACTCTACTACTATTGGAGGTTGTTTTATGGCTAGACCTAACTCAGCAGTTTCTGCTCAGGTATTAGGATAATCTTTTATCCATTTCTGTGGTAGTTTGCCTGTTTGATCAGTCCTAGGGAGCGAGAAGAGTTGATGTTCATCTTCTACAGACATAGTGAAAGCAGTGACTATGGGAGTTTTTACTGAAGGCTTTAGAACATCCACTTGGGGACCATCAGGGTTAAAGGTTATTCTAGCCCCGAGTTTGGTAAGCAGATCCCTGTGCATGAATGGGGCTGGGCATTCTGGAATTACTAGGAAAGAGTGGTGGACTTTTTCTTTTCCTATGTCCATAATCCTCTTAGTGTCCAAGCCTGATATGTACTGCCATTAGCCCCTTGAACTAGGGACCATTTATTTGATAGGGGCCCAGTGGGGTCTTAAGGGCTGAGTATACTGCTCCTGTATCCACTTCAAAGTTCACTGGGGTCCCCTCCACTTCAAATGTTACCCTGAGCTCGGGGAGGGGATCCGAGCCCCAACATTTCTAGTCCCCTTCTAGAGTCAGCATGGCGGGCTGGCATGGCTGCATCTTTTTGGGGCACTCTTTGGCCCATTGTCCTTTTTCTTTACAGTAGGCACATTGATCTGAGGCCAGGGGCATCCTTTGGCGTGGGCCCAAGTATCCCTTCCTGACTCCCTGCTTTTTAACTTCTGGTGTATTTGCTGCTGTGAACAAAACCTTAGCCAATGCTTTAGTCTGCCATTTGCTCCTTTCATCCTTCTTTTGTTCCCTTTCCTTCTCTCTCCTCTGTTCCCTCTCCTCCTCAGTTTCTCTCTCATAATATACTTTCTCAGCTTCTCTGACTAAATCTCTTAAGGTCCTTTCTTGTAATCCATCTAGACATTTTAACTTTCTCTTAATATCTTGGGCAGCCTGCTCAATAAAGGCCATTGTAACAGATGCCTTTTGGTCCTCTGCCTGAGGATGAAAAGGAGTATATTTCCTATATGCTTCCATAATTCTCTACAGAAACATAGAGGGAGACTCATTAGGCCCTTGGATAATCTCTCTTACCTTGGCCAAATTGGTCGGCCCTCTGGCGGCCACTCGGAGAACCGCTATTAGAGCCCGGCGATAAGTGGACAGATGCTTCCAACCTTCAAAGGTGTTGGGGTCCCAGTTGGGTCGGTTCATGGGCCCATAGGGACGGAGAGAGATCAACACAGGGGCTTCTGAGTTTTCTATCATCCGTCGCCGGTGGGTTCCTTTAGGTGCCCTACTTCCTCCAGGGGAGGAGGGGCTGCTGCTGCTGTGAGGAAGTCTCCTGGAGGGCTTGGGTCTGGCCCAATTGCCTCTAGCAGTGGAGAGGCTGAGTCAGCGGTGGAAGGATCATCAGGAACTTTGTTGGGGGTTGTGCAGGGAGAGTAGAGGATAAGGAGGGGGAGGAGTGTCCAGTCTTGTGACTCAGGGAGAATGGAAGGAACAGGGGGAGGATTGAAAGGTTTGAATGATAGGATCGTGGGGGAAGGGGTATATGGCTGTTTATCTGGGTGGCCACGTGGCCCCGGCTGAAAGACAATATCACTGACTTTTCGAATTAGAGGAAAGTGGAAGGATTCTTCTGGGGGCCATCTGACTTCGAGGATGGGCCATTCTGAAGCACAGAGAGTCTGCCAGGTACGGCATTTTACTGAAAAAGAAAGATTCTGGGCCCTTGATCGGACATCAGTCCAATGATCAAGGATCAGGCACAGAGAAGAGGAACTGCTTTGTCCCATAATGGGAGTTACTCAAACAGGGACAGTGAAGACACAAATGCAACACAGACAAAGACAAACAGTAAATATTTAACATGAGTCCAAGAGAAAGATTAGAACTGAGTTACTGGCAAATCTTGATGGGTTAGACAATAAAGACAGACAGTAAACTCAACATGAGTTCAGGACAATGAACAAAACTGAGTAACCAGCAAAACCTGATGGGCTGGCAAACCGAATCTTGAAGCAAAAGATAACCAAGTTGAGGAAAGGACTATTCCTTGATTTCACTAGTTCTCAGGAGTGTCCCCCCAGGAATATGACCTTTGGCTCTTTGACAGGTCTGTCACACCATAGGAGAGACCTAATGCTCTTCACCAACAGCCAGTTTGCCACGCCCTAACTTGAAACCTGAAACCAGAAAGAGGCACATTACTTACCCTGAGAGGAGGCCCTTGAGGTCTTTCCTCCACCACTGCGGGATATCTCACCTGGGGCCTCCAGATGATAAGGTGCGGCGAACTTCAGAGGAAAAGACAACAAAGAGGCTTTCTCATGCATCAGCAAAGTGTTTATTGGGGGTCCAGCATGCTGGGGCTCAGAGCTCACTTTACATACATCATAGCCTCCTATATGAAATCATCATGTACCACGGGAAAATCAAATAACAACTCTAAAACATGATTAGTACATTCATTGGCGGGAAAAGTTCGGGCAGGGGGTGATTGGTCAGCCCTGAGAAGAGGTATACATTTAAACTGATTGGTTAAAGCCCTGAGATGTATACGTGGTGAGCTGCACGGTTTCTGGGAAGGGGTTGTTAAGTAACTAGGTGGTCAGGGAAGATTTCAACACACATCTAATGGGCAGTTTCAGGAATTGTCTTAACTGCCACAGGAATTTCTGGTTCTGAGTGCAGCTTGGAAACTTTACAAAACCTGGTTGTTTACGTTTCAATTTCAATTTGTTTTTTTTTTTTCAGAACCTTACAGTGGAAGGCGAGAGATTTCATCCACAATGACTACTCTTTTGGCCATTTTGGTTTTGGATGCACACATGGGATCTTTCTTTAGATCCATCTGTTGCTGATAATCTAAGCCACAGCCTCACACAGGGCCAAGAGGCTGATTAAGACACATCCCTTTCCAAAGCAATTACTTCTCTGAGGTCATTTACAGAAATCAGTCTCTGAGGGGAATCACACCAGTGTTCAAGCCCAAGTGGACCCAGTCATCTCTTCCAACCGCCACACGAATGACCACAATTAAAACCAAAACACTCCCACATGGCACTAATCTTCTTACATATATACACTCATCATAACTTTTGGCTAGAGGTTTCCATGAATGGTGCAGCCCAAGAGAGTGTCCAAAATAAGCTCCTTTGCCCCTCATTTGCCTAACCTCAGGGTGGCCTGAACACCCTTCCTGTGAACCAGGATTGATCACATAGTTCTTCCTTTAATACTGCTCTGCTTCTCCAATTCGAGCCTGCTGACTGTCAGGTATAGATTCCTTATGTGATTTGGAGTCATGAGGAAACCAAAGCTACTTTTCAGGGCTTGGAAGAACTCATTTGACCCAAAGGATTCCTATTCTCACATGGTGGAGGTCAGGAACCTTACAGAGGAAGGCGAGAGACATCATCCACAATGACTGATCTTTTTGCCATTTTGGTTTTGGATGCACACATTAGATCTTTCTTTAGATCCATCAGGCGCTGAAAAGCCACAGCCTCACACAGGGCCACGAGGCTGATTCAGACACATCCTTTTCCAAAGCAATTAAGCAAAGAGCCACAGGTGATGCCCATTTATTTCCATTTGAAAACTGTTTTCTTCAAGATTCACAAAGGGGTGGCCTGAGGCAAAGACCTTCCTGACTTCAGGGCAACAGAACAATAAGTTAACAAATCCCCATGCAGGGTTTCTCCACTGAGACTTTACTAGTCACAATGATATCTGAGTTTTCTGAGATGCTTGCCAATCCCTTCAGCTATCCAGTACATGGCCATGTGACAGAGCTTGGAGGTGGTACATATCTTGGACAAAAAACCATGAGCCTATTCTGGAGACTGTCCAGAATTCAGGAAGAAAACAGGAACTTAGGAAGTTAGTAGATGTTGCCCATCGAAAAGGCAACCAGAAGGCCTTACCAAAAATGGGCAGGATGAATGCTGGGAAGCTTTCTACTAGATAGGATACATCCATTGTTGTATGGAGCCTGTGCTGACCACTACCTGCTTTTTCAGGAAAGCTCCATCTTCAGAGCTCTACTTGCATTTGGTCATCCTCAATCCATTAGGTACCAAGAGAGACAGACTCTCTCCTTGGTAAATCCAAACAAGTTAGCCCACTGGGAATGGGACTGGGACTGGCTCTGTGTGCCTGGCTTCCTGGATCCCAAGTTCAGAGAGTTCCATAACTGAAAAAGTGAGGTAGGTCAATTCCTACAGGAAGGAAATGAGGTCATCGTCTTGGCAACCACTTTGTCCTAACAGTTGCTTCTAAGGGTCCATTGTGATGGAGGCTGCCCCTACTTCCTGTGACACTCTCAGAAATTAGAATGGTATATCAACCATACACACCCAGGAGAAGCTCTCCACACAGGGTTGGTATGGTCCATCTTCTTTATATCAATAGGAGAGAGGCTGATTCAGACACATCCCTTCATCCTGACCAGGTTGTTTGCCATGGAAGATGACTTTTGCTCTCTCAGGTCCTTCATAGCTGCCTACATCTTCTCCAGGGATCATTTATGCATCAACCTTTGAGGTTCTCGGCAGGTGGAAGATCCCCTACATTCCTGTATTGTAAGACCTACTCTGTCCCTGCTCTTTTGTAAAGTTAGATTGAGGGAACAGTGTATGGTTAGGGTTAATAACATATTCTATTTGGTTTAGGAAACATTCTGAGGGATAAATAATGGTATTGGGAACCTGAGATATTCACAAGAATATACATGTGAAATCTAGGTATGATTTGAAATCTAGGAAACCTGAAATCTAGGTATGATTTGAAGCCCAGAAGGGCATTGAGGCCTTTAGTGGGATACTTAGCTTTGAATTATGTTCTGCACAGATATCTCAGATAAATCGATATGCAATGGCAGAAGACCTTGTACCTTGGATGATTAAATGTCCTAGAGAACATCCAGTAAAAAGGAATAGTCGTCAGGATTAGGAAGGTAGTCAGTAGGTTTAGAATAAAAGAGTGAGTATAGGATTTGGACAAAATGTTCAATAGCAATAGGGATTCGGGTAGAGAGTGAATGTAAATATGAGCACATATGAAGAGTCAGTCACAATGATGAACTGGGGAAAATATGTAGGAAAGCAGATATCAATAGAGACATTAGGAAATCAGGCAAAGTATAATGTGAGTGATAGGGTTAGACATTTTCAACATGGTTGAGGTTGAATATATAATCTTAGGAAGACAGACATATGTAGTCACCAATAGGATTGACATTTGAGAGCATTAGGCAACCTGGAGATTGTTGTTTTTAGTAATCCATGCTCACTTTCCATTTTGCTTTGGTGAAAGGTTAATAAAATAGGCACTTGTCACTTCTTGTTTTTCTGTATGCTTAAGAAAACACTGTTGAAATCTTGAGAACTGTTTGCTAATTTTGTTCCCAGAATGTGCTATCCCCAACTGCCAAACTACAGAATATACTCCCTCACCCGGTTGCACGCAAACTGCACACTCGCCCTGACCCATCAATAAATTTCCCTCCCTACCCTCTCCAAGGAAAGTATATAAGCTCTGATAAAGCTGTTCTCAGGGCTCTCTGGTCTATTCAAGTGAGCTCTGAGCCCCAGCATACTGGACCCCCAATGAACCCTTTGCTGTGGCTGAGTGAAAATGGTATACTGTTCTATACTTAAAAGATGCTTTCTTTTGCTTGCCTCTGCATAAAGATAGTCAGTTGCTGTTTGCTTTTGAGTGGGTAGACCCAGAAACCGGAACGTCTTGTCAACTAACTTGGACTAGACTCCCACAGGTGTTCAAAAACTCCCCCACTCTCTTTGATGAAGCCCTCCACAGAGATCTCAACAACTTCAGAACTACGCTCCCGGAAGTCACCCTGATTCAATATGTGGATGTCCTGCTACTGGCAGCCAACACCAAGGAAAACTGTGAGTCTGCGACCCAAGCACTATTATCCGAGCTTGCTCAATTTGGGTATAGAGCTTCGGCCAAAAAGGGCCAAATTTGCCAGCAAGAGGTAATCTTCCTGGGGTATTTCCTTAGGCACGGTAAATGATGGCTCACTGACCCCAAGAAACAAAACGTTGTGCAGATACCACCCGCATTTAACAGGAGACAACATAGAGAGTTTCTTGGGACTGCTGACTTTTGCAGGTTATGGACGTGGGTTTGTGTTCTTAGCTGCTCCTTTATAACCTCTGTTAAATGAGAATGCCCAATTCCAATGGACCCTTGAGCACCAGCAAGCTTTTGATAACATCTAAGAAGACTGACACTGAACTCCTCATTTCACTGAGCCCAGCCTGCAATTTCAGAAAGCCCTACACTATGTTAAAAATGTACATCAACTCAATCATCTTGGTTCAAAGAAACTGCAGGCATTCCTGAAGGATCAAGAACAGAGTTTTAGACTAACTGAATCACAGTGAAAGGAAATAACTGAACGGGTAAAGCCTGTTGGTTCTGTCAATTGGTTAATACTTACCCTTCCAAATTTCCTGCAGAAAAGCACTTACGAGGAACCAGACCAGGACAATTCTGGGACGTGGACATTACTGAAATTAAGCCAGCAAGGTATGGACTTAAATATTTCCTAGTCTTTGTAGATACATTTTCAGGATGGATTGAAGCCTTTCCCACAAACACACACACACATACAAAAAAAAAAAAACCCGGCAGAAATGGTGGTCAAGAAGATCCTGAAAGATATTTTTCAAAGACACGGCCTGCCTAATGTAATATGGTATGATAATTGAACGGCATTCATGGGCCAGGTAAATCAGGGGTTAGCCAGGACCCTGGGGATTAATTGGAAGTTACATTGTCCTTATAGACCCCAGAGCTTAGGACACGTAAAAAATATAAATAGAACAATTAAAGAGACCTTAATGAAAATAAGCTTAGAGACTGGAATAAAAGATTAGACTATGCTCCTGCCTTATGCACTGTTTCATGCAAGAAATACTCCCTTTGTTTCTTTGTGTAACCTCACCTCCTATGAAATTCTCTATGGGCCCCCTCCTCCAGTAAGGAACCTAACCCCAACTCTAAGACCTAAGGATGCCTTCCACAAACCCTTGCTTGACAGACTTAAATCTCTTGAAAGAACTCAGCTATACCTGTGGAAACAGCTTGCCACTGCCTTCCAACCTGGGGACGAGGGAACTCCACATCGATATCAAGTAAGAGACTTCCTCTACATAAGAGGACATCAGGTGTCATCCCTGGAACCCCGCTGAAAAGAACCATACCAGGTGCTACTTATAACACCTACAGCAGTAAAGGTAGACGGAATCACTTCCTGGATCCATGCCTCTCATCTCAAGCCTGCGACCTGTCCAGACTCTGGCTGGAAACTGGAAAAGACTGGTAACCCTTTCAAATTGCATATTCGCCACATGGATAAGGCTATAGACTCTCCCCTTAGACACCAGTAGATCTAACGCTCATCAGCCCATTCAGCAGCGATGGCTGATCACAAATCCTACTAGACAAGAAGTATGGTCTATCTTGCATACAGCCCCCTTAGGGACATGGTGGACATCTCTCCACCCAGATATTTGTCACCTGGCTATAGGTCTTTCCTATTAAGATAATCTGATGAAGAGGATCCCACTAAAATTACATTAAATCCTTTCTGTACCATAGATAATGGAAACAAACATTATGGTTGTAGGGACAGGCAAGCCAGATGCAGGTTGGCTAGCCTATATTAGTACGTATGCCCGGCAGACTATGAAAGCCACAAACCGCCATGGGTGTGTGGGGGAAAAGCCGACTTCTTCTGTAAGTCATGGAGATTTCAGCATACAGCGGCTGCCTGGTGGAACGCAATATCCTCATCAAATTCAGTACACAGTATTGGCCATATTACCACTTAGCCACCCAAAACCGATGACCCCCAGAGGAGTCTCTAGATCCTCAAATTCTGTGTGACCTTTGTAACTTCTGCAAGTGCTCAAAAGGGTGAAAGGAAATTCCCCTATGTGGAGGCCTTTTCCCTCTTTTGCTCACATCCTGAACTATGCTTCTCCAATAGTTCCTCACCCTCAGCCTTCTGCTCCAGACTCTCTGCTGTAACTCCCACCTCAGTAACCTGATTTCTCTTCTCCAATTACTAGATCAAAAACCCAAACCTCCACCGGTTCTTAGAGCATTGGCCCCTTGCTGAGGTAGCAGGTACTGAGGTACCCATCCACCCACTCACTTCTCTCTTCTCCTGTCAGTGCCCACACCGGGTCCCACCAGGTCCTCCTACCAGCTAACCCAAAGCTCAAACCAGTTTAGGAGAGCCCTCAGACCCCTATCGAAGATGTAATAAAAATGGCCTTTAAAGTTGCTTTGTCATCACTGAAAACAGGTTACTAAGAATTTAAAGTCCCTCACACGCTTTTTGGGATACTCACTCCCGTCTTCCCCTCTGCTCTACCGAATCTACTGCTCAAGTTTTTGTTGCTAGGAAAATCCCAAACCCATTTCCCATTATTCTTTTACATCTCTCCTTCCTCATTCTCAGATCCACGGAGTTGCTCTCACCCCCCGCCTTCCTTGTCTTGCCCCACTGTACCAGGCCCACAGAAAAATCTTAACTGAACTTCTCCAGAAATCTTCACAATGGATGACTTTAGGACTTTCAGCAAAAGATTCCCTATAAAAGAGTTCAGTGTAGAAAAACTTCATCTTTTTCTGTTCCCCTGTTCTACTTGGCTACTGTCTGGAAAAATCAGCACTACTAAGCTAGACACCCGCTTAATATTTTTTCACACAATATGTGAACAAGGCCTCAGGCCTTGAGCTGGGGCTTCACAGAGAGGGCTACATTTCTAAGATAAAAAATTACACACTGGGCTCAATGGTTTCAGCTGCAGGGGGATAAAAGAAAAGGAAGAAAAAGCTCTCCACCTCCCAGGTGTTCTTGAAAAGTTAACTTGCCCACAACAGAGGAAAAAACAGAAAAAAAAAAAAAAAACTTCTTTTTGGGAAGTTATGCAGACTGTTAACTTCTGAGTCCATTCCCTTTCATGTTGGGTACAAAATTCTGAAACTAACTAAACTTGTGGTTCAGGGATTTAATTGATTACAACAGAAGCAATGCCCTCTGAATCCGGTTGCAACCAAATAGCACTGTTTCCCTGTCTTCGGTGCTATCTTAGGTGCCTTGTCTTGTCCGTCCCTACAACAGTACAATTCTATATACTTAAACATTGTTTATGTTTTCATGAAATGGTCAACAGATGTGATTAATTGTGTAATTGTGAAGATGTTTCCCAGATTGCTCTATAATGACCCAGGTTCATTTGAAGTTGAAACAGGGGGCCATACAACCCGGCTCCACTGGGAACATATATCCCTCACTTGAGCCATCATATTAGGAATTGTAGTTGCTGCAGGGGTAGCCACAGAAACCACTGCCCTGGTCCATGGTACACAACAAATGACCCAAATAGAAGCAGCAATAGACCAAAACTTAAAGATATTAGGGACCTCCATCACAGCTTTGCAGGAATCTTAAACCTCTCTCTCTGAAGTTGTTGTACACAACAGTGGAGGGTTGGACCTCCTCTTCATGAGAGAAGAGGGCCTTTGTGCTGCATTGATGTAAGAATGTTGTTTTTATGCCAACCATACTGGAGTTGTAAAAAAACATATGAGTAAAATAAAAGGGTGCCTTGAAGAGTGTCAACAAGAGAGAGAGTCCCAAAAAGGGTGGTTTGAGTCTTGGTTCACACAGTCCCCCTGATTATCTACGCTTCTATCCACCGTGGCCTGTCCAATAATAATCCTCATATTATTGCTAACTATAAAACCCTGTTTGCTCAACCGTGTAATTTCTTTTCTCCAAGTTCAAATTGGACAAGTTAAACTTATGGTAATACCCCACTAGCAGACATAGAATGTGACACCCCCCAATGATCACTTTTATGATTAAAAGTAGCCAGAAGAAGAAGTGGGGAATGAAAGGTTAATAAAAAAAGGTACTTGTAACTTCTTGTTTTTCTGTATGCTTAACAAAACACTGTTGAAATACTGAGAACTGTTTGCTAATCTTGTTCCCAGATTGTGCTGTCCCCAACTGCCAAATTGCAGAATGTGTTCCCTCACTGGGTTACACGCAAACTGCCCAGTCGCTCTGACCCATCAATAAATTTCCGTCCCTGCCCTCTCCAAGGAAAATATATAAGCTCTGCTTAAGCTGTTCTCTGGGCTCTCTGCTCTATTCATGTGAGCTATGAACCCCAGCATGCTGGACTCCCAATAAACCCCTTGCTGTTGCATGAGACACTGTCTTCATGGTCTCTTCCTCTGATGCTTGCATGAACATTACTTAGATGATTGAATGTAGAAGAGAAAATCCAGTGAAAAAGGGATAATAGGTAGGATTAAAAAGATAGTCGGTAGGTTTAGGAAGAAGACTGAGTATAGGATTTGGAACAAAATATCTTTAGCAATAGGGGTTCAGTTAGAGAGTGAATGTAAATGTCAGCACATGTGAATAGTCACAATAATAAAATGAGGAAAATATATAGGAAAGCACATATGAATAAAGAAATTATGAAATCAGGCAAAGTATAAAGTGTGTGATAGGATTAGACATTTCAACAGGGTTGAGTTAGAATATATAATCTTAGGAAGAAACAAAAATGTAATCACCAATAGGATTGACATTTGAGAGCATTAGGCAACCTTGACATGGATATTTTTTGTTATCCATGCTCACTTTCCATTTAGGTTTTGGTACAATCATAAGTGTGACCTTTGCATTTGTGTCCAGAATATTACTGTGGTAAAATGTATATGTAGATCTTGTCACATGAGTGTTTCTTCCACCATTTTTTGGGAGCAATATTTTGAAGACATATAAATGGGTATTGGGGGTACAAAGAGGTGTACACTGTGTCAGTGAATATAGAGATAATGCATGAATAGACCATAAGTGAATAAATAATATAACTGGTTCCACATTAAATAACAGATTGAATTGATATGTGAAAATATATAAGAAATCTTATATTGATATACAATCATTCATTTCAACCAATTATATATCTAATATTAATATTAGGGTTATGGTTTATCATGAAGATATGTTACTTTTGCTACAAAAGTGATTATGGAAATCAAAAATAATGTGTTCGGAAAGAGTCAATCACAATGTTGGCAATATGTGAACAAGGCCTCTGGCCTTGAGCTGGGGCTTCACAGAGATGGCTACATTTCTAAGATAAAGAAGTTACCAACTGGGCTCCATGGTAACAGCTGGCAGGGAGAAAAAAAAGAGAAGAAAAGAGCTCTGCCCCTCCCAGTTGTCCTTAAAATGTTAACTTGCCCAGAACAGAGAAAAAAAACAGAAACAAAACTGCTTTTTATGAACTTCTGCAGACTGTGAACTTGTGAGCCCCTCCCTTATATGTCGGGTACCAAATTCTGCAACAATCTAAACTTGGGGTTCAGGGGATTAAATGATTACAATAGAAGCAATGCCCTCTAAATCCGGTTGCAACCAAATAGGACTGTTTCGCTGTGTTCGGTGCTATCTTAGTTGCCTTACCTTGACTTGTCCATCCCTTTTCTCATGAAAAGACCAGTCAAGAAACATGGAGGAATGCATGTGCTCTGAAGTAGGAAGTGATTGATAGTGAAACAAATGCCTATAAATTTCCTAACTTGTGGATGAAATATATATCCTATGATGTGCATAAATTGAAGAAATAGCAATCTACCAGTGTTGAATAAAAATGAACGTCAAAATACACATCATGTCCGAGTGGAATCTACTTGCATTGATGTTAAACTGGGTCAGATACAGTAGAAATATTAGGATTTGTGTGCACCATTCACTGAAGTTACTTTTCACTACTAGGAAAGAAATATGTTTTTCAGGTGAATGAATATTTCTAAGAATAATCTTGTGAAAAGTTGATTACAAATTCACATATATGAATATGAATAAATTTGGTGAGTGTAAAATAAGACACATATTTCATATTTTGAAAAATCTGGAGAGTGTATATATATATATATGTGTGTGTGTGTGTGTGTGTGTGTGTGTGTGTGTGTATACATACTCACCCATCATTTGAATTTTCAGTTCCAACATCGTTTATGAGGAGTGATCCCTTACAATTTGTATCTGCCAAGTCAGCCACCTCACAAGAATGTACGTGTGGTCCCAGGTAGGATTCTACGTGTGCATATAAAAATACAGGTGGTGAATAGGCTACAGAGAAAGGGAGACAGAAATTCACATATTGGTTAGCTTTAAAAAAAAACATGGAGAACGACGTCAACAAAACTTGACTAGATTTATAACTCCTACACTATATAATGAAAAAGGCAATTCCAACTCTACACCATGCCTCCACTGAAATGCTTGTATTTTTATTCTGTTTGAGTTATTTTTCTCTTATTAGCATTAGTATTCAGAGTGTAGTAGGGTAGGGGATAGTGTCAGGGATTCAGTATTTCAAATGGAAAATTGGAAAATGATTCCAATGTGTATGCAAATGTGTGCTGCACAAATATCTTCCCACTCTCATCCAGAATAATGCCTTGACAGTACCTTCGCCGCAAGTAAAACACCATTAGAGGAGAAGAGTTAGAAAATCAGTGAATACATGTCTGGAATGGAATATGCTCACGGTTTTGAAACCTTGGAGGTGGTAGAGGATTTTCCAAAAGTAAGAGACAGGGTAAACACTCCAGAAACATGAAGTTCTGCTGGCCTAAAGACTTCTTGAGAAACTGCCTCTGAGGTTGGGCAATTTAAATATATGTTGTTGTCAGGAGCTTTAGCTTCCTTTGTACTGAGACCATCAAAGCTGGGTCTGCATCTATGTGACCTGGAGGAAATTGTTTCTTATTTTCCAATGAAAATGAGGCAGCAGTGCTGAATTCTTTCTTTGTAGGTAACCTGTGGACAGTGGGGGCTAAGTGTCTCCCCGTGTTGACTGTGAAGCCATTTGGACATCCTCCAGTTTTCATGGTGTTTCTTGCTGCTGCACTGGGAGTTTGGTATTTGCTTCACGAAATACAAGGAGGTCAACTGGGACACAGTGCTGGAGGGATTTCTGCCACGAGTGTTGGGACAGGGTCTGCAGGATAATGCACCAACCAGGCTTCTATCCCACATAGCTTGCCCCCTTGACAATAGCAACCTGATTCTGATCATTGCCCTGAAACCTCTCCATATAACAAGATGCCTTTACAAAGAAGGGTCTGCTGGCTACACCATGTCAGTAACAAGCCATTTGGAAGCCAAAGGCAGATCCTCATTGTCCCACCACATGTTTTATCACACACCTTTCCAACACTGTTCTAGGCCCAAAACTCATCAGGTTCCAAATTACTGGCATCTCTGTTCTACACAATTTTCATAAAACCCAGTCAATCAAGGAACTGTCTGGCATATTGAAGATCAGCTACAGCACATCCGAAGGTTCTCCAGTGCCACCAGGTCATGGGAATTTCAAAAATTTCATGGTATTTATCTAGCCATTTTTCAAGGAAGATGTTGCAGGCACTGTGGGTTTCAATATATTCAGGAACTGTTAAATGGTGAGGAAGCTCATTTCAATGAAAGCTCTGGAGAATTCTCATAGGCAAGGCTTACCAAATAGTGGCCAAAGGTCACATGAAGCCAGTCCTATTGAGTTCTAAAATGTGAGGTCCATGTGATTTTTGACTCTCAACTATGGCTGCCATGTCTTTCAGAATACAATCATGTGATATCCTGGCTGAGATTCCCAGTGGTCTGTGGAAAGCCACCCTGGGCCTAGATCTCAGGTTCCAGGGGCGACTCTCATGAGTGGCCTCCTAAAATACCAACACAATTCATGGCAATACTTCTCTGAGGTCAGTTCCAGAACAAAGTCTCTAAAGGGAATCACACCAGAGTTCAAGCCCAGGTGGACTGAGTCCTTTCTTTCAACCGCCACACAAATGACCACAACTAAAACCAAAACACTCCAACATGGCCCTAATCTTCTTCCATATAGACACTCATCATAACCTTTTGGCTCGAGTTTTCCATTTGGGGTGCAGCCCAAGACAGTGTTCAAAATAAGCTCCCTTGACCCTCATTTGCCAAAAGTCATGGTGGCCTGGACACGCTTCCTGTGAACCAGGAGTGATCAAAAAGGTCTGCCATTAATACTTTTTCACTTCTCCAATTTGAGGCCTTCTGACTGTGGCATTTAGATTCCTTATGTGAACTGTAGTCAAGAGAAAACCCAAGCACCTATGGGCTAGCCTCTGCATGGCATTGAAGAATTCATTTGACACAAAGGATCCCTATTCTCAATTGATGGAAGTCAGGAACCTTACAGAGAAAGGTGAGAGACTTCATCTACAATGATGGCAATTATTGCCATTTTGATTTTTTATGCACACATGGGATCTTTCCTTACATCCATCAGGTGTTGGGAATCTAAGCCACAGCCTCACACAGGGCCAAGAGGCTGATTCAGACACATCCCTTTTCAAAGCAGTTAACCAAAGAGCCACAGGGGATGCCCATTCATTTCCATTTGAAAACTGGTTTCTACAGGCTTCACAAAGGGGTGGCCTTAGGCAAAATCCTTCCTGACATTCAGGGTAAAAGAACAATAGGTAAGCAAAAGGCCCAAAGCAGAGTTTCTCCACTGAGACTTTACTGGTCACACTGATATCTGAGTTTTCTGAGATGCTCGCCATTTCCTTCAGCTATACAGTACATGGCCATATCACAGAGCTTGGATGTGGTAAATATCTTGGACAGAAAACCATGAGCCTATTCTGGAGTGTAGCCAGAATTCAGGAAGAAAACAGGAACTTAGGAAGTTAGTAGGTGTTGCCCTTCTATAAGGCAAGCCACAGTCCATTCATAAATTGGACAGGATTGATGCTGGGAAGCTTTCTACTAGACAGGACACATCCATTGATGCATTCTCTTTTCTAATGTCTACAACCACAGACACACTGGGATACACAGACATAGAAACACTTGCCTTGTCAAACGACTTACTAGAAGCAGTTCACTCCAAACCAAACGAACCGCCTTTCCTACCTTTTCTCAGAACATGAGACAAAACCACAAAGACACAACTAAAACCACAAATGTATCTCCTTCCCCCAAGTAGGTCTGTGACTATTTGGAGTGTACTCTCATTGGTGAGCCTTACTATGTTCCTCCAAAATGGCCTGTCCTGTCTCAGATCTGGTCTCCTTGGCCAACTCTGTGAAATTGTCAGGAGTCCGCGGTGGGCCACTACTTGCTTTCTCTGGAAAGGCCAGTCTTAAAAGCTTTCCTTGCATTTGGCCATCATCAAATCAGTAGATACCAAGAAAGACTGACTCTGTCCTTGGAATATCCAAACAAGTGAGCTCACTGGGACTGGGACTGGAACTGGCTCTTTGTGCCTGGCTTCCTATATCGCAAGTTCAGAGAGTTTCATCACCAAGGAATAGAGATGAGGTCACTTCCTTCAGGAACTGAATGAGGTCACTGCCTTTGCAACAACTTTGTCCTAACAGTTGCTTCCAAGGGTCCCATGAGATGGATGGTGCCCCTATTTCCCGTGACACTTTCACAAGTTAGAATGGTATATCACCCATAGGCACCCGTGAACAGCTCTCCACACAGGCCTGGATTGGTCCATCTTCTGTACATTAGGAACAGAAAGGCTGATTCAGACACAACCCCTCATCCAGACAAGGTTGTTTTCCATAGAAGATGACTTTTGCTCTCTCATGTCCTTCATAGCTGCCTACATCTTCTCCAGGGATTATTTGTGCATGGACCTTTGAGGTTTTCAGCAGGTTGTATATCCACTACATTCTTTATTGTAAGAACAACACTGTCCCTGCTCTTCTATAAAGTTAGAATGAGGGAACAGTATATGGTTTGGTTTAATAACATGTTCGATTTGGGTTAAGATTCATTTTGCTGGATGAATAATGGTATTGGAAACCTGCAAAATTCATAAGAATATAGAGGTGAAATATATGTATGAAAACCTAAATCTAAGTAAGATTTGAAGCCCAGAAAGGGATTGGGCCCTTGATTGGGAGACTTAGCTTTGAATTATGTCCTGCACATATGACTCAGATAAATCAATACACAATGGCATCGGACTTTGTACCTTGGATGATTGAATGTCGAAGAGAAAATCCATTAAAGAAAGGATAGTCAGTAGGATTTGGAAGATAGTCAGTAGTTTCAGAAAGAAGAGAGAGTATAGGATTTGTACCAAAAGTTATTTAGCAATTGAGTTTCAGGTAGAGAGTGAATATAAATGTCAGCACAAATGAATAGTCAAAATGATGAACTGGGAAATTATGAAGGAAAGCAGATATCAATAGAGACATTAGGATATCAGGCAAAGTATAAAGTGAGTGATAGGATTAGACATTTTCAAGAGGGTTGAGTTTGAATATATAATCTTAGAAATAAACAATCATGTATTCAACAATTGGATTGACATTTGAGGGCATTAGGCAACCTGGACATGGATGTTTTTAGAAATCCATGCTCACTTTAAATTTAGGCTTTGGTACAATCATAAGCATGACCTTTGCTTTATTTTCCAGAATATTACTGAGATAAAATGTATATGTAGATCAGGTGACATGAGTATTTCTTCCACCATTTCTGCGAGCAATATTTTGAAGACGTATAAATGAGTATGGGGGGTAAAAAGAGGTGTACCTTCTGTCTATGAATATAGAGATAATGCAAGGATAGACCATACTGAGAATAAATAATATAATTGCTCCGCTGTAAATAATGGATTGAATTGATATCTGAAAATATACAGAAAATCTTATATTGATATACAATTATTCATTCCAACCAGTTATACTTCTAATGGTATTATTAGGGTTATATATTATCATGAAGAGTGTGTGAGTTTTGCTTCAAAATTGATTATGGAAATCGAAAATAATGTTTTTAGAAAGAAATCTCATGAAAAGTCTTGTCAAGAAACATGGAGGAATACATGTGTTCTGAAGAAGGAAGTTATTGAATGTGAAACAAATGCCTATACATTTGCTAAATTGTGTATGAAATATATATCTTATGATGGGCATAAACTGAAGAAATAGTAATGTACCAGTGTTGACTTAAAATGAACATCAAAATACACATCATGTTCCATAATAATCTACTTGCTTTGATGTATAACTGGGTCAGTTAGAGTAGAAATATTAAGATTCATATGCACCATTCACTGAAGTTAGATTTCAGATTTAGGAAACAAATATGTATTTCAGGTGGATGAATATTTCTGAGAATAATCTTTTGAAAATTTTATTATAAATCCACATACATGAATACAAATGAATTTAGGGAGTGTACAATAAGACACATATATTTCATATTTTGAAAAATTTGGAGAGTATATATATATATATATATATATATATATATATATACACACACACACACACACACACACACACACACACACACAGACATTAAGAAGTAGCAATATATATGCCAATCGAAATTCAACATGAAATGTATATCATCCACTGATACAAAAATATTCATTATACTGAACATGATTTTATTTATTATGTTTTTCATCTAAGAAGCTCACCCATAGGTTGAATTTTCAGTTCCAACTGTGTGTAGGAGGAGTGATCTCTTCTCCCAATTTGTATCTGCCAAGTCAGCCAACTCACAAGAATGTACATGTGATAACATGTACGATTCTATATGTGCATATGAAATTACATGTGCTGAGTTGGCTACAGAGAAAGGGAGACAGGAATTCACATATTTGTTAACTTTAAAAACACATGGAGAACTATTTCAACAAAAAATTGACTAGATTTATAACTCCTACCCTGTATAATGCAAAAGGCAAGTCCAACTACACACTATGCCTCAGCTGAACTGCTTGTATTTCTATTCTGTTTGGGTTATTTTTCTCCATCATATTAGAATTAGTAGTCAGAGTCTAGTAGGGTATGGGTTAGTGTCAGGGATTAAGTATTTTGAATGGAAAATAGGAAAATGAATCCAATGTGTATGTAAATATGTGCTACACATAAATCTTCCCACTCTCATCCAGAACAATGCCTTGACTTTACCTTCGCCCCAAGTAAAACACAATTAGAGTGGAAGAGTTAGAAAATCTGTGAATACATATCTGGATTGGAATATGCTCAAGAGATCACAATCTTGAAGGTGGTAGAGGAGTTTCCAAAAGTAAGGGACAGGTAAATACTCCACCAAAATGGAGCTCTGCTGGACTAAAGACTTCTTGAAAAAATGCCTTGAGTTTGGGCACTTGAAATATTTGTTGTTGTCAGGAGATTTACCTTCCTTTGTAGAAAGACCATGAAAGCTGGATATGTATCTAAGTGACCTGGAGGACATGGTTTCTTATTTTCTAATGAACATGAGTCAGCAGTGCTGAATTCTCTTTGTAGGTAAACTGTGGCCACTGGGGGCTAACTCTTTCCGTGTGGACTGTAAAGCCATTTGATCATCCTCCACTTGTCATGGTGTTTCTTGCTGCTGCAATGTGAGTTTGGTATTTGCTTCACAATATACAAGGAGTTTTACTGGGACACAGTGCTATAGGGAGTTCTATCACGTGTGGTGTGTCAGGGTCTGCAGGATAATGCACCACCCAGGCTTCAATCCCACATAGCTTGCATCCTTGACCATAGCAATCTGATTCAGAACATTGCCCTGAAAACTCTCGATATAACAAGATGCCTTTACATAGAATGGTCTGCTGGCTACACCATGTTAGTCACAAGCCATTTGGAAGCCAATGGCATATCCACATGGCCCCACCACAGATATTTTATCACACACCTGCACAACACTTCTCTAGGCCCACTTTTCATCAGGCCCCAACTTACTGGCATCTCTGTTCTTACACTATTTTCATGGTCATGGGAATTTCAAAAATTTCATGGTATTTATCTACCCATTTTTCAAGAATGATGTTGGAGGCACTGTGGGTTTAAATTCATTCAGGAACAATTAAATGGTGAGGAAGCTCATTTCAATGAAAGCTCTGTAGAAATTTCAGAGGCAAGACTTCCCAATGAGTGGCCAAAAGGTCACATGAAGTCAGGCCTATTGCTGTCTACAATGTGAGGTCCATGTGTGTTTTGACTCTCATCTATGGCTGCCATGTCTTTCAGAATAAAACCATGTGATATCCTGGCTGATATTCCCAGTGCTCTGTGGAACGCAAACCTGGGCCTAGATCTCAGTATCCAAGGGCGACTCTCATGCGTGGCCAACTAAAATCCCAACACATTTCATGATAATACTTCTCTAAGGTCAGTTCCAGAACTCAGTCTCTAAGGGGAATCACACCAGATTTCAGCCCAGGTGTACCCATTCATATCTTCCAACTACCACACAAATGACCACAATTAAAACCAAAACACTCCCACATGGCTCTCATCTTCTTCCCTATATACACTCTCATCCTAAGCTTTGTCAGGAGGTTTCCATGAGCGGTGAAGTCCAAGACAGTGTCCAAAATAAGCTCCCTTGCTCCTCATTGCCTAAAGTCATGGTGGCCTGGACACCCTTCCTGTTAACCAGGTGTGATCAAATAGGCCTGCCCTTAATTCGCCTCTGCTTCTCCAATTTGAAGCCTACTGACTGTCAGATATAGATTTTTTTTATGTAAATTGGAGTAATGAGAAAACCAAAGAACCTATGTGGGAGACTCTGCAGGGCTTTTAAGAACTCATATGACACAAAGGATCCCTATTCTCACTTTATGGATGTCAGGAGCCTTAGAGAGGACGGCGAGAGACTTGATGCACAGGGACTGCTCTTTTGGCCATTTTGGTTATGGATTCACACACGGAATGATCCATCATGTGATGAGAATCTAAGCCACAGCCTCACACAGGTTCAAGAGGCTGATTCAGACACATCTCTTTCCAAAGCAATTAAGCAAAGAGCCACTGGTGATGCCCATTCATTTCCATTTGAAAACTGTTTGCTTCAGGCTTCACAAAGGTGAGGCTGAGACAAAGAGCTTCCGCACATTCTGAGCAAATGAACAATAGGTAAGCAAATGGGCCAAAGCAGGGTTTCTCCACTGAGATTTTACAAGTCACACTGATGTCTGAGTTTTCTGAAATGTTCCAATTCTCTTCAGCTATCCATTACATGGCCATGTCACAGAGCTTGGAGGTGGTACATATCTTGGACACAAAATCATGAGACTATCCTGGAGAGTGGCCAGATTTCAGAAAGAAAACAGGAACTAAGAAAGATAATAGGTGTTGCCCATCCATAAGGCAAGCCACAGTCCATTCATAAAATGGGCAGGATGAATTCTGGGAAGCTTTGTACTAGACAGGAGACATCCATTGATGCATTCTCTTTTCTATGGTCTACAAGCACGGACACAGAGAGATACACAGACATAGAAACATTGGCTTTGTCAAAGGACTTACTAGACACAGTGCACTCCAAATCAAACATTCTGCCTTTCCTACTTATTGTCAGAACATGAGACAAAACCACAAACTCACACCCATACCCACAAGTCACCTCCTTCCCCCAAGTAGGTCTGTGACTGTCCAGAGTGTCCTCTGACTGGTGGGCCATATTATTTTCCCACGAAATGGCCTGTCCTGTCTCATATTTGGTCTCCTTGGCCAACTCTGTGAAGTTGTCAGGAGCCAGCCATTTTCTGCTTTCTCAGGAAAGGCTCCACTTCAGAGCTCTCCTGGCATTTGGCCATCCTCACATCAGTATGTACCAAGAAAGACTGACACTGTCCTTAGTAAATCCAAACAATGAGCCCACTGGGACTGAGACTGGAACTGGCTCTTTGTCCCTGCCTTCCAGTTTAGAGAGTTCCATTACCAAGTAAGTGAGGTAGGTCACTGATGGCTTGTGGGAACACGGTGGTGTCAGTTGGGTTCTGAAGGTTTTCCTGAGGAGCTGTTTTGTTTGGCATGTGTGGTTCTTAAAATATAGTTTGTTTCTTTGTCAAGTGGCTCCTGAATTGTGCCCAGCCAGACTGTGGCATTTGGTGGGCCGCAAGGGGAATGAGTGAGGGTAAGTGATAAGGGAAACTGCTCACCCCTGAAGGCAGGGCGAGAAGATGGGTAGCCATTTTAAAATTCCTTTTTTGTTTTGCTTCACTTTTGTTTTAAGTTGCCTGTCCCTGGCGATGGGTAAGATGGAAGAAACACCACTCACATCTGAGGAACCTATAGAGAGAAAGGACAGATGGACATTTCAGAAGGATAGAAAAGCTATTACAATGATTTTTTGCTGTTCCACTTTTGTTTCATTCTGTTTCAGTTTTGTTTGGTGTTATCTTCTTGGGTTGTATTATAGTTATAGTAGAAATATTCAAGTAAAAGAGAAGGTCTCTCGAGCTAGTCAGACAGAGATAAAAATTCAAGTAAAAAAGAAGGTCTCTCGAGCTAGTCAGACAGAGGAAAAAATCAAGTAAAAGAGAAAGTCTCTCGAACTAGTCAGACAGAAAAAAAAATCAATTAAAAAAGAAGGTCTCTCGAACTAGTCAGACAGAGGAAAAAATTCAAGTAAAAGAGAAGGCCTCTCAAGGTAGTCAGACAGAGAAAGAAAGTGTAAAGCAGAAAAAGCCATCAGGAGGAAAGTTACAACAGGAGACTGCTACTAACACCTTTCTGTAACCAGAGGGTGTAAGTGTCCAGCCAACAACAGCACCTCTAAAGAGACTGCTACTAACACATTTCTATCTCCAAAGGATGTAAGTGTCCAACAAACAAGGCCAACTCCATATCCTGGGAGGCCCCCAACCCCAGCAGCTGATAGTTGGGATCCTGAGACAAGATCTCAAATATTAACATGCCCTGTATTTGTTGCAGGAGGGCAGCGAGTTCACCATGCCTTAAATTTCAAAACAGTGAAGCAGCTAAAAGAGGCTGTAACAACCTATGGTCCTCAAGCACCCTTTACTGTAAACATGGTCGAATCCATTAAGAACTTGAACATGATGCCAGCAGATTGGGCTAATATGTGTAAACCTGTGCTAAATGGAGGACAATACCTGTTATGGAAGGTTGCCAATGAGGAAATTTGCAAGAAGACGGCTAGGCGAAATGCAACAGCTGGTTAACCTCAGAGAAATCTAGATATGTTGATAGGAAAGGGACCTTATGAGGATCAGCTGCAACAAATTGCATATGATCCTGGTGTATACACACAAATTGCTGTAGATGCATTTAAGGCATGGAAGACTTTAAAAGGACATGGAGGTTTACAAGGTCAATTATCTAAGGTAATACAAGGAGCTAACGAACCTTATGTTGAATTTGTAGATAGGCTTATTCAAACAGCTACCAGAGTTTTGGGGAATACCGAACAAGCAATGACATTAATAAAACAACTGGCTTATGAGCAAGTGAATCATTGATGTAGAGAAGTCATTAGACCATGGAAACATGAAGATTTAAACACATATATTAAAGTATGTAGAGACATTAATGAACAAGAGCAAGTCGTGGCAGCTGCAGTAAAACAGGCTGTAGAAAAAGGGCAAGTCGTGGCAGCTGCAGTAAAACAGGCTGTAGAAAAAGGGCAAGTCGTGGCAGCTGCAGTAAAACAGGCTTTAGATGCCAGGACAAGAACATGCTACAATTGTGAACAAACAGGACATTTTAAAAGGAATTGCCCCATAGGAGGAGGGTTTAACAAAACTAGGTATCAAAGGAGTAGAATACCGGGTATTTGCCCATGATGCCATACAGGGAGATATTGGGCTTATGAATGCCAGTCTCAAACCACGATAGAGGGTAGTACATTATCAAAAAACGAACCAGGACCAGTTGTTTATCCATAATATCATGGAGAAAGGCATCAGGTTACGTTGCCAGAAAATGGACAGCGGGGCCCAATTCTCTGGCCCCCAAAACCACAAATATACGGAGCATTGGAGGAACCCATCAACCCCATCAGGGTAGTGCCCAGGACATATTGTCCATCAGATCCCTCAACAGACAAACCAGAGGGAGTGCAGGGTTGGACATCTGCACCTCTGTCAGAGCAGTACTAACTCCAGAGATGGGAGTTCAAATTATTCTCTCAGAGTTAAAAGGACCTCTTCCCCAAGGAGCAGTAGGCTTATTATTGGGATGCAGCTCTTCTACTCTAAAAGGACTTATAATAAGTCCTGGTATAATTGATCCTGATTATGAAGGTGAATTAAAAATTATAGCCAGTTCTCCAAAGGGTATATCAGTAACTTCACCAAGAGACAGAATAGCACAGTTACTAATAATACCAAGCCTATATGATAATTTTTCCAGTCGTGCTGTAGAAAGAGGTTCCAAGGGATTAGGCTCCACAGGTGTAGATTGGGCTAGGTTTTCTTTAAATTTAGATTCTCGCACCATGCTAAAATTAAATATTCAAGGACACGAATTTAATGGGCTACTGGATACAGATGCAGAACTTAGCATCATCTCTAATCAAAAATGGCCAAAACATTGGCCATTACAACAATCCACTCAAACACTTCAAGGCCTATGAGTGGCGACTAATCCCCATAGAAGAGCAATGGTATTACATTGGAAGGATCCTGAAGGATGTGAAGGAACTGTACAACCATATGTATGGATCATCTTCCCACAAATTAATGGGGATGAGATGTCCTAGATCAATTAGGTTTGACATTAACAAATAACATCAATCAAAATGTACCCACAATTATGGTTAGACAAGATTTTAGGAAAGGAAAATGATTAGAAAAACAATATCAAGGTATAGCAGCCCCAATACAAATACATCAACGAACAGACAAACATGGGTTGGATTTTAAGAAATGGCCACTAAGACAATAAAAATTACTTGGAAATCAGAAAGACCAGTATGGGTTTCTCAGTGGCCCCTGACTAAAGAAAAGGTACAAGCAGCTCATGATCTGGTCAAACAACAATTAGCAGAAGGACATATACAACCATCTGTATCTCTCCATAATACTCCCATTTTTGTAATCAAAAAGAAATCTGGTAAATGCAGATCATTGCAAGATTTAAGAGGCATTAATAATGAGATGGTTATTATGGGACATGCTCCATCGGGGATTCCTCAACTGTCTGCTTTGCCAAAACTTTGTATGTTTTATTTATAGATATTAAAGATTATTCTTTTTTTATTTCCAATTCATCCTTTGGATAGTCAAAATTTTGCATTTACTAACCCTGCACTGAATCATGAAGGTCCTGATCAGAGATACGAATGGAAAGTACTCCCTCAAGGAATGGCTAACAGCCCAACTATGTGTCAAATTTATGTTAAAAAAGTAATCCAGCCACTTAAAAATCAAAATGCTGAACTTCAAATATTTCACTATATGGATGATGTATTATTAGCACAGAAAGCTAAAAACACATTGCTAGAATGTTATGCCACACTTAAAAACTTATTAAAAAAATATAAACTAGAGATAACAATAGATAAAGTACAATTAAGTTTTCCAATTAATTATTTAGGAGTTCTATTATCCTCAACCATGATCTGTCCACCAAAAATTCAAATACGAATAGATCAACTCAAATCACTAATGACTTTCAAAAGTTATTAGGAGACATAAATTGGATAAGGCCTTATCTAGGTATACCCACAGTAGAGTTGGAACCTTTATTTGATATCCTAAAAGGTCCATCAGATCCAAAATCACCCCGCATGTTAACGCCTGAAGTAAGAAAGGTTTTAAAAATCATTGAAACATATGTGGAAAATATACATTTGGATAGAATTGATATAAGTTTGCCTTTATTATTTATTGTACTACCAACAAAAAATATTCCTACAGGAGTATTTTGGCAAGAAGGTCCAATATTATGGATACATATATCTTATTCTCCTAACACTATTCTTACTCGGTATACTGAGCCTGTAGGACAATTAATACTGAAAGGAATAAAAGCAGCAAAAGGGAGTGTTCGGAATTTCTCCAAATAAAATTATTACTCCATATACTCTAAATCAAATTGATGAGTTAGCTAATGAGTTAAATACTTTGGCAATAAGCATGTGCAAATCTAATGTTTCATTTCATAACCACTTACCATCTAATCCTTTATTGTCTTTTTGGTCATCGCATCCTGTAATTTTTCCAAAAATGACAAGAAAAACACCTATCATGAATGGTCCAAATATATTCACTGATGGGTCAAATAATGGTACAGCAGCAATAGTGACACGTGATCAAACTTTTACATTTTTAGTACCCAAACAATCATCTCAAAAGGTAGAGCTTAATGCAGTATTACAAGCTTTTGTGATGTTTAAAGATTCTGTATTTAATTTATTTTCCGTTAGAATATAGTTAATGCTATATTAACCCTTGAAGATGCTGGTAGGATTTCCCCTTCCTCTACTGTTTTCTCTTTGCTTTCCACTATACAAAGTCTAATCTGGGACAGAAAAGATCCGTTCTTTATAAGACATATCAGAACACATACAGGATTGCCTGGAGCCCTTAGTTTGGGCAATGATTTAGCAGATAAAAATACACATGACATACATATTTTCTCTACAGTAGAAGAAGCTACAAATTTTCATAAAAAGTTCCATGTCAATGCTAATACTTTACAAAAGTGCTTAAAAATAACTAAGGAACTAGCTAGACAAATAATAAAACAATGTCAAAATTGTGTGACCTTTTTACCTCAAGTTAATCTTGGTGTCAATCCTAGAGGATTGATACCTAACCATATTTGGCAGATGAACGTCACAAACTTGCCAGAATTTGGAAAATTAAAATATTTGCATGTTACAGTTGATACTTCTTCTGGATTTTGATGGGCTCCATTCTGGCCGGAGAAAAAAATTAAAGATGTTATAGCTCATTGCTTACAAAATTTTGCCACTGTGGGCGTTCCAAAACAGTTAAAAACAGATAATGCCACTGGTTATACTTCTACCTCTTTTAAACAATTTTGCTCATCATTTGGCATTACTCATATAACAAGAATCCCATACAATCCACAGGGACAAGGCATAGTTGAGAGAGCACGTAAACTATTAAAACGTACTTATTAAAGCAAAAAGAAAGAATTGGGAAGGGGTATATATTCCCCAAAGATAAACTTAAAATAACCCTTTTTACTCTAAACTTTTTAAATTTGGATTCATCAGGGCTCAGTGCTGCAGAAAGGCACATATGTCCAAAAAATGTACATAAGTCCAAGGTACTTTGGAAGCATATTCTAACAGGACAATGGAAAGGTCCTGACCCAGTAATTGTCTGGAGTCGGGGGACTGTTTTTGTGTTTCCACAGGGAGAACAGCAGCAGATTTTCATTCCAGAGAGATTAACTAAGGTCCTGACCCAGTGATTGCATGGAGTTGGGGGTCTGTTTATGTGTTTCCACAGGGAGAACAGGAGCCAATTTGGATTCCAGAGAGATTAACTAAAGAGATTTCTGCAGACCAAAAAGAAGATGATTTGGCTCAAATCAGTAACAGCTGATATACAGAACTTCAGTTTGGCTGTTCTTACATCTGTGACAGAACCAGGATCTATTTTATTATTGCCCTTTCCCATATCATGAAGTTTTTTTTTTTTTTTTGAGCTCATACACACCTAGGTTAATGTTTTGCTGATCAGTTCAATTTTTGAACTATAGAGTTTTTAGACATTGCAATGGAGATTTTACTTGTAAAAAGTTATAAGGCCTTTAATATTATGTTCTGTGTTGTATGTATTATATTATGTGTGCACACTTGTGTTTTGTGTTATATGTTTGAATGTACATATCCATATATCATATATGTTGAGTACTCATGAAAAAATGGATCCAAATATTTTTTTTTAATTTATGTGATGTAAATATTTTAATTTAAATTGGGTAAACACCTGTTGAGGATTGTTTTAAAACGTGAACAAAAAGGGAGGTTAACAGATCTGTTTGTTTACTTTCACCTTTCCTTTTCATTATATTTAATAATTCTCTTCGAGACAATGTAAATTTTTAAGAAAATTGTTTTCTTTTAGTGCCTTCTGGAATGTTACTTAATTTTTTCTTTAGGCATTGTTGCCAGGATTCCTATCTTCATCCCAGTGCCTGTGAAGACAAAGATAAAACCAATCAACAGCTTCTGCAATAGCCATCGCTGAACTGCTTGCAGAACTTGCCTGGACTATGTATCACTTGTATGCATTGTGAACTCACCTGCATGCATTGTGAACTATCTTTTGGTGTAGCAACTTGTGATAGTGTTGGGGTATTTCTCTGATGATGTCATCGGTGGTACAATTTTTTCAAAAAGAACTGTCAATTGGTTTGTTGTATCTTACTCCCTTCTGCTTGTCATGGTCGTTCAGTTAAAATTTTGGGGCCAACAGAGGTGAGGCAAAGAACCTCACCCCCTGCTGGTACAAAGACCTCTCCACAGGTGTGGCTGTATATTGGACCTGTAGTCACTGACGGGTAAGATCCAATTGCAATGGTACCAACCTATCACGAAAGGCTGACACCTTGAGGTCAGCTCATTCCATAATGGGTAAGGACCATATGTACAATTGGACAACCTAAGGCAGGCACGGTCCCTAAGCCACATGCTTGTTGTTTAAACAGAGAGGGGAAGATATTGAGAGCCACAGCCCAAGGGGCCAAAACAAACTTTCAGACAGCCAGCTGATGGTTGGCTCACTGCAGCCCCAGCAACATCGAGCTGATTGGCTCCTCTGAGGTGATGCCCATTGGGCTGTTTCCCCACCCTTTCAAACTACAGAGCTGCTCATTGGGGGACTTTTTTGGCTCTGCCAACATGACTCAGCCAATCAACCTCAAGAGCAGGAGGAGTGGGGATGTTGAGAGCTTGTGGGAAGCCGGTGGTGGCAGTTGTGCTCTGAGGGTATTTCCCGAGGAGCTAATTTTATGGCATGTGTGCTTCTAAAAATAAAGTTACATGACTATTTCTTTTGACAAGTGGCTCCTGAACTGTATCCATGCAGACTGTGGCAATCCTAAATTGATGGAGAAAAATACCGAAACAGAATAGAAATACAAGCAGTTCAGAGGAGGCATGGTGTATAGCTGGATTTACCTTTTGTATGATAAAGGGTATGTGTTATAAATCTAGTCAATATTAAATTGAAATAGTTCTCTGTGTGTTTTAAAGTTAACAAATATGTGAATTCCTGGCACCCTTTATCTGTATCCTATTCAGCACATGTATTTTTGTATCGACATATAGAATTCTACCTGGTATTACATGTACATTTTTGTGAGGTGACTGACTTGGCAGATACAAATTATGAAAAGAGATCACTACTTCTAAAAGTTGTTGGAAATAAAAATTAAAACAATGGGTGAGCTTCCTAGTTGAACAACATAATACATAAATCCATGTTAAGTAAAATGATTATTTTTGGATCTGTGGATGATATATATTTCATGATGAATTTCGATTGGCATATATATTGCTACCCTTAAATGTCTGTGCGTGTGCGTGTGTGTGTGTGTGTGTGTGTGTGTGTGTGTGTGTATATATATATACACTCTCCACATTTTTCAGAATATAAAATATATATGTCTTATTATACAATCCCTAAATGCATTCATATTCATGTATGTGGATTTATAATCAAATGTTCACAAAATTATTCTCAGAAATATTCATCCACCTCAAATACATATTGTTTCCTAGTACTGAAATCTAAATTCAGTGAATGGTGCATAGAAGTCTTAATTTTTCTATAGTAACTGACCCACTTTAACATCAATGCAAAGAGATTACTATGGAACATGATGTGTATTTTGACGTTCATTTTTATTCAACGGACTTACATGACTATTTCTTCAGTTTATGCACATCATAGGATATATATTTCATTCACAAGTTTGCAAATTTATAGGCATTTGTTTCACTTTCTATCACTTCCTGCTTCAGTACACATGTATTCCTCCATGTTTTTTGACTGGTCTTTTCATCAGCCTTTTTTTATTTTAGATTTCAATAATCACTTTTGAAGCAAAATTCACACATTCTTCATGAAAAACCATAACCCTAATATTACCATTAGATGTATAAATGGTTGTAATGAATGTATGTATATCAATATAAGATTTCCTGTATATTTTCAGATATCACTTCAATCCATTATTTAAAGATGTTACCAGTTATATTATTTATTCACAGTATGGTCTATTCATTCATTTTATCTATATTCGTAGACACAGGGTACACCTATTTGTACACCCAATACTAATTAATACATCTTCAGAATATTGCCCACAGAATTGGTGGAAGAAATACTCATGTCACCTGATCTACATATACACTTTATCACAGTAATTTTCTGGACACAAAATGCAAGTTCACACTTATGATTGTACCAAAGCCTAAATGGAAAGTGAGCATGGATTACTAAAAACATCCAAGTACAGATTGCCTGATGCTCTCAAATGTCAATACTATTGGTGCTAAATATTTGTTTCTTCCTAAGATTGTATATTCAACCTCTACCCTGTCGAAAATGTCTAATCCTATCACTCAATTTATACTTTGCTGATTTCTTAATGTCTCTATTGATATCTGCTTCCCTATATATTTTTCCCAGTTCATCATTGTGAGTGACTCTTCACATGTGCTGACATTTACATTCATTCTCTACCGAAAACCATATTGCTAAAGAACTTTTGGTACAAATCCTATACTCACTCTTCTTCCTAAACCTACTGAATATCTTTCTAATCCTACCGACTACCCTTTTTGAGTGGATGTTTTCATCTACATTTAATCATCCAATTTACAAGATCCTATGCCATTGTATATCAATTTATCTGAGACATCTGTGCAGAAGGTATTTCAAAACTAAGCATCCCAATCAAGGGCCGAGTGCTCTTCTGGGCTTCAAACCTTTTCTAGACTTCTGTATTCATACTTATATTTCACCTATATATTCTTATAAATATCACAGGTTCCCAATACCATTATTCATCACGCAGAATGATTCCTAACCCAAATCGAACCTGTTATTACCCTAACCATACACTGTTCCCTCAATCTAACTTTACAAAAAAGCAGGGACAGAGTTGGTCTAACAATAAAGGAGTGTAGGGGATCTTCCACCTCCTGAGAACCTCAAAGGTCCATGCAGAAATGATCCCTGGAGAAGATGTAGGCAGCTATGAAGGACCTGAGGGAGGAAAAGTCAACTTCCATGGTAAACAACCTGGTCAGGATGAAGGGATGTGTTTGAATCAGCCTCTTTCATCTTAATGGAGAGAAGATGGACCAAACCAGGCCTGTCTGGAGAGCTGTTCCCGGGTGCCGATGGTTGATATACCATTCTAACTTGTGAAAATGTCACAGGAAGTAGGGGCACCCTCCATCTCATGGGACCCTTGGAAGCAACTGTTAGGACAAAGTGGTTGCCAAGTCAGTGACTTCATTTACTTCCTGAAGGAAGTTACCTCACATAACTTTCTTGGTGATGGAACTCTCTAAACTTGGGATTCAGGAAGCCAGGCAACCACAGCCAGTCCCAGTCCCAGTCCCAGTGGTCTCACTAGTTTGGGTTAACCAAGGACAGAGTCAGTCTTTCTTGGTACCTAGTGACGTGAGGATGGCCAAATGCCAGGAAAGCTAAGAAGAGGGGCCTTTCCTGAGAAAGCAGGTAGTGGCTCTCCACTGGCTTCTGACAACTTCACAGAGTTGGCCAAAGAGAACAGAACTGAGACAGCACAGTCCATTTCGGGGAAATATAGTATGACCCACCAGTCAGAGGACACTCTGGATAGTCACAGACCTACTGTGGGGAAGGAGGTGCCATTTTGTGTGTGGGTGTGAGTTTGTGGTTTTGTCTCATATTCTGAGAATAGGTAGCAAAGGCTATTTGTTTGGTTTGGAATGTTTCTAGTATGTCCTCTGACAAGGTAAGTGTTTCTATTTCTGTGTATCCCACTTTGTCCGTGGATGTAGTATTAGAAAAAGAATGGATCAATGGATGTGTTCTATCTAGTAGAAAGCTTCCTAGCATTCATACTGCCAATTTATGAATGAACTGTGGCTAGCCTTATCAATGGGCATAACCTACTCTCTTCCTAAGTTCCTGTTTTCTTCCTGAATTCTGGACACTTTCCAGAATAGGCTCATGGTTTTGTGTCCAAGATATGTACCACCTCCAAGCTCTGTCACATGGCCATATACTGGATAGCTGAAGGGAAGGGGAGCATGTCAGAAAACTCAGATATCACTGTGACCAGGAAAGTCTCAGTGGAGAAACCCTGCTTTGGGCCTTTTGCTTACCTATTGTTCTGTTGCCCTGAATGTAAGGAAAGTCTTTGCCTCAGGCCACCCCTTTGTGAAGCCTGAAGAAAACAGTATTCAAATGGAAATGAATGGGCATCAACTGTGACTCTTTGCTTAATTGCTTTGGAAAGGGATGTGTCTGAATCAGCCTCTTGGCCCTGTGTGAAGCTGGGGCTTAGATTGTCAGCACGTGAAGGATCTAAACAAAGATACCATGTGGGCATCCATAACCAAAATTCAAAAAGATCAGTCATTGTGGATGAAGTCTCTCACCTTCCTCTGTTAGGTTCCTGACCTTCATCGAGTGTGAATATGGACCTTTGGGTCAAATGAGTTCTTCAAAGCCCTGCAGATGTGCTAGTGTTTTTTCATGACTACAAACCACATAAAGAATCTATACCTGACAGTCAGTAGGCATAAAATAGTAGAAGCAGAGCAGTAATAATGGCAGACCTATTTGTTCACTCCTGGTTCACAAGAAGGGTGTCCAGGCCACACTGACTTTAGGCAAATGAGGGGCAAGGAACCTTATATTGGACACTGTCTTGAGCTGCGCAACACATGGAAACCTGTAGCCAGAAGTTATGATGAGTGTCTACATGGAAGAAAATGAGGGTCATGTGGGAGTGTTTTTGTTATAATTGTGGTCATTTTTGTGGCAGGTGGAAGAGATGACTGGGTTCACCAGGGCTTGAACTCTTGGGTGATTCCCCTTAAGACTGAGTTCTGGGACTGACCTCAGAGAAGTATTGCCATGAATTGTGTTGGGATTTTAGGAGGCCACGCATGAGATTCACCCTTTGAATCTGAAATCTAGTCCCAGGTTGGTTTTCTACAGAGCACTGGGAATCTCAGCCAGGATATCACATGATTTTATTATGAAAAATTTTGCAGCCATAGTTGAGAGTCAAAACGCACATGGACCTCACATTGTAGAGTTCAATGGGCCTGGCTTCATGTGACCTTTTGGCCACTCTTTGGGAAGCCTTGCCTGTGAGAGTTCTCCATTCCTCACCATTTAATGCTTCCTGAATGAATTGAAACCCACAGTGCCTCCAACTTCATTCTTGAAAAATGGCTAGATAAATTCCATGAACTTTTTGAAATTCCCATGACCAGGTGGCACTGGAGAAACTTTGGATGTCCTGTTACTGATCATGAGTATATAATACAGTGCCTTGATTGACTGGGTTTCATGAAAATGGTGTAGAACAGTGATGCCAGTAAGTTGGACCCTCCTGAGTAGTGGGCCCAGAGCAGTGGTGTGCAGGTGTGTGATAAAACATCGGTGGTGGGGTCATGTGGATCTGCCATTGGCTTCCAAATGGATTGTGACTGACATAGTGTAGACAGCAGACCCTTATATGTAAATCCATCTTGTTATATGGACAGTTTTCAGGGCAATGTTCAGAATCATGTTGCTGTGGTCAAGGGGGCAAGCTAGCTATGTGGGATAGAGGCCTCGTTGGTGCATTCTCCAGCAGACCCTGACACACCACACGTGACAGAACTCCCTCTAGCACTGTGTCAAAGTTGAAATCTTTGTATTTCATGAAGCAAATACCAAACTCCTAGTGCAGCAGCAAGAAACACCACGAAATTTGGAGGATGAACAAATGGTTTCACAGTCCACACAGAGAGACACTTAGCCACCAGTGGCCACAGTTTACCTACAAAGAGAGAATTCAGCATTGCTGCCTCATGTTCATTGGAGAATAAGAAACAATGTCTTTCAGGTCACATAGATGCAGAACCAGCTTTAATGGTGTCACTACCAAGGAAGATAAAGCTCCTGACAACAACATATATTCAAGTGCCCAACCTCAGAGGCAGTTTCTCAAGAAGTTTTAGGCCAGCAAAGCTCCATTTATGTGGATGGTTTACCCTGTCCCTTACTTTTGTAAACTCCTCCACCACCTCCAAGTTTGTGAACAACTGAGCATATTCCATTCCATATATGTATTCACAGATTTTCGAACTCTTCTCCTCTAATTGTGTCTTACTTGGGGCAAAGGTAATGTCAAGGCATTGTTCTGGATAAGAGTGGCAAGATTTTTCATAGCAAATAATTACATACACATTGGAGTCCTTTTCCAATTTTCCATTTGAAATACTGAATCCCTGACACTAACCCATAGCCTACTAGACTCTGACTACTTATCCTAATATGATGGAAAATAATAATCCAAACAGAACAGAAATACAAGCAGTTCAGAGGAGGCATGGTGTATAGTTGGATTTGTCTTTTGCATTATGTAGTGTAGGAGTTATAAATCTAGTCAATTTTTTGTTGAAATAGTTCTCCATGTGTTTTTAAAGTTAGCAAATATGTGAATTCCTGTCTCCCTTTCTCTGTAGCCTATTTGCACATGTATTTTTATATGCACATATAGAATCCTACAAGGTACAACACGTACATTCTTGTGAGGTGGTTGACTTGGCAGATACACATTATGATAAGAGATCACTTCTCCTAAACACTGTTGGAAGTGAAAATTCAAGCTCTGGGTGAGCTTCCTAGTGTAACAACATTATACATAAATCCATGTTCAGTAAAATGAATATTTTTGGATTTGTGGATGATACATATTTCATGGTGAATTTCGAATGGCAATATATATATATATATATATATATATATATATATATATATATATATATATACAAATTCTCCAGATTTTTCAAAATATGAAAAATGTGTGTCTTATTATACTTTCCCCAAATTTATTCATATTCATTTATGTGGATTTAAAATCAACTTTTCACAAAATTATCCTCAGAAATATTCATCCACGTGAAATACGTATTTGTTTCCTAGTACTGAAAACTATCTTCAGTGAATGGTGCATACAAATCCTAATATTAATACAGTAACTGACCCAGGTTAACATCAATGCAAATTGATTCCTATGGAACATGATGTGTATTTTGACGTTCATTTCTATTCAAAACTGGTATGTTACTATTTCTTCAGTTTATGCACATAATAGGATATATATTTCATCCACAAGTTCGCTAATTTAGAGGCATTTGTTTCACTTTCAATCACTTCCTGCTTCAGAACCCATGTATTTTTTCAGGTTTCTTGACTGGTGTTTTCATGAGACTTCTTTCCAAACACATTATTTTAGATTTCCATAATCACTTTTGAAGCAAAACTCACACACCTTTCATGATAAGCCATAACCTTAATTTTACCATTAGATGTGTAACTAGTTGGAATGAATGTACGTATATCGATATAAGATTTCTTATATATTTTAAGATATGAATCCAATGCATTATTTAAAGTGGAACCAGTTATATTATTTATTCACAGTATGGACTATTCATGCATTAGCTCTATTTTCATAGACACAGGGTACACCTGTTTGTACCCCCTATACTAACTTATTAATCTTCAAAATATTGCTCCCAGAAAAGATGGAAGAATTACTCATGTCACCTGATCTACATATACATTTTATCACAGTAATATTCTGGACACAAAATGCAAAGATTTTTATTTTAAAGGTTATTATTATTATACTTATTATTTATTTATTATATTTTAAAGGTTATTATTATTTTATTATTTATTTATTTTATTTTATTTTAAAGGTTATTATTGTACCAAAGCCTAAATTGAAAGTGAACATGGATTACTAAACACAGCCATGTACAGGTTGCCTAATGCTCTCAAATATCAATCCAATTAGTGACTACATATTGGTTTATTCCTAAGATCATATATTCAAATTCAACCCTTTTTGAAAATGTCTAATCCTTTCACCACTTTATACTTTGCCTGATTTCGTTATGTCTGTATTGATATCTGTTTTCCTACATATTTTCTCCGGTTCACCACTGTGACTGACTCTTCACATGGGCTGACATTTACATTCACATTTTAAATGACACCCTATTGCTAAAGAATATTTTTTTTCAAAACCTATACTCACTCTTCTTCCTAAACCTAACGACTATCTTCCTAATCCTAGCGACTATCCCTTTTTGACTGAATGTTCTCTTCTACATTCCATCATCAAAGTAAACATTGGGCGAGCTTCCGAGGAAGAGACCACCACAAGACTATCTCATGCAACAGCAAAGGGTTTATTGGGGGTCCAGCATGCGGGGAATCAGAGCTCACTTGAATAGAGCAGAGAGCCCTGAGAAGAGCTTAAGCAGAGCTTATATACTTTTTGGGGGGAGGGCAGGGAGTGAAGTTTATTGATGGGTGAGGGCGAGTGGGTGGTTTGCGTTCAACCGGGTGAGGGAGTACATTCTGCAGTTTGGCAGGTGGGGACAAGACATTCTTGGAACAAGATTAGCAAACAGTTCTCAAGATTTCAACAGTGTTTTGTTAAGCATACAGAAAAACAGGAAGTGAAAATATCCTATTTTATTAACCTTTCATTCCCCACTTCTTCTGGTTACTTTTAATCATAAAAGTGATCAATGGGCGGTGTCACATTTTATGTCTGCTAGTGGGGTATATTGTTGTCTGATTACCAAAAGTTTAACTTGTCCAATTAGAGCTTGGAGAAATGAAACTACATGGTGGAGCAAGCAAGGTCCTACAGTTAGCAATTAATGAGAATTGTTAATGGACCAGCCAGTGCTGATAAAAGCGTAGTTAACCAGGGGACTATGTTAACGAAGACTGAAACCACCCTTTTGGGGCCTCTCTCTTTCAGTGACGCTCTTCAAGGTGTCTTCTTAATTTACTCATAGATTCTTTTACAACCAGTATGGTCGACATAAAAACAACATTATTCCCTCAATGCAGCATAAAGACCCCCTTTTCTCATGAAAAGAAGTTCCAACCTTCGCCTGTTCTGTAATACAACTTCAGAGAGAGAGGTTAAAGATTCCTGTAAAGCTGTGATGGAGGTTTTTAATATCTTTAAGCTTTGGTATACTGCTGCTTCTAATTGGGTCATTTGTTGTGTCCCATGGACTAGGGCAGTGGTTCCTGTGCCCACCCCTGCAGCAATTCCTATTCCTAATAGGATGGCTAAAGTGAGGGAAACAGGTTCCCAGCAGAACCGGGTTGTATGCCCCCCTATTAGAAATTTAAATGATCCTGCGTCATGATAGAGCACTCTGGGAAACATCTGTAACATTACATAATTAACCACATCTGTTGACCATTTTATGAAAACATAAACAATGTTTAAGTATATAGAATTATACTGTGTTAGGTATGGAAAAGGTAAGCTACATAAGATAGAATGGAAGACAGGGAAACAGTCCTATTTAGTTGCAACCTGATTTAGAAGGCATTACTTCTGTTGTAATCAATTAATCCCCTGAACTCCAAGTTTAGTTAGTTTCAGAATTTTGTACCCAACATGTAAGGGAAGGGGCTCAGAAGTTCACAGTCTGCAGAAGTTCACAATAAGCAGTTTTTTTTCTGTTTTTTTTTTTTCACTCTGTTCTGGGCAAGTTACATTTTTAAGGACACCTAGGAGGGGAGAGCTTTATTCTTCTCTTTTTTTTTCTCCCTGCCAGCTCTTACCATGGAGCCCAGTTGGTAACTTCTTTATCTTAGAAATGTAGACATCTCTGTGAAGCCCCAGCTCAAGGACAGGGGCCTTGTTCACATATTTTGTGAAAAACTAGTAACGGGATGTCTAGCTTAGGAGTGCTGATTTTTCAAGCCAGTGCCCAAGTAGAACAGGCAACACTAAAAGAGGAAGTTTATCTACATTGAACTATTTTATAGGGTCTCTTTTGCTGAATTAGCCATGGTGAAGAATTCTGGAGAAGGTCAGTTAAGACTTTTCTGTGGGCCTGGTACAGAGGGGGAAGACGGGGAAGGCGGGGGGTGAGACCCGCTCCGTGGATCTGAGTATGAGGAAGGACAGATGTAAAAGAATAATAGGAAAGGGGTTTGTGATTTTCCTAGCAACAAAAACTTGAGCAGTAGAACAGATAGTGCCAAGGGAAAGACCGAAATGAGTATCCCAAAAAACCTGTGAGGTATTTTAAATTCTTAGTAAACTGTTTTCAGTGATGACAAAGTAAATTTAAAGGCCATTTTCATTACATCTTGGATAGGGGTCTGAGGGTTCTCCTCAGCAGGTTTTAGCTTTGGGTTAGCTGGTAAGAGGAGCTGGTGGGACCCGGTGCAGGCACTGCCAAGAGAAGAGAGGAGGGAGTGGGTGAAAGGGTGCGTCAGTACCTGCTACCTCAGCAAGGGGGCAATGCTCTGAGAACCGGCAGAGGTTTGGGTTTTTGATCTAGTAATTGGAGGGGAGAAATCAGGTTGCTGAGGTGGGAGTGACAGCAGAAAGTCCAGAGCAGAAGGCTGAGGGTGAGGATCTTTTGGAGAAGCATAGTTCAGGAACTGAGTGAAGATGGAAAAAGGCTTAATCATAGGAGAATCTCCTTTAACCATTTTGAGCACTTGCAGAAGTTAAAAAGGTCACGCAGAATTTGAGGATCTAGAGAACCCTCCCTGGGCCATCAGTTTTCGTTCTCTAATTGGTAATATGGTCAATGCTGTGTACTGAATTTGATGAGCAGTTGTGTTCCACCAGGCACCCCCTGTATGCTCACATCCCCATGACTTACAGAAGAAGTCATCTTTTCACCCAAAAAGCCATGGCTGTTTGTGGCTTTGAGAGTCTGCCTGGCAAACATAGTAATCTTGGCTAGCCAACCTGAATCTGGCTAGCGTGTCCCTACATCCATAATATTTGTTTCCATTATCTATGGTACAGAAGGTATTTAATGGAATTTTAATGGGATCCTCTTCATCAGGGATATCCCAATAGGAAAGAACTATAGCCAAGTGACAAATCTCTGGGTGTAGAGATGGCCACCAGGTCCTTAAGTGGGCTGAATGCAAGATAGACCATACTTTTGTCTAGTAGAATTTGTGATCAGCAATCGCTGCTGAACGGGCTGATGAGGGTTAGGACTACTGGTGGCCAACAGGATAGTCTATAGCCATATCCACAAGGCGAATACACAGTTTGAAAGGGTTACGAGTCTTTTCCAGTTTCCAGCCGGAGTCTGGACAGGGCACAGGCTTGAGACTTGAGGCATGGATCCAGGAAGTGATTCTGTCTACTTTTACTGCTGTAGGTGTTATAAGTAGCAACTGGTATGGTTCTTTCCAGCGGGGTTCCAGGGATGACACCTGATGTCGTTTTATGTAGATTAAGTCTCTTACTTGATATCGATTTGGAGTCCCCTCGTCCCCAGGTTGGTAGGCAGTGGCCAGGTGTTTCAACAGGTATCACTGAGTTCTTTCGAGATCTTTTAGTCTGTCAAGCAAGGGGGTGTGGAAGGGATCATTAGGTCTTAGAGTTGGGGTTAGGTCCCTTACTGGAGGAGGGAAACCATAGAGAATTTCGTAGGGGGTGAGGTTACACAAAGAAACAGAGGGAGAATTTCTTGCATGAAACAGTGCATAAGGTAGGAGCATAGTCCAATCTTTTATGCTGGTCTCTAAGCTTAATTTCTTTAAGTTCTTTTTAATGGTACTATTTATTTTTTAACTGTCCTGAACTCTGCGGTCTACCAGCACAATGTAACTTCAAATAGATCTCCAGGGTCCTGACTAACCCCTGACTTACCTGGGCCATTAACGCCGGTCCATTATCAGACCCTATTACATTAGGCAGGCCGTATCTTGGAAAAATATCTTTCAGGATATTCTTGACCATCATTTGCGCTGTTGATTTTTATTTTGTGGGAAAGGCTTCAATCCATCCTGAAAATGTATCTACAAAGACTAGGAGATATTTAAGTCCATACCTTGCTGGCTTAATTTCAGTAAAGTCCACTTCCCAAAATTGTCCTTGTCTGGTTCCTCGTAGGTGCTCTCCTGCAGAAAGCTTGGAAGGGTAAGCATTAACCAATTGACAGACCCGACAGGCTTTTGTTACCCTTTCAGATATTTCCTTTCGCTGTGAGTTGGTTAATCAAAACTCTGTTCTTGATCCTTCAGGAATGCCTGCAGTTCCTTTGAACCAAGGTGAGTGAGTTGATGTACATTTTTAAAGTAGTGTAGGGCTTTATGTAATTGAAGGCTGGGCTCAGTGAAGTTGAGGAATTCAGTGTCAGTGTCCTTAGATGTTATCAAAAGCTTGCTGGTGCACAGGGGTCCATTGGAATTGGGCATCCACATTTAACATCGGGTATAAAGGAGCAGCTAAGAACACAAACCCAGGTATCCATATCTGCAAATGCCAGCAGTCCAAAGAAACTATCTGAGTTGTCTCCTGTCAGATGGGGGTGGTATCTGCCCAATGGTTTGTTTTCTGGGCTCAGTGAGCCATCATTTACCGCCCCTAAGGGTACTTCTTGCTGGCATATTTGGGCATTTTGAACAGAAGATCTATCCCGAGTTGAGCAAGCTCAGATAACAGTTTTTGGGTTGCAACTCACAGTTTTCCTTGGTGTTGGCTGCCAGTAGCAGGACATCCACATATTGAAAAAGGGTGACTTCAGGGTGTGTAGTTCTGAAGTTGTTGAGATCTCTGTGGAGGGCTTCATAAAAGAGAATGGGAGAGTTTTTGAACCCCTGTGGGACTCTACTCCAAGTTAGTTGACCAGACGTTCCAGTTTCTGGGTCTACCCACTCGAAAGCAAAGAGCAACTGACTATCATTATGCAGAGGCAAGCAAAAGAAAGCATCTTTTGAGTCCAGAACAGTATACCATTTTCACTCAGGAACAACAAAGTGTTTATTGTGGCTCCAGCATGCTGGGGCTCAGAGCTCACTTGAGTAGAGCAGAGAGCCCTGAGAACAGCTTAATCAGAGCTTATATACTTTTCTTAGAGAGGGCAGGGAGGGAAATTTATTGATCGGTCAGAGCAAGTGGGCGGTTTGGTACAAGCGGGTGAGGGAGTAGATTCCTCAGTTTGGCAGTTGGGGACAGCACATTCTAAGAACAAAATTAGCAAACACTTCTACAGATTTCAACAGTGTTTTGTTAAGCATACAGAAAAACAGGAAGTGACAAGTTCCTATTTTATTAACCTTTCACCAAACCGAAATGGAAAGTGAGCATGGATTACTAAAACAACCATGTCCAGGTTGCCTAATTCTCTCAAATGTCAATCCTATTGGTGACTACATTTTTTGTTTCTTCCAAAGAATATATATTTAACCTCAACCATGTTGAAAACGTCTAATCCTATCATTCACTTTATACTTTGCCTGATTTGCTAATGTCTCTATTGATATCTGTATTCTTAGATATTTTCCCCAGTTCATCATTGTGACTGACTCTTCACTTGTGCTGATATTAATGTTCACTCTCTACCCAAAATATGATTGCTAAAGAACTTTTGGTCTAAATCCTATACTCACTCTTTTTTTCTAAACCTACAGACTATCTTCCTAATCCTACCGACTATCCCTTTTAGACGGAAGTTCTCTTCTACCTTCAATCATCCAAGGAACAAGGTCCTATGCCATTGTGTATTGATTTGTCTCGGACATCTGTGCAGAACATAATTCAATGCTAAGTATCCCAATCAAGGGCCCAAAGCCCTTCTGGACTTTAAATCTTACCTAGATTTCTCTTTTCATAATTATATAGAAAGGTAATAAAATAGTGGTTGCCAAGGAACTGACTTCATTCAGTTCCTGAAGGAATTGACCTACCTAACTTCTTTGGTGATGGAAATCTCTGAACTTGGGATCAAGGAAGACAGGAACACACAGCCAGTCCCAGTCCCAGTCCCAGTGGGCTAACTTGTTTGGATTTATCAAGGACAGAGTCTGCCTTTTTTGGTACCTACTGATGTGAGGATGGCCAAAAGCGAGGAGAGACTTCCCTGAGAAACCATGTAGTGGTCAGCGCAGGCTCCTGAAATCTTCACCGAGTTGGACAAGAAGACCAGATCTGAGACAGGACAGGCCATTTCGGGGGAACGTAGTATGTCCCACCAGTCAGAGAACACTGTGGATAGTCACAGACTTACTTGGGGGAAGGAGGTGCCTTTTTGAGTGTGGGTGTGAGTTTGTAGTTTTGTCTCATGTTCTGAGAATAGGTAGGAAAGGCGGTTTGCTTGGTTTGGAGTGGACTGTTTCTAGAAAGTCCTTTGAGAAGGCAAGTGTTTCTGTGTCTGTGTAACCCACTGTGTCCGTGGTTGTACACATTAGAAAAGAGAATGCATCAATGGATGTGTCCTGTCGAGTAGAAAGCTTCCCAGCATTCATCCTACCCATTTTAGGAATGGACTGCAGGTTGCCTTATCGATGGGCAACACCTACTATCTTCCTAAGTTCCAGTTTTCTTCCTGAATTTTGGCCACACTCCAGAATAGGCTCATGGTTTTGTGTCCAAAATATGTACCACCTCCAAACTCTGTGACATGGCCATGTAATGGATAGCTGAAGGGAATGGCAAGCATCTCAGAAAACTCAGATATCAGTGTGACCAGGAAAGTCTCAGTGGAGAAACCCTGCTTTGGGCCTTTTGCTTACCTATTGTTCTGTTGCCCTGAATGTCAGGAAGGTCTTGGCCTCACGCCACCCCTTTGTTAAGCCTGAAGAAAACAGTTTTCAAATGGAAATGAATGGGCCTCACCAGTGGCTCTTTGCATAATTGCTTTGGAAAGGGATGTGTCTGAATCAGCCTTTTGGCCATGTGTGAGGCTGTGGCTTAGATTCTCAGCACCTGATGGATCTAAAGAAAGATCCAATGTGTGCATCCAAAACAAAAATGGCAAAAAGATCAGTCATTGTGAATGAAGTCTCTTGCCTTCCTCTGTTAGGTTCCTGAACTCCATCAAGAGAGTATAGGGATTTTTTGGGTCAAATGAGTTCTTCCAATCCCTGCAGAGGTGCTGGGGTTTAAAAATGACTCCAAATCACATAAGGAATCTATACCTGACAGTCAGTAGGCCTCAAATTGGAGAAGCAGAGCAGTATTAATGGCAGAACTATGTGATCAATCCTGGTTCCCTGGAAGGGTGTCCAGGCCACCCTGAGTTTAGGCAAATGAGGGGCAAGGGAGCTTATTTTGGACACTCTCTTGGGCTGTGCCATTTAAGGAAACCTCCAGCCAGAGGTTATGATGAGAGACTATATGGAAGGAGATGAGGGCCATGTAAGATTGCTTTGGTTTTAATTGTGGTAATTTGTGTGGCTGTTGGAAGAGATGACTGGGTTCACCTGGGCTTAAACACTGGTGTGATTCTCCTCAGAGACTGAGTTCTGTAACTGACCTCAGAATAGTAATTGCTTTGGAAATGGATATTTCTTAATCAGCCTATTGGCCCTGTTTGAGCCTGTGGCTTAGATTATCAGCACCAGATGGATCTAAAGAAAGATCCCATGTGTGCATCCTAAACCAAAATGGTCAAAAGAGCAGTCATTGTGGATGAAGTCTCTCACCTTCCTCTGTAAGGTTCTGAAAGTATAAAAGAAATTGAATTTGAAATGTAAAGAACCAGGTTTTGTAAAGTTTCCAAGCTGCACTCAGCACCTGAAATTCCTGTGGCAGTTAAGACAATTCCCGGATCTGCACATTAGATGTGTGTTGAAATCTTCCCTGACCAGCTAGTTACCTAACAACCCCTTCCCAGAAACCGTGCAGCTCACCACGTATACATCTCAGGGCTTTAACCAATAAGTTTAAGTGTATACCCCTTCCTAGGGCTGACCAATCACCCCCTGCCCAAACTGTTCCCGCCAATGAATGTGCTAATCATGTTTTGGAGTTGTTATTTGATTTTCCAGCGGTATATGATGATTTGCTAAAGGAGGCTATGATGTATGCAAAGTCCCTGCCCTCTATATAGAATGTATATAAACTCTGCTCAAGTTGTTCTCAGGGCTCTTTGTTCTTTGCTCCTCTGAAGTGAGCCCTGAGCTCCAGCATGCTGGATCCCCAATAAACAGTTTGGTGTTGCATGAGAAAGCCTGTTGGTGGTCTTTTCCTCCAATGTTCGCCCCACCTTTTCATCTGGAGGCCCCAGGTGAAATATCCAGACCAGCGGACGAAAGACCCCAAGGGACTCCTCTCGGGGTAAGTAAGGCGCCTCTTCTGGTTTCGGGTTTCAGGTTAGGTCTTGGCAAAGTGGCTGTTGGTGAAGAGCATTAGCTTTCTCTGATGGTGGTTGACAGACGTGTCACAGAGCTGCAGGCCATGTCCCTGTGGGACACTTCAGAGGACGAAGGAAATCAAGGAATAGTAGTTTCCTCAACTCGGTTATATTTTGCTTCAGGATTCAGTTTGCCAGCCCATCAGGTTTTGCTGGATACTCAGTTTTGTTCATTGTCCTGAACTCATGTTGAGTTTACTGTCTGTCATTATTGTCTAGCCCATCAAGATTTACAAGTTACTCAGTTCTAATCTTTGTCTTGGACTCATGTTAAACGTTTACTGTTTGTCTTTGTCTGTGTTGCATTTGTGTCTTCACTGTCCCTGTTTGAGTAACTCCCATTATGCGACAAAGCACTTCCACGCTTCTGTCCCTGACCCTTTATGATCCGCTCAAGGGCCCAGAATCTTTCTTTTTCAGTAAAATGCCGGACTTGGCAGACTCTCTGTGCTTCAGAATGGCCCATCCTCAAAGTCGGGTGGCCCCCAGAAGGATCCTTCCTCTTCCCTCTAATCCGAAAATTCAGAGATATTTTCTTTCAGCTGGGGCCATCTGGCCACCCACTTCAACAGCCATATACCCCTTCCCCCAGTATCCTATCATTCAAACATTCCGCTCCTCACCCTCTTCCCTCCATTCTCCCTGAGTCACAAGACTGGCATTTCTCCCCCTCCTTACCCTCTACCCTCTTTCCCCAACCCCCAACATGTTCCTGATGATTCTCCCGCCGCTGACTCAGCGTCTCCGCCGCTAGAGGCAATTGTGCCAGACCCAAGCCCTCCAGGGGACTTCCCCACAGCCGCAGCAGCCCCTCCTCCCCTAGAGGAAGCTTTGCCACCTAAAGGAACCCGCTGGTGAAGGATAATAGAAAACTCAGAACCCCCTGTAATGCTCTCTCTCCGTCCCTATGGGCCCATGAACCAACCCAACTGTGACCGCAACACCTTTGAAGGTAGGTAGCATCTGTGCACTTATCGCCGGCCTCTAACAGCGGGTCTCCGAGTGGCCGCCAGAGCACCGACTAATTTGGCCAAGGTAAGAGAGATTATCCAAGGGCCTAATGAGTCTCCCTCTATGTTTCTGTAGAGAATTAGGGAAGCATATAGGAAATATACTCTTTTTGATCCTCAGGCATGGGACCAAAAGGCATCTGTTGCAATAACCTTAATCGAGCAGGCTGACCTAGATATTAAGAGCAAGTTACAAGGTCAGGATGGATTACAAGATATGACCTTAAGAGATTTAGTCAGAGAAGCTGAGAAAGTATATTATAAGAGAGAAACTGAGGATGAATGGGAACAGAGGAGAGAGAAGGAAAAGGGAACAAAAGAAGGATGAAAGGAGCAAAAGGCTGACTAAAGCATCAGCTAAGGTTCTGGTCAGAGCTGCAAATAGGCCAGAAGTTAAAAAGCACGGAGACAGGAAGGGATACATGGGCCCATGCCAAAGGCTGCCCCTGTCCTCAGATCAGTGTGCCTGCTGTAAAGAAATAGGACACTGGGCCAACGAGTGCCCCCAAAAAAAGCAGAGATGCCAGACTGTCGTCCTGACTCTAGAAGAGGACTAGGAAAGTCGGGGATCGGATCTTCTCCCCGAGCTCAGGGTAACATTTGAAGTGGAGGGGACCCCAGTGAACTTTAAAGTGGATACAGGAGCAGTATACTCAGCCTTTAAGACCCCACTGGGCCCCCTATAAAATAAATGGTCGCTTGTTCAAGGGGAAAATGGCAGTAATAATGGGCTTGGAAACCTAAGAAGACAATGAACCTAGGAAATGGAAAAGTCCACCACTCTTTCCTAGTAATCCCTGAATGCCCGACCCCATTGATGGGCAGGGATCTGCTTACCAAACTCCGGGCTAGAATAACCTTTAACCCTGATGGTCCCCAAGTGAAGTTTCTAAAGCCTTCAGTAAAAACTTCCATAGTCACTGCTTTGACTATGTCCATAGAAAATGAACATCCACTCTTTGCGTGGCCTAGAACAGATCAAACAGGCAAACTATCCCAGAAATTGATAAAACATTATCCTAATGCCTGAGCAGAAACTGCTGGGTTAGGTCTAGCCTTAAAAAAAAAAAAAACCTTCAATATTAGTAGAATTAAAAGCCTCTACCTCTCCATTCAGTGTTAAACAATATCCTATAATCAAAGAAGCTAAGGATGGGATAAAGCCCCATATTCAGAAATACTTGGCTCTTGGGGTCCTAAGGCTCTGTCAATCGGCCTAGAATACCCCCCTGCTACCAGTAAGAAAGCCAGGAACTGGGGACAACCGTCCTGTTCAAGACCTAAGAGAGATCAACAACAGAGTGCAGGACATTCACCCCACGGTACCCAATCCATATAATTTGATTAGCACTCTGAATCCAGAGTGGGAATTGTACACTGTGCTGGACTTAAAAAATGCTTACTTCTGCTTGCCTCTACATAGGACAGTCAGTTGCTGTTTGCTTTTGAGTGGGTAGACCCAGAAACAGGAACATCTGGCCAACTAACCTGGATTAGACTCCCACAGGGGTTCAAAAACTCCCCCACTCTCTTTGATGAAGCCCTCCACAGGGACTTCAATGGCTTCAGAAATACACACCCCGAAGTCACCCTATTCCAATATGTGGATGATCTGCTAATGGCATCCGACACCAAGGAGAACTATGAGTCTGGGACCCAAGCACTATTATCCAAGCTTGCTTGGCTTGGACATCGGACTTCTGCCACAAAGGCTCAAATATGCCAGCAAGAAGTATTTTTCCTGGGTTATTCTCTTAGCAGTTACAAATGATGGCTCACTGAGCCCAGAAAACGAACCTTTGTGCAGATACCACCCCCATCTAATAAGAGACAACTCAGAGAGTTTCTTGGGACTGCCAGCTTATGCAGGTTATGGATTCCTGAGTTCGTGTCTCTGGCTGCCCCTTTATACCCACTGTTAAAGGGGGATGCGGACTTCCCATGGACCCCTGAGCACCAACTAGCTTCTGATAATGTCAATAAAAGGTGCTGCTATCTGCTTTGGCTTTAGCCCTCCCAGATGTAGAAAAACCCTTCACTCTCTACATCGAAGAAAAGAAAGGAATAGCACGGGTTTTGCTCACTTAGACTTTGGGACCTTGGAAAAGGCCAGTAAAATGCTTATAAAATAATCTGGACCCAGTGGTGAGTGGGTGGCCCCATTGCTTAAGAGCTATAGCAGCGCTGGCCCTTCTAATAACAGATGCTGATAAATTAACATTGGGACAGAAGCTAATGATTATAGCCCCCATGCCCTGGAGAGCATCATGTGTCAGCCTCCAGAGAGGTGTGTATCAAATTCCAAAATAAACCACTACCAGAGCCTCTTGCTTGACAAAGACAGAATAACTCTGGGACCCCCTGCTCCACTCAACCCAATAGCTTCTGCCAGAAGAATCATCAGGACCCTTCGCTCATTAGTGTCAACACATACTGGCAGAAGAAACCAGTATACGATGAGACTTGAAGGATCAGCCACTGCCTTGCCCTGAAGTCCAACGGTTTACGGAGAGCAGCAGCTTCCTCCAAGACGGTAAACGGCGGGCTGGAGCAGCAGTAGTTAGCGAAACTAATGTCATCTGGTCCTGTGGTCTCCCAGAAGGGACATCAGCCCAAAAAGCAGAACTGATTGCCCTTACGAAAGCATTGGTACTAGCAACAGTCAAAAGTGCCACCATATACACTGATAGCTGCTATGCATTCGCCATTGCAAATGTGCACGGGGCTATTTACCAGTAAAGGCGGCTATTAACCTCTGCTGGGAAAGAAATAAAGAACAAAGATGAGATCCTCCACCTTCTCTCAGCAGTGCAGGGCCCTAAGGACCTAGCTATAGTGCACTGTCCAGGGCACCAGAAGGAAAACGACCCCATGGCGGTTGGAAACAGAAGGGTAGATGAGGAAGCTTAATTGGCAGCCCTAAACGGAGTGATTCTGTTAACTTTTTCCACACTAGGGGAGAACAACAATCATGAGACTTGGCCGCACCAGAACATTCAGGCAACTTATCATCTGAGGAGACAGATACAGAACTCTGGGACCCTACAGAGCCAAGTTTACAATTTCAAAAAGCCCACTTTTATGTCAAAGACGTACACCAGCTCATCCACTTAGACTCAAAGAAGTTATAGGCACTCATAAAGGACCTAAGAAAGGACTTATTATTGACTGACTCACAGAGAAAAGAAATAGCTGCGCAGGTGACTAGAGCTTATCAAGTTGGCCAATTAGTTCATACTTACCCATCCACGCTTCCTGCAGGGAAGCGCTTACGAGGAACCAGACCAGGACAATTTTGTGAAGTGAACTTTACTGAAATTAAGCCAGCAAGGTACGGACATAAATATCTCCTAGTCTTTGTAGATACTTTTTCAGGATGGTTCGAAGCCTTCCCCATGAAGAAAGAAACGGCTCAGATGGTGGTCAAAAAGATCCTAGAAGTCATTTTCCAAGGTTCAGCCTGCCTAAGGTAATAGGGTCCAATAACGGACAGGCATTCGTGGCCAAGGTAAGTCAGGGATTTGCCAGGACCCTGGGGATTAATTGGAAGTTACACTGTGCTTATGGACCCCAGAGCTCAGGACAGGTAGAAAGGATGAATAGAACCATCATAGAGACCTTAACGAAATTAAGCTTGGAGACCGGCATAAAAAATTGGACTATGTTCCTACATTATACACTGTTTTTTGCCAGAAATACCCCCTCTGCCTCTTTGTGTAACCTCACCCCTTATGAAATTCTCTATGAGTCCCTCCTCCAGTAAGGGATTTAACCCCAACACTGAGACTTAATGATCCTTTTCACACCCCCTTGTTTGACGGACTTAAAGCCATTGAACAAACCCAGCACCCAGCGATACCTGTGGAAACAGTTGGCCTCTGCTAATAAGCCTGGAGATGAGGGAACCCCACATCAATATCAAGTGGGAGAGTTCATCTATGTGAGACGGCATCAGGTGTCATCCCTGGAACCCCGCTGGAAAGGACCATACCAGGTGCTGCTTATAACACCCACAGTGGTGAAAGTGGATGGGATCACTTCCTGGATCCATGTCTCCCATCTCATGCCTGCACCCTGTACAGACTCCGGCTGGAAACTGAAACACACTGGTAACCATCTGAAGTTGCATGTCCGTTGTGTAGGTAGGGCTATGGATTCTTCCCCTGACGACCAGGAGTCCTAATCCCCATCAGCCTGTTCAGCAACAATGGCAAGTTATAAATCCTACTGGGCAAGTAGTGTGGTCTATTTCACATATAGCCCCGTTATGGACTTGGTGGCCATCTCTCCACCCGGATATTTGTCAGCTTGCCATAGGCCTCTCTGACTGGAATCTCCCTGACATAGAGGACCCCCACAGAGATCCCACTCAAACCCAAACCAGGGCAACATAGACCACCTTACCCCATGAATAATGGATGTCATCTTCCCCAGCTCAGGTGTAAACTAGCCAGTCTTGACTATTATGTGTGCCCACCTGATTTCCAAAGTCACAAACAGGACCAAACCTGTGGAGGACCCAGTTACTTTTATTGTAGATCTTGCGGTTGTGAACAAAGAGAAGCTGCATGGTGGAACACAAACTCCCCAGACAGTATGATTTGGGTAGGATGAAATGACACCTGAATTGATCCCAAGAAATGTGCCACTATCCAAGTGATGTCAAAAACTCGCTTTGGAAAGAATAGTCTATGTTACCCCCTCAATATAACTTTCACTTCCAAAGAAAGGAGCTACCTCAGAACAACATGGCCTATGGAAAATACTTGGGAAATGTGATTCTATATTTATGGCCCCGGTTATGACTTTGGTCTGTGGTTCACCATTCGGCTTAAAAAGGAAGAAAATCCCACAGCAATAGGGCCCAATCCCCTCAAGCCAGGAATTAAACCTCCTAATCCTCCTATGCCTAGATCTACCAGAACCCCTCTACCATCTCATACTTCCCGGTTTCCACCTTTGCCTACTTTCCCAGTCCAGAGTACAGCTGACTCCTCCCCCTGGGAACTAATTAAAGGAACCTTTATGCTACTGAACTCCACACAGTCAGAACTCATTGCATTTCAGCAGAGGTATTGGACAGCTCTGTAAAATATTGTGTAATGGTGCAGATACTCCCCAAGGTGCTCTATCATGATGCAGAATCATTTGAAGGTCTACTAGTGGAAAAAACAACCCGATTTTGCTGGGAGCCATTGTCCCTTATTCTAGCCATCGTATTGGGGATAGGAGCTGCTGCAGGAGTGGGTACAGGAACAGCTGCTATAATCCGTGGGCACAACAATTGGCCCAATTAGAAACATCAATAGATCAAGACTTGAAGACGTTAGAGACCTCCATCACAGCGCTGCAGGAATCCTTTACCTCTCTCTCTGAAGTTGTTTTACAGAACAGGGGAGGAATAGACTTCCTCTTCATGAAGGAGGGGGGACTCTGTGCTGCACTGAGAGAAGAATGTTGTTTTTATGCTGAGCATACTGGTCAGCATAAAAACAACATTGTTAGTTCATACTGGAGTTGCGAAATAATCCATGAGTAAATTAAGAAAATACCTTGAATAGCGCCAGAGAGAAAGGGAGATTAAACAAGGGTGGTTTGAGTCATGGTTTACACAGTCCCCCTGGTTAACTACACTCCTGTCAGACTTAGCTGGACCCCTGATCATCCTTATGGTGTTGCTAACTGTAGGACCTTGTTTGCTTAACCTCATAGTTTCTATATTCCAGGCTCATATTGGGTAGGTAAAACTCATGGTAATCAGACAGAAATATGCTCCACTGGCAGAAATAGAAAGTGAGACACCACAATAATTATGATTCATTACTTTTAAGATTAAAAGTAGTCAGAAAAAGGATTGGGAAATGAAAGAATAAAATAAATTGAAATTGAAATGTAAAGAACCAGGTTTTGTAAATTTTCCAAGATGCACTCAGCACCTGAAATTCCTCTGGCACTTAAGACAATTCTCAGATCTTCCTATTAGATGTGTGTTGAAATCTTCCCTGACCAGTTAGTTACTTAACAACCCCTTCCCAGAAACCATGCAGATCTGCACATATACTTCTCAGGGCTTCAACCAATCAGTTTAAATGTATACCCATTCTCAGGGCTGACCAATCACCCGCTGCGCGACCTGTTCCCGCCAATGAGTATGCTAATCATGTTTTAGAGTTGTTATTTGATTTTCCCGTGGTATATGATGATTTTCAAAAGGAGGCTATGATGTATGTAAAAACCCTGCCCTCTCTAAAGAATGTATATAAACTCTGCTCAAGTTGTTCTCGGGGCTCTTGGTTCTTTGCTCCTCTGAAGTGAGCTCTGAGCCCCAGCATGCTGGACCCCCAATAAACCCTTTGCGGTGGCATGAGACAGTGTCTTGGTGTTTTTTTCCTACGACGATTGTCCGACCTTTTCAGTTCCTGACTTCTATCAAGTGAGAATAGGGATCCTTTGGGTCAAAAGAGTTCTTCAAAGCCCTACAGTGGATAGACAATAGGAGCTTGGGTTTTTTCTTGACTCCAAATCAGATAAAGAATCTATACCTGACAGTCAGTAGGCCTCAAATTGGAGAAGCAGAGCAGTATTAACGGCCGGGCTATTTGATCATTCCTGGTTCAAAGGAAGGGTGTACAGGCCACACTGACTTTAGGAAAATGAGGGGCAAGGGAGCTTATTTTGGACACTGTCTTGGGCTGCACCCCTCATGGAAAATTCCAGCCAGAAGTTATGCTGAGTGTGTATATGGAAGAAGATGAGGCCCATGTTGGAGTGTTTTGATTTTAATTGTGGTCATTTGTGTGGCAGTTGGAAGAGATGACTGGGTCCTCCTGGGCCTGAACTCTGGTGTGATTCCCCTTAGAGACTGAGTGCTGGAACAGACCTCAGAGAAGTGTTGCCATGAATTGTGTTGAGATTTTAGGAGGCCACACATGAGAGTTGCCCTTGCAAAATGCGATCAGGGTCACTTTCCACAGAGACTGGGAATCTCAGGCAGGATATCACAAGATTTTATTCTGAAAGACTTGGCAACCATAGTTGAGAGTCAAAACACACATGGACCTCACATTGTAGACCTCAATGGGCCTGGCTTCATGTGACCTTTTGGCCAATCTTTGGGAAGCCTTGCCTATGAGAGTTCTCCAGATCTTTCATTGAAATGAGCTTTCTCACCATTTAAGGGTTCCTAAATGAATTGAAACCCACAGTCCCTCCAACTTCATCCTTGAAAAATGGTTATATAAATACCATTAAATTTTTGAAATTTCATTGACCTGGTGGCACTGGAGAAACTTTGGATATCCTGTTGCTGATGATGAGTATACCAGAGAGTGCCTTGATTGACTGGGTTTCCTGAAAACGGTGTAGAACAGAGATGCCTGTAAGTTGGATCCTGCTGAGTAGTGGGCCTAGAGATGTAGTGGGCATATGTGTGATAAAACATCTGTGGTAGGTCAATGAGGATCTACCATTGGATTCCAAATGGCTTGTGACTGACATGGTTCAGCCAGCAGATCTTTCTATGTAAAGGCATCTTGATATATGGAGAGGTTTCAAGGCAATGTTCAGAATCAGCTTGCTATGTTCAAGGGGGCAAACTATGTGGGATAGAAATCTGTTTGGTGCATTCTCCTGCAGAACCTGACCCACCACACGTGACAGAACTCCCACCAGCACTGTGTCCCAGTTGAGCTCCATGTATTTGGTGAAGAAAATACCAAACTCCCAGTGCAGAAGCAAGAAACACAATGAAGAGTGGAAGAGCAACAAATGACTATACAGTCCACACGGGGAGACACTTAGCCCCCAGTGGCCACAGTATACCTACAAAGAGAGAATTCAGCACTGCTCCCTCATGTTCATTGGAATATTACAATTTATTTCCTCCAGGTCACATAGATGCTGACCCATCTTTGATCATCTCACTAGAAAGGAAGCAAAAGCTCCTGACAACAACATATATTTCAAGTGCCCAAACTCAGACGCAGTTTCTCAAGAAGTCTTTAGGCCAGCAAAGCTCCATGATTGTGGAGTGTTTACCCTGTCCTTTACTTTTGGAAACTCCACTACCACCTCCATGGTTGTGAACTCCTGATCATATTCCATTCCAGATATGTATTCACAGATTTTCTAACACTTCTCCTCTAATTGTGTCTTACTTGGGGCGAAGGTAATGTCAAGGCATTGTTCTGGATGAAAGTGGGAAGATTTTTGTGAAGCACATATTTGCATACACAATGCATAAATTTTCCAATTTTCCATTCAAAATACTGAATCCCTGACATTAACACATACCCTACTAGACTCTGACTACTAATCCTAATATGTTGGAGTAAAATAACCCAAAAAGAATAGAACTACAAGCAGTTCAGAGGAGGCATGGTGTATAGTTGGACTTGCCTTTTGCATCATATAGGGTAGGTGTTATAAATCTAGTCAATTTTTTTTGAAATAGTTCTCCATATGTTTTTAAAGTTAAGAAATATGTGAATTCCTGTCTCCCTTACTTTGAAGCCTATTCAGGACCAGTATTTTTATATGCACATATAGAATCCTACCTGTTACCACACGTTCATTCTTGTTTGGTGGCTTAATTGGCAGATACAAATTGTGACAAGGGATCACTCCTACTAAACGCTGTTGGAACTGAAAATTCAACCTATGTGTGAGCTTCCTAGTTGAACAACATTATACATAAATCCATGTTTAGTAAAATGAATTTATTTGGATCTGTGGATGATACATATTTTATGGTCATTTTTCAATTGGCATATAGTGCTACTTTTTAATGTCTGTGAATATGTGTGTATGTGTGTGCATGTGTGTGTATATATATATATACACACACGCACGCACACTCTCTCCAGATTATTCAAAATATGAAATATATGTGTCTTATTTTACACTTCCTAAATTTTTCATATTCTTGAATGTGGATTTATACTCATCTTTTCACAAGATTATTCTCAGAAATATTCACATACCTTACTAGACTCTAACAACTAATCCTAAGATGATGGAGAAATATAACGCAAACAGAATAGAAATACAAGCAAGCAGTTCAGTGGAGGCATGGTGTATAGTTGGACTTGCCTTTTGCATGATAAATGGTAGGTGTTGTAAATCTAGTAAATTTTCAATTGAAATACTTCTCCATGTGTTTTTAAAATTAACAAATATTTGAATTCCTGTCTTCCTTTCTCTGTATCCTATTCATCACCAGTATTTTTTAATGCACTTATAGAATCCTACCTAGTAGCACAGGTATATTTTTGTGAGTATGAACAAATGGGTTCACAGTGCACACAGGGAGACACTTAGCCCCCAGTGGCCACAGTTTACATACAAAGAGAGGATTCAGCAATGCTGCCTCATGTTCATTGTAAAATAAGTAACCATGTCCTCCATGTCACATAGATGCAGACTCAGCTTTGTTGGTCTCACTACAATGGAAGCTAAAGCTCCTGACAACAACAGATATTACACTTGCCCAACCTCAGAGAGAGTTTTTTAAGAAGTCTTTAGGCCAGCAGAGCTCCATCTTTGTGGAGGGTTTACATTGTCCCTTACTTTTGGAAACTCCTCTACCACCCGCAAAGTTGTTAAAATTGAGCAGTTTCCATTGCAGATATGTATTCACAGATTTCTCTAACTCTTCTCGTTTATCTGTGTCATACTTGGGGCGACAGTAATGTCAAGGCATTGTTCTGGATGAGAGTGGGAAGATTTTTCTGTAGCACATATTTGAACACATATTGGATTCATTTTCCAATTTTCCATTCGAAATACTAAAATTATGACACTATCCCATACCCTACTAGCCTCTGACTACTAATCCTAATATGATAGAGAAAAATAACCCAAACAGAATACAAATACAAGCAGTTCAGAGGAGGCATGGTGTATAGTTGGACTTGCCTTTTGCATGATAAACGGTAGGTGTTATAAATCTAGTCAGTTTTTAATTAAAATAGTTCTCCATGTGTTTTTAAAATTAACAAATATGTGAATTCCTGTCTCCCTTTCTCTGTAGCCTATTTATCACATGTATTTTTATATGCACTTATAGAATCCTACCTGGTATCATAGGTATATTTTTGTGAGGTGACTGACTTCGCAGATACAAATGTGAGAAGAGATCACTCCTCCTAAACGCTTTTGGAACTGAAAATTCCACCTATAGGGGAGCTTCCTGGTAGAACAACATTATACATAAACTCATGTTCAGTAAAATAAATATTTTTGCATGTGTGGATGATATATATTTAATGATGAATTTCAATTGGCATATATATTGGTACTTTGTAATGTCTGTGTTTGTTTTGTGTGTGTGTGTGTGTGTGTGTGTGTTTGTGTGTATATATATATATATATATATATATATATATATATATATAGACTCTCTCCAGATTTTGAAAATATGAAATATATGTGTCTTATACACACCCTCTAACCCTCTAAATTCATTCATGTTCATGTATGTGGATTTATCATCAACATTTCACAATATTATTCTCAGAAATATTCATCCACATTAAATACATTTTTGTTTACTAGTACTGAAAACTAACTTCAGTGAACGGTGTCTACAAATCCTAATATTTCTACAGTAACTGACCCAGTCTAACATCAATTCAAGTAGATTCCTATGGGACATGATATGTAATTTGACGTTCATTTTTATTCAACACTGGTACATTATTATTTCTTCAGTTTTTGCACATCATGGATATATATTTCATCCACACATTAGCAAATTTGTAGGATTTTGTTTCAACTTTAATCACTTCCTGCTTCAGAACACATGTATTTTCAGGGTTTCTTGACTGGTCTTTTTATGAGACTTCTTTCCAAACACATTATTTTCGATTTCCATAAACACTTTAGAAGAAAAACTCACACACTCTTCCTGATAAACCAAAACACTAATATTACCATTAGATGAATAACTGGTTGGAATGAATAATTGTATATCCATATAAGATTTTCTGTAATTTTTCAGATATCAATTAAACCCATTATTTAAAGTTGGAACAAGTTATATTATTTATTCACAGTATGGTCTATTCATGCATTATCTCTATATTCATAGACACAGGGTACACCCATTTGTACCCCCAATACTAATTAATGCGTCTTCAATATATTGCTTCCAGAAGTGGTGGAAGAAATACTTATGTCACCTGATCTATATATACATTTTATCACAGTAATATTGTGGACAAAAATTGTAAAGGTCACACTTCTGATTGTACCAAAGCCTAAATGGAAAGTGAACATGGATTACTAAAAACAACCATGTCAAGGTTGACTAATGCTCTCAAATTTCAATCCTATTGGTAAGTACATATTTCTTTTTTTCTAAGATTATATATTCAAACTGAACCCTGTTGAAAATGTCTAATCTTCTCACTCACTTTATACTTTGCCTGATTTAGTAATGTCTCTATTGATATCTGCTTTTCTACATATTTTCCCCAGTTCATCATAGTGACTGACTCTTCATATGTGCTGACATATACATTCACTCTATAACTGAAACCCTATTGCTGAAGAACATTTTTTCCAAATCATATACTCACTCTTCTTCCTAAACTTACCGACTATCTTCCAAATCATTATGACTATCCTTTTTTGAGTGGATGTTCTCTTCTACATTCAATCTTCCAAGGTACAAGGTCCTATGTCATTGTATATCAAATTTTCTGAGACATCTGTGCAGATCATAATTCAAAGCTAAGTATTCCAATCAAGGGCCCAATGCCCTTCGGGTTTTAAATCATACCTAGATTTCTGTTTTCATAATTATATTTCACCTCTACATTCTTGTAAATATTGCAGGTTCCCAATATCATTATTCATCACGCAAAATAATTTCTAACCCAAATCGAACCTATTATTAACCCTAAACATACACTGTTCCCTCAATCTCATTTTACAGAAGAGCAGGGACAGAGTTGTTCTTACAATACAGAAAAGTAGGGGATATTCCACCTGCTGAAAACCTCAAAGGTCGATGCAGAAATGATACCTTGAGAAGTTGTAGGCAGGTGTGAAGGACCTAAGAGAGCAAAGGCCATTTTGCATGGCAAACAACCTGGTCAGGATGAAGGGATGTTTCTGAATCAGCCTCTCTCTTCTTATTGTGGAGAAGATGGGCCAAACCAGGCCTGTGTGGAGAGCTATTCCCGGGTGCCTATGGTTGATATACCATTCTAACTTGTGAAAGTGTCAGAGGAAGTAGGGGCAGCCACCATCTCACGGGACCCTTGGAAGCAATTGTTAGGACAAAGGGGTGGCCAAGGCAGTGACCTTTTTCAGTTCCAAACAAAGAGACACACCTTATTTCCTTGCTGATGGAACTCTCTGAACTTGGTATCCAAGAAGCCAGGCACCCAGATGCATTCCCAGTCTCAGTCTCAGTGGGCTCGCTTGTTTGGATTTACCAAGGACAGAGTCAGTCTTTCTTGGTACCTACTGATGTGAGGATGGAAAAATGCCAGGAGAGCTCTGAAGAGGGATATTTCCTGATAAAGCAGGTAGTGGCTCACCACTTTTTCCTGACAACTTCACACCGTTGGCCAAGGAAACCAGATCTGAGAGGGTACAGGCCATTGTGGGAGAACATAGTATGGCCCACCAGTCAGAGGACACACCGGATAGTCAAAGACTTACTTGGGGGAAGGAGGTGCCTTTGTGAGTGTGGGTTTGTGGTTTTGTCTTATGTTCTGAGAATAGGTAGGAAAGGTGGTTTGTTTTGTTTGGAGTGAACTGTTTCTAGTAAGTCGTTTGACAATGTGAGTGCTTCTATGTCTGTGTATCCCACTGTGTCCGTGGTTGTAGACATGAGAAAAGACAATGCAACAATGGATGTGTCCTGTCTAGTAGAAAGCTCCCCAGCATTCATCCTGCCCAATTTATGAATGGAGTGTGGCTTGCCTTATGGATGGGCAACACCCACTACCTTCCTAAGACCCTGTTTTCTTCCTGAATTCTGGCCACTCTCCAGAATAGGCTCATGGATTTGTGTCTAAGATATGTGCCAACTCCAATGTCTGTGACATGGTCATGTACTGGATACCTGAAGGCAATGGCCAGTATCTCAGAAAACTCAGATATCAGTGTGACCAGGAAACTCTCAGTGGAGATACCCTGATTTGAGCCTTTTGCTTATCTATTGTTCTGTTGCCCTGAATGTCAGGAGGGTCTTTGCCTCAGGCCACAACTTTGTAAAGCCTGAAAAAAACAGTTTTAAAATGGAAATTAATGGGCATCACCTTGGGCTCTTTGCTTAATTGCTTTGGAATGCAATGTGTCTGAATCAGCCTCTTGGCCCTGTGTGAGGCTGTGCCTTAGATTCTCAGCACCTGATGGATCTAAAGACAGATCCCATGTGTGCATCCATAACAAAAATTTCAAAATTTCAGTCATTGTGAATGAATTCTATTGCCTTCCTCTCTTAGGTTCCTGAAATCCATCAAGTGAGAATAGGGATCCTTTGGGTCAAATGAGTTCTTGAAATCTCTGCAGAGGTGCTTGTCTTTTCACCTGATTCAAATTCACATAAAGAATCTAAACCCCACAGTCAGAAGGCCTCAAATTGGAGAAGCAGAGCAGTATTAAGAGCAGGCCTATTTGATCACTCCTGGTTCACAGGAAGGGTATGCAGCCCACCCTGACTTCAGGCAAATGAGGGCCAAGGGAGCTTATTTTGAACAATCTCTTGGAATGTGCCCCTCATAAAAAGCTCCAACCAGAGGTAATGATGAGTGTCTTTATGGAAGAAGATGGGGGCCATATGCGAGTGTTTTGGTTTTAATTGTGGTCATTTGTTTGGCGGTGTGAAGAGATGACTGGGTCAACCTGGGCTTGAACTCTGGTGTGATTCCCCTTAGAGACTGCGTTCTGGAACTGACCTCAGAGATGTATTGCCATGCATTGTGTTGGGATTTTATGAGGTCACACATGAGAGTCACCCTTGAAAACTGAGATCTTGGCCCAGGGTGGCTTTCCTCAGAGTACTGGGAATCTCAGCCAGGATATCACATGATTTTGTTCTGAAAGACTTGGCAGCGATCATTGAGAGTCAAAACACACATGCACCTCATATTGGAGACCTCAATGGGCCTGGCTTCATGTGACTTTTTGGCCACTCTTTTGGAAGCCTTGCCAGCGAGAGGTCTCCAGAGCTTTCTTTGAAATGAACTTCCTCAACATTTAATGATTCCTGAATGAATTGAAACCCACTGTGCTTCCAACTTCATCCTTGAAAAATGGCTAGATAAATACCATGAAATTTTTGAAATTCCCATGACCAGGTGGCACTGGAGAACCTTTGAATGTCCTGTTGCTGATCATGAGTGTAACAGACCGTGCCTTGATTGACTGGGTTTCATGAAAATGGTGTAGAACAGAGATGCCAGTATATTGGAGACTGCTGAATAGTGGGCCAAGAGCTGTGGTGTGCAGGTGTGTGAAAAAAATATCTGTGGTGGGGACATGTGGATCTTCCATTGACTTCCAAATGGCTTGTGGCTGACATGTTGCAGCCAGCAGACTCTTATTTGCAAAGACATATTTTTATATGGAGAGGTTTCAGGGCAATGTTCAGATTAAGGTTGCTATGGTCAAGGAGAAAGCTATGTGGGATAGAAGCCTGTTTGGTGCATTCTCCTGCAGACCCTGACACACCACATGTGACAGAACTCCCTCCAGCACTGTGTCCCAGTTGAACTCCTTGTATTACATGAAGCAAATACTAATCTCCCAGTGCAGGAGCAAGAAACACCCTGGAAAGTGGAGGATGACCAAATGGCTTCACAGTCCACACGGGGAGACACTTAGCCCACTATGGCCTTCGTTTACCTACAAAGGGAGAATTTGGCACTGCTGTCTCATGTTCATTGGACAATAAGAAAAAATGTCCTCCTGGTCACATAGATGCGGGGCTAGCTTTGATGTCCTCACTACAAAGGAACATAGTTTCTGACAACAAGGTATATTTCAAGTGTCCAACCACAGATGCAGTTTCACAAAAAGTATTTAGTCTGGCAGAGCTCTATGTACTTGGAGTGTTTACATTGTGCCTTAGATTTGGAAATTCCTCTACCACCTCCAAGGTTGTGAACTCCTGATCATTTTTCATTGCAGATATGTATTCACATATTTTCTAACTCTTCTCCTCTAATTGTGTCTTACTTAAGGTGAAGGCAATGTAAAGGCATTTTTCTGGATTAGAGTGGGAAGATTTTTGTGTAGCACATATTTGCATACACATTGGATTTATTTTCCTATTTGCCATTCGAAATACTGAATTCCTGACACTAACCCATACCCTACTAGACTCTGGCTACTAATCCAAATATGATGGAGAAAAATAACCCAAACAGAATAGAAATACAAGCTGTTCAGTGGATGTATCGCGTATATTTGGACTTGCCTATTGCATGACAAAGTGTAGGTGTTATAAATCTAGTCAATTTTTAATTGAAATAGTTCTCCATGAGATTTTAAAGTTAACAACTATGTGAATTCCTGTCTCCCTTTCTCTGTAGCCTATTCAGCACATGTATTTTTATATGCACATATAGAATCCTACCTGGTATCACAAGTACATTATTGTGAGTGCATGCATTGGCAGATACAAATTGTGAGAAGAGATCACTCCTCCTTACGCTGTTGGAACTGAAAATTCAACCTATGGGTGACCTTCCTAGTGGAATATTATACATAAATCCATTTTCATTAAAATATATATTTTTCCATCTGTGGATGATATATATTTCATGATGAATTTCGATTGGCATATATATTGCTACATTTTAATGTCTGTGTGTGTGTGTTTTTTTTGTATATATATATATATATATATATATATATATATATATATATACTCTCCAGATTTTTCAAAATATTAAATATATGTCTCTTATATACACTTCCTAAATTCATTCATGTTCATGTATGTGGATTTATAGTCAACTTTTCACAAGATTTTTCTCAGAAATATTCATTCACGTGAAATACATATTTGTTTCCTAGTACAACAAACTCACTACAGTGAATGGTGGTTACAAATGCTAATATTTCTACAGTAACTGACTCAGTTTAACATCAATGCAAGTAGATTCCTATGGGACATGATGTGTATTTTGAGGTTCATTTTCATTCAACACTGGTATATTACTATTTCTTAAGTTTTTGCACATCATAATATATATATATTTCATCCACAAGTTCACAAATCAATATGCATTTGTTTCAGTTTTCATCATTTCCTGCTTCAGAACACATGATTTCTTCCAGGTTTCTTGACTGGCCTTTTCATGTAACTTCTTTCCAAACACATTATTTTTGATTTCCATCATCACTTTTAAAGCAAAAGTGGGATATCACACAGTCTTCATGATAAAGCATAACCATAAAATTACCATTAGATGTATAATGGTTGTAATGGATGGATGTATATCAACATAAGATTTTCTGTATATTTTCAGATATCAATTCAATCCATTATTTAAAGTTGGAGCCAGTTATATTATTTATTCACAGTATGGCCTATTCATGCATTATCTCTATATTCATAGACACAGGGCACATGTATTTTTACTCCCAATACTAATTTATATGTCTTCAGAAACTTGCTCCCAGAAATGGTGGAATAAATACTCATGTTACCTGATGTACATATACATTTTATCACAGTAATATTCTGGACACGAAATGCAAAGTCACATTTATGATTGTACCAAATCCTAAATGGAAATTGAGCATGGATTACTAAAATCATCCATGACCAGGTTGCCTAATGCTCTCAAATGTAAATCCTATTGGTGACTATATATTTGTTTCCTCCTAAGATTTTATACTCAACCTCAAGCCTGTTGAAAATGTCTAATTCTTTCACTCACTTTATACTTTTCCTGATTTCATAATGTCTCTATTGATATATACTTTCATACATATTTTCCCCAGTTCATCTTTGTGATTGACTCTTCACATGTGCTGACATTTACATTCCCTCTCTACTTGAAATGCTGTTGCGAAAGAACTTATGGTCTAAATCATATACTCACTCTTCTTCCTAAACCTACCAACTATCATCCTAATCCTACCGACTATCCCTTTTTGACTGGATGTTCTCTTTTACATTCAATCATCCAAGGTACAAGGTCCTATGCCATTGTATATCGATTTATCTGAGACAACTGTGCAGAATATAATTCAAAGATAAGTATCCCACTCAAGGGCCCAATGCCCTTCGGGGCTTCAAATCTTACTTAGATTTCTGTTTTCATAATTATATTTCCCCTATATATTCTTGTAAATATTGCAGGTTCCAAGTACCATTATTTATCCCACAGAATGATTCTTAATTCAAATTGAACATGCTATTAACCCTAACCATACACTGTTCCCTCAATCTAACTTTACAAAGAGCAGGATCATAGTTGGTCTTACAAAAGAGGAATGTAGGGGATGTTCCACCTGCTGAGAACCTCAAAGGTCCATGCAGAAATGATCCCTGGAGAAGTTGTAGGCAGCTATGAAGGACCTGAGAGAGCACAAGTCATCTTCCATGGCAAACATCCTCGTGAGGATGAAGGGTTTGGTCTGAATCAGCCTTTCTCTTCTTAATGTAGAGAAGATGGACCAAACCAGGCCTGTGTGGAGAGCTGTTCCTGGGTGCCTATGGTTGATATACCATCCTAACTTGTGAAAGTGTCACAGGAAGTAGGGGCAGCCTTCGTCTATTGGGACCCTTGAATGGAACTGTTAGGACAAAGTGGTTGCCAAGGCAGTGACCTCATTCTGTTCCTGAAGGAAGTGACCTTCCTCACTTCCTTCATTCTGGAACTCTCTAAACTTGGGATCCAGGAAGCCAGGTACCCAGAGCCAATCCCAGTCCCAGTCCCAGTGGGCTCACTTGTTTTGTGTTACTAAGGAAAAGGTCAGTCTTTCATGGTACCTACTGATGTGAGGATGGCCAAATGCTATGGTCTTTCCTGAGAAAGCTGGTAGTGTCTCACCACAGGGTTCTGACAACTTCACAGAGTTGGCCAAGAAGACCAGATCTGAGAATGGATAGTCCATTTCGGGGGAACATAGTATGACCACCAGTCAGAGGACACTCCGGATAGTCACAGACCTACTTGGGGGAAGGAGGTGCCTTTTTGGGTGTGGGTGTCAGTTCCTGGTTTTGTCTCATGTTCTGAGAACAGGTAGAAAAGGTGGTTTGTTTGGTTTGGAGTGGACTTTTTCTAGTAAGTTGTTTGACAAGGCGAGTGTTTGTATGTCTGTGTATCCCACTGTGTCCATGGTTGTAGACATTAGAAAAGAGAATGCATCAATTGATGTGTCCTGTCTAGTAGAAAGCTTCCCAGTATTCATTCTTCCCAATTTATGAATGGACTGTGACTCGCCTTATGAATGGGCAACACCTAATATCTCACTACGTTGCTGTTTTCTTCCTGAATTCTGGTCACTCTGGAGAATAGGCTCATGGTTTTGTGTCCAAGATATGTATCACCTCCAAGCTTTGTGACATGGCCATGTACATGATAACTGAAGGGAATGGGAGGATCTCAGAAAACTCAGATATCAATGTGACCAGTAAAGTCTCAGTGACTTTGCTTTGGGCCATTTGCTTATCTGTTGTTCCATTGCCCTGAATGTCAGGAAGGTCTTTGCCTCACGCCACCCCTTTGTGAAGCCTGAAGAAAACAGTTTTCAAATGGAAATAAATGGGCATCACCTGTGGCTCTTTGCTTAATTGCTTTGGAATGGGATATGTCTGAATCAGCCTCTTGATCCTGTGTAAGGCTGTGGCTTAGATTCTCAGCACCTGATGGATCTAAAGAAAGATTCCATGTGTGCTACAAAACCAAAATGGTCAAAATAGTAGTCATTGTGGTTGAAGTTTCTCGTCATCTTCTGTAAGGTTCCTGACCCCCATCAAGTGAGAATAGAGATCCTTTGGGACAAATGAGTTCTTCAAATGCCTGAAGAGGCTAGACAATACATGCTTGGGTTTTCGAATGACTCCAATTCACATAAATAATCTATACCTGTCAGTCATTAGGCCTCAAATTGGAGAAGTGGAGCAGTAATAAGGTCTGGCCTATTTGATCGCTCGTGGTTCACAGAAAGGGTGTTCAGGCCACACTGACTTTAGGCAAAATAGGGGCAAGGGAGCACATTTTGGACACTGTCTTGGACTGTGCCCCTTATGGAAACCTCCACCCAGAGAATTTGATGAGTGTCTATATGGAAGAAGATGAGGGCCATGTGGGAGTGTTTGGGTTTTAATTGTGGTCATTTGTGTGGCGGTTGGAAGACGTGACTGTCCACCATGGCTGGAACTCTGGTGTGATTCCCCTTAGAGACTGAGTTCTGGAACTGACCTTAGAGAAGAATTGCCATGAATTGTGTTGGGATTTTAGGAGGCCACTTATGAGAGTCGCCCTTGGAAACTGAGATCTAGGCCCAGGGTGGCTCTCCAAAAAACACTGGGATTCTCAGCTAGGATATCAGATGATTTTATTCTGAAAAACTTGGCAACCATAGTTGAGAGTCAAAACACACATAGACCTCGCATTTTAGACCTCAATGGGCCTAGCTTCATGTGACCTTTTGGCCACTCTTTGGGACGCATTGCCTGGGAGAGTTCTCCACAACTTTCATTGAAATGAGCTTCCTCACCATTTAATGTTTCCTGAATGAATTGAAATCCACAGTGTCTCCAACCTCATCCTTGAAAAATGGCTAGATAAATACCATGAAATTTTTGAAATTCTTATGACCAGGTGGCACTGGAGAACCTTTGGATGTCCTGTTGCTGATCATGAGTGTACTAGACAGTGCCTTGATTGACTGGGTTTCTTGAAAATGGTGTAGAAGAAAGATTCCTGTATGTTGGAGCCTGCTGAGTAGTGACACAGAGCTGTGGTGTGCAGGTGTGTGATAAAACATCTCTCCTGGGGCAATGTGGATATGCCATTGACTTCTAAATGGCTTGTAGCTGAAATGGTGCAGCCCGTAATCACTTATATGTTTGACCTCTTCATATAAAGGCATCTTGTTATATGGAGAGTTTTCAGGGCAATGTTCAGAATCAGGTTGCAATGGTCAAGGGGGCAAGCTATGTGGGATAGAAGCCTGGTTGGTGTATTCTCCTGCAGACCCTGACCGACCACAGGTGTGAGAAATCCCTCCAGCACTGAGTCCCTGTTGATCTCCTTGTATTTCGTGAAGCAAATACTAAATTCCCAGTGCAGCAGCGAGAAACACCATGAAAAGTGGAAGATGAGCAAATGGCTTCACAGTCTACATGGGGTGGCACTTAGCCTTCAGTGGCCAGGTTTCCCTACAAAGAGAGAATTCAGCACTGCTGCCTCATGTTCATTGGAAAATAAGAAACCATGTCCTCCAGGTCACATCGATGCATACCCAGCTTTGATTGTCTCCCTACAAAGAAACTAAAGCTCCTGACAATAACATATATTTCAAGTGCCCAAGGTCAGGGGCAGTTTCTCAAGAAATTTTAGGCTGGCAGAGCTCCATGTTTGTGCAGTGTTTACCTGTTAGACCAGGACATGAGAAAAGACCACTGACTCCAATTAAAATCAAATTAATGCAAGCTTATTATTTCCACTGGCCAGGCTTCCTCTCCCTCTCAAAATGGCGAAAACAAGACAGCCACCCTACCTTTCCTACAGCCCAGCTTTATAGCCCAGAAAGTTACACAAAGGAGGGTTACAGATAAGAGAACTCGGAGAAGCATCACACTAATGCTAGTTTACATTTTTTTTTTTTTTTGCTGGCCCCATCATCAGAATTTTTCAGGACCCTTAGAGCCTCAGCAATTGTCATTGTCTGGCCAGGGAAGGCCAATATTTATGAGGTGTCACTAAAATTTCAGAGAGGGCTGCTATCTGGTCAGAGACCCAGGCATGGGTGAGTTCAAGGCATAGGCAGGCATTCAAAGCAGGTTCAGAATTTGCAGTAATGTACAGTAAAGTCAAATTATCTTTTCATGTTTTTGTGGCAAGATGGCTCCCAATTTTAATAAATGATCAGGTTGGGTCTATCATTCCCCCTTTTTTAATGTGTCCTTTCCAAATCTTTGATAGGGTAGGGAAAGAGCAATGAGGGAATTTTAATCCCTCAGGTAATAGTCTACAAATTTTTAGAACTCACGCAAAACTGGATTCCTGATTTTACCTGACATAATTAATTACTTATATTGATAGTCTATTTATTTTTGGCTCCATAGTTGTAAGACAAGAGGCGTCACTCATTTTGGCTTCTTCTGAGCTGAGAGAGGGTGACGTGAGTGGGGACCACTTAAGGGACATGAGTTGCCTTTTAGAAGTCAGTTGAGGGACATGAGTTGCTTTTTAGAAATCATTTCGGTTTGAAGTCTGGTTGGGGAAGAACAGGTTGTAAAGTCATCTGGGTATGGGTTCTTCTATGTGAGAAACAAAAACCATGAGTACTGAAAAAATGTTGCAGCAGCTAGAATATGTCACTGTAAAGAAGTTCCCTCAGCAGGCTTTAATATCCCCAGTTATCAGGACTGTCAACTTAATATTTAACATTTAGAGTTACAGTTGTCCCTCCCCATAAGATACAGTTTAATAATTTAATGTCATTTGATCTTGCAAAATCCTTTTACTAGTATGACTTCTGTGTGTAATGGAGAAACTTTTAATTCTGTTACTCAGGGCTGGATAATCATACTATCAAACACCACGCCTACCTGTGCAGGTTAGGAATACCTGTAGGCCTTAAACTAAAAATTTCTGCCTCTGGCAACTCCTCTTGATAGTCTCTTTTTATAGATATCAGGCATTGCTGACTGAGAATCCTTCTTTGAAGCCTGCAGTCTTACTTATTTTGGGAGGCTAACATAAAGTGAATACCTTAAAATATTATTACTATTATTATTATTATTATTATTATTATTATTATTATTAAAAATGCCAGGAATGGCTGTATTTTGGTTTGAACTGTCTTTGCTAAGTGTTTAAGATGAAGCTGTCAAACTGACTTTTGTTTCTATCTTTTGTTAACAGTAAGCTGAGCTTTTATGAAAGTCATTCCTGGGGAAACTTGAGAGCCGCTTCTCAGTTCTGCTAGTGCCATTTGTGCTAGGTGGATCCAGGTCTTGCTTGACCATGTGGCTTCCCTTGGAAGCATAAGGATGTCTCCCTTCTCTGATGACTCTCCTCTTCATAGCAAATGCACTGATTGGCTTTCTGTTCTCCAGTGGGCTCATTAATCTCCCTGATTGGGAGGTTATGAGGCCCAGAGTTGCAAAGCTCTTAGAGAAGTCCCCTGTTCCCTGGATTCAGACTGACTCAGAGGACAAGAGACAAATATTGGGTTTTTTTGGCTCTTTTCATGTAAATTTAATTTTAAATCCTAATCTTAATCATCCAGCAAATAAATTTTAACAGCCTTATATTAAGAGTACTGGGCTTTAATGTCTAGAACTTTATAATTATTTATCTTTTTATTAATTGGGATCTGTATTATTCTATCTGTCTTTTAGGTGATGACTTATTATCTTAAATTAACCGATGCTGTGTTCTTAAACAACACTTCTGTAAAACACTAACAGGGAATCTTTAGATCACTTATAAGAAAATTACAAAATAAAATTTTTTAACAAGTGTAAAAATACTTAGATCGTGTAATAGCTACCCTGAATTTTTTAGCTGAGTTATACATTATATCCCCTGTTTGAGATCCCAGTAATCTTGACAGAAAACAAACAAACAACAAAAAAAAACTTTTGAACATAACTTTAAATGAAATAAAATCTGTCCTACTTCTTTCGTAGTCATTCTCACATGTAGTAAGATGGGACACTTAGCCTTATCTCAGGTAAGGCAGGGCTCATTATAAATCTTAAGTGTTTTAGTTCTAAAGATGATCTTTGTTTTTTTGAATATCATTTTACAAAGTTTACATAAGTTGTTTGAGGTCACATGAACATTAGCTAACATCATTTGATATCACATTTATAACATGAATTTAATTAACGCTGAAAGTTTTTAACCTTTACATAGATAAGGCTCTCATTAACATAAAAATACATTTAAATTGTTTTCCAAAGTAAAAAGTAACATAAAACTTTACAAATCTTATTGATAACAGGTAGATGAATGCCCAATATATATTTTTTTACCATACAACTTCAGAACACCAGCTTGATATAATGCTCTTTCAAAGTTTCTTCCTTACAGACTTGTATACCTGAAAGATATGAGCACATTAATTGCATCACAATTACATTGATGTTTCTACATTAAGCAAGTTTAGCTTTTAAAGAAATGACAGTACAGTACTCTAAAATAACAGTTCTTATTCAATCAGTTGTTTAATTGTTATGGTTGCTTACTCTAGAAAAAATAAAACTTAATAAACACAATGTTATGGGTAAACTTATGTTTTAAGAAATTTTTGTCTCTTTAACACATGACTGGTTTTTACACATTAATACAAACTTGTACAGACCTTAGTAAATCAATCAGAAATCTAACAAATGTACTCATGAATGAGAAATATCATATCAAATTTACTTTACTTGTTTATCAATATATTAGACAAATGTTTTGAACAGTGTAAACCATTTTTTTGTTGAAGGAAAATTCCTAGAACCAAGGCATATTAGAACTTTTGTAGAAATTAATATTTTATTAGATTTTTGAACACCTAGAAAAACTTGTAAACTTAAATTTAAAGACATTTATTTTTATCCTTTTATCCAATTTCAATAGAACCATTTAAATCAAGTGAAATAAAGATCTTTGGACCCACATTTTAAAATTTGTTTTTTTATGAGCTTTTTTTATGAGTTCTCTTTATATATGTTAATTTGTGTATCATATATATGATATAAGGACAAATGTATATATAGACATACAACACATAACAAAAGTGTGCACACATAATAATAGTAAAGGTCTTGCAGCTTTTCGCAGGTGAAATATCCATTGCAATGTTTCAAAATCTCCACAGTTGGTCAAAGATAGAACTGATCAGAAAAACATTAAACTAGGTCTGTAGGATCAAAATCATGAGCTCAGAAAAAAAAAATGAAGAATCTAAGGAAAAAAATAAGAGTACTAGAAAAAATGACTGGTCATTAATTAGTAAATACAATACAATTTAACTATTTTTTTTCCCCTTAGGCCTCAGATCAGTTTCCTACTGAGCTTGCAGGCTTCTTCATTTGCATTTCAACATAAGTCCTGGCTGAGGTCTGGAAGGAGGAGGGAAAAGCTGGTATTCTGAGCAGACACCTCAGGCCTAAGGCATTTCAACCATAATATTCAGGTTTGGATGTTGAAAATTATGATACAATTTTAAGACACAATTCACAAAATTTTATATCTTTACATCTTGTTTTGTCAACAGATACCATACTATGATTTACTGTCCTTGTCCAAATTAATGCACTGGTACACACAGTGACATTTTCCCATGCTCCCCAGTTCAAAATTGGTGAAAAATAGCCTGAATGATTGGGAAGTTACTTGCCAATTTGGAAGTAATGTTCTTTAGTTTTCCATCCAAAGTATTTAAGTTCTCTGGCATGAATTATCTGAAATCATAAACTAAACAATTACCTAAACCCGACTTTTAACTGCAAGATAGTGTAATGCTTCAAAAACCCATTCAGATATCAGATTGTTACAATAAAACATCATCATTTAGACACACATTGAGGTAAGATCATTCCCAAAAAACAATTTATAATATCAACACATTATTGCACATGTCTTAAAGGACCAGAAACAAAGACACAAGACAGACAGAAAAGAGCTCCAGACTATGGCTGACAGACAGAAGCCTTTAAAACAGAGCAGATCAAGCAGTAGCGCACTCCCCTGGCATGTGTGCAGCCTGGGTTCGATCCTCAGCACCACATACAAACAAAGATGTTGTGTCCGCCGAGAACTAAAAAAAATATATATATATATATATATATATATATATATATATATATATATATATATATATATATATATATTAAAAAATTCTCTCTCTCTCTCTCTCTCTCTCTCTCTCTCTCTCTCTCTCTCTCTTTAAAAAAAAACAGAGCAAATAAGAGAAAAATCTCCTACACCAGTGGCACCATAGATGTCCTCACAAGGGAAAAAGATGTTTTCACAGAGGGGCAACCTGTAATGGAAAATCAAGTGTTTCCATGGTGACTTTACTGCATTTAGTGTCCCCTTTTTCTTTTTCTCTTTTTTAAGAAAACAGAGGTGGCATAATTCTTACAGTGCACGGAAGAAAGGAGGTAATTATCTGAAGCAACAGGGCTTGGGAGTCCCTCAGTCCCTCCTTTTAGTTACAGGATTAGCTCTTCTGGTTTGGTTCCACCCCAAGCATGCTCCATCTCCTAACGTTTCAGTAGTCAGCTCTCAAAAAGTTCCCGGGCGGGGGGGGGGGGTACCAAAATTTGTAACTTAAAGTTTGGTTCCTGAATTTGAAGCCAATTTATGCCAATTTAATAATGAGGACAGGGTTTGAGAAAAAGAAAAAGGGAGTTTTACTGCTTTGCTAACAAAGGAGAAACACAGGGGTCTCTGCCCAAAGGTTGTGACTCTCTTTATCTGAAGGGACAAGGGGTTTTAAAGGAGTTTCACTTGTTAACATGGGAGATACTCAGTTCTTAGGTCTCCAGCAGGCCTTGCCCTGTGCAGTGTGTGTGCTCCAGGCAGCCAGCTAGGGGCTTCTCTCATCCTGGTTAACATAGGGGGTAAAGTTCATCACAGTTCTTTAAAAGACAGTCCAAAGGGGTCTCAGTCTTACTTGCTTTATTACCCATTTTCACGTCCAATATCTTTGTTTTTACCACAGAAATCACACAACAAAATACAGAAAAACAAACAAACAAAAAAACCATGTAGAACACAGAAGAAAACACACACAAAAAAAAAACAGAAACTCGGCACAGAAACAGAAAAACAGAGGAGCAATGGAACATCTTGCTAATGCTCCAGGATAGGAGCTCCTTTGTGCCCATTGGCACCTCTCTACCCTTTCAGTGGAATTCCCTACAGAACAGAACAGAGGACAGAACGATTCTCGTTACTGTCCCAGACAGGAGTATATGTGTGCCTCCCCAGGACACCTCTCTGTCATCAGAAGAGATTTCCCTTAACCAGATATCAGATGTTATATTGGCGCCACTTACCTATGGAGTCCTCCTCCAAGATGTGCTTACTAATAATTTTAGTGTGGTGGTTCACTGCAGTGCTCCCCACACCAAAAGCTCACTCCAAGGCCTCGGAACTTGCCTCTCCAGGCCAGAGCCCTGGAGGAAAGGCCAGCTTCAGAATTTCCAGCAGTCTGGTCTTGTGATCTGTTGGGGCAGGGTCATCTCACTGTGGAACTACAAAATGTTAGACCAGGACACAAGAAAAGACCACTGACTACAATTAAAGTCAAATTAAGACAAGCTTATTATTTCCAAAGGCTGGGCTGCCTCTTCCTCTCAAAAAAGTGGAAACAAGACAGCAAACCCACCTTTCCTACAGCCCAGCTTTATAGCCCAGAAAGTTACACAAAAGGGGGGTTACGGAAAACAGAATTTTGATAAGCATCACACTAATTTTCGTTTACTTTTTTTTTTTTTTTTTTTTTTTGCTGGCCCCAGCATCAGAAATTATGAGAACCATTAGAGTCTCAGAGAGGTTCATTGTGTGGCCAGGGAAGGCCAATATTTATGAGGTGTCACTAAAGTTTCAGAGAGGGCTGCGATCTGGTCAGAGAGCCAGGCATGGTTGAGTTCAAGGCACGGGCAGGCATTCCAAGCAGGTTCAGAATTTGCAGTAATTCATAATAAAGCCAAAATTATCTTTTCATGGTTTTGTGGCAAGATGGCTACTAATTTTAATAAAAGATTAGGTTGGGTGTATCAACCGTTTCCCTTACTTTTGGAAACTCCTCTACAACCTCCAAGGTTGTGAACTCCTGAGCATTTTCCAATCCACATATGTATTCACAGATTTTCTAACTCTTCTCTTCTAATTCTGTCTTATTTGGGGCCAAGGTAATGTCAAGACATTATTCTGGATGAGAGTGGGAAGATTTTTGTACAGCACATATTTGCATATACATTGGATTCATTTTCCAATTTTCCATTTGAAATACTGAATCCCTGACACTAACCCAGAGCTTACTAGATTCTAACTACTAATACTAATATGATGGAGAAAAATAACCCAAACAGAATTGAAATACAAGCAGTTCAGAGGAGGTATGGTGTATACTGGAGTTGCCTTTTGCAAGATAAAGGGTAGGTGTTATAAATATAATGTATTTTTTATTAAAATAGTTCTCCCTGTGTTTTAAAAGTTAACAAATATGTCAATTCCTGACTCCCTTTCTCTCTAGCCTATTCCACACATTTATTTTTATATGCACATATGGAATCCTACCTGGTATCACACGTACATTTGTGTGAGGTGCCTGACTTGGCAGATACAAATTGTGAGAAGATATCACTCCTCCTAAACGCTGTTGGAACTAAAAATTCAACCTATGGGTGAGCTTCCAAGTAGAACATTATACATAAATCCATTTTCAGTAAAATAAATATTATTTTTCCATCTGTGGATGGTATATATTTCATGATGAATTACGTTTTTCATATAGATTCCTACTACTTAATGTCTGTGTTTGTTGTGTGTGTGTGTGTGTGTGTGTGTGTATATATATATATATATATGTATATATATATATGTATATATATGTATATGTATGTATATATATGTATATGTATGTATATGTATATGTATATATATGTATATATATATATATGTATATATATATGTATATATATACACTCTACAGATATTTCAAAATATGAATTACATGTGTCTTATATACACTCTCAAAATTCATTCATGTTCATGCATGTGGATTAATAATCAACTTCTCACAAGATTTATCTCAGAAATATTCATCCACTTGAAATACATATTGTTTTCTAGAACAGAAAACTCACTCCAGCGAATGGTGGTTACAAATATTAATATTTCTACAGAAACTGACCCAGTTTAACATCAATGCAAGTGGATTCCTATGGGACATGATGAGTATTTTGACGTTCATTTTTATTCAACACTGGTACATTAATATTTCTTCAGAGTTTGCACTTCATAATATATATATTTCATCCACAAGTTCACAAATTTATAGGCATTTGTTTCACTTTCAATCACTTCCTGCTTCAGAACACATGCATTCCTTCAGGTTTTTTGACTGGTCTTTTCATGAGACTTCTTTTCAAACACATTATTTTCAATTTCCATAATCACTTTTGAAGCAAAACTCACACACACTTCATGATAAACCATAAATCTAATATTACTATTAGATGTAATACTGGTTGGAATTAATGATTGTATATTAATATAAGATTTCCTGTATAGTTTCAGATGTCAATTCAATCCATTTTTTAAGTTGGAACCAGTTACATTACTTATTCACAGTATGGTCTATTCATTCATTATCTCTATATTCATAGACACAGGGTACACCTATTTGCACCCCCAATAATAATTTGTACATCTTCAAATATTGCTCCCAGAAATGTTGGAGGAAATACTCATGTCACCTGATCTACACATACATTTTATCACAGTAATATTCTGCACACAAAATGCAAAGTTCACACTTATGATTGTACCATCTCCTAAGTGGAAAGTGAGCGTGGATTCCTAAAACATCCATGTTAATTTTGCCTAATGCTCTCAAATGTAAATCCTATTGGTGACTACATGTTTGTTTCTTCCTAAGATTATATATTCAACCTCAAGCCTGTTGAAAATGTCTAATCCTATCACTCACTTTATATTCCTGCTGATTTCCTAAAGTCTCTATTGATATCTGCTTTCCTACCTATTTTCCCCAGTTCATCATTGTGAATGACCCTTCGCGTGTGCTGACACTGACATTCACTCTCTACCCGAAACCCTATTGCTAAAGAACTTTTGGTCCAAATTCTATAATCACTCTTCTTTCTAAACCTACAGGCTATCTTCCTAATCCTACCGACTATCCCTATTTGACTGGATGTTCTCTTTGACATTCAATCATCCAAGGTAGAAGGTCCTATCCCATTTTATATCGATTTATCTGAGACATCCGTGCAGAATGTAATTCAAAGCTAAGTATACCAATCATGGGCGCAATGCCCTTCTGGGCTTCAAATCTTACCTCGATTTATGTTTTCATACTTATATTTCACCTATATATTCTTGTAAACATTGCAGATTCCCAATACTATTAGTCATCCCACAGAATGATTCCTAACCCAAATCAAACCTGTTATTAACCCTAACCATACACTGTTCACTCAATCTAACTTTACAGAAGAGCAGGCCCAGAGTTAGTATTTCAGTACAGGAATGTAGGGGATCTTCCACATGCTGAGAAACTCAAAGATCCATGTAGAAATGAACTCTGGAGAAGTTGTAGGCAGCTATGAAGGACCTGAGAGAGCAAAAGTCATCTTCAATGGCAAACAGCCTGGTCAGGATGAAGGGTTTTGTTCGAATCAGCCTCTCTGTTCTTAATGTAGAGAAGATGGACCAAACCAGGCCTGTTTGGAGAGCTGTTCCCTGGTGCCTATGGTTGATATACCATTCTAACTTGTGAAAGTGTTACAGGAAGTAGGGACAGCCTCCATCTCATGGGACACTTGGAAGCAACTGTTAGGACCAAGTGGTTGCCAAGGCAGTGACCTAGTTCAGTTCCTAAAGGAAGTGACCTACATCACATTATTTGTGATGAAACTCTCTGAACTTGGGATCCAGGAAGCCAGGCACCCAGAGCCAGTTGCAGTACCAGTCCCAAAGGGCTCACTTGTTTGGATTTGCCAAGGACAGAGTCAGTCTTTTTTGGTACCTGCTGATGTGAGGATGAAAAAAGCCAGGAGAGCTCTGAAGAGGGGCCTTAACTGAGAAAGCAGGTAGTGGCTCACCGCTGGCTCCTGACAACTTCACAGAGTTGGCCAAGGAGACCAGACCTGAGACAGGACAGGCCATTTCGGGAAAACATAGTATGGCCCACCAGTCAGAGGACACTCTGGATAGTCACAGACATACTAGGGGGAAGGTGGTGCCGTTGTGGTTGTGGGTTTGAGTTTGTGGTTTTGTCTCATGTTCTGAGAATACGTAGGAAAGGCAGTTTGTTTGGTTTGGAGTGGACAGATTCTAGTATTTCTTTTGACAAGGTGACTGTTTCTATATCTGTGTATCCCACTGTGTCTTGGTTGTAGACATTAGAATAGAGAATGCATCAATGGATGTGTCCTGTCTAGTAGAAAGCTTCCCAGCATTCATCCTCCCCTATTAATGAATGGACTGCCGCTTGCCTTAGGGATGGGCAACACTTACTTCCTTCCTAAGTCCCTGTTTTCATCAGGTATTCTGGCCACTCTCCAAAATAGACTCATGGTTTTGTGTTCAAGATATGTACCACCTCCAAGCTCTGTGACATAGTCATACACTGGATAGCTGAAGGGAATGGGGAGCATCTCAGAAATCTCAGATATCAGTGTGACCAGGAAAATATCAGTGGAGAAACCCTGCTTTGGGCCTTTTGCTTACCTATTGTTCTGTTGCCCTGAATGTCAGGAAGGTCTTTGCCTCAAGCCACCACTTTGTGAAGCCTGAAGAAAACAGTTTTTAAATGGAATTTAATAGGCATCACCTGTGGCTCTTTGCTTAATTGATTTTGAAAGGGACTTGTCTAAATCAGCTTCTTGGCCCTGAGTGAGGCCGTGGCTTAGATTCTCAGCACCTAATGGATCCAAAGAATGATCCTATGTGAGCAACCAAAACCAAAATGGCAAAAAGTTCAGTCATTGTGAATGAAGTCTCTTGCCTTCCTCTGTTAGGTTACTGATCTCAATCAAGAGAGAATAGGGATCCTTTCTTTCAAATGAGCTCTTCAAAGCCCTGCAGAGGGCAATGCCTGCTGGGAATCTAAGAACTGAGTATCTCCCAGGTTAACAAGTGAAACTACTTTAAAACTCATTGTCCCTCCAGATAAGGAGAGTCACAAACTTTGGCAAGAGTCCCCTGTGTTTCTCCTTTGTTCACAAAGCAATACACCTCCATTTTTCTTTTTCTCAAAACCCTGTCCTCATTTTTAAATTGCCATTAATTGGCTTCAAGGTCAGGAACCAAACGTTAAGTTACAAAATTTGATACACCACCCCCAAAAAGACCCAGAACTTTTTGAGAGCTACTGAAATGTTAGGAGATGGACCGTGCTTGGGGTGGAACCGAATCAGAGAAGCTAATCCTGTAACTAAAAGGAGGGACTGAAGGACTCCCAGCAGCTGCCAAAACCCTGTGCTTCAGGGAATTCCCTTTTTCCTTCCCTGCAATGTAAGGATTATGCCACCTCTGTCTTGTTAAAAAAGAGAAAAAAAGGGGGACACTAAATGCAGTACAGTCACCATGGAGACCCTTGAATTTAAATTTCAGGTTTCCCCTCTGTGAAAACATCTGGTTCCCTTGTGGGGACATATATGATGCCACTGGTGTAGGGGATTTTTCTCTTATCTGCTCTGTTTTAAAGGCTTCTGTCTGTCAGCCATAGTCTGGAGCTCCCTTCTGCCTGTCTTGAGTCTTTGTTTCTGGCCACTTAAGACATGTGCAATAATGTGTTGATATTATAAATTGTTTCTTGGGAATGATCTTAGCTGAATGTGTGTCTAAATGATGATGTTTTATTGTAACAATCTGGTATCTGAATGGGTTTCAGAATATTGCACAATCTTGCAGTAAAAAGTCGGGTTTAGGTAATTGTTTAGTTTATGATTTCAGATAATTCATGCCAGAGAACATCAATACTTAGGATGAAAAACTAGAGAACTCTACTTCCAAGTTGGCAAGTAACTTCCCAATCATTCAGGCTTTTTTTTTTCACCAATTTTGAATTGGGTAGGCTGGGAAAATGTCACTGTGTGTACCAGTGCATTAATTTGGACAAGGATAGTAAATCATATTATGATATCTGTTGACAAAACAAGATGTAAAGATATAAAATTTTGTGAATTGTATCTGAAACTTATATCATAATTTTCAACATCAGTACCTTAAAATTTTGGTTAAAATGCTTAGGCCTGAGGTGTCTGCTCAGAATAGCAGTTTTTCCTGCTCCTTCCAGACCTCATCCAGGACTTAGATTAAAATTCAAATGAAAGAAGCCTGCAAGCTCAGTAGGAGACTGATCTGAGGACTAAGGGGAAAAAAAGGGTAAATTATATGGTACTTACTAATTACTGGCCAGTCATTTTTTCTAGGACTCTTATTTTTTTCCTTAGATTCTGGATTTTTTTTTTAATCTCATGATTTTGATCCTACAGACCTAGGTTAATGTCTTTCTGATCAGATCTATCTTTACCAACTGTGGAGTTTTCAAACATTGCAATGGAGATTTCACCTGCGAAAAGCTAAAGGCCTTTACTATTATTATGTGTGCACACTTTTGTTTTGTGATGTATGTCTATATATACATATGTCCGTATATCATACATATGAAATAAAAATTAACATATATAAGGAGCGCTCATATAAACAAATATTAAAAAGTGGATCCAAAGATCTTTAATTCATGTGATTTAAATGGTTCAATTGAAATTGGATAAACAGATAAAATAAATGTCTTTAAATTTAAACTTAAAAGTTTTTCTAGGTATTCAAAAATCTAATAAAATATTAATGTTTATAAAATATGTAATATGAGTTGCTTCTAGGACTTTTCTTTCAAAAAAATGATTCACACTCTTCAATACAATTGTCTAATATTTTTATAAATAAAAAAATTAAATATGATATGGGATCAGTCATTCATGAGGAGTTTTGTTAGATATCTGATTGATTTACTAAGGTCTGTATAAGTTTGTACTAAAGTCTGTATAAGATTGTAAAAATCAGTCAAGTGTTAAAGAGACAAAAATTTCTTAAAGCATAAGTTTACCCATAACATTGTGTTTATTAAGTTTTATTTTTTCTAGAGCTAGCAACCATAAAAATTAAACAACTTATTGAATAAGAGCTGTTATTTTAGAGCACTGTACTGCCATTTCTTTAAAAGCTAACCACGCTTAATGTAGAAACATCAATGTAATTGTGATGCTATTAATGTTCTCATATCTTCCAGGTATACAAATCTGTAAGGTAGAAACTTAAAAGAGCATTATATCAAGCTGGTGTTCTGAAGTTTTATGGTAAAAAATATATTGGACATTCATTTACCTGTTATCAATAAGATATGTAAAGTTTTATGTTACTTTTTACATTGGGAACAATTTAAATATATTTTAAAGTTAATCAGAGCCTAATCTATGTAAAGTTTAAGAACGTTCCGCCTTTCTTTAATTCATGTTTTAAATTTGATATAATATGATGTTAGCTAATGTTCATGTGACCTCAAACAATTTATGTAAACTTTGTAAAATGATATTTAAAAAAAACAAAGATCATCTTTAGAACTGAAACAGTTAAGATTTATAAAGAGCCCTGCCTTACCTGAGATAAGGCTCTGTGTCCCATCTTACTACATGTGAGAATAACTACGAAAGCAGTAGGTCAGATTTTATTTCATTTAAAGTTATGTTCAAAAGTTGTTTTCTTTTCTGTCAAGATTACTAGGATCTCAAACAGGGGATATGATGTATAACTCAGACAAAAAATTCAGGGTAGCTATTACACGAACTAAGTATATTTACTCTTGTTAATATTATTTTTAAATTTTCTTATAAGTGATCTAAAGATTCCCTGTTAGTGTTTTACAGAAGTGTTGCTTTAAGAACACAACATTGGTTTATTCAAGATAATAAGTCATCACCTACAGACAGACAGAATAATAGAGATCACAATTAATAAAAAGATAAGTAATTATAAAGTTATAGACATTAAGGCCCAGTACTCTTAATATGAGGCTGTTAAAATTTATTTGCTGAATTTTTAAGATTAGGATTTAAAATTAATGTTAAATTAAAAGGGCCAAGAAAACCAATATGTGGCTCTTGCTCTCTGAGTCAGTCTGAATCCAGCGAACAGGGGACTTCTCTAAAGAGCTTTGCAACTCTGAGCCACATAACCTCCTGATCAGGGAGATTAATGAGAACATTGGAGAACAGAAATCCAATCAGTGTACTAGTACAAAGAGGAGAGTCATCAGAGAAGGGAGACATCCCTGATGCTTCCAAGGTTAGCCACATGGTCAAGCAAGACCTGGACCCACCTAGCGCAAATGGCACTAGCAGAACTGAGAAGCTGCTCTCAAGTTTCCCTAGAAATGACTCCCATAAAAGCTCAGCTGACTGTTGACAATAGATAGAAACAAAAGTCAGTTTGACTGCTTCCTCTTAAACACTAAGCAAAGACAGTTAAAACCAAAATACAACCATTCCTGGGCATTTTAAATAATAATAATAATAATAATAATAATAATAATAATAATAATAATAATATTTTAATATATGCACTTTATGTTAGCCTCCCAAAATAAGTAAGACTGGAGGCTATAAAGAAGGATTCTAAGACAGGAATGCCTAATATCTATAAAAAGAGACTATCAAGTGTAGCTGCCAGAGGCAGAAGTTTTTAGTTTAAAGCCTACAGATATTCCTAACCTACACAGGTAGGCTTGGTGTTTGCTAGTATGATTATCCAGCCCTGAGTAACAGAATTAAAGGTTTCTCTATTACAAACAGAGGTCATACTAGTAAAAGGATTTTGCAAGATCAGATGATATTAAATTATTAAACAGTAACACTAAAAGTAAAATATTAAGTTGACATTCCTGATATCTGGGGATATCAAATACTGGTGAGGGAACTTCTATACAATGACATTTTCCAGCTGCTGCAACATTTATTCAATACTCATGGTTTTTGTTTCTCTCATAAAAAAAACCCATCCCCAGATGACTTTACAACCTGTTCTTCCCCAGCCAGACTTCAAACCGAACTGACTTCTAAAAGGCAACTCATGTCCCTCAACTGACTTCTAAAAAGCAACTCATGTCCCTCACGCAGTGCCCCCTCACGTCACCCTCTCTCAGCTCAGATGAAGCCAAAATGTCTGACGCCTCTTTTCTTACAACAATGAAGCAAAAAAATAAATAGACTATAAATATAAGTAGTTAATTAAGTAAGGTAAAATCAGGAATCCAGTTTTGGGTGAGTTCTAAAAATTTGGAGACTGTTACCTGAGGAATTAAAATTCCCTCAGTGCTCTTCCCCTACCGTATCAAAGAATTGAAAGGCACACATTAGAAAAGGAGGGAATGATAGACCCATCCTGATCTTTTATTAAAATTGGGAGCCATCTTGCCACAAAACCATGAAAAGATAATTTTGGCTTAACTATAAATTACTGAAAATTCTGAACCTGCTTGGAATGCCTGCCAGTTCCTTGAACTCACTCATGCCTGGCTCTCTGACCAGATAGCAGCCCTCTCTGAAACTTTACTGACACCTCATAAATATTGGCCTTCCCTGGCCAGAAAATGACCCTCTCTGAGGCTCTAATGGTCCTCATAAATTCTGATATTGGGGCCAGCAAAAGCAAATGTAAACTACCATTCGTGTGATGCTTGTCAGAGATCTGTTATCTGTAATCCCCATTTTCTGTAACTTTCTGGGCTATAAAGCTGGGCTGTGGGAAAGGTGGGGTTGCTGTCTTGTTCCCACCATTAAACATGGGAGACGCAGCCAGACCAGTGGAAATAATAATTTGATTTTATTGGAGTCAGTGGTCTTTTCTTGCATCCTGGTCTAACAGGTAAACACTCCACAAACATGGAGCTCTGCCGGCCTAAAGACTTCTTGTGAAACTGCCTGTGAGGTTGGGAACTTGAAATATATGTTGTTGTCAGGAGGTGTAGCTTCCTTTCTAGTGAGAGCATCAGAGCTCTGTCTGCATCTATGTGACCTGGAGGACATGGTTTCTTATTTTCCAAAGGACATGAGGCAGCAGTGCAGAATTCACTCTTTGTAAGTAAACAATGGCCACTGTGGGCTAAGTGTCTCCCAGTGTGGACTGTGAAGCCTTTTGGTCATCCTCCACTTTCGTGGTGTTTCTTGCTGCTGCACTGGGAGTTTAGTATTTGCTTCACGAAATACAAGGAGTTCAACTGGGACCCAGTGCTGGAGGGAGTTCTGTCACATGTAGTGGGTCAGGGTCTGCAGGAGATTGCACCAAACAGAATTCAATCCCACATAGATTTCCCCCTTGACCATAGCAACCTGATTCTGAACATTGCCCTGAAAATCTCCATATAAAAAGATGCCTTTAAATGGAGAGGTTTCAGACATATAAGGTTCTGCTGGATGCACCATGTCAGTCACAAGCCATTTGGAAGCCAATGGCAGATCCACATGGCCCCACCAGAAATGTTTTATCATACACCTGCACACCTCCGCTCTAGGCCCACTCTTCCGTAGGCTCCAACTTCCTGGCATTTGTATTCAACACCATTTTCATAAAACCCAGTCAATAGTCAATCAAGGCACTGTCTGGTACACTCATGATCAGCAACAGGACATCAAAAGGTTCTCCAGTGCCACCTGGTCATGGGAATTTCAAAAATTTCATGGTATCTATCTAGCCACTTTTCAAGAATGAAGTTGGCGGCACTGTAGGTTTTAATTCATTTAGGAACCATTAAATGATGAGGAAGCTCATTTCAATGAAAGCTCTGGAGAACTCTCACAGGCAATTCTTCCCAAATAGTGGCCAAAAGTTCACATGAAGCCAGGACCACTGAGGTCTACAATGTAAGGTCCATGTGTGTTTTGACTTTCTACTCTGACTGCCAAGTCTTTCAGAATAAAATCATGTTATATCCTGGCTGAGATTCCTAGTGATTTGTGAAGAGCCATCCTGGGCCTAGATCTCAGTTTCCAAGGGCGACACTCATTAGTGGCCTCGAAAAATCTCAACACAATTTATGGCAATACTTCTCTGAGGTCAGTTCCAGAACTCAGTCTCTAAGTGTAATTACAGCAGAGTTCAAACCAAGGTGGACCCAGTCATCTATTCCAACCACCACACAAATGACGACAATTGAAACCAAATCACTCCCACATAACCCTCATCTTCTGCCATAGAGACACTCATCATAATCTCTTGCTGCAGGTTTCCATGAGGGGCGCAGCCCAAGACAGTGTCCAAAATATGCACCCTTGCCCCTCATTTGCCTAAATTCAGGGTGGCCTGGACATTCTTCCTGTGAACCAGGAGTGATCAAATAGGCCTTCCCTTAATACTGCTCTGCTTCTCCATTTCGACTTTTACTTACTATCAGTTATAGAGACCTGAGAAAATCCAAGCACCTATTCCCTAGCCTCTTCAGGGATTTGAACAACTCATTTGACCCAAAGGATATCTATTCTCACTTGATAGATGTCAGGACTTACAGAGGAAGGTAAGATACTTCATCCACATTGACTGCTCTTTTGGCCATTTTGGTTTCGGATTCACACATGGGATCTTTCTGTAGATCCATCAGGCTCAGAGAATCTAAGCCACAGCTTCACACAGGGCCAAGGGGCTGATTCAGACACATCCTTTTCAAAGCAATTAAGCAAAGAACCACAGGTGATGCCCATTCATTTCCATTTGAATACTGTTTTCTTCAGGCATGGCCTGAGGCATAAACCTTGCTGACATTCAGGGCAACAGAACAATAGGTAAGCAAATGGCCCAAAGCAGGGTTTCTCCACTGAGACTTTCCTGGTCTCACTGATATCTGAGTTTTCTGAGATGCTCCTATTGCCTTTAGCTATCCAGTACATGGCCATGTAACAAAGCTTAAGGGTGGTACATATCTTGGACACAAAACCATGAGCCTATTGTGGAGAGTGGCCAGAATTCAGAAAGAAAACTGGAGCCTAGGAAGTTAGTAGGTGTTTCCCATTGATAAGGCAAGCTGTAGTCCATTCGTCAATTGGGCAGGATGAATGCTGGGAAGCTTTCTACTAGACAGGACACATCCATTGATGCATTCTCTGTTCAAATGTCTACAACCACAGACACAGTGGGATACACAGATAGAAACCCCCGCCCTGTCAAATGACTTTCAAGAAGCACTCCACTCTAAACCAAGCAATCCGCCTTTCCTCCCTATTCTCAGAACATGAGACAAAAACCACACCCACACCCACAAAGGCAACTCCTTCCCCAGGCAGGTCTGTGAGTATCCGGAGTGTCCTCTGACTGGTGAGCCATATTATGTTTCCCGGAAATGGCATGTCTTCCCTCAGATCTCGTCTCCTTGGCCAACCTGTGAAGTTGTCAAGAGCCAGCGGTGAACCACTACCTGCTTTCTCAGGAAAGGCCCCTCTTCAGAGCTCTCCTGGCATTTGGCAATCCTCACAGCAGTAGGTACCAAGAAAGACTGACTCTGTCCTTGGAAGGATTAAACAAGTGAGTCCATTGGAACTGGGACAGGGACTAGCTCTGGGTGCCTGGCTTCCTGGATCCCAAGTTGAGAGAGTTTCATCACCAAGGAAGTGAGGTATGTCATTTCCTTCAGGAACTGAATGAAGTCACAGCATTGGCCACCACTTTGTCCTAAGAGTTGCTTTTAAGGGTCCCATGTCATGGAGGCTGCCCCTAATTCCTGTGACACATTCACAAGTTAGAATGGTATATCAACCATAGGCACCCAAAAAGAGCTCTCCAAAGAAGCCTGGTTTTGTCCATCTTCTCTACATTAAGAAGATAGAGGCGGGTTCAGACACATCCCTTCATTCTGAACAGAATGTTTGCCATGGAAGATGACTTTTGCTCTCTCAGGTCCTTCATAGCTGCCTACATCTCCTCAAGGGATCATTCTGCATGGATCTTTGAGGTTCTCAGCAAGTGGAAGATCCCCTACATTCCAGTATCTTAAGACCAACTCTGTTCCTGCTCTGCTGTAAAGTTAGATTGAGGGAACAATGTATGGTTTGGATTAATAACATGTTCAATTTGGGGTAGGAAACATTCTGCAGAATGAATAATGGTAGTGTGAACCTGCGTTATTTATAAGAATATACATGTGAAATATAAGTATGAAAACAGAAATCTAGGTAAGATTTGAAGCCACGAAGGGCATTGGGTCCTTGACTGTGATACTTAGATTTGAAATACATTCTGCACAGATGTCTCAGATAAATCTATATAGAATGGCATAGGACCTTGTACCTTGGATGATTTAATGTCTAAGAGAACATCCAGTCAAAAAGGGATAGTCAGTAGGATAAGGAAGATATTCGGTATGTATAGAAAGAAGAGTGAGTATAGGATTTGGACTAAAAGTTCTTTAGCAATAGGGTTTTGCATAGAGAGTGAATGTAAATGTCAGCACATATGAAGAGTCAGTGACAATGATGAACTGGGGAAAATATGTAGGAAAGCAGATATCAATAGAGACTTTAGAAAATCAGGCAATGTATAAAGTGAGTGATAGGATTAGACATTTTCGTCAGGCTTGAGGTTTAATATATAATCTTAGGACGAAAGAAATATGTAGTCACCAATAGCATTGACATTTGAGCTCATTAGGCAAACTGGACATGGATGTTTTTAATAATCGACACTTACTTTCCTTTAAGGCATTGGTACAATCATAAGAGTGAACTTTGCTTTTTGTGTCCAGAATATTACTGTGATAAAATGTATATGTAGATCAGGTGACATGAGTATTTCTTTCACCATTTCTGGGATCAATATTTTGAAAGCATGTAAAGTATTTTGGGGGTACAAATAGGTGTACCCAGTGTCTATGGATATAGAGATAATGCCTGAATAGAACATACTGTGAATAAATAATATAACTGGTTCCAACTTTAAATAATGGATTGAATTGATATTTGAAAATATATGCAAACTCTTATATTGATATACAATCGTTCATTCCAACCAGTTATATATCTAATGGTAATATTAGGGTTACGGTTTATCATGAAGAGTGTATGAGTTTTCCTTCAAAAGTGATTATGGAAATCGAAAATAATATGTTTGGAAAAAAGTCTCATGAAAAGACAAGTCAAGAAACCTGGAGGGATACATGTGTTCTGAAGCAGGAAGTGATTGAAAGTGAAAAAAAATGCATAAAAATTTATGATTTTGTGGATGAAATATATACACTATGATATGCATTAACTGAAGAAATATTAATGTACCAGTTTTGAATGAAAATGAACGTAAAAATACACATCATGTCCCATAGGTGTCTACTTGCATTGATGTTAAACTAGGTCAGTTACTGTAGAAATATTAGGATTTGTATGCACCATTCACTTAAGTTAGTTTTCAGTACTAAGAAACAAATATGTATTTCAGGTGGATGACTATTTCTGAGAATAATCTTGTGAAAAGTTGATTATAAATTCGCATATATGAACATGAATAAATATAGGGAGTGCAAATAAGACACATATATTTCTGATTTTGAAATATCTGGAGAGTGTGTGTATATATATATATATATATATATATATATATATATATATATACACACACACACACTAATACATTAAATAGTAGCAATATATATGCCATTCAAAATTTATCATGAAATATATATCATGAGCAGATCAAAAAATATTCATTTTACTTAATATGGATTAATGTATAATATTGTTACACTAGGAAGATCACCCCTTGGTCGAATTTTCAGTTTCAAAATGGTTTAGGAGAAGTGATCTCTTCTCACAATTTGTATCTGCCAAGTCAGCCACCTCACAAGAATGTACGTGTGATACCAGGTAAGATTCTATATGTGCATATAAAAATACATGTGCTGAATAGGCTACAGAGAAAGGGAGACAGGAATTCACATATTTTTTTAACTTTAAAAGCACATGGAGAATTATTTCAACAAAAAATTGACTCGATTTATAACTCTTACACTATATAATGCAAAATGCAAGTCCAACTATACACTATGCCTCCTCTGAACTGCTTGTATTTCTATTCTGTTTGATTAGTATCCTCCATCATATTACAATTAATTGTCAGAGTCTACTAGGGTATGGGTTAGTGTCAGGGATTCAATATTCCAAATGGAAAATTGGAAAATGAATTCTATGTGTATGCAAATATGTGCTAAACAAAAATCTTCCCACTCTCATCCAGAACAATGCCATGACATTACCTTCGAACCAAGTAAGACACAATTAGAGGAGAAGAGTTAGAAATTCTGTGAATACAAATCTGGAATGGAATATGCTAAGGAGTTCAGAAATTTGGAGGTGGTAGAGGAGTTTCCAAAAGTAAGGGACAAGGTAAACATTCCACAAACATGGAGCTCTGCTTGCCTAAAGACTTCTTGAGAAACTGCCTCTGAGGTTGGGCACTTGAAATATATGTTATTGTCAGTAGCTTCAGCTTCCTTTGTAGTAAGACCTTCAAAGCTGGGTCTGCATCTATGTGACCTGGAGGACATGGTTTCTTATTTTCCAATGAACATGAGGCAGCAGTGCTGAATTTGCTCTTTGTACGTAAACTGTTTCGTCTGGGGGCTAAGTGTCTCCCCGTCTGGACTCTGCAGCCATTTGATCATCCTCCAGTTTTCGTGGTGTTTCTTGCTGCTGTACTGGGAGTTTGGTGTTTGCTTCATGAAATACAAGGAGTTCATCTGGGACACAGTGCTAGAGGGAGTTGTGTCACATGTGGTGTGTCAGGGTCTACAAAATAATGCACCAACCAGGCTTCTATCCCACATAGCTTGCCCCCTTGACCATAGCACCTGATTCTGAACATTTCACTGAAACCTCTCCATATAACAAGCAACATTACATATAAAGATCTGCTGGCTGCACCATATCACTCACAAGCATTTTGGAAGCCAATGACAGATCCACATGGCACAACCACAGATTTTTTGTCACATGCCTTGCCACCACTGCTCTAGGCCCACTACTCAGCAGGGTCCAACTTACTGGCATCTCTGTTCTACACCATTTTCATAAAATCCAGTCAATCAAGGCACTGTCTGGTATACTAATGATCAGCAACAGGACATCCAAATGTTCTCCAGTGCCATCTGGTCATGGGAATTTCAAAAATGCCATGGTATTTATCTAGCCACTTTTCAAGGATGAATTTGGAGGCACTGTGGGTTCAAATTCATTTAGGAACCATTAAATGTTGTGGAAGCTCATTTCAATGAAAGCTCTGGAGAATTCTCACAGGCAAGGCTTCCCAAAGAGTGGCCAAAAGATCACATGAAATCAGGCGCATTGATGTCTACAATGTTAGGCCCATGTGTGTTTTGATTCTCAACTATGGCTACCTAGTGTTTCAGCATAAAATCATGTTGTATCCTGCCTGAGATTCCCAGTGCTCTGTGGAAAGCCACCCTGGGCCTAGATCTCATTTTCCAAGGGTGACTCTCATGCGTGGCCTCCTAAAATCCCAACACAATTCATGGCAACACATTTCTGAGGTCAGTTCCAGAACTCAGTCTCTAAGGGGAACCACAACAGAGTTCAACTCCAGGTGGACCCAGTCATCTCTTCCAACCACCACAAAATGAACACAATTAAAACAAAAAAAAAATCCGACATGGCACTCATCATCTTCCATATAGACACTCATCAGAACCTCTGTCTGGAGGTTTCCATGAGGGGCGCAGCCCAAAACAGTGTCCAAAATATGCTGCCTTGCCCCTCATGTGCCTAAAGTTAGGGTGGCCTGGACACCTTTCCTGTGAACCAAGAGTGATCAAAAATGCCTGCCCTTAATACTGCTCTGCTTCTCCAATATGAGGCTTACTGACTGTCGGGTATAGATTCTTTGTGTCAATTGGAGTCATGAGAAAACTCCAGCACCTTTGGGCTAGGCTCCACAGGTCTTTGAAGAACTCATTTGACCCAAAGGATCTCTATTCTCACTTGATGGATTTCAGGAACCTTATAGAAGAAGGCGAGAGACTTCATCCACAATGACTGCTATTTTGGCCATGTTAGTTTTGGATCCACACATGGTATCTTTCTTTAGATCCATCAAGTTCTGAGAATCTGAGCCACAGACTCACACAGTGCCAAGTGGCTGATTCAAACACACCCCTTTCTAAATCAATTAAACAAAGAGCCACAGGTGATGCCCATTAATTTCTGTTTGAAAACTGTTTTCTTCAGGCTTCACAAAGTGGTGGCCTGAGGGAAAGACCTTCCGGACATTTAGGGCAACAGAACCATAGATAAGCAAATGGCCCAAAGCAGGGTTTCTCTACTGAGATGTTCCTAGTCACACTGATATCTGAGTTTTCTGAGATGCTCGCCATTCCCTTCAGCTATCCAGTACATGTCCATGTCACAGAGTTTGGAGGTGGTACATATATTGGACATAAATCCATGAGTGTATTCTGGAGAGTGGCCAGAATTCAGGAAGAAAACAGGAACTTAGGAAGTTACTAGGTGTTGCCCATCCATTAGGCAAGCCGCAGTCCATTCATAAATTTGGGAGAATGAATGCTGGGAATATATTTACTAGACAGGACACATCCATTGATGAATTGTCTTTCCTAATGTCTACAACCACGGACACAGTGCGATACACAGACATAGAAATATCGCATTGTCAAACGACTTACTAGAAACAGTCCACTACAAATCAAACAAACCGCATTTTCTACTTATTCTCAAAACATGAGACAAAACCGCAAACTCACAACCACACCCACAAAGCACCTCCTTCCCCCAAGTTGGTCTTTGATTATCTGGAATTTCCTCTGACTTCTTGGCATACTATGACCCCTCGAAATGGCCTGTACTGTCTCATATCTGGTGTCTTTTCAACTCTTTGAAGTTTTCAGGAGCCAGTGATGAACCACTACCTGCTTTCTCAGGAAACACCCGTGTTCATAGCGTTCCTGGCATTTGGGCATTATCACATCAGTAGGTACCAAGAAGGTCTGACTCTGTCCTTGGTAATTCCAGTCAAGTGAGCCAACTGGGACTGGGACTGGGACTGGCTCTGGGTGCTTGGCTTCTGGATCCCAAGGTCAGAGAGTTACATCACCAAGGAAGAGAGGTGTAGTCACTTACTTTAGGAAGTGAATGAGGACTCTGCCTTGGCAACCACTTTGTCCTTATAGTTGCATCCAAGGGTCCCATTAGATGGTGGCTGCCCCTAATTCCTGTCACACTTTCACAAGTTAGAATAGACACCCGGGAACAGCTCTCCACACAGTCCTGGTCTGGTCCATTTTCTCTACATTAAGAACAGAGAACAGAGAGGCTGATTCAGACACAACCCTTCATCCTGACCAGGTTGTTTGCAATGGAAGATGACTTTTGCTCTCTCAGGTCCTTCATAGATGCCTATTCTCCAGGGATCACTTCTGCATGGACCTTTGAGGTTTTCAGCATGTGAAAGATCACCTACATTTTTGTATTGTAAGAACAACACTGTCCCAGCTCTTCTGTTAAGTGAGATTGTGGGAACAGTGTATGGTTAGGGTTAATAACATGTTCGATTTGGGTTAGGAATCATTCTGCTGAAAGAATAATGGTATTGGCAACCGGTGATATTTATAAAAATATAGACGTGAAATATAAGAATGAAAACAGAAATCTAGGTAAGATTTTAAGCCAGAAGGGCATTGGGCTCTTGATTGTGATACTTAGCTTTGAATTATGTTCTGCACATATGTCTCAGATAATTCGATAATCAATGGCATAGGATCTTGTACCTTGAATGACTGAATGTAGAAGAGAACTTCCACTCGAACAGGGAAAGTCAGTAGGATTAGCATGATAGTCGGTAGCTTTCAGAAGAAGAGTTAAAAGAATTTGCAGCTAAAAACCATCTCTTCAAAACATCCTCAGCAAAACATTACAGGAAGAGAAAATGGAAAATTACAAGGAAAACCAACAGTGGGAGATAGGACAGTAAAGGGGTGAAAATAATCAAAGAGAAAAACAAAACATGTTTAGTAACATAAATAAACAAATATGGCTGGAAGAACAACCGATATCTCAATAATAACCCTAGATGTTAATGGCCTAAACTTACCAATTAAGAGACACAATCTAGTAGAATGGATCACAAATCATGACCCAACAATATGCTGCAAACAGGAGACGCATTTTATAGGAAAAGACATATATAGACTGAAGGTGAAAGGTTGGGAAAAATCATATCATTCATATGGACTTCGGAAACAAACAGGAGTGTCCATACTCATATCAAGTAAAATAGATTTCAAGCCAAAGTTAATCAAAAGGCATAAAGAGGGACACTACATACTGCTCAAGGGAACCATACACCAACAAGACATAACAATCATAAATATATATGCCCCAAACATTTGTGAAGCTATGTTCATCAAACAAATTCTTCTCAAGTTCAAGAGTCTAATAGACCACCATACAATAATCATTGGAGATTTCAACACAGCTCTCTCACTACTGGACAGATCTTCCAAACAAAAGTTGAATAATGAAACTATAGAACTCAATACACAATTAATAATCCACTTATGAAATATATAGAATATACCACCCAACATAAAGCAGTTACACTTTTTTCTCAGCAGCACATGGATACTTCTCAAAAATAGAACATATATTATGTCACAGGGCAACTCTTAAACAATATAAAGGAGTAGAGATTATGCCATGCATCTCATCTGATCATAATGGAATGAAACTGAAAATCAACGATAAAAGAAATAAGGAAAAATCATGCATCACTTGGAGAATGAACAATAGGTTACTGAATGATCAATGGGTTATAGAAGACATCAAGGAGGAAATTTTAAAAATTCTTAGAGATAAATGAAAACACAGACACCACATATCGGAATCTACGGGACACCTTGAAACAGTTCTAATAACAAAATTCATTGATTGGAGTTCATTCCTTAAAAAAAGAAAAAAAAAAACAAATAAATTATCTCATACTTCATCTCAAAATCCTAGAAAAAGAAGAGGAAAACAACAGCAAAAGAAGTAGAAGGCAAGAAATAATTAAAATCAGAGCTGAAATTAATGAAATTGAAACAAAAGAAACAATTGAAAAAATTGACAACACTAAAAGATGGTTTTTTGAAAAAAATAAATAAAATCGACAGACCCTTAGCCATGCTAACAAAGAGAAGAAAAGAGAGAACTCAAATTACTAGCATTTGGGAGGAAACAGGCAGTATCACAACAGACACTTCAGAAATACAGAAGATAATCAGAAATTATTTTGAATCCTTATTCTTCAATAAAATAGAAGATAGTGAAGGCATCGATAAATTTTTTAAGTCATATGATCTGCCCACGTTGAGTCAGGAGGATATAGATAATTTAAACAGACCAATATCAATTGAGGAAATAGAAGAAACCATCAAAAGACTACCAACTAAGAAATGCCCAGGACCGGATGGGTATAGAGCAGAGTTTTACAAAACCTTTAAAGAGGAACTAATACCAATACTTTTCAGAAAAAATGCACAAATGCTCAACAAAATTGTGGCGAATCGGATACAAAAACATATCAAAAACTTATGCACCATAATCAGGTAGGATTCATTCCTGGTATGCAAGGCTTGTTCAATATACGGAAATCAATAAATGTTATTCACCACATCAATAGACTTATAAAATAAGAACCAAATGATCATCTCGATAGATGCAGAAAAATCATTTGACAAAGTACAGCATCCCTTTATGTTAAAAACTCTAGAAAAACTAGGGATAACAGGAACATACCTCAATATTGTTAAAGCAATCTATGCTAAACCTCAGGCTAGCATCATTCCGAATGGCGATAAATTGAAGGCATTCCCTCTAAAATTTGGAAGAAGATAGGGATGCCCTCTCTCACTACTTTTCTTCAACATATTTCTCGAAATACTGGCCAGAACAATTAGAGAGATTAAAGAAATTAAAGGCATAAAAATAGGAAAAGAAGAACGTAAACTATCACTATTTGCAAATGACATGATTCTATACTTAGAAGACGCAAAAGAATATACAAATAAACTATTAGAGCTAATAAATGAATTCAACAAAGTGGCAGGATATAAAATCAACAAGCATAAATCAAAGACACTCCTGTATATCAACAACAAATCCTCTGAAACGGAAATGAGGACAACCACTCCACTAACAATATCCTCAAAAAAAATTTAAATAAAATATTGGGAATCAACCTAAAAAAAGAGGTGAAAGACTTATACAATGAAAAGTACAGAACTCTAAAGAGAGAAATAGAAGAAGAACTTAGAGGACGGAGAAATATACCCTATTCATGGATAGGCAGAACTAACATCATCAAAATAGTGATATTACCAAAAGTTCTCTATATATTAAATGCAATGCCAATCAAAATCCCAATGGAATTTATTGTGCAAATAGATAAAGCAATTATGATATTCATATGGAAAAATAAAAGACCCAGAAGAGCAAAAACAACTCTAAGCAGGAAGTGTGAATAAGGCGGTATAGCTATTCCAGACTTCAAACTATACTACAAAGCAATAGTAACAAAAACAGCTTGGTACTGTTACCAAAACAGGCGGCTGGACAAATGGTACAGAATAGGAAACACAGAAACCAATCCACAAAACTACAACTATCTTATATTTGATAAAGGGGCTAAAAGCATGCAATGGAGGAAGGATAGCATCTTCAACAAATGGTGCTGGGAAAACTGGAAATCCATATGGAACAAAATAAAACTGAATCCATTTCTCTCGCCATGCCAAAAGTTAACTCAAAATGGATCAAGGAGCTTGATATCAAATCAGAGAGATGGCATCTGATACAAGAAATAGTTGGCTACGATCTACATACTGTGGGGTCGGGCTTCAAATTCCTCAATAGGACACCCATAGCACAAGAGTTAATAACTAGAATGAACAAATGGGACTTACTCAAACTAAAAAATTTTCTCTGCAAAAGAAACAATAAGAGAGGTAAATTGGTAGCCTACATCCTGGGAACAAATCTTTACTCTTCACACTTCAGATAGAGCCCTAATATCCAGAGTATACAAAGAACTCAAAAAATTAAACAATAAGAAAACAAATAACCCAATCAACAAATAGGCCAAGGACCTGAACAGACACTTCTCAGAGGAGGACATACAATCAATCAATAAGTACATGAAAAAATGCTAAACCAAACCCTCCCTAAGATACCATCTCACTCCATTAAGATTGGCAGTCATTATGAAGTCAAACAACAAGTGCTGGCGAGAATGTGGGGAAAAGGGTATACCTGTACATTGCTGGTGGGACTGCAAATTGGTGCAGCCACTTTGGAAAGCAGTATGAGATTTCTTGGAAAGCTGGGAATGAAATCACCATTTGAGCCAGCTACTCCCCTTCTCGATCTATTCCCTAAGACCTAAAAAGAGCATGCTACAGGGACACTGCTACATTGACATTCATAGCAGCACAATTCAAAATAGCAAGAATGTGGAACCAACCTAGATACCCTTCAATAGATGATTGTTTAAAAAAATGTGGCATTTATACACAATGGTGTATTACTCTGCATTAAAAATGATAAAATCATACAATTTGCAGGGAAATGGATGGCATTAGAACAGATTATGCTAAGTGAAACTAGCCAATCCCTAAAAAACAAATGCCAAAAGTTTTCTTTGATATAAGGAGAGTAAGTAATAACAGAGTTGGGAGGAAGAGCATGGAAAAAAGATTAACATTAAACAGGGGTGACAGATGGGAGGGAAAAGAAAAGAGAAGGGAAATTGCATGGAAATGGAAGGAGACACTTATAGTTATACAGAATTACATACAAGAGGATGTGAGGGGAAAGGGGAAAAAACAAGATGGAGAAATGAATTACAGTATATAGGGTAGAGAGAGAAGATGGGAGGGGAGGGGATGGGGGATAGTAGAGGATAGGAAAGGCAGCAGAATACAACAGACACTAGTATAGCAATATGTAAAACAGTGGATGTGTAACAGATGTGATGCTGAAATCTGCATATGGGGTAAAAATGGGAGTTCATAATCCACTTGAATCAAAGTGTGAAACATTACCTGTCAAGAAACAGGTAATGTTTTGAACAACCAACAATAAAAATTAAAGGAAAAAAATTCCATAGAGAACTATTTCAACTAAAAGTTGACTAGATTTATAACACCTACCCTTTATTATGCAAAAGCAAGTCCAAGTACACACCATGCCTCCTCTGAACGGCTTGTATTTCTATTCTTTTTCGGTTATTATTCTCCATCATAATAGGATTAGTAGTCAGAGTCTAGTAGGGTATGTGTTAGTGTCATTGATTCAGTATTTCGAATGGAAAATAGAAAAATTAATCCAATGTGTATGCAAATATGTGCTACACAAAAATCTTGTCACTCTCATTCAGAATAATGGCTTGACATTACCTTCGCCCCAAATAAGACACAATTAGAAGAGAAGAGTTAGAATATCTGTGAATACATATCTGGAATGGAAAATGCTCAGGAGTTCACAACCTTGGAGGTGGTAGAGGAGTTTCCAAAAGTGGGGACAGTGTACACACTCCACAAACATGGAGCTCAGTTGGCCTAAAGACTTCTTGAGAAACTGCTTCTGAGGTTCAGCACTTGAAATATACGGTGTTGTCAGGAGCCTTAGCTTTTTTTGTAGTGAGACCATCAAAGCTGGGTCTACATCTATGGGACCTGGAGGACATGGTTTAATATTTTCTAGTGAACATGAGTCAGCAGTTCTGAATTCTCTCATTGTAGGTAAACTGTGGCCACAGGGGGCCACAGAGACTCCCCGTGTGGACTGTGAAGCCATTTGGTCACCCTCCATTTTTCGTGGTGTTTCTTGCTGCTTCACTGGGAGTTTGGTATTTGCCTCATGAAATAAAAAGAATTGAAATGGGACACAGTGCTGGAGGGAGTTCTGTCACGTGTTGTGGATCAGGGTCTGCAGGAGAATGCACCAACCAGGCTTCTATCCCACATAGTTTGCCCCCTTGTCCATAGCAACCTGATTCTGAACATTGCCCTAAAGATTCTCCAAATAACAAGATGCGTTTACATATAAGGGTCTCCTGGCTGCACCACGTCAGTCACAAGCAATTTGGAAGCAATGGCAGATCCACATGGCCCCACCACATATGTTTTATCACAAACCTGCACAACACAGCTCGCGCCCTCAATTGAGCAGTCTCCAACTTATTGGCATCTCTGTTCTACACCATTTTCATGAAACCCAGTAAATCAAGGCACTACCTGGTACACTCATGATCAGCAACAGGGCATACAAAGGTTTTCCAGTGCCACCTGGTCATGGGAATTTCAAAAATTTCATGGTATTTATCTATCCATTTTTCAAAGTTGAAGTTGGTGGCACTGTGTGTCTTAATTCATTCAGGAACCATTAAATGGTGAGGAATCTCATTTCAGTGAAATCTCTGGAGGACATTCACAGGCAAGTCTTCACTAAAAGTGGCCAACAGTTCACATGAAGCCAGGCCCGTTGAGGTCTACAATGTAAGTTCTATCTGTGTTTTGACTCTCAACTATGGCTGCCAAGTCTTTCAGAATAAAATCATGTGATATCCTGGCTGAGATACCCAGTGGTCTGTGGAAAGCCACCCTGGGCCTAGATCTCAGTTTCCAAGGGGGACTCTCATAACACAATTCATGGCAATACTTCTCTGAGGTCAGTTCCAGAACTCAGTTTCTAAGGGAAAACACACCAGAGTTCCAGCCCAGGTTGACCTACACACCTCTTCCAACCCCCACACAAATGACCACAATTAAAACCAAAACAGTCCCACATGACCCTCATCTTATTCCATATAGACACTCATCTTAACCACTGGCTGGAGGTTTCCATGAGGGATGCAGCCCAAGACAGTGTCCAAAATAAGCTCCCTTGCCCCTCATTTGCCTAAAGTCAGGGTGGCCTGGACACCCTTCCTATGAACCAGGAGTAATCAAATAGGTGTGCCATTAATACTGCTCTTCTTCTCCAATTTGAGGCCTACTGACTGTGGCGTTTAGATTCTTTCTGTGAATTGGAGCCATGAGAAAACACAAGCACCTCTGGGCTAGCCTCTGCAGGGCTTTGAAGAAATCATTTGACCCAAAGGATACCGATTCTCACTTGATGGAGGTCAGGAACCTTACAGTGGAAGGCGAGAGACTTCATCCACAATAACTGCTATTTTGGCCATTTTGGTTTTGGATGCACACATGGGATCTTTCTTTAGATCCATCAGGTGCTGAGAATCTAAGCCACAGCCTCACACAAAGCCAAGTGGCTGATTCAGACACACCCCTTTCCAAAGCAATTAAGCAAAGAGCCACAGGTGAAGCCTACTCATTTCCATTTGAAAAATGTTTTCTTCAGGCTTCACAGAGGTGTGGCCTGAGGCAAAGACCTTCCTGACGTACAGGGGAACAGTACAAAAGGTAAGCAAAAGGCCCAAAACAGGGTTTCGTCACTGAGACTTTACTGGTCACACTGATATCTGAGTTTTCTGAGATGTTCGCCATTTCCTTCAGCTATCCAGTACATGGCCATGTCACAGAGCTTGGAGGTGGTACATATCTTGGACACCAAACCATGAGCCTATTCTTGAGAGTGGCCAGAATTTAGGAAGAAAACCAGAAGTATGGTCTATCTCTCATACATCCCCCTTAAGGACCTGATGATAATCTCTCCACCCAGACATTTGTCAGCTGGCTATAGGTCTTTCCTATTGGGATATCCCTGATGAAGAGGGTTACACTAAAATTCCATTAAATTCCTTCCATACCATAGATAATGGAAACAAACATTATGGATATAGGGACACGCGAGCCAGATGCAGGTTGGCTAGCCTAGATTACTATGTTTGCCCAGTGGACTATCAAAGCCATAAACAGTCACAGCTGTGTGGGGGAAAGCTGACTTCTTCTGTAAGTCATGGGGATGTCAGCATACAGGGACTGCGAGATGGAACCCAAACTCCTCATCAAATTTTGTACACAATATTGGCATTATTACCAATTAGATAACCAAAGCTGATGGCCCACAGAGGGGTCTCTAGATCCTCAAATTCTGCGTGACCATTTAAACTTCTGCAAGTGCTAAAAAGGGTGAAAGCAGATTCCCCTATGTGGAGGCCTTTTTCCTCCTTTGCTCACATCCTGAACTATGCTTCTCCAATAGATGCTCACCCTCAGCCTTCTACTCTAGACTCTCTGCTGTCACTCCCACATCAGCAACTTAATTTCTTCCCTCCAATTAATAGATCAAAAACCCAAACCTCTGCTGGATCTCAGACCATTGCCCCCCTTGCTGAGGTAGCAGCTACTGAGGTACCCCACTCACTCACTCCTCTCTTTTCCTGTCAGTGCCCGCACCGGGTCCCAACACGTCCTCTTACCAGCTAAACCAAATCTCAAACCAGCTGAGAAGAACCCTCAGACCACTATCCAAGATGAAGTGAAGATGGCCTTTAATGTTGCTTTGTCATCACTGAAAACAGGTTACTAAGAATTTAAAGTCCCTCACAGGCTTTTTGGTATACTCACTCCCGTTTCCCCCTCTGTTCTACATGTTCTACTGCTCATGTTTTTGTTGCTAGGAAGATCCCAAAACCCATGCCCATTATTCTTTTACATCTCTCCTTCCTCATTCTCAGATCCAAGGAGCTACTCTCAGCCCTGCATCCCCGTCTTCCTTCTCTGTACCAGGCCCATGGAAAAGTCTTAACTGACATTCTCCAGGAGTCTTCACCATGGCTGCCTATGGGACTTTCAAGAAAAGAGTCCCTATAAAAGAGTTCAGTGTAGATAAACATCCTCTTTTTGTCTTGACCTGGTCTACTTGGCAACTGGCTAAAAAATCAGCACTCCTGAGCTAGACACACCCTTACTAGTTTTTCACAAAAAATGTAAACAAGGTCCCTGCCAATGACAGCATTTTGGCCATTTTGGTTTTGGATGCGCACTATGGATCTTTCTTTAGATCCATCAGGTGGTGAGAATCTAAGCCACAGCCTCACACAGGGCCAAGAGGCTGATTCAGACACATCCCTTTCCAAAGCAATTAAGCATAGAGCCACAGGTGATGCCCATTGATTTTCATTTGAAAAGTGTTTCTTCACGGTTCACAAAGGGTTGCCTGAGGCAGAGACCTTCCTGACATTCAGGTCAACAGAACAGTAGGTAAGCAAAAGGCCCAAAGCAGGGTTTCTCCCTGAGACTTGCATAGTCACACTGATATCTGAGTTTTATGAGATGCTCGGCATTCCCTTCAACTATCCAGTACATGGCCATGTCACAGAGCTTGAAGGTGGTACACATCTTGGACACAAAACCATGAGCCTATTCTGGAGAGTGGCTAGAATTTATGAAGAAAACCAGAACATAGAAAGATAGCAGGTGTTGCCCATAGATAAGGCAAGCTGCAGTCCATTCATAAATTACGCAGGATGAATCCTGGGAAGCGTATAACAAGACAGGACACATTCATTGATGCATTCCCTATTCTAATGTCTACAACAACGGACACAGTGAGATATTCAGACATAGAAAGACTCGCCTTCTCAAAGGACTTACTAGAAACAGTTCACTCCAAATCAAACAAACCGCCTTTCCTATCTATTCTCAGAACATGAGACAAAACCACAAACCCACATCCACACCCAAAAAGGCACCTCCTTCCACCAAGTAGGTCTGTGACTAGGCGCAGTGTCCTCAGACTGGGGGCCATATTATGTTCCCCTGAAATGGCCTGTCCTGTCTCAGATCTGGTCTCCTTTTCCAACCGTGTGAAGTTGTCAGGAGCCAATATTGAGCCACTAACTGCTTTCTCAGGAAATCCCCTCTTCTGAGCTATCCTGGCATTTGGTCATCCTCACATCGGTAGGTGCCAAGAAAGACTGACTCTGTTCTTGGTAAATCCAAACAAGTGAGACCACTGGGACTGGGACTGGGCCTGGCTCTGTGTTCCTGGCTTCCTGGATTCCACGTTCAGAGATTTATATCACCAAGGTAGTAAGGTGATGTCACTTCCTTCAGAAACTGAGTGAGGACCCACTGCCTTGGCAACCAATTTGTCCTAACAGTTGCTTCCAGAGTCCCATGGAGGCTGCCCCTAATTCCTGTGACACTTTCACAAGTTAGAATCATATATTAACCATAGGCACCCAGGTACAGCTCTCCACACAGGCCTGGTTTGGTCCATCTTCTCTACATTAAGAAGAGAGAGGCTGATTCAGACACAACCCTTAATCCTGACCAAGTTGTTTGCCATGGAAGAGGACTTTTGCTCTCTCAGGTCCTTCATAGCTGACTATATCTTGTGCAGAGATCATTTCTGCATGGACCTTTGAGGTTCTCAGCAGGTCGAAGATCCCACTCATTCCTGTATTAGAAGACCAACTCTGTTCATACTCTTCTGTAAAGTTAGGTTGAGCGAACAGTGTATGGTTTGGGTTAATAACATGTTCAATTTGGGTTAGCAATCATTCTACTGGATGAATAATGGTGTTGGGAACTGCGATATGTATAAGACTATAGAGGTGAAATATATGTATGAAAACATAAATCCAAGTATTATTTGTAGCCCAGAAGGGCATTGGGCCCTTGATTGGGATACTTAGCTTTGTATTACGTTCTGCACAGATGCCTAAGATGAATCCAAATACAATGGCATAGGACCATGTACCTTGGGTTTTTTAATGTCAAAGAGAACATCCAATCAAAAAGGGATAGTCCATAGGAATAGGAAGATAGTCGGTAGGTTTATGAAGAAGAGTGAATATAGGATTTGGAACAATTGTTCATTAGCAATAGGGTTTCGGTTAGAGAGTGAATGTAAATGTTGGAACATGTGAAGAGTCAGTCACGAAAGTGAATTGGGGAAAATAATTAGGAAAGCAGATATCAACAGAGACATTACGACATCAGGCAAAATATAAAGTACGTGATAGGATTAGACATTTTTGACAGGGTTGAGTTTGAATATATAATCTTAAGAAGAAACAAATATGTAGGCACCAATCAGATTGACATTTGCGAGCATTAGGCAAACTGGACATGGATGTTTTAGTAATCCATGTTTACTTTCCATTTAGGCTTTGGTACAATTATAAGTGTTACCTTTGCATTTTGTGTCTAGAAAATTACTGTGATAAAATGTATTTGTTGATCAGGTGACATGAGAATTTCTTCCACCATTTCTGGGAGCAATATTTTGAAGACGTATAAATTAGTATTGGGGTTACAAATAGGTGTACCCTGTGTCTATGAATATAGAGATAATGCATGAATAGACCATACAGTGAATAAATAATATAACTGGTTCCACTTTAAATAATGGATTGAATTGATTTCTGAAAATATATAAGAAATCTTTTATTGATATACAATCATTCATTCCAACCAGTTATAATCTAGTGGTAATATTAGGTTTAGGGTTTATCTTGAAGAGTGTGTGAGTTTGCGTCAAAAGTGTTAATTGAAATCGAAAGTAATGTGTTTTTAAAGAAGGCTCATGAAAAGACCAGTCAAGAAACATGGAGGTATACATTTGTTCTGAAGCAGGAAGTGATTCAAAGTGAAACAAATCCCTACAAATTTGTGAACTTGTGGATGAAATATATATTCTATAATGTGCATGAGCTGAAGAAATAGTAATGTACCAGTATTTAAAAAAAATAAAGGTCAAAATACACATTATGTCCCATAGGAATTTATTTGCTTTGATGTTAAACTGAGTCAGTTACTGTAGAAATATTAGGATTTTTATGAACCATTCAATGAAGTTAATTTTCAGTACTAGGAAACAAATATGTATTTCAGGTGGATGAATATTTCTGATAATAATCTTGTGAAAAGTTGATTATAAATCCACATACGTGAATATGAATGAACTTAGGGAGTGTATAATAAGACACATATATTTCATATTTTGAAAAACCTGGATAGTGTGTATATATATATACACAAACTCACACACAGACACACATACACATTAAAAACTAGCAATATATATGTCAATAAAATTCACCATGAAATATATATCATCCACAGGTCCAAAAACTTTTATTTTACTAAACATGGATTTATATTTAATGATGTTCATCTAGGAAGCTCACTAATAGGTAAAATTATAAAACATGAGCCTACTCTGAAGAGTGGCCAGAATTCACAAAGTAAACAGGAACTTAGGAAGGTAGCAGGTGTTGCCCATCGATAAGGCTAGACACAGTCCATTCATAAATTGGGCAGGATGCATACTGGGAATTATTCTACTAGACAGGACACATCCATTGATGCATTCTCTTTTCAAATGTCCACAACCACGGAAAAGTGGGATACACACACATAGAAACACACGACTTGTCAAAGGACTTTCTAGAAACAGTCCAGTCCAAACCAAACAAACTGCCTTTCCTAACTATTCTTAGAAAATGAGACAAAACCACAAACTCACACCCACACCCACAAAGGCACCTGCCTCCCCCAAGTAGGTGTCTCACTATATGGAGTGTCCTCTGACTGGTGGGCCATACAATATTTCCCCAAAATGGCCTGTCCAGTCTCAGATCTTGTCTTCTTGGCCAACTCTTTGAGGTTGTCAGTAGTCAGTGGTGAGCCACTACCTGCTTTCGCAGGAAAGGCCCCTCTTCAGAGCTTTCCTGCATTTGGCCATCCTCACTTCACTAGGTACCAAGAAAGACTGACCCTGTCCTTGGTAAATTCAAACAAGTGAGACCCCTGAAACTGGGACTGAAACTGGCTCTGGGTGCCTGGCTTCCTGAATCCCAAGTTCAGAGAGTTCCATCACCAAGGAACTGAGGTGAGGTCACTTCCTTCATGAGGTGAATGAGGTCACTGACTTGGCAACCAATTTGTCCTAACAGTTGGTTCCAAGGGTCCCATGAGATGGAGGCTGCCTGTACTTCCTGTAAGACTTTCACAAGTTAGAATGGTTCATTAACCATAGGCAACCAGGAACAGCTCTCCAGACAGGCCTAGTTGGTCCACCTTCTGTACATTGAAAAGAGAGAGGCTCATTCAGACACATCCCTTCATCCTGACCAAGTTGTTTGACATGGAAGATGACTTTTGCTCCCTCAGTTCCTTCATAGCTGCCTACATCTCCTCCAGGGATTATTTCTGCATTTACCTTTGACATTCTCAGCAGGTGGAAGATAACTTACATTCCTGTATTGTAAGACCAACTTTGTGCCTGCTCTTCTGTAAAGTTAGATTGAGGGAAAAGTGTATGGTTAGGGTTAATAACATGTTCGACTTGGGTTAGGAATCATTCTGCAGGATGAATAATGGTATTGGGAACCTGCAATATTTATAAGAATATTGAGGTGAAATATAAGTATGAAAACAGAAATCTAGGTAAGATTTGAAGCCCAGAATGACATTGAGCCCTTCATGAGGATACTTACCGTTGAATTACGTTCTGTACCAATGTCTCAGATAAATCGATATACAGTGTCATAGGACCTTGTACCTTGGATGATTGAATGTAGCAGAGAACATTCAGTCAAACAGGGATTGTCGGTAGGCATGGGAAGATATTCGGTAGGTTTAGAAAGAAGAGTGAGTATAGTTTTTTAGCAAATGTTCTTTAGCAATACTTTCTCGGGGAGAGAGTGAGTGTAAAGGTCACCACATGTGAAGAGTCAGTCAATGATGAACTGGAAAAAATATGTAGGAAAGAAGATATCAATAGAGACATTAGGAAATCAGGCAAAGTAAATAGTGAGTGATAGGATTAGGCATTTTCAACAAGCTTGAGTTTGAATATATTATCTTAAAAAGAAACAGGTATGTAGTCACCAATAGGATTGATATTCGAGAGCATTAGGAAACCTGGACAAGGATGTTTTTAGGAATCCATGCTCACTTTCCATTTAGGCTTTGGTATAATCCGAAGTGTAAACTTTGAATTTTGTGTCCAGAATATTACTTTGATAACATGTATATGTAGATCAGGTGACATGAGTAATTCTTCCATCATTTCTGGGAGCAAAATTTGAAGACGTAAAAATTAGTATTTTGGGTAAAGAGAGGTGTAGCCTGTGTCTATGAATATAGAGATAATGCATTAATATACCATACATTGAATAAATAATAAAACTGGTTACAACTTTAAATAATGGGTTGAATTGATATGTGAAAATATACAGGAATTCTTATATTGATATACATACATTCATTCCAACCAGTTATACATCTAATAGTAATATTAGGGCTATGGTTTATCATGAATGGTGTGTGAGTTTGCTTCAAAAGTGATTTTGGAAATCGAAAATAATGTGTTTGGAAAGAAGTCTCATGAAAAACCAGTCAAGAAATCTCGAGTAATATATGTGTTCAGAAGCAGGAAGTGATTGAAAGTGAAACAAATGCCTATAAACTTGTGAACTTGCAGATGAAATATATATCCAATGGTGGGCATAAACTGAGGAAATAATAATGAACCAGTGTTGAATAAAAATGAACTTCAAAATACACATCATGTCCCATAGGAATCTACTTGCATTGATGTTAAACTGGGTCAGTTACTGTAGAAATATTAGGATTTGTATGCACCATTCACTGAAGTTAGTTTTCAGTACTAGGAAACAAATATGTATTTCAGGTGGATGAATATTTCTGAGAATAATCTTGTTGAAAGTTAATTATAAATTCACATAGATGAACAAGAATGAATTAATAGAGTATGTATAAGACACATATATTTCATATTTTGAAAAATCTGTAGAGTGTATATATATATATCACTCAAACAGAAATTAAAAATAAATACATATATGCCAATCGAAATTCATCATGAAATATATATAATCCACAGATGCAAAATATGTATTTTACTGAACATGGATTTATGTATAATGTTGTTAAACTAGGAAGATCACCCATAGGTTTTATTTTCAGTTCCAACAGCGTTTATGAGAAGTGCTCTCTTCTCACAATTTATATCTGCCAATTCAGCCACCTCACAAGAGGTAGGATTCTATATGTGCATATAAAAATACATGTGTTGAGTAGGCTACAGAGAAAGGGAGACAGGAATTCACATATTTGTTAACTTTAAAAAATCATGGGTTTGGGGCTGGGGATGTGGCTCAAGTGGTAGCGCGCTCACCTGGCATGCATGCGGCCCAGGTTCGATCCTCAGCACCACATACAAACAAAGATGTTGTGTCCGCCGAGAACTGAAATAAATAAATAAAAAAAATCGTGGGAAACTCTTTCAACAAATAATTGACTAGATTAATAACTCCTACCCAATATCATGCAAAAAGAAAATCCAACTATACACATGCCTCTTCTGACCTGCTTGTATTTCTATTCTGTTTGGGTTATTTTTCTCCATCATATTAGGATTAGTAGTCAGATCCTAGTAGGGTATGGGTTAGGGTCAGGGATTCATTATTTCGAATGGAAAATTGGAAAATTAATCCAATGTGTATGCAAATATGTACTACCCAAAAAAACTTCCTACTCTCATCCAGAACAATGGCTTGACATTACCTTCGAACTAAGTAAGACACAATTACAGGAGAAGAGTTATAAAATCTGTGAATACATATCTAGAATACAAAATGCTCAGGAGTTCACAATCTTGGAGGTGGAAGAGGAGTTCTAAAAGTGAGGGACAGGGTAAGCACTCCACAAATATGGAGCTCTGTTGGCCTAAAGACTTCTTAAGAAACTGCCTCTGAGGTTGGGCACTTGAAATATATGTTGTTGTCAGGAGCTTTAGCTTCCTTTGTACTGAGACCATCAAAGCTGGGTCTGCATCTATGTGACCAGGAGGATATGGTTTCTTATTTTCCAGTGAACATTAGGCAGCAGTACCGAATTCTGTCTTAGTAGGGAAACTGTGGCCACTGGGTCTAACTGTCTTCCTGTGTGGACTTTGAAACCATTTGGTCATCTGCGACTTTTCGTGTTGTTTCTTGCTGCTTCTCTGGGAGTTTGGTATATGTTTCACGAAATACAAGGAGTTCAACTGGGAAAGAGGGTTGGAGGGAGTTCTGTCACATGTGGTGGGTCCTGGTCTGCAGGAGAATGCATCAACCATGCTTCTATCCCACATAGCTTTCCCACTTGACTGCAGCACCTGATTCTGAACATTGCCCTAAAACCTCTCCATATAACAAGATGCCTTTACATATAATGGACTCCTGGCTGCACCCTGTCAGTGACAAGACATTTGGAAGCCAATCGCAGATCCACATGGCCACATCACAAGAGTTTTATCACACAACTGCACACCATGACTCTAGACCCACTACTAAGTATGCTCCAACTTACTGGCATCTCTGTTCTACACCATTTTCAGGAAACCCAGTCAATCAAGGCACTGTCTGGTATACTCATGTTCAGCAACAGGACATCCAAAGTTTTTCAGTGCCATGTGGTAATGGGAATTTCAAAAATTTCATGGTATTTATCTAGCCATTTTTCACGGATGAAGTTGGAGGCCCTGTGGGTTTCATTTCATTCAGGAACCATTAAATGGTGAGGAAGATCATTTCAATGAAAGCTCTGCAGAACTCTTACAAGCAAGGCTTCCCAAAGAGTGGCCAAAAGGTCACATGAATCCAGGCGCATTGAGGACTAAATGTGAGATCCATGTGTGTTTTGACTCTCAAATATGGCTGAGAATTCAGTCAGAATAAAATCATGTGATATCCTGGCTGAGATACCCAGTGCTCTGTGGAAAGCCACCCTGAGCATAGATCTCAGTTTCCAAGGGTGAATCTCATGCGTGGCCTAATAAAATTCCAACAAAATTCATGGTAATACTTCTCTGAAGTCAGTTCCAGAACTCTGTCTCTAAGGGCAAACACACCAGAGTTCAAGCCCAGGTGGACCTAGTCAACTCTTCCAACCACCACACAAATGACCACAATTAAACCAAAATACTCCCACATGGCCCTCATTTTCTTCCATATAGACACTCTTCATAACCTCTGGCTGGAGTTTTCCATGAGGGGCGCAGCCCTAGACAGTGTCCAAAATAAGCTCCCTTGCCCCTCATTTGTCTAATGTCAGGGTGAAATGGACACCCTTCCTGTGAACCAGGAGTGATCAAATAGGCCTGCCATTAATAATACTCCGCTTCTCTAATTTGAGGCCTTCTGATTGTGGTGTTTAGATTCTTTATGTGAATTGGAGTGATGATAAAAGCCAAGCACCTATAGGCTAGCCTCTGCAGGGCTTTGAAAAACTCATTTTACCCAATGGATCATTATTCTCACTTTATGGAGGTCAGGAACCTTACAGAGAAAGGCGAGAGACTTCATCTACAATGACAGCAATTTTGGCCATTTTGGTTTTGGATGCACACATGGGATCTTTCTATAGATCCATCACATGCTGCGAATCTAAGCCACAGCCTCACATAGGGCCAAGAGGCTGATTCAGACACATCCCTTTCCAAAGCAATTAAGCAAAGAGCCACAGATGATGCCCATTCATTTCCAATTAAAAACTGTTTTCTTCAGGCTTCACAAAGGGTTGGCCTGAAGCAAAGACCTTCAGGGAAACAGAACTCTATGTAAGCAAAAGGCCCAAAGCAGGGTTTCTCCACTGAGACTTTCCTGGTCACACTGATATCTGAGTTTTCTGAGATGCTTGCCATTCCCTTCAGCTATCCAGAACATGGCCATGTCACAGAGTTTGGAGGTGGTACAAAACCATGAGCCTATTCTGAAGAGTGGCCAGAATTCAGGAAGAAAACAGGAACTTAGGAAGATATTAGGTGTTGCCCATTCCTAAGGCAAGCCACAGTCCATTCATAAATTGGGCAGGATGAATGCTGGGAAGCTTTCTACTAGACAGGGCACATCCATTGATGCATTCTCTTCTCTACTGTCTACATCAAGGGACACAATGGGATACACACACATAGAAAAACTCGCCTTGTCAAACGACTTACTAGATCAGTCCCCTCCAAAACAAACAAACCGCCTTTCCTACCCATTCTCAGAACATAAGATAAAACCACAATCTCACACCCACACCCAAAAAGGCATCTCCTTCCCCCAAGTAGGTTTGTGACTGTCCGGAATGTCCTCTGACTGGTGGGCCATACAATGTTACCCCAAAATGGCCTGTCCTGTCTCAGATCTGATCCCGTTGGCCAACTCTGTGAAGTTGTCAGGAGCCAGTGGTGAGCCACTTCATACTTTCTCAGGAAAGGCCCCTCTTCAGAGCTCTCCTGGCGTTTAGCCATCCTCACATGAGTAGGCACCAAGAAATACTGACTCTGTCATTGGTAAATCCAAATAAGTGAGCCCACCTGGACTGGAACTGGGACTGGCTCTGTTTGCCTGGCTTCCAGGATCCCAAGTTCAGGGAGTTCCATTACTAAGGAAGTTAGGTAGGTCACTTCCATCAGGAACTGTATTAGGTCACTGTCTTGGCAACCACTTTGCCCTAACAGTTGCTTCCAAGGTTCCCATGAGATGGAGGCTGCCCCTACTTCCTGTGACACTTTCACAAGTTAGAATGGCATATCAACCATAGGCACCCAGGAACAGCTCTCTACACAGGCCTGGTTTAGTCCATCTTCTCTACATTAAGAAGATAGATGTTGATTCAGACACATCCCTTCTTCCTGACGAGGTTGTTTGCCTTGGAAGATGACTTTTTCTCTGTCTGGTCCTTCATAGCGGCCTACATCTTCTTCAGGGATAATTTCTGCATGGACCTTTGAGGTTCTCAGTCCGTGGAATATCCCCTTTATTCCAGTATTATAAGACCAACTCTGTACCTGCTCTACTGTAAAGTTAGATTGAGGAAAGAGTGTATGGTTAGGGTTAATAACTTCTACAATTGGGTTAGGAATCATTCTGCGGGATGAATAATGGTATTCTGAACCTGTGATATTTATAAGGATATATAGGTGAAATATAAGTAGGTAATCAAAAATATAGGTAAGCTTTGGAGAACAGAAGGACATTGGGACCTTGATTGGGATACTTAGCTTTGAATTATATTGTGCAAAAATGTCTCCGATAAATCAATATACAATGACATAGGTCCTTGTACATTGGATGATTGAATGTAGAAGAGAACATCCAGTCAAAAAGTGATAGTTGGTAGGAGTAGGAAGCTAGTCAATAGGTTTAGAAAGAAGAGTGAGTATAAGATTTGGACCAAAAGTTCTTTATCAATAGGGTTTCAGGTAGAGAGTGAATGTAATTGTCAGCACATGTGAAGAGTCTGTCACAATGATGAACTGGGGAAAATATGTAGGAAAGCAGATATCAATAGAGACATTAGGGAATCAGGCCAATTATAAAGTGAGTGATAGGATTAGACATTTTCAACAGCCTTGAGGTTGAATATATAATCTTAGGAAGAATGAAATATGTAGTCACCAATAGGTTTGACATTTGAGAGCATTAGATGTTTTTCATAATCCATGCTCAATTTCCATTTAGGCTTTGGTACAAACATAAGTGTGATCTTTGTATTTTTGTCCAGAATATGACTGTGATAAAATGTATATGTAGATCAGGTGACATGACTATTTCTTCCACCATTTCTGGGTGCAATATTTTGAAGACATATAAATTAGTATTGGGGATACAAATAGGTGTACCTTTGTCTATCAATATAGAGATGATGCATGAATAGACCATACTGTGAATAAATAATATAACTACTTCCAACTTTAAATACTGGATTAAATTGATATCTGAAAATATACAGGAAATCTTACATTGATATACAATCATTCATTCCAACCAGTTATACATCTAATGGTAATATTAGAGTTATGTTTTTTCATGAAGAGTGTGTGAGTTTTGCTTCAAAATGATTATAGAAATCGAAAATAATGTTTTTGGAAAGAAGTGTCATGAAAAGTCCGGCCCGGAAATCTGGAGGAATACATGTGTTTTGAAGCAGAAAGTGATTGATAGAGAGACAAATGCCTATAAATTTGTAAACATGTGGATAAATATGTATTCTATGATATGCATAAACTGAAGAAATACTAATGTACCAGTGTTGAATAAATATGAACGTCAAAATATACACTTTGTATCATAGGAATCTACTTACATTGATGTTAAACTTGGTCAGTTACCATTGAAATATTAGGATTTGTATGCACCATTCACTGAAGTTAGTTTTTAGTACTTGGAAACAAATATGTATTTCAGGTGGATGAATATTTCTGAGAATAATCTTGTAAAAAGTTGATTATAAATACAAATACATGAACATGAATGAATTTACGGAGTGTATAATAAGACATATATTTCATATTTTGAAATATCTGGAGATTTATATATATATATATATATATATATATATATATATATATATATATATATATATATATATACAAAACACACACACAAACATTAAAAAGTAGCAATGTATATGCCAATTGAAATTCATTATTAAATATATATCATCCACAGACGCAAAACTACTTATTTTACTAAAGATGGATTTATGTATAATTTTGTTAAACTAGGAACCTCACCCATAGATTGAATTTTCAGTTCCAACCGTGTTTAGAAGGAGTGATCTCTTCTTACAATTTGTGTCTGCCAAGTCAGCCACCTCACAAAAATGTACGTGTGATAAAAGGTAGGATTCTCTATGTGCATACAAAAATACATGTGCTGAATAGGCTACAGAGAAAGGGAGACAGGAATTCACATGTTTGTTACCTTTAAAAACACATGGAGAACTATTTCAATTAAAAATTGACTAGATTTATAACACCAACCCTTTATCATGCAAAATGCAAGTCCAACTATACACCATGCCTCCTCTGAATGGCTTGTATTTCTATTCTGTTTGGGTTATGTTTCTCCATCATATTCGATTAGTAGTCAGAGTCTAGTAGGTTTTGGGTTAGTGTCAGGGTTTCAGTATTTCGAATGGAAAATAAGATAAGGAATCCAATGTGTATGCAAATATGTGCTATACAAAAATCTTCCCTCTCTCATCCAGAAAGATGACTTGACATTACCTTTACCCCAAGTAAGACACAATTAGAGGAGAAGAGTTAGAAAAATCTGTGAATACATATCTGGAATGAAAAATCCTCGGGAGTTCACAACCTTGGAGGTGGTAGAGGAGTTTCCAAAAGTAAGGGACAGGGTTGATAGACCCAACCTGATCTTTTATTAAAATTGGGAGCCATCTTGCCACAAAGCCATGAAAAGCTAATTTTGGCTTTACTATAAATTACTGCAGTTTCTGAAACTGTTTGGAATATCTGTCCGTGCCTTAAACTCACCCATGCCTATCTCTCTGACCAGATAGCAGCCCTCTCTGAAACTGTAATGACACATCATACTTTTTTGCCTTCCCTGGCCAGACAACGACCCTCTCTGAGGTCTAATGGTCATCATAATTTCTGATGTTGGGGCCAGCAAAAAAAAAGTAAACTACATTTATTGTGATGCTTTTCAAAGTTCTGTTATCTGTAATCCCCCTTTTCTGTAACTTTCTGGGCTATATAGCTGGGCTGTAGGAAAGGTGGGGTTGCTGTCTTGTTCCCGCCGTTTTGTGAGGGAGAGGCAGGCCCGCCGGTTTAAATAATAAACTTGCCTTAATTTGATTTTAATTGGAGTCAGTGGTCTTTTCTTTCATCCTGGTCTAACATTTTGCAGTTCCCCAGGAAGATGACCCTGCCGGAACAGATCACAAGACCAGACTGTTTGAAATTCTGAAGCTGGCCTTGCCTCCAGGGCTCCCTGCTACAGAGCCACTCTAGGGGATGCTCAACTTGAGATGTTTCAACGCCTTGGAATGAGACTTTGGTCCAGGGAGCACTGCCATGAACGACTGGACTTTAACTATTATCAAGCACCTGGTGGAGGAGGCCTCCATATGTAAGTGGCACCTTTATAACATCTGATATCTGGTTAAGGGAGATCTCTTCTGATGACAGAGAGGAGGCCTGGGGAGGTTCACATATACCACTGTCTGGGACACTAATGAGAATCATGCTGTCTTCTGTTCTGTTATGTAGGGAATTCCGCTAGATGGGTAGAGAGGTGCAGATGGGCATGCACGTGGTTTTTCCTAGGTGCTTTAGCAAGACGTTGCATTGCTCCTCTGCTTTTCTGTTTTGGTGCCGGGTTTCTTTTGTTTTCTGTTTTGTTCTGTGTTCTATATGTTTTTTGTTTGTTTGTTTTTGTGCGTTTTGTTGTGTGATTTCTGTGGTAAAAACTTAAGGATATTGGTCATGAAAATGGGTAATAAACCAAGTAAGCGTGACACCTTTTTGGACTGTGTTTTAAGGAACTGTGATAAACTTTACACCCCTTTGTTAGGCAGGATAAGAGAAGCCCCTAGTTGGCTACCTGGAGCACACCCACTGCACAGGGCAATGCCTGCTGGGGACCTAAAGCTGAGTATCTCCCAGATTAACAAGTGAAACTCCTTTAAAACCACTTGTACCTCCAGATCAAGAAAGTCATAACCTTTGGGCAGAGTCCCCTGTGTTTCTCCTTTGTTAGCAAAGCAATAAACCTCCCTCTTTATTATTCTCAAAACCCCTGTTCTCATTATTAAATTGGCATTAATTGGCTGCAAGGTCAGGAACCGAACTTTAAGTTACAAATTTTGATAAAACATGCCCCCCCCCGCCCCGGAACTTTTTGAGAGCTGACTACTGATATGTTAGGAGATGGAGCATGCTTTGGGTGGAACCGAACCAGAGGAGCTAATCCTGTGAGTAAAAAGAGGGACTGAGGGACTCCCAGCAGCTGCCAAAGCCCTGTTGCTTCAGGGAATTCCCTCCTTCCTTCCCTACACTGTAAGGATTATGCAAAGTCTGTCTTCTTAACAAAGAGAAAAAGAAAAAGGGGATACTAAATTCAGTAAAGTCACCATGGAGACCCTTGATTTTACATTTCAGATTGCCCCTCTGTAAAAACATCTGGTCTGTTTGTGGGGACATCTATGGTGCCACTGGTGTAGGAGATTTTTCTCTTATCTGCTCTGTTTTAAAGGCTTCTGTCTGTCAGCCATAGTCTGGAGCTCCCTTCTGTCTGTCTTGTGTCTTTGTTTCTGGCCCTTTAAGACATGTGCAATAATGTGTTGATATTATAAATTGTTTCTTGGGAATGATCTTAGCTGAATGTGTGTCTAAATGATGATGTTTAATTGTAACAATCTGGTATCTGAATGGGTTTTTGAAGCATTGCACAATACTGAAGTTAAAAGTCAGGTTTAGGTAATTGTTTAGTTTTTGATTTCAGATAATTTATGCCAGAGAACTTGAATACTTAGAATGGAAAACTAAAGAACTCTACTTCCAAGTTGGCAAGTAAATTCCCAATCATTCAGTCTTTTTTTCAGCAATTTTGAATTGGGTAGCCTGGGAAAATGTCACTGTGTGTACCAGTGCATTAATTTAGACAAGGATAGTAAATCATTTTATGATATCTGTTGACAAAACAATATGTAAAGATATAAAATTTTGTGAATTGTATCTTAAACTTGTTTCATAATTTTCAACATCCTAACCTGAAAATTATGGTTAAAATGTCTTTGGCCTGATGTGTCTGCTCTGAATAGCAGTTTTTTCCTGCTCCTTCCAGACCTCAGCCAGGACTTATTTTGAAATGCAAAAAAAAGAAGCCTGCAAGCTCAGTAGGAGACTCATTTGAGGCCTAAGGGGGGAAAAAAGGCAAATTGTATGTTTTTTACTAATTACTGGCCAGTCATTTTTTCTAGGACTCTTATTTTTTTCCTTAGATATTTTATTTTGTTTTTTTAGCTCATGATTTTGATCCTATAGACCTAAGTTAATGTTTTTCTGATCAGTTCCATCTTTGACCAACTCTGGAGTTTATGACACATTGCAATGCAGATTTCATCTGCAAAAAGCTATAAGACCTTTACTATTTTTATGTGTGCACACTTCTGTTATGTGTTGTAGGTCTTTATACACATATTGTGTATATCAAATATATGATACAAAAATTAACATGTATAAAGAACGCTCATAAAAAAACGCTCATAAAAACAAATTTTAAAAAGTGAATCCAAGGATTTTTAATTCATGTGATTTAAATGGTTCAATTTAAATTGGATAAACAGATAAAAATAAATGTCTTTAAATTTAAGCTTACAAGTTTTTCTAGGTGTTCAAATATCTAATAAAATATTAATATCTACAAAATATCTAATATGACTTGATTCTAGGACTTTTTCTTCACCAAAAAAATGGTTTACTATCTTCAATACATTTGTCTAATATTTTGAAAAATAAGTCAATTAAATTTGATATGGGATTACTCAGTAAATCAATTTTGTTAGATATCTGATTGATTTACTAAGGTCTTTACAAGATTCTACTAAAGTCTGTATAAGATTGTAAAAATAAGTCATGTGTTGAAGAGACAACAATTTCTTAAAACATAAGTTTACCCATAACATTTTGTTGATTAAGTTTTATTTTTTCTAGAGCTAGCAACCATAAAAATTAAACAACTGATTAAATAAGAAATGTTATTTTAGAGAACTGTACTGCCATTACTTTAAAAGCTAAACTTGGTTAATGTAAAAACATCAATGTGATTATGATGCTATTAATGTGCTCATATCTTCCATATACAAGTCAGTAAGGTAGAAACTTAAAAGAGCATTATATCATGCTGGCGTTCTGAAGTTGTATGATAAAAATGTATATTGGGAATTTATTTATCTGTTATCAAAAAGATAAGTAAAGTTTTATGTTACTTTTTACATTGGGAACAATTTAAATATATTTTTAAGTTAATGAGAGCCTAATCTATGTAAAGGTTAAAAACTTTCAGCCTTTCTTTAATTCATGTTTTAAATGTGATATCATATGGTGTTATCTAATGTTCATGTGACCTCAAACAATTTATGTAAACTATGTTAAATGATATTTTTTAAAAAAGATCAGCTTTAGAACTAAAACCGTTAAGATTTATAAAGAGACCTGCCTACCTGAGATAAGGCTCTGTGTCCCATCTTACTACATATGAGAATGACTACGAAAGCAGTAGGTCAGATTATGTTTCATTTAAAGTTATGTTCAAAAGTTGTTTTTTTTTTTGTCAAGATTACTAGGATCTCAAACAGGGGATATAATGCATAACTAAGAAAAAGATTCAGGGAAGTTATTATGCAAACTAAGTATATTTACTCTTGTTAAAAAATTTTATTTTGTAATTTCCTTATAAGTGATCCAAAGATTCCCTGTTAGTGTTTTAGAGAAGTGTTGCTTTAAGAACACAACATGGGTTAATTTCAGATAATAAGTCATCACATACAAGACAGACAGAATAATGAAGATCCCAATTAATAAAAAGCTAAATAATTATAAAGTTATAGATATTAAAGCCCAGTATTCTTAATATAAGGCTGTAAAAATTTATTTGCTGGATATTTAAGATTAGGATTTAAAATTAAATTTAAATGAAAAGGGCCAAGAAAACTAATATTTGGCTCTTGCCCTCAGAGTCAGTCTGAATCCAGGCAACAGGGGACTTCTCTAAAGAGCTTTTCAACTCTGGGCCACATAATCTCCCCATCAGAGAGATTAATGAGAACACTGGAGAACAGAAAGCCAATCAGTGCATTTGATAAGAAGAAGAGAGTCATCAGAGAAAGGAAACATCCCTCATGCTGCTGAGGAAAGCTACATGGTCAAGCAAGACCTGGACCCACCTAGCGCAAATGGCACTAGCAGAACTGAGAAGCTGCTCTCAAGTTTCCCCAGAAATGACAACCATAAAAGCTCAGCTCACTGTTAACAATATATAGAAACAAATGTCAGTTTGACTGCTTCATCTTAAACACATAGCAAAGACAGTTGAAAGCAAAATACAGCCATTCCTGGGCATTTTAATTAATAATAATAATAATAATAATAATAATAATAGTAATAATAATATTTTAATGTATACACTTTATATTAGCCTCCCGAGATAAGTAAGACTGGAGGCTGCAAAGAAGGATTCTCAGACAGGAATGCCCGATAACTATAAAAAGAAACTATCAAGAGGAACTGCCAGAAGCAGAAGTTTTTAGTTTAAGGCCTCAGATATTCCTAACCTACACAGGTAGGCTTGGTGTTGGCTAGTATGATTATCCAGCACTGAGTAACAGAATTAAAGGTTTCTCTATTAGACACAGAGGTCATACTAGTAAAATGATTTTGCAAGATCAGATGACATTAAATTATTAAATTGTATCTTATGGGGTTGGACAACTGTAACACTAAATGTTAAATATTAAGTTGACAGTCCTGATAACTGCGGATATTAAAGACTGGTGAGGGAACTTCTATACAGTGACATGTTCCAGATGCTGCAACATTTATTCAGTGCTCATGGTTTTTGTTTCTCTCATAGAAGAACCCATCCCCAGATGACTTTACAACCTGTTCTTCCCCAATCAGAATTCAAACGAAACTGACTTCTAAAAGGCAATTCATGTGCCTCATGCCGTTGCCCCTCATGTCACCCTCTGTCAGCTCAGAAAAAGTAAAAATGAGTGACGCCTCTCTTCTTACAACAGTGGAGCCAAAAATAAACAGACTATCAATATAATTAATTAATTAAGTCAGGTAAAATCTGGGAGACCGGTTTTGGGGGATTTCAAAAAATAGGGAGACTGTTACCTGAGGGATTAAAATTCCCTCAGTGCTCTTCCCCTACCATATGAAAGATTTGAAAGGGACACATTAGAAAACGGTGGAATGAAAGACCCAACCTGATCTTTTATTAAAGTTTGGAGCCATCTTGCCACAAAGCCATGAAAAGATAATTTTGCTTAACTATAAATTACAGCAATTTCTAAACCTGCTTGGAATGCCTGCCCATGCCTTGAACACACCCATGGCTGGCTCTCTGACCAGATAACAGCCCTCTCTGAAACTTTGTTGACACCTCATAAATATTGGCCTTCCCTGGTCAGACGACACTCTCTGAGACTCTAATGGTCCTCATAAATTCTGATGTTTGAGCCAGCAAAAAAAAAAAAAAATGTTAACTACCATTAGTGTGATGCTTGTCAGAGTTCTGTTATGTGTAACCCCCCTTTTGTGTAAATTTCTGGGCTATAAAGCTGGGCTGTAAGAAAGGTGGGGTTTCTCTCTTGTTCCCACCGTTTTGGGAGGGAGGGGCACCAGGGTGGTGGAAATAATAAGCTTGTTTTAATTTGATTTTAATTGGAGTCAGTGGTGATTTCTTGTGTCCTCGTCTAAAAGGTAAACACTCCACAAACATGGAGCTCTTCTGACCTAAAGACTTCTTGAGAAACTGCCTCTGAGGATAGGCACTTGAAATATATGTTGTTGTCACCAGCTTTAGCTTCCATTCTAATGAGACCATCTATGCTGGGTCTGCATCTATGTGACCTGGAGAACATTGTTTCTTATTTTCCAAAGAACATGAGGCAGCAGTGCTGACTTCTCTCTTTGTAGGTAAACTGTGGCCACTGAAAGCTAATTGTCTTCACATGTGGACTGTGATGCCATTAGGTCATCCTCCACTTTTCATGGTGTTTCTTGCTGCTGCACTGGGAGTTTGGTATTTGCTTCACGAAATACAAGGAGTTCAACTGTGACAGAGTGCTGGAGGGAGTTCTGTAACATATGGTGGGTGAGGGTCTGCAGGAGAATGCACCAACCATTCTTCTTTCCCACATAGATTGCCCCCTTGACCACAGCAACTTGATTCTGAACATTGCCCTGAAACGTCTCCATATAACAAGATGCCTTTTATGGAGAGGTTTCAGACATATAAGTGATTCCTGTCTGCACCATGTCAGCCACAAGCCATTTGGAAATCAATGGCAGATCCACATGGCCCGACCACAGATATTGTATCAAACATCTGCACACCACAGCTCTGGGACAACTACTCAGCAGGCTCCAACATACTGGCATCTCTGTTCTAAACCATTTTCATGAAACCCAGTCAATCAAGGCCCTCTCTGGTATACTCATGATCAGCAATAGGATATCCAAAGATTATCCAGTGCCACCTGGTCATGGAAATTTCAAAAATTGTATGGTATTTATGTAGCCATTTCTCAAGGATGAAGTTGGAGAAACTGTGGGTTTCAATTCATTGAGGAACCATTTAATTTTGATGAAGCACATTTCAAAAAATGCTCTGGAGAACTCTCAGAGGCAAGGCTTCCCAATGACTGGCCAAAAAAACACATGAAGCCAGGCCCATGAGGTCTACAATGTTATGTCCATGTGTGTTTTGACTCTCAACTATGGCTGCCAAGTCTATAAGAATAAAATCATGTGATATCCTGGCTGAAATTCCCAGTGCTCTGTAGAAAGCCACCCTGGGCTTAGATCACAGTTTCCAAGGGCGACTCTTATGCATGGCCTCCTAAAATCGCAACAAAATTCATGGCAATACTTCTCTGAGGTCAGTTCCAGAACTCAGTCTCTAAGGGGAATCACACCAGAGTTCAAGCCCAGGTGGACCCAGGCATCTATTCCAACCACCACACAAATGACCACAATTAAAACCAAAACAGTCCCACATGGCCCTCATCTTCTTCCATATAGACACTCATAATAACCTCTGACTGGAGTTTTCCATGAGGGGTGCAGCCTTAGACACTGTCCAAAATAAGCACCCTTGACCCTCATTTGCCTAAAGCCAGGGTGGCCTGGACACCCTTCCTGTGAACCAAGAGTGATCAAATAGGCCTGCTATATAACTGCTCTGCTTCTCCAACATGAGGCCTACTGATTGTCTGGTATAGATTCTTTATGTGAATTGGTGTCATGAGAAAACCTAAGCACATATCAGCTAGCCCCTGCAGGGTTTGAAGAACTGATTTGACCCAAAGGATCCCTATTCTCACTTGATGGAGGTCAAGAAGCTAACAGAGGAAGGCGAGAACCTTCATCCACAACGAGTGTTCTTTTGGCCATTTTGGTTTGGATGCACACTTGAAAACTTTCTTTAATCCTTCATGTGCTGAGAATCTAAGCCACTGCCTCACACAGGGCCAAGAGGCTGATTCAGCCACATCTCTTTCCATAGCAATTAAGCAAAGAGCCACAGGTGATGCCCATTCATTTCCATTTGAAAACTGTTTTCTTCAGGCTTCACAAAGGGGTGGCCTGAGGCAAAGACCTTCCTGACATTCAGGACAACAGAACAATAGGTAAGCAAAAGGCCCAAAGCAGTGTTTCTCCACTGAGACTTCACTGGTCACACTGATATCTGAGTTTTCTGAGATGCTCCCATTCCCTTCAGCTATGCAGTACATGGCCATGTCACAGAGTTTGGAGTTGGTACATATCTTGGAAACAAAACCATTCGGCTATCCTGGAGAGTGGCCAGTATTCAGGAAGAAAAGAGGAACTTAGGAAGATAGTAGGTGTTGCCCATCCATAAGGCAAGCCGCTCTCCATTCTTAAATTGGGTGGTATGAATGCTGGGTAGCTTTCTACTACACAGGACACAACCATTGATGCATTCGCTTTTCAAATGTCTACAACAATGGATACAGTGGAATACACAGACATAGAAACATTCGTGTTATCAAACGAATTTCTAGAAACATTCCAGTCCAAACAAACAAGCTGCCTTTCCTACCTACTCTCAGAACATGAGACAAAACAACAAACTCACACTGACACCCACAACGACACCTCCTTGCCCCAAGTATGTCTGTGACTTTCCTGACTGTCCTCTGACTGGTGGGCCATACTATGTTCCCGCAAAATTGCCTGTCCTGTCTCAGATCTGGTCTTCTTTGCCAACTCTTTGAAGTTGTCAGGAGTCATGGTTGAGCCACTACCTGCTTTCCCAGAAAAGGCCCCTCTTCAGAGCTCTCCTGGCATTTGGCCATCATCACATAAGTAGGTACCAAGAAAGACTGACTCTGTCCTTTGTAAATCAAAACAATTGAGACCACAGGGACTGGGACTGTAATTTGCTCTGGGTGCCTGGCTTCCCAGATCCCAAGTTCAGAGAGTTCCATCACCAAGAAAGTGTGGTAGGTCACTTCCTTCAGGAACTGAATGAGGTCACTGCCTTGGCAATCACTTTGTCCTAACAGTTGCTTCCAAGGGTCCCATGAGATGGAGGCTGCCACTACTTCCTGTGACACTTTCACAAGTTAGAATGTTATATCAACCAAAGGCACCCGGGAACAGCTCTCCACACAGGCCTGGTTTGGTCCATTTAATCTACATTAAAAGGAGAGAGGCTGATTCAGACACATCCCTTCATTCTGACCAGGTTGTTTGATATGGAAGTTGACATGGAGTTGACTTTTGCTCTCTCAGATCCTTGATAGGTGAAAAGGTTGGTCGAATGTTGGAGGATAAGACCACCAAGAGACTTTATCATGCCACAGCAAAGGGTTTTTTGGGGGTCCAGCATGCTGGGGCTCAGAGCTCACTTCAGAGGAGCAAAGAGCAAAGAGCCCCGAGAACAACGTGAGCAGAGTTTATATACATTCTTTAGAGAGGGCAGGGACTTTACATACATCATTGGCTCCTTTAGCAAATCGTCATATACCACGGGAAAATCAAATAACAACTCTAAAACATGATTAGCACATTCATTGCCGGGAACACCTTGGGCAGGGGTGATTGGTCAGCACTGAGAATGGGTATGCATTTAAACTGATTGGTTGAAGCCCTGAGATGTATATGTGCTGAGTTGGACGGTTTCTGGGAAGGGGTAGTTAAGTAACTAGGTGGACAGGGAAGATTTCAACACACATCTAATGGGCAGGTCTAGGAATTGTCTTAACTGCCACAGGAATTTCAGGTTCTGAGTGCAGCTTGTAAACTTTACAAAACCTGGTTCTTTACGTTTCAATTTTAATTTCTTTTATTCTTTAATTTTCCACTGCTTTTTCTGACAACTTTTAGCTTAAAAATAATGAATCATAATTATTGCGGGGTCTCACATTATATTTCTGCCAGTGGAGCATATTTCTGTCTGATTACCATGAGTTTTACCTGACCAATCTGAGGCTGGAGAAAGGTAACTATGCAGTTAAACAAACAAGTTCCCACAGTTAGCAACATGATATGAATGATCAGGGGTTCTGCTAAGGCTGATAGGAGTGTAGTTAACCAGGGGGACTGGGTAAACCATGACTCAAACCACCCTTGTTGAATCTCCCTTTTTCTCTGGTGCTCTTCAAGGCATTTTCTCAATTTACTCATGGATTCTTTTACAACTCCAGTATGGTCAGCATAATAACAACATTCTTCTCTCAGTGCAGCACAGAGGCTCCCCTCCCTCATGAAGAGGAGGTCTAATCCTCACCTGTTCTGTAAAACCACTTCAGAGAGAGAGGTTAAGGATTTCTGAAAAACTGTGATGCAGGTCACTAACGTCTTCAAGCCTTGATCTATTGCTCTTTCTAATTGGGCCATTTGTTGTGACCCACGGACCATAGCAGCTTTTCCTGTACCCACTCCTGCAGCAGCTCCTATCCCCAATAGGATGGCTAGAGTAAGGGACACTGGCTCCTGGCAAAATCGGGTTGTTTGTCCCCCTAGTAGAACTTCAAATGATTCTGCATCATGATAGAGCACCCTGGGGAGTATCTGCACCATTACACAATATTTTATAGAGCTGTCCAATACCTGGGCTGAAATGCAAGGAGTTCTGACTATGTGGAGTTCAGTATCATAAAGGTTCCTTTAATTAGTTCCAAGGGGGAGGAGTCAGCTGTACTCTGGACTGGGGAAGTAGGCAAAAACGGAAATTGGGATGAATGAGATGGTAAAGGGGTTCTGGTAGATCTAGGCACTGGATCCTCCAGAGGTTTGGGCCTGTTTACGACTTTAGAAATCAGCTGGGCACACATAAAAATCAAGACTGGGTAGTTTACACCTGAGCTGGGGGAGATGACATCCATAATTCATGGGGTAAGGTGGTCTATGTTGCCCTGGTTTGGGTTTGAGTAGGATCTGTGTGGGCTCCTCTATGTCAGGGAGATCCCAGTCAGAGAGGACTATTGTAAGCTGACAAATGTCCAGGTGGGGAGATGGCCACCAAGTCCATAAGGGGGCTGTATGTGAAATAGACCACACTACTTGCCCAGTAGGATTTATAACTTGCCATTGTTGCTGAACAGGCTGATGGGGATTAGGACTGCTGGTGGTCATGGAAAGAATCCATAGCCCTACCCATAGGCAACTTGAGAGGGTTACCAGTCTGTTCCAGTTTCCAGCCAGAGTCTGGACAGGGCACAGGTTTGAGATGGGAGGCATAGATCCAGGAAGTGATCCCATCCACTTTCACCACTGAAGGTGTTATAAGTAGCACCTGGTATGGTCCTTTCCAGCAGGGTTCCAGGGATGACACCTGATGCTGTCTCACGTAGATGAACTCTCCCACTTGATATCGATGTGGGGTTTCCTCATCTCCAGGCTGATTAGCAGAGGCCAACTGTTTCCACAGGTATCGCTGGGTGCTGGGTTTGTTCAAGGGCTTTAAGTCTGTCAAGGAAGGGGGTGTGAAAGGAATCATTAAGTCTCAGAGTTGGGGTTAGGTCCCTTACTGGAAGAGGGGCACCATAGAGAATTTCATAAGGGGTGAAGTTACACAAACAGGCAGAGGGGGTATTTCTTGCACGAAACAGTGCATAAGGTAGAAGCATTGTCCAATTTTTTTATGCCGGTCTCCAAGCTTAATTTCGTTAATGTCTCTTTGATGGTTCTATTCATCCTTTCTACCTGTCCTGAGCTCTGGGGTCTATTAGCACAATGTAACTTCCAATTAATTCCCAGGGTCCTGGCGAATCCCTGACTTACCTGGACCACGAATGCCGGTCCATTATCGAACCCTATTACCTTAGGCAGGCTGAACCTTGGAAAAATGTCTTCTAGGACCTTTTTGACCACTTTTTGTTCCCCCCTGGGTGGAAAAAGTTAATAGAGTCACTCCCTTTAGGTCTGCCAATTAAGCTTCCTCATCTGCTCTTCTGTTTCCAACTTCCACGGGGTTGTTTCCCTTCTGGTGCCCTGGACAGTGCACTATAGCTAGGTCCTTAGGTCCCTGCACTGCTGAGAGAAGGTGGAAGATCTCATATTTGTTCTTTATTTCTTTCCCAGCAGAGGTTAATAGCCGCCTTTGCTGGTAAATAGCCCCGTGCACATTTGCAGTGGCAAATGCATAGCGGCTATCAGTGTATATGATGGCCCTTTTGCCTGTTGCTAGTTCCAAAGCATTCGTAAGGGCAATCAGTTCTGCTTTTTTGGGCTGATGTCCCTTCTGGGAGACGAGAGGACCAGATGACATTAGTTTCACTAACTACTGCTGCTCCAGCCCGCCACTTACTGTCTTGGAGGAAGCTGGTGCCCTGTAAACCATACGACTTCAGGGCGAGGCATTGGCTGATCCTTCAAGTCTCGTCGTATACTGGATTCCTCTGCCAGTATGTGTTGATACTCATGAGCGACGGGTCCTGATGATTCTTCTGGCAGCAGTGTAGCCAGATTGAGAGGAGCAGGGGTTCCCAACATTATTCTGTCTTTGTTAAGCAAGAGGCTCTGGTAGTTTTTTATTCTGGAGTTTGATAGCCACCTCTCTGTAGGTTGACAGATGATGCTCTCCAGGGCATGGGGGCCTATAATGGTTAGCTTCTGTCCCAAGTTCATTTATGAGCATCGTTTATTAGAAGGGCTGCCGCTGCTATAGCTCTTAAGCAATGGGGCCACCCGCTAGCCACTGGGTCCAGGTTTTTTGATAAGAATGCTATCAGCCTTTTCCAAGGTCCCAAAGTCTGAGTGAGCACTCCCCATTCTATTCCTTTCTTTTCCTCGATGTAGAGAGTAAAGGGTTTTTCTACATTTGGGATTGCTAAGGCCGGAGCAGATAGCAGCACTTCTCTTGACATTATAAGAAGCTTGTTGGTGCTCAGGGGTCCATTGGAAGTGGGCATCCCCCTTTATCAACGGCTATAAAGGGCAGCCAGAGATGCAAACCCAGGAATCCATAACCTGCAAAAGCCGGCAGTCCCAAGAAACTCTCTGAGTTGTCTCTTATTAGATGGGGGCGGTATCTGCACAACAGTTTGTTTTCTGGGCTCAGTGAGCCATCGTTTGCCACCCCTAAGAGAATAACCCAGGAAGATTACCTCTTGCTGACAAATTTTGGCCTTATGGCAGAAGCCCTATATCCAAGCGAGCAAGCTCAGATAATACTGCTTGGGTCCCAGACTCATTGTTTTCCTTGGTGTAGGCTGACAGTAGCAGATCATCCACATATTGGAGTAGGCTGACTTCGGGGTGTGCAGTTCTGAAGTCGTTGAGGTCCCTGTGGAGGGCTTCATCAAAGAGAGTGGGGGAGTTTTTGAACCCCTGTGGGAGTCTAGTCCAGGTTACTTTTCCAGATGTTCCAGTTTCTGGGTCTATCCCCTCGAAAGCAAACAGCAACTGACTGTCCTTATGTAGGGCCAAGCAGAAGTAAGTATCTTTTAGTCCAGCACAGTGTACCATTCCCTCTCTGGATTCAGAGTGTTAAGCAAATTATATGCATAGGGTACTGTGAGGTGAATGTCCTGCACTCTGTTGTTGATCTCTCTTAGGTCTTGAACAGGACTCTTAGGTCTTGAACAGGATGGTAGTCCCTAGTTCCTGGCTTTCATACTGGTAGCAGGGGGGTATTCCAGGCTGAATGACAGGGCCTTAGGACCCCAAGAGCCAGGTATTTATGAATATGGCACCTTATCCCATGCTTAGTTTCTTTGCTTAGAGGATATTGTTTAACAATGATTGGAGAGACAGAGGCTTTTAATTCTACTACTATTGGAAGTTGTTTTATGGCTGGACCTAACCCAGAAGTTTCTGCCCAGGTATTAGGATAATTTTTTATCCATTTCTGTGGTACTTTGCCTGTTTGATAAGTCCTAGGGAGCGAGAAGTGTTGATGTTCATCTTCTATGGACATAGTCAAAGCCGTGACTATGGGAGTTTTTACTGAAGGCTTTAGAACATCCACTTGGGGACCATCAGAGTTAAAGGTTATTCTATCCCGGAATTTGTTAAGCAGATCCCTGCCCATCAATGGGGCTGGGCATTCTGGGACTACTAGGAAAGAGTGGTGGACTTTTTCCTTTCCTTGGTCCATAATCCTCTTATTTGTCCAAGCCCGATATCTACTGCCATTAGCCCCTTGAACTAGGGACCATTTATTTGATAAGGGGCCCACTGGGGTCTTAAGGGCTGAGTATACTGCTCCTGTATCCACTTCAAAGTTCACTGCAGTCCCCTCCACTTCAAATGTTACCCTGAGCTCGGGGAGGTGATCTGAGCCCCGACATCCCTAGTCCTCTTATAGAGTTAGCATAGCAGACTGGCATGGCTGCTTATTTTGGGGGCACTCTTTGGCCCAGTGTCCTTTTTCTTTACAGTAGGCACATTGATCTGAGGCCAGGGGAAGCCTTTGTCATGGGATCAGGTATCTCTTCCTGTAATCCTGCTTTTTAACTTCTGGCATATTTGCTTCTGTGAACAAAACCTTAGCCAATGATTTAGTCTGCCTTTTTCTCTTTTCATCCTCCTTTTGTTCCCTTTCCTTCTCTCTCCTCTGTTCCCTTTCCTCCTCAGTTTCTCTCTTATAATACACTTTCTCAACTTCTCTGACTAAATCTCTTAAAGCCATATCTTGTAATCCATCTAGACATTGTAACTTTCTCCTAATATCTGGGGAAACCTGCTCGATAAAGGCCATTGCAACAGATGCCTTTTTGTCCTCTGCCTGAGGATCAAAAGAAGTATATTTCCTATATGCTTCCATAATTCTGTCCAGAAACATAGAGGGAGACTCATTAGGCCCTTGGATAATCTCTCTTACCTTGGCCAAACTATTCGGCCCTCTTGTGGCCGCTTGGAGACCTGCTATTAGAGCCCGTCGATAAACGGACAGATGCTACCTACCTTCAAAAGTGTTGGGGTCCAAATTGGATCATTTCATGGGCCCGTAAGGATGGAGAGGGAGCATCACAGGGGCTTCTGAGTTTTCTATTATCCGTTGCTGGTGGTTTTTTAGGTAGCCCAGCTTCCTCCAGGGTAGGAGGGGCTGCTGCTGCTGCGGGGAAGTCCCCTGGAGGGCTTGGGTGTGGCCCAATTGCCTCTAGTGGTGGAGAGGCTGAGTAAACATCGGGAGCATCATCAGAAACGGGTTGGTGGTTGGGGAGTAAGGGTAGAGGATAAGGAGGGCGAGGAGTTTCCAGTATTGTGACTCAGGGAGAATGGAGGGAAGAGGGGGATGAGTGGAAATTTTGAATGATAGGATCCTGGGGGAAGGGTTATATGGCTGTTGATCTGGGTGGACACGTGGCCCCGGCTGAACGACAATGTCTCTGACTTTTCTGAATAGAGGGAAGTTGAAGGATCCTTCTGGAGGCCATCCGACTCCAAGGCTTGGCCATTCTGAAGCACAGAGGGTCTGCCAGGTACAGCGTTTTACTGAAAAAAAAAGATTCTGGGCCCTTGAGAGGACATCACTCTAATGATCAAGGGTAAGGCACAGAGGTGTGGAAGTACTTTGTCAAATAATGGGAGTTACTCAAACAGGGACAGTGAATACACAAACACGACACAGACAAAGACAAACAGTAAATGTTTAACATGAGTCCAAGAAAAAGATTGGAACTGAGTAACTGGCAAAATCTGATGGGTTAGACAATAAAGAAAGACAGTATACTCAACCTGAGTTCCTGACAATGAACAAAATTGAGTATTTGGCGAAAACGGATGGGCTGTCAAACCGAATCCTGAAGCAAAATATAACCGAGTTGAGGAAACTAGTATTCCTTGATTTCCCGAGTCCTCTGGAGGATGTGGCCTGTGGTTCTGTTACACATCTGTCAGCCACCGTCGGAGAGAGCTAATGCTCTTCACAGACAATCACTTAGCCAAGCCCTAACCTAAAACCCGAAACCAGAAAGAGGCACCTTACTTACCCCGAGAGAAGTCCATTGGGGTCTTTTGTCCGCCGCTGCCGGATATATCACCTGGGGCCTCCAGATGAAAAGATGGGGCAAATGTCGGAGAAAAAGACCACGAGGAGACTTTCTCATGCGACAGCAAAGGGTTTTTTGGGGGTCCAGCATGCTCGGTTTCAGAGCACACTTCAGAGGAGCAAAGAACAAAGAGCCCCGAGAACAACTTGAGCAGAGTTTATATACATTCTTTAGAGAGGGCAGGGACTTTACATACATCATAGCCTCATTTAGCAAATCATCATAAACCACGGGAACATCAAATAACAACTCTAAAACATGATTAGCAAGTTCATTGGCGGAAACACGTCGGGCAGCGGTGATTGGTCAGCCCTGAGAATGGGTATACATTTAAACTGATTGGTTGAAGCCCTGAGATGTATATGTGCTGAGCTGCACGGTTTCTGGGAAGGGGTTGTTAAGTAACTAGGTGGTCAGGGAAGATTTCAACACACATCTAATGGGCAGGTCCGGGAATTGTCTTAACTGCCACAGGAATTTCAGGTTCAGAGTGCAGCTTGTAAACTTTACAAAACATGGTTCTTTACTTTTCAAATTCAATTTTTTTTATACTTTCAGAACCTTACAAAGGAAGGTGAGAGACTTCAGCCACAATTTCTGCTCTTTTGGCCATTTTGGTTTTGGGTGCATGCGTGGGATCTTTCTTTAGATCCATATGGTGGTGATATTCTAAGCCACAGCCTCCCTCAGGGCCTAGAGCCTGATTAAGATACATCCTTTTCCAAAGCAATTACTTCTCTGAGGTCAGTTACAGAACTCAGTCTCTAAGGGGAATCACACCAGAGTTCAAGCACAGGTGGACCCAGTCATCTCTTCCAACCGCCACACAAATGACCACAATTAAAACCAAAACACTCCCCCAAGGCCCTCATCTTCTTCCATATAGACACTCATCATAACCTCTGGCTGGAGGTTTCCATGAATAGCGCAGGCCAAGAGAGTGTCCAAAATAAGCTCCCTTGCCCCTCATTTGTCTAACCTCATGGTGGCCTGGACACCCTTCCTGTGAATCAGGATTGATCACATAGGTATGACGTTAATGCTGCTTTGCTTCTCCAGTTTGAAGCCTACTGAATGTCAGGTATAGTTTTCTTATGTGATTTGGAGTCATGAGGAAACCCAAGCACCTCTGCAGGGCTTGGAAGAACTCATTTGACTCAAAGGATAGCTACTATCACTTGATGGAGGTCAGGAAGCTAACAGAAGAAGGCAAGAGACTTCTTCCACAATGACTGATCTTTTTGCCATTTTGGTTTTGGATGCACACATTAGATCTTTCTTTAGATCCATCAGGTGCTGATAATCTAAGCCACAGCCTCACACAGAGCCATGAGGCTGTTTCAGACACATCCATTTCCAAAGCAATAAAGCAAAGAACCACACGTGATGCCCATTCATTTCCATTTGAAAACTGTTTTCTTCAGGCTTCACAAAGGGGTTGCCTGAGGCAAAGACCTTCCAGACATTCAGGGCAACAAAACAACAGGTTTGCAAAAGGCCCAAAGCAGGGTTTCTCCACTGAGACTTTCCTGGTCACACTGATCTGAGTTTTCTGAGATGCTCGCCATTCCCTTCAGCTATCCATTACATGGCCATGTTCACAGAGCTCGGAGGTGGTACATATCTTGGACACAAAACTATGAGCCTATTCTGGAGAGTGGCCAGAATTCAGAAGAAAAAAGGAACTTAGGAAAAGAGTAGGTGTTTCCCATCGATAAGGAAACCTGCAGTTCATTAATAAAATGGGCAGGGTGAATGCTGGGAAGCTTTCTACTAGACAGGACACATCTAGTGATAGATTCTATTTTCTAATGTGTACAACCACGGACACAGTGGGATACACAGACACAGAAACACTCGCCTTGTCAAAGGACTTTCTAGAAAGAGTCCACTCCAAACCGAACACACCGCCTTTCCTACCTATTCTCAAACTTGAGACAAAACCACAAACTCACACCCACACTCAAAAAGGCACCTCCTTCCCCAAGTATGTCTGTGACTATCCAGAGTGTCCTCTGACTGGTGGGCCATACTATGTTCCCCCGAAATGGCCTGTCCTGTCTCAGATCTGGTCTCTTTGTCCAACTCTGTGAAGTTGTCAGGAGCCTGTGCTGACCACTACCTACTTTCTCAGGAAAGGCCTCTCTTCAGAGCTCTACTTGCAATTGGCCATCCTCAAATCACTAGGTACCTGAAAGACAGACTCTGTCCTTGGTAAATCCGAACAAGTGAGACCACTGGGAATGAAACCGGGACTGGCTCTGTGTGCCTGGCTTCCTGGATCCCAAGTTCAGAAAGTTCCATCACCAAAGAATTGAGGTAGGTCAATTTTTTCAGGAAGGAAATGAGGCCACTGCCTTGGAAACCACTCTGTCCTAACAGTTGCTTCCAAGGGTCCCTTGAGATGGCGGCTGCCCCTACTTCCTGTGACACTTTCAGAAGTTAGAATGGTATATCAACCGTAGGCATCCAGGAGAAGCTCTCCACACAGGGTTGGTTTGGTCCATCTTTTTATATCAAGAGAAGAGATGCTGATTCAGACACATCCCTTCATCCTGACCAGGTTGTTTGCCATGGAAGGTGACTTTTGCTCTCTCAGGTCCTTCATAGCTCCCTAAATCTTCTCCAGGGATTATTTCTTCATGGACCTATGAGGTTCTCAGCAGGTGGAAGATCCCCTACATTCCTGTATTGTAAGACCAACTCTGTCCCTGCTCTTCTGTAAAGTCAGACTGAGGGAAAAGTGTAAGGTTAGGGTTAATAACATATTCTATTTGGGTTTGAAATCATTCTGTCGGATAAATAATGATTTTGGGAACCTGCTATATTCACAAGAATATATAGGTGAAATATAAGTGAAACCAGAAATCTGGGTACAGTTTGAAGCCCAGAAGGGCATTGGGCCTTTTAGTGGGATACTTAGCTTTGAATTTTTTTCTGCACAGATGTCTCAGATAAATCGATATGCAAAGTCATCGGACCTTGTACTTTGGAAGATTGAATGTCCAAGAGAACATCCAGTCAGAAAGAAAGAGTCCGTAGGATTAGGAAGATAATAAGTAGGTTTAGGAAAAAGAGAGAGTAGAGAATTTGGACAAAAGGTTCATTAGCAATAGGGTTTCGGGTAGAGAGTGAACGTAAATATGAGTACATATGAAGAGTCAGTCACAATGATGAACTGGGGAAAATATGTAGGAAAGCAGATATCAATAGAGACATTAGGAATTCAGGCAAAGTATAATGTGAGCGAAAGGGTTAGACATTTTCAACATGGTAGAGGTTGAATATATAATCTTAGGAAGACAGACATATGTAGTCACCAATTGGATTGACATTTGAGAGCATTAGGCAACCTGGACATGGTTGTTTTTAGTAATCCATGCTCACTTTCCATTTTGCTTTGGTGAAAGGTTAATAAAATAGGTATTTGTCACTTCCTGTTTTTCTATATGCTTAATAAAACACTGTTGAAATCTTGAGAACTGTTTGCTAATTTTGTTCTCAGAATGTGCTGTCCCTAAGTGCCAAACTGCAGAATGTACTCCCTCACCCGGTTGCACGCAAACCGCCCACTCGCCCTGACCCATTAATAAATTTCCCTCCCTTCCCTCGCCAAGGAAAGTATATAAGCTCTATTAACGCTGTTCTCAGGGCTCTCTGCTCTATTCAAATGAGCTCTGAGCCCCAGCATGCTCTACCCCCAATAAACCCTTTGCTGTTGCTGAGTGAAAATGGTATACTGTTCTGTATTTAAAAGATGCTTTCTTTTGCTTGCCTCTGCATAAAGATAGTCAGTTGCTGTTTGCTTTCGAGTGGGTAGACCCAGAAACAAGAAAGTCTGGTCAACTAACTTGGACTAGACTCCCACAGGGGTTCAAAAACTCCCCTACTCTCTTTGATGAAGCCCTCCACAGATATCTCAACAACTTCAGAATTACGCACCCCGAAGTCACCCTGCTTTAATATGTGGATGTCCTGCTATTGGCAGCCAACAACAAGGAAAACTGTGAGTCTGCAACCCAAGCACTATTATCCGAGCTTGCTCAACTTGGGTATAGAGCTTCGGCCAAAAAGGCCCAAATTTTCAAGCAAGAAGTAATCTTCCTGGAGTATTTTCTTCAGGGTGGTAAATGATGGGTCACTGAGCACAGAAAACAAACCGTTTTGCAGATACCACCCCCATCTAACAGAAGAAAACACCGAGAGTTTTTTTGGGACTGCTGGCTTTTGCAGGTTATGGATACCTGGGTTTGTGTTCTTAGCTGCTCCTTTATACCCACTGTTAAATGAGAATGCCCAATTCCAATGGGCCCTTGAGCACCACCAAGTTTTGATAACATCTAAGGACACTGACACTGAACTCCTAAACTTCACTGAGCCAAGCCTGCAATTTCAGAAAGCCCTACATTACGTTAAAAATATACATCAACTCATTCACCTTGGTTCAAAGAAACTGCGGGCATTCCTGAATGATCAAGGACAGAGTTTTCGACTAACTCACTCACAGCGAAAGGAAATAACTGAATGGGTAACAAAAGCCTGTGGGTTCTTTCAATTGGTTAAAGCTTATCCTTCCAAGCTTCCTGCAGGAAAGCACCTATGAGGAACCACACCAGGACAATTCTGGGAAGTGGACTTTACTGAAATTATGCCAGCAAGATATGGACTTAAATATCTCCTAGTATTTGTAGATACATTTTCATGATGTATTGAAGCCTTCCCCCCCCCAAAAAAATGGTGCAAATGGTGGTCAGGAAACTCCTGAAAGATATTAAGATATTTTTCTAAGACACGGCCTGCCAAAGGCAATAGGGTCTGATAATTAAACGATGTTCATGGGCCAGGTAAGTCAGGGGAAAGCAAGGACCCTGGGAACTAATTGGAAGTTACATTGTGCTTATAGACCCCAGAGCTCAGGACAGGTTAAAAAAAATAAATAGAACCATTAAAGAGATTTTAACAAAATTAAGCTTAGAGACCGACATAAAAGATTAAACTATGCTCCTGGTTATGCACTGTTTCATGCAAGAAATACCCCCTCTGTTTCTTTGTGTAAACTCACCCCCTATGATATTCTCTATGGTGCCCCTACTCCAGTAAGGGACCGAACCCCAACTCTAAGACCTAACCATCCCTTCCACACCCCCTTGCTTGACAGACTTAAATCTCTTGAAAGAACTCAGCGATACCTGTGGAAATAGCTGTCAACTGCTTTCCTACCTGGGGACAAGGGGACTCCACATCGATATCAAGTAAGAGACATCATCTACATAAGATGACCTCAGGTGTCATCCCTGGAACCCCGCTGGAAAGGACCATACCAGGTGCTACTTATCACACCTACAGCTGTCAAAGTAGACGGAATCACTTCCTGGATCCATGCCTCTAATCTCAAGCGTGCTCCCTGTCCAGGCTGGTAACTGGAAAAGACTGGTAACCATTTCAAATTGTGTATTTGTCATGTGGATAAGGCTATAGACTCTCCCCTTGGCCATGATTAGACCTAACGCTCATCAGGCCGTTCATCAGCAATGGCTGATAATAAATACTACTAGACAAGAAGTATGGTCTATCTTGCATACAGCCCCCTTAGGGACCTTGTGGCCATCTCTCCACCCAGACATTTGTCAGCTGGTTATAGGTCTTTCCTATTAGGATATTCCAGATGAAGAGGATCCCACTAAAATTCCATTAAATCCTTTCTGTACCATAGATAATGGAAACAAAAATTATGGATGTAGGGACACCCGAGCCAGATGCAGGTTGGCTAGCCTAAATTAGTATGTTTGTCCGCAGACTATTAAAGCCTCAAAGAGCCACGGCTGTGTGGGGGAAAAGCCAAAATCTTCTGTAAGGCATTGGGATTTCAGCATACAGGGGCTGCCAGGTGGAACCCAAAATCCTCATCAAATTCAGTACAGAGCATGGCCATATTACCAATTATACAACCAAAACCAAACCCCCATCGGAGTCTCTAGATCCTCAAATTCTTTGTGACCTTTTTAACTTCTGCAAGTGCTCAAAAGGGTGAAAGGAAATTCCCCTATGTGGAGGTCTTTTCCCTCTTGTGCTCACATCCTGAACTATGCTTCTCCAATAGATACTCACCCTCAGCCTTCTGCTCCAGACTCTCTGCTGTTAGTCCCAGGTCAGCAACCTGATTTCTCCCCTCCAGTTACTAGATCAAACACCCAAACCTCCGCCGGATCTCAGACCATTGCCCCCTTGCTGAGGTAGCAGGTACTGAGGTACGCCTCCACCCACTCACTCCTCTCTTCTCCTGTCAGTGCCCACACCAGGTCCCACCAGGTCCTCTTACCAGCTAACACAAAGCTCAAACCAGCTGAGGAGAGTCCTCAGACCCCTATCGAAGATGTAATGAAAATGGCCTTTAATTTTGCTTTGTCATCACTGAAAACAGGTTACTAAGAATTTAAAGTACCTCACAGGCTTTTTGGGATACTCACTCCTGTCTTCCCCTCTGCTCTACCTGTTCTACTGCTCAAGTTTTTGTTGCTAGGAAAATCCCAAACCCCTTTGCCATTATTCTTTTACATCTCACCTACCTCATTCTCAGATCCATGGTGCTGCTCTCACCCCCTGCCTTCCCCATCTTCCCCCTCTATACCAGGCCCACAGAAAAATCTTAACTGAACTTCTCCAGAAGTCTTCACCATGGCTGACTTTAGGACTTTGAGCAAAAGAGTCCCTATAAAAGATTTCAGTGAAGATAAACTTCCTCTTTTTCTGTTGCCCAGTTCTACTTGGCCACTGGCTAAAAAAATCAGCACACCTAAGCTAGACACCCCCTTAATAGTTTTTCACACAATATGTGAACAAGGCCTCTGGCCTTGAGCTGGGGCTTCACAGAGATGGCTACATTTCTAAGGTAAAAAATTATAAACTGGGCTCCATGGTAACATCTGCAGGGGAATAAAAGAAAAGGAAGAAAATGCTCTCCCTCTCCCAGGTGTCCTTGAAAAGTTAGCTTGCCCAGAACAGAGGAAAACACAGAAAAAAATTGTTTTTTTGTGAAGTTCTGCACACTGTGAACTTCTGAGCCCCTTCCCTTTAATGTTGGGTACAATATTCTGAAACTACATAAACGTGGGGTTCAGGGAGTTAATTGATTACAACAGAAGCAATGCCCTCTGAATCCAGTTGCAACCAAATAGGACTGTTTCCCTGTCTTCGGTGCTATCTTAGGTGCCTTGCCTTGTCTGCCCCTACAACAGTAAAATGTATATAGTTAAACATTTTTATGTTTTCATGAAATGGTCAACAGATATGATTAATTGTGTAATGGTGCAGATGTTTCCCAGAGTGCTCTATAATGATGCAGGTTCATTTGAAGTTCAAACAGGGGGGCATACAACCCGGTTTTGCTGGGAACATATATCCCTCACTTTAGCCATCCTATTAGGAATAGGAGTTGCTGCAGGGCTGGGCAGAGGAACCACTGCCCTGGTCCATGGGACAAAACAAATGACCCAATTAGAAGCAGCAATAGACCAAAACTTTAAGATATTCAAAACCTCCATCACAGCTTTTCAGGAATCTTTATCCTCTCTGTCTGAAGTTGTTTTACAGAACAGTCGAGGGTTGGACCTCCTCTTCATGAGAGAAAGGGGCCTTTGTGCTGCATTGAGGGAAGAATGTTGTTTTTATGCCGAACATACTGTAGTTGTAAAAAAAATCTATGATTAAATTAAAAAGACACCTTGAAGAGCGTCAATGAGAGAGAAAGGCCCAAAAAGGGTGGTTTGAGTCTGGTTCATACAGTCCCCCTGGTTAACTACGCTTTTATAAAACCTGGTGGGTCTAATAATAATTATCATATTATTGCTAACTATAAAACCCTGTGTGCTCAAACGTGTAATTTATTTTCTCCAAGCTCAAATTGGAGAAGTTAAACTTTGGTAATACCCCACTTGCAGAAATAGAATGTGACACCCCCCAATGATCACTTTTATGATTAAATGTAGCCAGAAGAAGTGGGAAAAGAAAGGTTAATAAAATAGGTACTTGTAATTTCCTGTTTTTCTGTATGCTTAACAAATCACTGTTGAAATATTGAGAACTGTTTGCTAATCTTGTTACCAGAATGTGCTGTCCCCTAACTGCCAAATTGCAGAATGTATTCCCTCACCTGGTTACACGCAAACCGCACACTCGCCCTGACACATCAATAAACTTCCGTCCCTGCCCTCTCCAAGAAAATTATATAAGCTCTGCTTAAGCTGATCTCAGGGCTCTCTGCTCTATTCATGTGAGCTCTCAACCCCAGCATGCTGGACCCCCAATAAATTCTTTGCTGTTGCATGAGACAATCTCTTGTTGGTCTCTTCCTCTGATGCTCGCACGAACATTACTTGGACGACTGAATGTAGAAGAGAAAATCCAGTCAAAAAGGGATGGTCGGTATGATTAAGAAGATAGTTGGTAGGTTTAGGAAGAAGAGTGAGGATAGGATTTGGAACAAAAGTTCTTTAGCAATAGGGGTTCGGTTAGAGAGTGAATGTAAATGTCAGCACATGTGAACAGCCACAAGTATGAACTGGGGAAAATATGACGGAAAGCAGATATCAATAAATCAGGCAAAGTATAAAGTGAGTGATACAATTAGACATTTTCAAGAGGGTTGAGTTAGAATATATAATCTTAGGAAGAAACAAATATATAATCGCCAATATGATTGACATTTGAGTGCATTAGGCAACCTTGACATGGATGATTTTTTGTAATCCATGCTCACTTTCCATTTAGGCTTTGGTACAATCATAAGCGTGACCTTTGCATTTGTGTCCAGAATATTACTGTGATAAAATATATATGTAGATCTGGTGACATGATTATTTCTTCCACCAATTCTGGGAGCAATATTTTGAAGACATATAAAAGGGTATTGAAAGTACAAAGAGGTGTACACTGTGTATATGAATATAGAGATAATGCATAAATAGACCATACAGTGAATAATATTATTTATTCATGTTTCCACATTAAATAATGTATTGAATTGATATATGAAAATATATAAGAAATCTTATATTGATATACAATCATTCATTCCAACTAGTGATGCATATAATATTAATTTTAGGGTTATGGTTTATCATGAAGATATATTAGTTTTGCTACAAAAGTGATTATAGAAATCGAAAATATTTTGTTTGGAAAGAGTCAGTCACAATGCTGGCAATATGTGAAAAAGGCCTCTGGCCTTGAGCTGAGGCTTCACAGAAATGGCTATATTTCTAAGATAAAGAAGTTACAAACTGGGCTCCATGGTAACAGCTGGCAAGAAAAAAAAGAGAAGAAAAGAGCTCTGCCCCTCCCATGTGTCCTTGAAATGTTAACTTGCCCAGAACAGAGAAAAAAAAAAAACAGAAACCCAAACTGCTTTTTGTGAACTTCTTCATACTGTGAAATTCTGAGCCACTCCATTACATTTTGGGTACAAAATTGTGGAACAACCTAAACTTGAGGTTCAGGGGATTAATTGATTACAACAGAAGCAATGCCCTCTAAATCCAGTTGCAACCAAATAGGACTGTTTCCCTGTCTTCGGTGCTACCTTAGGTGCCTTGCCTTGCTTTGTCTGTCCCTTTTCTCATGAAAAGACCAGTCGAGAAATATGGAGGAATACATGTGTTCTGAAGCAGGAAGTGATTGATAGTGAATCAAATGCCTATAAATTTCCTAACTTGTGGATGAAATATATATCCTATGATGTGCATAATTTGAAGAAATAGTAATCTACCAGTGTTGAATAAAAATGAACATCAAAATACACATCACCTCTGATTGGAATCTACTTGCATTGATGTTAAACTGGGTCACTTACTGTAGAAATATTAGGATTAGTATGCACCATTCACTGAAGTTACTTTTCAGTACTAGGAAACAAATATGTATTTCAGGTGAATGAATATTTCAAAGAATAGTCTTGTGAAAAGTTGATTGTAAATCCACATACATGAATATGAATGAATTTGGTGAGTGTAAAATAAGACACATATTTCATATTTTGAAAAATCTGGAGAGTGTATATATAAATATATGTATATGTATATATATACATATATATATATATATATAGATAGATAGATAGATATATAAACACACACACACAAAGACATTAAAAATAGCGATATACTTGCCAATCAAAATTCATAACGAAATATATATCATCAACAGATCCAAAAATATTTATTTTACTGAACATGTATTTATGAATAATATTGTTCAAGTAGGAAGCTCACCCATAATTTGAATTTTCAGTTCCAACATCGTTTAGGAAGAGTGACCCCTTACAATTTGTATCTGCCAAGTCAGCCACCTCACAAGAATGTACGTGTGGTCCCAGGTAGGATTCTACGTGTGCATATAAAAATACAGGTGGTGAATAGGCTACAGAGAAAGGGAGACAGGAATTCACATAATGGTTAACTTTAAAAAAACATGGAGAATGATTTCAACAAAAAATTGACTATATTTATAACTCCTACCATATATAAGGCAAAAGGCAAATCCAGGTGTACACCATGCCTCCTGTAATGCTTGTATTTTTATTCTGTTTGTGTTATTTTTCTCCATCTTATTAGTATTAGTAGTAAGAGTGTAGTAGGTGAGGGGTTAGTGTCAGGGATTCAGTATTTCAAATGGAAAATTGGAAAATGAATCCAATGTGTATGTAAATATGTGCTACAAAAAAATCTACCCACTCTCATCCAGAATAATGCCTTGACAGTACTTTCGCCCCAACTAAAACACCATTAGAGGAGAAGAGTTAGAAAATCAGTGAATACATATATTGAATGAAATATGCTCAGGGTTTTGAAACCTTCGAGGTGGTAGAGGAGTTTCCAATAGTAAGGGACAGGTTAAACACTCCACAAACATGGAGATCTGTTGGCCTAAAGACTTCTTGAGAAACTGCCTGTGAGTTTGGGCACTTGAAGTATATGTAGTTGTCAAGAGCTTTACTTCCTTTGTAGTGAGACCATTAAAGCTGGGTCTGCACCTATGTGACCTGGAGGACATGGTTTCTTATTTTCCAATGAAAATGAGGAAGCACTGCTGAATTCTCTCTTTGTAGGTAACCTGTGGACACTGGGGGCTAAGTGTCTCCCCGTGTGGACTGTGAAGCCATTTGGTCAACCTGCAATTTTTGTGGTGTTTCTTGCTGCTGCACTGGTAGTTTGGTATTTGCTTCACAAAATACAAGGATTTCAACTGGGTCACAGTGCTGCAGGAAGTTCTGTCATGAGTGGTGGGTCAGGATCTGCAGAAGAATGCCCCAACCAGGCTTCTATCCCACATAGCTTTCCCCCTTGACCATAGCAACCTGATTCTGAACATTGCCCGGAAACCTCTCCATATAAAAAGATGCCTTTACACAGAAGGTTCTGCTGGCTGCTCCATGTCAGTAACAAGCCATTTCTAAGCCAAAAGCGGATCCATATTTCCCCAGCACATGTTTTATCACACACCTGCCCAGCACTCTTCTAGGCCCACTACTCAGCAGGTTCCAACTCACTGGCATCTCTGTTCTACACCATTTTCATGAAACCCAGTCAATCAAGGCACTGTCTGGCATACTCAAGATCAGCACCAGGACATCCAAAGGTTCTCCAGTGCCACCTGGTCATGGGAATTTGAAAAATTTCATGGTATTCATCTAGCCATTTTTCAAGGATGATGTTGGAGGCACTGTGTGTTTCAATATATTCAGGAATCGTTAAATGGTGAGGAAGCTCATTTCAATGAAAGCTCTGGAGAACTCTCACAGGCAAGGCTTTCCAAAGAGTGGCCAAAAGGTCACATGAAGCCAGGCCTATTAAGGTCTACAATGTGAGGTCCATGTGTTTTTTTGACTCTCAACTATGGCTTCCAAGACTTTCAGAATAAAATCATTTGGTATCCTGGCTGAGATTCCCAGTGATCTGTGGAAAGCCAACCTGGGCCTAGATCTCAGTTTCCAAGGGTGACTCTCATGCGTGGCCTCCTAAAATCCCAACACAATTCATGGCAATTCTTCTCTGAGGTCTTTTCTAGATCAGTCTCTAAGAGGAATCACACCAAAGTTCAAGCCCAGGTGGACCCAGTCATTTCTTCCAACTGCCACACAAATGACTACAATTAAAACCAAAACACTTCCACACGGCCCTAATATTCTTCCATATAGAAACTCATCATAACCTTTGGCTGGACTTTTCTATTAGGTGTGCAACCCAAGACCGTGTCCAAAATTGGCTCCCTTGCCCCTCATTTGCCTAAAGTAACGGTGGCCTGGACACCTTTCTTCTGAACCAGGAGTGATCAAATAGGCCTGCCATGAACACTTTTCCACTTCTTCAATTTGAGGCCTCTGACTGTAGGGTTTAGATTCTTTATGTGAACTGGAGTCATGAGAAAACCCAAGCCCCTATGGGCTAGCCTCTGCAGGGCATTGAAGAATTCTTTGACCCAAAGGATCCCTATTCTCACTTGATGGAAGTTAGGAACCTTACAGAGGAAGGCGAGAGGCTTCATCCACAATGACTGCTATTTTTGCGATTTTGATTTTGGATGCACACATGGGATCTTTCTTTACATCCATCAGGAGTTGAGAATCTAAGCCACAGGCTCACACAGGGCTAAGAGGCTGATTCAGACACATCCCTTTCCAACGCATTTAAGCAAAGAGCCACAGGGGATGCCCATTCATTTCCAGTTGAAAACTGTTTTCTTCAGGCTTCACAAAGGGGTGGCCTGAGGCAAAGACTTTCCTGACATTCAGGGCAAAAGAACAATAGGAAAGCAAAAGGCCCAAAGCAGGATTTCTCCACTGAGACTTTCCTGGTCACACTGTATGAAAGCAGAAATCTAAGTAAGATTTGAAGCCCATAAAAGTATGGGGCCCTTTATTGGGAGACTTAGCTTTGAATTATGTCCTGAACAGATGTCTCAGATAAATCAATATGCATTGGCATTGGACCTTGTACCTTGGGTGATTGAATGTCGAAGAGAACATCCATTCAAAAAAAAAATATTCAGTAGGATTTTAGAGATAGTAGGTATATTCAGAAAGAAGAGTGAGTATAGGATTTGGACCAAAAGTTATTTAGCAATTGGGTTTCAGGGAGAGAGTGAAAGTAAATGTCAGGACACATGAACAGTCAGTCAAAATGATGAACCTGGGAAATAATGTAGGAAAGCATATATCAGTAGAGACATTAGGCTATCATGCAAAGTATAAAGTGAGTAATAGGATTAGACATTTTCAACAGGGTTGAGTTTGAAAATATAATCTTAGGAAGAAACACATATGTAGTCACCAATTGGATTGATATTTGAGAGCATTAGGCAACCTGGACATGGATGATTTTAGAAATCAATGCTCACTTTAAATTTAGGCTTGGGACAATCATAAGTGTGACCTTTGCTTTATTTTCCAGCATATGACTGTGATAAAATGTATATGTAGATCAGGTGACATGAGTATTTCTTCCACCATTTCTGGGATCAATATATTGAAGACGTATAAATGATTATTTGGGGAAGAAAAGGTGTACCCTGTGTCTATGAATATAGAGATAATGCAAGAATAGACAATACTGTGAATAAATAATATAACTGGTTCCACTTTAAATAATGCATTGAACGGATATCAGAAAATATAAAAGAAATCTTATATTGATATAACTGGTTCCGCTTTAAATAACAGATTAAATTGATATCTGAAAATATACAGGAAATCTTATATTGATATACAATCATTCATTCCAACCAGTTATACTTCTAATGGTAATATTAGGGTTATTTTTTATCATGAAGAGTGTGTGAGTTTTGCTTCAAAAGTGATTATGGAAAAAAAATAATGTGTTTAGAAAGAAGTCTCATGAAAAGACCAGTCAAGAGACATGGAGGAATACATGTGTTCTGAAGCAGGAAGTTATTGAAAGTGAAACAAATGCCTTTAAATTTGCTAACTTGTGGATGAAATATATATCTTATGATGGGCATAAACTGAAGAAATAGTAATGTACCAGTGTTGAATAAAAATGAACATCAAAATACACATCATGACTCATAGAAATCTACTTGCATTGATGTTAAACTGCGTCAGTTACTGTAGAAATATTAGAATTCGAATTCACCATTCACTGAAGTTAGATTTCAGTTCTAGGAAACAAATATGTATTTCAGGTTGATGAATATTTCTGAGAATAATCTTTTGAAAATTTGTTTATAAATCCAGATACTGTGAATATGAATGAACTTAGGGAGTGTACAATAAGACATATATTTCATAATTTGAAAAATCTGGGGAGTATATATATGTGTATATATATATATATATATACACACACACACACACACACACACACACAGAGACATTAAAAAGTAGCAATATATATGCCAATCAAAATTCATCATGAAATATATATCATCCAATGATCCAAAAATATTCATTTTACTGAACATAGATTTATTTATCATGTTGTTTATCTATGAAGCTCACCCATAGGTTGAATTTTCAGTTCCAACTGGGTTTAGGAGGAGTGATCTCTTATTCCAATTTGTATCTGCCAAGTCAGCCACCTCACAAGAATGTACATGTGGTAACAGGTAAGATTCTATATGTGAATATGAAAATACATGTGCTGATTTGGCTACAGACAAAGAAAGAGAGGAATTCAGCTACTTGTTAACTTTAAAATCATATCGAGAAATATTTCAACAAAAAATTGATTAGACTTAATACTACTACCCTATATAATGCAAAAGGCAAGTCCAAATATACACCATGCCTCCTCTGAATGGCTTGTGTTTCTATTCTGTTTGGGTTATTATTCTCCACCATATTAGAATTAGTAGTCAGAGTCTACTAGGTTATGGGTTAGTGTCAGGGATTCAGTATTTTGAATGGAAAATAGGAAAATGAATCCAATGTGTATGTAAATATGTGCTACACAAAAATCTTCCCACTCTCATCCAGAACAATGCCTTGACTTTATTTTCACCCCAAGTATAACACAATTAGAGTGGAAGAGTTAGAAAAACTGTGAATACATATCTGGAATGGAATATGCTCAAGATTTCACAACCTTGAAGGTGGTAGAGGAGTTTCCAAAAGTAAGGGGAAGGGTAAATACTCCACCAACATGGAGCTCTGCTGGACTAAAGACTTCTTGAGAAACTGCATTGAGTTTGGGCACTTGAAATATTTGTTGTTTTCAGAAGCTTTTGCATCCTTTGTAGAGAGACCATCAAAGCTGGGTATGTATCTAAGTGACCTGGAGGACATGGTTTCTTATTTTCTAATGAACATGAGGCAGCAGTGCTGAATTCTCTCTTTCTAGTTAAACTGTGGCCACTGGGGGCTAAGTCTCTCTCCGTGTGGACTGTGAAGTTATTCGGTCATCCTCCACTTGTCGTGGTGTTTCTTGCTGCTGCAATGTGAGTTTGGTATTTGCTTCACAAAATACAAGGAGTTCAACTGAAACACAGTGCTGGAGGGAGTTCTGTCACGTGTGGTTTTTCAGGGTCTGCAAGAGAATGCACCAAACAGGCTTCTATCCCACATAGCTTACCCCCTTGACCATAGCAACCTGATTCTGAACATTTCCCTGAAACCTCTCAATATAAGAAGATGCCTGTACATACAAGGGCCTGCTGGCTGCACCATGTCAGACACAAGCCATTTGTAGGCCAATGGCAGATCCCCATGAACCCACCACAGATGGTTACTCACACACCTCCCCACCACTACTCTACTCCCACTACTCACCATGCTCCAAATATCTGGCATCTCAGTTCTACACCATCAAGGCACTGTCTAGTACACTCTTGATCAGGAACAGAGCATCCAAAGGTTCTCCAGTGCCACCTGGTCATGGGAATTAAAAAAATTTCATGGTATTTATCTAGTCATTTTTCAAGGATGAAATTGGCAGCACTGTGGTTTTCAATTCATTCAGGAACCACTAAATGTTGAGGAACCTCATTTCAATGAAAGCTCTGGAGAACTCTCACAAGCACGGCTTACCAAAAAGTGGACAAAAGGTCAAATGAAGCAAGGCCTTTTTAGGTCTTCAATGTGAGGTCTATGTGTGTTTTGACTCTCAAATATGGCTGCCAAGTCTTTCAGAATATAATCATGGGATATTCTGTTTGAGATTCCCAGTTCTCTGTGCAAAGCCACCCTGGGCATAGATCTCAGGTTCCAAGGGCGAATGTCATGCGTGGTCTCCTAAAACCACAACACAGTTCATGGCAATATTTCTCTGAGGTTAGTTCCAGAACTCAGTCTCTAAGTGGAATCACACCAGAGTTCAAGCCCAGGTGGACCCAGTCATCTCTTCCAACCGCCAGACAAATGACCACAATTAAAACCAAAACACTCCCACATGGCCCTCATCTTCTTCCATGTAGACACTACTCATAACCTCTGCCTGGAGTTTTCCATTAGGGGTGCAGCCCAAGACAGTGGCCAAAATAAGCTCCCTTGCCCATCATTTCCCTGAAGTCAGGGTGGCCTGATCACCCCTCCTGTGAACCAGGTGGGATCACATATGCCTTCCATTAATACTGCTCCGCTTCTCCAATTTGAGGCCTACTGACTGTCCGGTATAGATTCTCTATGTGATTTGGAGTCATGAGAAAACACAAGCATGTATGGGCTAGCCTCTGCAGGGCTTTGAAGAACTCATTTGTTTCAAAGGATCACTATTCTCATTTGATGAAGGTCAGGAACCTAACAGAGGAAGGCGAGAGACTTCATCAACAATGACTGATCTTTTTACCATTTTGGTTTTGAATGCACACATGGGATCTTTTTTTTATATCCAACAGGTGCTGAGATCTAAGCCACAGCCTCACATAGGTCCAAGAGGCTGATTCAGACATATCTGTTTCCAAAGCAATTCACAAAGAGCCACAGGTGATGCCCATTCACTTCCATTTGAAAACTGTTTTCTTCAGGCTTCACAAAAGAGTGGCCTGAGGCCAAGACCATTCTCACATTCAGGTAAAGAGAAGAATTGATTAGCAAGAGGCCCAAAGCAGGGTTACTCCACTGAGGTTTTCCAAGTCACACTGATATCTTAGTTTTCTGAGATTCTCGTCATTCCTTTAGCTATCCAGTACATGGCCATGTCACAGAGCTTGGAGGTGGTATATTTCTTGGACACAAAACCATGAGTCTATTCTGGAGAGTGGCCAGAATCTGGAGAAAACAAGAACTTAGGAAAATAGTAGGTGTTGCCCATCCATAAAGGAAGCGACAGCCCATTCATCAATTGGGCAGGATGAATGCTGGGAAGCTTTCTACTAAACAGGACACATCCATTGATGCATTCAATTTTCTAATGTCTACAACCACAGACACAGTGGGATACACAGAGATAGAAACACTCGCCTTGTCAAACGACTTACTAGAAACAGTACACTTCAAACCAAATAAACCGCCTTTCCTACCTATTCTCAGAACATGAGACAAACCACAAACTCACACCCACACCCACAAAGGCACCTCCTTCTCCCAAGTAGGTCTGTGACTATCCGGAGTGTCCTCTGACTGGTGGGCCATACTATGTTCCCCTGAAATGGCCTGTCCTGTCTCAAATCTGATCTCATTGGACAACTGTATGAAGTTGTCAGGAGCCAGCGGTGAGCCACTACTTGCTTTCTCAGGAAAGGCCCCTCTTCAGAGCTCTCCTGAAATTTGGCCATCCTCACATCAGTAGGAACCAAGATAGACTGACTCTGTTCTTGGTAAATCCAAACACGTAAGCCCACTGGGAATGGTACTGGGACTGACTCTTGGTGCATGGCTTCCTGGATCCCAATTTCAGAGAATTCTATCACCAAGGAAGTGAGGAAGGTCACTTCCTTTATGAACTAAATGAGGTCCCTGCTTTGGCAACCAATCTGTCCTAACATTTGCTTCCATGGTTCCCATGAGAAGGAGGTTGCCCTACTTCCTCTGACACTTTCACAACTGAGAATTGTATATCAACCATAGGCAGCCAGGAACAGCTCTCCACACAGGCCTAGTTTGGTCCATCTTCTCTACATTAAGAAGAGCGAGGCTGATTCTGACACATCCCTTCATCCTGACTAGTTTGCTTGCCATGAAAGATGACTTTTGCTCTCTCAGGTCTTTCATAGCTGCCTACATCTTCTCCAAGGATCATTTCTGCATGGAACTTTGAGGTTTTCAGCAGCTGGAAGATCCCTTACATTCCTGTATTGGAAGACCAATTCTGTCCCTCCTCTTCTGTAAAGTTAGATTGAGGGACCATTGTATGATTAAGGTTAATAACAGGTTCCATTTGGGTTAGGAATCATGCTGCGGGATGAATAATGGTATTGGGATTTTATGATATTTACAAAAATATATAGGTGAAATATAAGTATGAACACAGAAATCTAGGTAATGTTTAAAGCCCAGAAGGGCATTGGGCCCATGATTGTGATTCTTAGCTTTGAATTAGGTTCTGCACTGGTGTCTCAGATAAATCGATATACAATGACATTAGGACCTTGTCCCTTGGATGATTGAATGTCAAAGACAACATCCAGTCAAAAAGGGATAGTTGGTGGATTAGAAAGATAGTCGGTAGGATTAGAATGAAGAGTGTGTATAGTATTTGGACCAAAAGATCTTTAGCAATAGGGTTTTGGGTAGAAAGTGAAAGTAAATGTCAGCACATTTGAAGAGTCAGTCACAATGATTAACTGGGGAAAAATATAGGAAATAAGAAATCAACAGAGACATTAGGAAATCAGGCAATGTATAAACTGAGTGATAGAATTAGACATTTTCAACAGGTTTGAGGTTGAATGTGTAATTTCAGGAATAAACAAATATGTAGTCACCAATAGGATTGACATTTGAGAGCATTAGGCAACCTGGACATGGATGTTTTTAGTAATCCATGCTCACTTTTCATTTAGGATTTGGTACAATCATAAGTGTGACCTTGCTTTTTGTTTCCACAATATTACTGTGATAAAATGTATATATAGATCAGGTGACATGAGTATTTTTTCCACCATTTCTTGAAGCAATATTTTGAAGAAGTATAAATTAGTATTGGGGGTACAAATAGGTGTAATCTGTGTTATATGAATATAGAGAAAATGCATTAATCGACCATAATCTGAATTAATAATACAACTGGTTCCAAATTTAAATAATCGATTGAATTGATATCTGAAAATATACAGGAAATCTTATATTGATATTCATACATTCATTCCAACCTATTATACATCTAATGGTAATATTAGTGTTATGGTTTATCATGAAGTGTGTGTGACTTTTGCCTCATTACTGATTATGGAAATACAAAATTATGTGTTTGGAAAGAAGTCTCATGAAAAGACTAGTCAAGAAACATGTAGGAATACATGTGTTCTGAAGCAGGATGTGATTGAAAGTGAAACAAATTGATATAAATTTGCTAACTTGGGATTAAATATATATTCTATCATGTGCATAAACTGAAGAAATAGTAATGTACCAGTGTTGAAAAAAAATGAACGTCAAAATACATATCATGTCCCATAGGAATCTACTTGCATTGATGTTAAACATGGTCAGTAACTGTAGAAATATTAGGATTTGTACGCACAATTCACTGAAGTTAGTTTTCAGTACTAGGAAACAAATATGTATTTCAAGTGGATGAAAAATTATTAGAACAATCTTGTGAAAAGTTGATTATAAAACTACATACATGAACATGAATTAATTTTAGGAGTGTATAATAAGACACATATATTTTTTGAAAAATCTGGAGAGTATATATATATATACATATATAAATATACCTATACACACACACACACACACACACACACACAGACATTTAAAAGTACCAATATATATGCCAATCCAAATACATCATGGAATATATATCATCCACAAATCCAAAAATCTTCATTTTACTGAACATAGATTTATGTATAATGTTGTTCAACTAGGAAGGTCACCCATAGTTTGAATTTTAAGTTCCAACAGCATTTAGGAGGAGTGATCTCTTCTCACAATTTGTATCTGCCAAGTCAGCAACCTCACAAGTATTTTCTTGTGATACCAGGTAAGATTCTATATGTGCATATAAAAATACATGTGCTGAATAGGGTACAGAGAAATGGAGACAGGAATTCACATATTTGTTAACTTTAAAAACACATGGAGGGGGAAGGGACAGAGCCACCAACTGCGCCTGCAAGGTAGGCGGACCCTCAACGCACTGGTAGAACAGGCCTAGGGGCCCACCATCTTGAAAGAAAATTCGCACTGGTTGGGGGAAGGGAAGAGCAATCGCGCGGCTGCATGGTACGCGAACCTGCGACGCACAGGCAGAACAGGCCCAGCAAACCGCGGTGGGGCAGAGGCGCCCCTTGCTACTTCAAGGTAGGTGAACCTGTGACCCACCAGCAGAAGAGGCCCAGCGGCCTTCAGAGGGGCAGAGACGCCTCCCGCGCCTGCGAAGTAGGCGGAACTGCGAATACCGACAGACCAGGCCCAGGGGCCCGACAGGGTGGTAGACACATCACCAGGTTGGGGGAGGGTCTGAGCCATCGCCCGTGCCTACAAGGCAGGTGGACCTCTGACCCACCAGCACAAGAGGCCCTGCGACCTGCCAGTGTGGTAGACACATCCCCATGATTTTGGGAGGGGCAGAGCTGCCACCCGCGCCTGCAAGGTAGACAAACCTGCAACCCACAGACAGAAGAGGCCAAGCGTTGTGCAGAGGGGCAGAGCTGACGACTGCGCCTGCAGGGTAGGTGGACCTGTGACCCACTGGCAAAACAGGCCTAGCGCCCGCAGAGGGGTAGAGCCGCTGCCCGCTCCTGCAAGGTAGGCGGACCTGCTATCGACCGGCAGAACAGGCCCAGTGGCCTGCTGGTGTGGGAGGCACATTGCCCCAATTGGAGGAGGGGCAGAGCCGTGGCCTGCACCTGTGAGGGAGACTTTGCAACTATAAAAGAGCAATGTAAATATTTAGGGGTAAAATTCAATAACACAACAGTTTGAACAAGCAGAAAGAAACGCGAACAGTATGAAAAGACAAAGAAAGAAAGGACCACAAGAAATGCAGGTCAGCTCAACATTAGAAGAGGTAATACCTGCAGCAAATGGAATGTCAGATAAAGAATTCAGGATATACATGCTTCAGATGCTCTGGAGTCTCAAGGAAGACATTAGACAGCAAAATCAGTCAATGAAAGACCACTTTGACAAAGAATTATATAAACAAATCCAAGAATCAAAAGATCAACTATACAGGGAGATAGAGGTTATAAAAAACAAACAAACAGAAATCATAGAAATGCAGGAAGCAATAAACCAACTTAAAAACTAAATTGCGAATACTACCAGCAGAGTAGATCGCTTAGAAGATAGAACATCAGACAATGAAGACAATGTATTTCAACTTGAAAAGAACATAGACAACTCAGCAAGACTGTTAAGAAACCATGAGCAGAACATCCAAGAAATATGGGATAACATAAAGACACAAAACTTAAGAATCATTGGGATACAGGAAAGTATAGAGGTCCAAATAAAAGAAATGAGAAATCTATTCAATGAAATAATATGGAAAAACTTCCCAGACTTGAAGAATGAGACAGAATCCCAAATCCTAGAAGCCTACAGGATGCTGAATGTGCAAAATCATAAGAGATCCACATCTAGAGATATTATAATGAAGATGCCAAACATACAGAATAAGGAAAGGATTTTAAAAGCTACAAGAGAAAGAAAGCAGATTACATTTAGCAGTAAACCAATCACTATAACAGCTGATCTTTCAACACAGACTCTGAAAGATAGAAGATCCTGGAATAACATTTTTCAAAAACTGAAAGAAAATGGGTTCCAACCAGTAATAGTGTATCCAGCGAAATTAAGCTTCAGGATGGAAGATGAAATTGTAACCTTCCATGATAAACAAAGTTAAAAGAATTTGCACCTAGAAAACCATCTCCTCAAAACATTCTCGGCAAAACATTATAGGAAGAGGAAATGGAAAATAACAATGAAAACCAACAGTGGGATGTAGTACAGTAAAGGGGGGAAAATAATCAAAGAGGAAAAAAAAAACATGTTTAGTAACATAAATAAACAAATATGGCTGGAAGAACAACCCATATCTCAATAATAAATGTTAATGGCTTAAACTCAACAATTAAGAGACACAGGCTAATAGAACCAATCACAAAACAAGACCCAACAATATGATGCCTACAGGAGACGAATTTAATAGGAAAAGACATACGTAGACTGAAGGTGAACAGTTGGGAAAAATCATATCACACATATGGACTTCAGAAACAAGCAGGAGTGTCCATAATCATATCAAATAAAATAGATTTCAAACCAAAGTTAATTAAAAGGGATAAAAAGGGATACTACATACTGCTCAAGGGAACAATACACCAACAAGACATAAGAATCATAAATGTATATGCCCCAAATAATGGTGCAGCTATGTTCACTAAACAAACTCTTCTCAAGTTCAAGAGTTTAATAGACCACCATACAATAATCATGGGAGACTTCAACACACCTCTCTCACTACTGGACAGATCTTCCAAACAAAAGTTGAATAAGGAAACAACAGAACTCAATAACACAATTAATAACATAGACTTAATTGACATATATAGAATATACCACCCAACATAAAGCAGTTTCACTTTTTTCTCAGTAGCACATGGATACCTCTCAAAAATAGATCATATATTATGTCACAGGGCAATTCTTAGACAATATAAAGGAGTAGAGATAATACCAGGCATCTTATCTGATCATAATGGAATGAAACTATAAATCAACGATACAAGAAGGAAGGAAAAATAATCCATCACTTGGAGAATAAACAATAGGTTACTGAATGATCAATGGGATATAGAAGACATCTAGGAGGAAAATAAAAAAAAATCTTAGAAATAAATGAAAAGACAGAACATATCAGAATGTAGGGGACACATTGAAAGCAGTTCTAAGAGGAAAATTCATTGCTTGGAGTACTTTCCTTAAAAAAAGAAAAAAACAGTAAATAAATGATCTCATAGTTCATCTCAAAATCCTAGAAAAAGAAGAAGAAAACAACAGCAAAAGAAGTAGAAGGCAAGAAATAATTAAAATCAGAGCTGAAATTAATAAATTCAAAACAAAAGAAACAATTGAAAAAAAATTGACAAAACTAAAAGTTGATTCTTTGAAAAAATAAATAAAATCGACAGACCCTTAGCCATGTTAAGGAAGAGAAGAAGAGAGAGAACTCAAATTACTAGTATACAGGATGAAAATGGCAATATCACAACAGACATTTCAGAAAAACAGAAGTTAATCAGAAATTATTTTGAATCCTTATACTCCAATAAATTAGAAGATAGTGAAGGCATCGATAAATTTCTTAAGTCATATAATCTTCCCAGATTGAGTCAGAGGATATAGACAACCTAAACAGACCAACATCAGTTGAGGAAACAGAAGAAATCATCCAAAGATTACCAACTAAGAAAAGCCCAGGACTGGATAGGTATACAGTAGAGTTCTACAAAACATTTTAAGAGGAACTAATACCAATATTTTTCAAGATATTTCAGGAAATTGAAAAAGAGGAAGAAATTCCAAATTTATTCTAGGAGTCCAATATTACCCTGATTTCTAAACCAGAAAAAGACACTTCAAAGAAACAAAACTATAGACCAATATCTCTAATGAACCTAGATGCAAAAATTCTCAATAAAATTCTGGCAAATCAGATACAAAAACATATTAAATAATTGTGCAACATGATTAAGTGGTATTAATCCCTGGGATGAAAGGCTGGTTCAATATACGGAAATCAATAATTGTTATTCACCACTTAAATAGACTTAAAAATAAGAACCATATGATCATCCCGATATATGCAGAAAAAACATTCGACAAAGTAAAGCATCCCGTAATGTTCAAAACTCTACAAAAACTATGGATAACAGGAACATACCTCAATATTGTAAAAGCAATCAATGCTAAGACTCAGGCCAGCATCATTCTGAATTGAGAAAAACTGAAGGCATTCCCTCTAAAATCTGCAACAAGATAGGGATGCCCTCTCTCAACATTTCTGTTCAACATAGTTCTCGAAACACTGGCCAGAGCAATTAGACAATTAAAAGAAAATGAAGGCCTAAAAATAGGAAAAGAAGAACTTAAATTATCACTATTTGCAGCAGACATGATTCTATATCTAGCAGACCCAAAAGGGTCTACAAAGAAACCATTAGAGCTAATAAACGAATTCAGCAAAGTGGCAGGATATATAATCAACATGCATAAATCAAAGGAATTCCTGCATATCAGTGACAAATCCTCTGAAATGGAAATGAGGAGAACAACTCCATTCATAATATCCTCAAAAAAAAAAAAACACATGGGAATCAACCTAACAAAAGAGGTGAAAGACTTATACAATGAAAACTACAGAACCCTAAAGAGAGAAATTGAAGAAGATCTTAGAAGATGGAAAAATATACCCTGTTCATGGATACGCAGAACTAACATCATCAAAATGGCGATATTACCAAAATTTTCTATAGATTTAATGCAATGCCAATCAATATCCCAAGGGCATTTCTTGTAGAAATAGATAAAACAATTATGAAATTCATATGGAAAAATAGAAGACCCAGAATAGCAAAAACAACTAAAAACAGGAAGTGTGAATCAGGCGGTATAGTGATACCAGACATCAAACTATACTACAGAGCAATAGTAACAAAAAGAGCATGGTACTGGTACCAAAACAGACGGGTGGACCAATGGTACAGAATAGAGGACACAGAAACAAATCCACAAAACTACAACTATCTTATATTTGATAAAGGGGCTAAAAGCATGCAATGGAGGAAGGATAGCATCTTCAACAAATGGTGCTGGGAAAACTGGAGTTCCATTTCTAACAAAATGAAACTGAATCCCTTTCTCTCGCCATGCACAAAAGATAACTCAAAATGGATCAAACAGCTTGATATCAAATCAGAGACACGGCATCTGATCGAAGAAAACCTGTGCTATGATGTACATACTGTGGGGTCGGGCTCCAAATTCCTCAATAGGACACCCATAGCACAAGAGTTACTAACTAGAATGAACAAATGGGACTTACTCAAACTAAATAGATTTTTCTCAGAAAAAAAAAATAAGAGAGGTAAATAGGGAGCCTACATCCTGGGAACAAATCTTTACTCTTCACACTTCAGATACAGCCCTAATATCCAGAGTATACAAAGAACTCAAAAAATTAGACAATAAGATAACAAATAACCCAATCAACAAATGGGCCAAGGACCTGAACAGACACTTCATAGCGGAGGAATACAATAAATCAACAAGTACATGAAAAAATGCTCACCATCTCTAGCAGTCAGAGAAATGCAAATCAAAACAACCCTAAAATACCATCCCACTCCAGTAAGATTTGGAGCCATTATGAAGTCAAACATCAACAAGTGCTGGCGAGGATGTGTGGAAATGGGTACACATGTACATTGCTGGTGGGGCTGCCAATTGGTGCAGCCAATTTTGAAAGCAGTATGGAGATTTCATAGAAAGCTGGGAATGGAACCACCGTTTGACCCAGCTACTCCTCTTCTCGGTCAATTCCCTAAAGACCTATAAAGAGCATGATACATGGACACTGCTACATTGATGTTCATAGCAGCACAATTCACAATAGGAAGACTGTGGAACCAAACTTGATGCCCTTCAAAAGATGAATGGATAAAAAAAATGTGGCATTTATAAACAATGGAATTTTACTCTGCATTAAAAATGACAAAATCATACAATTTGCAGATAAATGGATGGCATTAGAAGATATTATGCTAAGTGAAGATAGCCAATCCCTAAAAAACAAATGCCAAATGTTTTCTTTGATATAAGGAGAGTAACTAAGAACAGAGTTGGGAGGAAGAGCATGAGAAGAAGATTAACATTAAACAGGGATGAGAGGTGGGAGGGAAAAGGAAAGAGAAGGGAAATTTCATGGAATTGGAAGGAGACCCTCATGTTTATACAAAATTAAATACAAGAAGAAGTAAGGGGAAAGGGGAAAAAACAAGGGGAAGTAATGAATTACTGTAGGAGGTGTAGAGAGAGAACATTGGAGGGGAAGGGATGGGAGATAGTAGAGGATAGGAAAGGCAGCAGAGTACAACAGACACTAGTATAGCAATATGTAAAACAGTGGATGTGTAACCGATGGGATGCTGCAATCTGTATAAGGGGAAAAATGGAAGTTCATAACCCACTTGAATCAAAGTGTGAAATATGATATGTCAAAAACTATGTAATGTTTTGAAGATCCAACAATAAAAATTAAATGTAAAAAATTCATGGAGAACTATTTCAATTAAAAATTGACTAGATTTATAACACCTACACTTTATCATGCAAAAGGAAGTCCAACTAAACACCATGCCTCCTGAACTGGTTGCATTTCTATTCTGTTTGGGTTATTTTTCTCCATCATATTAGGAAGAGTAGTCAGAGTCTAGTAGGGTATGAGTTAGTGTCAGGAATTCAGTATTTCGAATGGAAAATAGGAAAATGAATCCAATGTGTATGCAAATATGTGCTACATGAAAATCTTTCCACTCTCATCCACAACAATGCCTTCATGTTACCTTTGCCCCAAATAAGAAACAATTAGAGGAGAAGAGTTAGAAATTCTGTGAATACATATCTGGAATGGAAACTGCTCAGGAGTTCACAAACTTGAATGTGGTTGAGGAGTCTCCCAAAGTAAGGGACAGTGTAAACACTCCAGAAATGTGGAGGTCTGCTGGCCTAAGAAATTCTTCAGAAACTGCCTCTGAGGATGGGCACTTGAAATATATGTTGTTTTCAGGAGCTTTAACTTCCTTTGTAGTGAGACCATCAAAGCTGGGTCTGCATCTATGTGTCCTGGAGGACATTCTTTCTCATTTTCCAAAGTACATGAGGTAGCAGTGCTGAATTCTCACTTTGTAGGTAAACTGTGGCCAGTGGGGCTAAGTGTCTCCCCGTGTATGGACTGTGAAGCCTTTTGGTCATCCTCGACTTTTCGTGGTTTTTCCTGCTGCTGCACTGGGAGTTTAGTATTTGCTTCACGAAACACAAGGAATTAAACTGGGACACAGTGCTGGAGGGAGTTCTGTCACGTGTGGTTTTTCAGGGTCTGCAAAAGAATGCAACTACCAGGCTTCATTCCCACAGCTTGCCCCCTTGTCCATAGCAACCTGATTCTCGATATTGCCCTGAAAACTATCCATATAACAAGATGCCTTTACATATAAGGGTCTGCTCACTGCAACATGTCACTGACAAGCCATTTGGAAATCAATGGAAAATCCACATGTCCCCACCACAGATGATTTATCACACACCTGCACACCACAGCTTTTGCCCCACTACTCAGGAGGGTCCAACTTACTGGCAACTCTTTTCTACACCATTTTCATAAAACCCAGTCAATCAAGGCACTGTCTGGTACACCACAACCTCACACCCACAGCCACAATGGCACATCCTTCCCCCAAGTACGACTCTGACTATCTGGAGTGTCCTCTGACTGGTGGGCCATAATATGTTCCCCACAAAATGGCCTGTCCTGTCTAAGATCTGGTCTCCTTGGCCAACTCTGTGAAACTGTGAGGAGTCAGCGGTTAACCACTACCTGCTATCTCAGGAAAGGACCCTCTTCAGAGCTCTACTGGCATTTGGCCATCATCACATCAGAAGGGACCAAGAAGGTCTTACTCTGTACTTTGTAAATCCAAACAAGTGAGCCCACTGGGACTGGTACTGGGACTGGCTCTGTGTACCTGGCTTCTTGGATTCCAAGTTCATAGAGTTCCGTCACCAAGGAAGTTATGTAGGTCACTTCCTTCAGGAACTGAATGAGGTCACTGCCGTGGCAACCACTTTGTCCTAACAGTTGCTTCCATGGGTCCCATGAGATGGAGGCTGCCACTACTTCCTGTAACAATTTGACTAGTTAGAATGGTATATGAACAATAGACACCTTGGAACAGCTCTACACGCAGGCCTGGTTTGGTCCATCTTCTATACATTAAGAAGAGAGAGGAAGGTTCAGACACATCCCTTCATCCTGTCCAGGTCGTTTGCCATGGAAAATGGCTTTTGCTCTCTCAGGTCCTTCATAGCTGAATACATCTTCTTCAGGGATCATTTCTGCATGGAACTTTCAGGTTCTCAGTAGTTCAAAGATAACCTACATTTCTGTATTGTAAGACGAACTCTGTCCCTGCTCTTTTGTAATGTTAGATTTAGGCAACAGTATAGAACTCAATAACACAATTAATAACATAGACTTAATTGACATATGCAGAATAAATCACCCAAAATCAAGCAGTTACACTTTTTTTCAGCAGCACATGGATCTTTCTCAAAATAGATCATATATTCTGTCAGAGGGCAACTCTTAAACAATATAAAGGCGTAAAGATAATACCATGCATCTCATCTGATTGTAATGGAATGAAACTGAAAATCAATGATAAAAGAAGTAAAGAAAAATCATGCATCACTTGGAGAATGAACAATAGGTTACTGAATAATCACTGGGTTATAGAAGACATCAAGGAGGAAATGTAAAAATTCTTAGAGATAAATGAAAACACAGACACCACATATCAGAATCTATGGGAAACATTGAAAGCAGTTCTAAGAGGAAAATTCATTGCTTGGAGTTCATTCCTTAAAAAAAGAAAAAAAAAAACAACAAATAAATGATCTCATACTTCATCTCAATATCCTAGAAATAGAAGAAGAAAACAACAGCAAAAGAAGTAGAAGGCAAGAAATAATTAAAACCAGAGCTGAAATTAATGAAATTGAAACAAAACAAACAATTGAAAAAATTGACAAAACTTAACGTTGGTTCTCTCAAAAAATAAATAAAATCGACAGACCCTTAGACATTTTAACGAAGAGAAGAAGAGAGAGAAATCTAATTACTAGCAAATGGGATGAAAAAGGCAATATCATAACAGTCACTTCAGAAATACAGAAGATAATTGAGGAAATAGAAGAAACCATCCAAAGACTACCAACTAAGTAAAGCCCAGGACCAGATGTGTATACATTTAAAGAGGAATTAATACCAATACTTTTCATGCTATTTTAGGAAATAGAAAAAGAGGGATGAACTTCCAAATTCATTCTACAAGGCCAACATCACCCTGATTCCAAAACCAGAGCAACTCACTGTAAAGTAACAAAACTACAGACCAATATCTCTAATGAACATAGATGCAAAAATCCTCAATGAAATTCTGGCGAATCGGATACGAAAACATATCAAAAAATTGTGCACCATGAGCAAGTATGATTCATCCCTGGGAAGCAAGGCTGGTTCAATATACAGAAATCAATAAATGTTATTCCCCACATCAATAGACTTAAAAATAAGAACTATATGATCATCTCGATAGATGCAGAAAAAGCATTCAACAAAGTACAGCATCCCTTTAGGTTCAAAACTCTAGAAAAACTAGGGATAACAGGAACATACCTCAATACTGTAGAAGCAATCTATGCTAAGCCTCAGGCTAGCATCATTCTGAATGGAGAAAAATTGAAAGCATTCCCTCTAAAATCTTGAACAAGACAGGGATGCCCTCTCTCACCACTTCTGTTCAACATATCTCTCAAAACACTGGCGAGAGCAATTAAACAGATGAAAGAAATTAAAGGCATAAAAATAGGAAAAGAATAACTTAAATTATCGCTATTTGCAGGTGACATGATTCTATACCTAGCAGACCCAAAAGGGTCTACAAAGAAACTATTAGAGATAATAAATGAATTCATCAAAGTGGCCGGATGTAAAATCAACATTCAGAAATCAAAGGCATTCCTGTATATCAGCGAAAAATCCTCTGAAATGGAAAAGAGGACAACCACTCCATTCACAATATCCTCAGAAAAAATAAAATACTTGGGAATCAACCTAACAAAAGAGGTGAAAAACTTATACAATGAAAACTACAGAACCTTAAAGAGAGAAATAGAAGAAGATCTTAGAAGATGGAAAAATATACCCTGTTCCTGGATGGGCAGAACTAACATCATCAAAATGGCGATATTACCAAAAGTTCTCTATAGGTTTAATGCAATGCCAATCAAAATCCCAATGGCATTTTATGTAGAAATAGAGAAAGCAATCATGAAATTTATATGGCAAAATAAAAGACCCAGAATAGCAAAAACAATGCTAAGCAGGAAGTGTGAATCAGGCGGTATAGCGATACCAGACATCGAACTATACTACAGAGCAATAGTAACAAAAAGAGCATGGTACTGGTACCAAAACAGACGGGTGGACCAATGGTACAGAATAGAGGACACAGAAACAAATCCACAAAACTACAACTATCTTATATTTGATAAAGGGGCTAAAAGCATGCAATGGAGGAAGGATAGCATCTTCAACAAATGGTGCTGGGAAAACTGGAGTTCCATTTCTAACAAAATGAAACTGAATCCCTTTCTCTCGCCATGCACAAAAGATAACTCAAAATGGATCAAACAGCTTGATATCAAATCAGAGACACGGCATCTGATCGAAGAAAACCTGTGCTATGATGTACATACTGTGGGGTCGGGCTCCAAATTCCTCAATAGGACACCCATAGCACAAGAGTTACTAACTAGAATGAACAAATGGGACTTACTCAAACTAAATAGATTTTTCTCAGAAAAAAAAAATAAGAGAGGTAAATAGGGAGCCTACATCCTGGGAACAAATCTTTACTCTTCACACTTCAGATACAGCCCTAATATCCAGAGTATACAAAGAACTCAAAAAATTAGACAATAAGATAACAAATAACCCAATCAACAAATGGGCCAAGGACCTGAACAGACACTTCATAGCGGAGGAATACAATAAATCAACAAGTACATGAAAAAATGCTCACCATCTCTAGCAGTCAGAGAAATGCAAATCAAAACAACCCTAAAATACCATCCCACTCCAGTAAGATTTGGAGCCATTATGAAGTCAAACATCAACAAGTGCTGGCGAGGATGTGTGGAAATGGGTACACATGTACATTGCTGGTGGGGCTGCCAATTGGTGCAGCCAATTTTGAAAGCAGTATGGAGATTTCATAGAAAGCTGGGAATGGAACCACCGTTTGACCCAGCTACTCCTCTTCTCGGTCAATTCCCTAAAGACCTATAAAGAGCATGATACATGGACACTGCTACATTGATGTTCATAGCAGCACAATTCACAATAGCAAGACTGTGGAACCAACCTAGATACCCTTCAATAGACGAATGGTTAGAAAATGTGGCATTTATACACAATGGAGTATTACTCTGCATTAAAAATGACAAAATCATAGAATTTGCGGGGAAATTAATGGCATTAGAGCAGATTATGCTAAGTGAAGGTAGCCAATCCCTAAAAAACAAATGCCAAATATCTTTTTTGATATAAGTAGAGTAACTGAGAACATAGTAGGAATGAAGAGCATGAGAAGAAGATTAACATTAAACAGGGATAAGAGGTAGGAGAGAAAGGGAGAGAGAAGGGAAATTGCATGGAAATGGAAGAAAATTCTCAGGGTTATACAAAATTACGGACAAAAGGAAGTGAGGGGAAAGGGAAAAAAATACAAGGGGGAGAAGTGAATTACAGTATAGGGGGTAGAGAGAGAATATGGGAGGCGAGTGGAGGCGAGGGGGGACAGTAGAGGATAGGAAAGGCAGAAGAATACAAGAGACACTAGTATGGCAATATGTAAATCAATGGATGCGTAACTGATATGATTTTGCAATCTGTATACCGGATAAAAATGGGAGTTCATAACCCACTTGACTCAAAGTGTGAAATATGATATATCAAGAACTATATAATGTTTTGAACAATGAAAAACAAAAATTAAAAACACATGGAGAACTATTTCAACAAAAAATTGACTAGATTTATAACTGCAACCCTACATAATGCAAAAGGCAAGTCCAATTATACACCATGCCTCCTCTGAACTGCTTGTATTTCTATTCATTTTGGGTTATTTTTCTCCATTATATTAGGATTAGTAGTCAGAGTCTAGAGTCTAGTAAGGTATGTGTTAGTGTCAGTGATTCAGTATTTCGAATGGAAATTAGGGAAATGAATCCAATGTTTATGCAAATATGTGCTAAAAATAATCTTCCAACTCTCATCCAGAACAATGCCTTGACATTACCTTCGTCCCAAGTTAGACACAATTAGAGGGAGAAGAGTTGGAAAATCTATGAATACTTATCTGGAATGGAATATGCTCAGGAGTTCACAACCTTGGCGGTGGTAGAAAAGTTACCAAAAGTAAGGGACAGGGTAAACACTCCACAAACATGGTGCTCTGCTGACCTAAAGACTTATGAGAAACTGCCTCTGAGATTGGGCACTGGAAATATATGTTTTAGTCAGGAGCTTTAGCTTTCTTTGCAGTGAGACCATCAAAGCTGGGTCTGCATCTATGAAACTTGGAACACATGTTTTCTTATTCTTTAATGAACATGAGGCAGTAGTGCAGAATTCTCTCTGTAGGTAAACTGTGGCCAATGGGGGCAAAGTGTCTTCTTGTGTGGACTCTGAAGCCATTTGTTCATCCTCCATTTTTCATGGTCTTTCTTGCTGCTGAAATGGGAGTTTGGTGTTTGCTTCACGAAATACAAGGAGTTCAACTGGGACACAGTGCTGGAGGGAGTTCTGTCACGTGTGGTGGGTCAGGGTCTGCCAGGAGAATGCACAAACCAGCCTTGTATCCCACATTGACTGCCCCCTTGTCCATAGCAACTTGATTCTGAACATTGCCCTGAAACCTCTCCATATAACAAGATGCCTTTACATACAAGGATCTGCAGGCTACACCATGTCAGTCACAAGCCATTTGGAAGCCAATGGCAGATCCACATGACACCAACACAGATGTTTTTTCACACACCTGCCCACCACTGTTCTAGGCCCAATACTTAGCAAGTTCCAACTTACTGGCATCTCTGTTCTACACCATTTTCATAAAACCCAGTGAATCAAGGCACTGTCTGGTACACTCATGATCAGCAACAGGACATCCAAAGGTACTCCAGTGCCACCTGGTCATGAGAATTTCAAAAAATTCATGGTATTTATCTAGCCATTTTTCAAGTACCATGTTGGAGGCACTGGTTTTTCAATTCATTCAGGAACCATTAAATGGTGAGGAAGCTGATTTCAATGAAAGCTCTGGAGAACTCTAAAAGGCAACGCTTCCCAAAGAGTGGCCAAAATGTCACATGAAGCCAGGCCCATTGATGTCTACTCAATGTGAGTTCCATGTGTGTTTTGACTCTTAACTATGGTTGCCAAATCTTTCAGAATAAAATCGTGTTATATCCTGGCTGAGATTCCCAGTGCACTGTGGAAAGACACCCTGGGACTAGATCTCATTTTCCAATGGCGACTCTCATACGTGGCCTCCTAAAATCCCACCACAATTCATGGCAAAACTTCCCTAAGGTCAGTTCCAGAACTCAGTCTCTAAGGGGAATCACACCAGAGTTCATGTCCAGGTGGACCCAGTCATCTCTTCCAACCGCCACACAAATGACCACAATTAAAACCAAAACACTGCCACATGACCCTCATCATCTTCCATATAGACACTCATCATAACCTCTGGAAGGTGGTTTCCATGAGGGGCGAAGCCCAAGACAGTGTCCAAAATACGCTCCGTTGCCCCTAATTTACCTAAAGTCAGGGTGACCTGGACACCCTTCCTGTGAACCAGGAGTGATCAAATAGGCCTGCCTGCTGTTAATACTGCTCTGCTTCTCCAATTTAATCCTACTGATTGTCAGGTATAGATTCTTTATGTGATTTGGAGGAAATAGAAAACCCAAGCACACATGGGATCTTTCTTTAGGTCTATCAGTTTTTGAGAATCAAAGCCACAACCTCACAAAGGGTCAAGAGGCTGATTCAGACACATCTCTTTCCAAAGCAATTAAGCAAAGATCCACAGGTGATGCCCATTCATTTCCATTTGAAAACTGTTATATTCAGGCTTCACAAACGGGTTGCCTGAGGCAAAGACCTTCCTGACATTCAGGGCAATAGAACCGTAGGTAAGCAAATGGCCCAAAGCAGGGTTTTTCCACTGAAACTTTACTGGTTACACTGATATCTGAGTTTTCTGAGATGTTCCCATTCGCTTCAGCTATCCAGTACATGGCCATGTCACAGATTTTGGAGGTGGTACATATCTTGGACACAAAACCATGAGCCTATTCTGGAGAGAGGCCAGAAATCAAGATGTGAACAGAACCTTAGAAAGATAGTAGGTGTTGCCCATCCATAAGGCAAGCCGCAGTCCATTCATAAAGTGGGCAGGATGAATGCTGGGAAGCTTCCTACTAGACATGAAACCTCCATTGATGCATTCTCTTTCCTAAAGAGTACAACCACAAACACAGTGGATACAGACGCATAGAAACACTCGCCTTGTCAAACGACTTACTAGAAACAGTCGACTCCAAACCATACAAACCACCTTTCCTACCTATTTTCAGAACATGAGTCAAAACCACACACTCACACCCACATGCACAAAGGCACCTCCTTTCCCCAAGTAGGTCTGTGACTATCCGGAGTATCCTCTGACTGGTGGGCCATACTATGTTACCCCGAAATGGCCTGTCCTTTCTCAGATCTGTTCTCCTTGACCCACTCTACGAAGTTGTCAGCAGCCAGCATTGAACCACTACCTGCTATCTCAGGAAAGCCCCGTTTTCAGAGCTCTACTGGCATTTGGCCATCCTCATATCATTAGGTACCAAGAAAGACTGACTTTGTCCTTGGTAAATCCAAACAAGTTCGAAAACTGGGACTGGGACTGGGACTGGATCTGGGTGCCTGGCTTTTGGATCCCAATTTCAGAGAGTTCCATCACCAAGGAAGTTAGGTAGGTCACTTCCTTCATTAACAGAATGAGATCACTGCCTTGGCGACCACTTTGTCCTAACAGTTGCTTTCATGGGTCTCATGAGATGGAGGCTGCCCCTACTTCCTGTGACACTTTGACAAGTTTGAATGGTATATCAACAATGGCCACCCGGGAACAGCTCTCTACACAGGCCGGGTTTTGTCCATCTTCTCTACATTAATAAGAGAGAGGCTGATTCATACACATCCCTTCGTTATCACAAGGTGTTTGCCATGGAAGATGGCTTTTCCTCTCTCAGGTCCTTCATAGCTGCCTACATCTCTCCAGGAATCATTTCTGCATGGAAATTTGAGGTTCTCAGCAGGTGTAACATCCCCTACATTCCTGTATTGTAAGACAAACTCTGTCCCTGATCTTTTGTAATGTTAGATTGTGGCAACAGTGTATGGTTAGGGATAATAACAGGATCGATTTGGTTTAGAAATCATTCTTCAGGATAAATAATGGTATTGGAAACCTGCAATATTTATAGGCATACAGAGGTGAAATATTAGTATGTAAACAGAAATCTAGGTGAGATTTGAAGCTCAGAAGTGCATTGGGCAATTGATTGCGATACGTAGCTTTGAATTGCATTCTGCACACATGTCTCAGATAAATCGATATACAGTGCCATAGGACTTGTACCTTGGATGATTGAATGTAGAGGAGAACATCCACTCAAACAGGGATAATCAATAGGATCAGGAAGATAGTCGGTAGATTTCGGAACAAGGGTGAATTTAGGATTTCTACAAAAAGTTCTTTAGCAATAGGGTTTCGGTTAGAGAGTGAATATCAATGTCAGCACATGTGAAGGGTCAGTCACAATGATGAACTGGGGAAAATATGTAGTAAAGCAGATATCAATAGAGACATTAGAAAATCAGTCAAAGTATAAAGTGAGTGATAGTATTAGACATTTTCAACAGTTTTGAGGTTGAATATATTATCTTAGGAAGAAACAAATATGTAGTCACCGATAGGATTGACATTTGAGAGCATTATGCAACCTGGACATGGATGTTTTTAGTAATCCATGTTCAGTTTCAATTTAGGGTTTGGTACAATCACACGTGTGAATTTTGCGTTTTGTGTCCAGAATATTACTGTGATAACATGCATATTTAGATCAGGTGACATGAGTATTTCTTCCTCCATTTCTGGGAGCAATATTTTGAAGATGTAAGAATTATTATTGGGGGTACAAAGAGGTATACCCTGTGTGTATGAATATAGAGATAATGCATGAATAGACCATACTGTGAATAAATAATATAACTGGTTCCACTTTAAATAATGGATTGAATTGATATCAGAATATATATAAGAAATCTTATATTGATATACAATCATTCATTCCAACCAGTTATACATCTAATTGTGAAATTATACTTATGGTTTATCATGAAGGGTGCGTGAGTTTTGCTTCAACAATTATAAAGGAATTCAGAAATAATGTGTTTGGAAAGAAGTCTGATAAAAAGACCAGTTAAGAAACCTGGAGTAATACATGTGTTCTGAAGCAGGAAGTGATTGAAAGTGAAACAAATGCCTATAATTTTGCTAACTTGTGGAGGAAATATATATCCTCTGATGTGCATAAACTTAAGGAATAGTAATGTACCAGTGTTGAATAAAAATGAACGTCAAAATACAAATAATGTCTCATGAAAATCTACTTGCTTTGATGTTAAACTGGGTCAGTTACTGTAGAAATATTAAGATAATGCCGCAGTCTTGCTGGGCACAATCAGGAGCCACTTATCAAAAGAAACTAACTTTATTTTTAAAACCACACACGCCAAACAAAACAGCCTCTCAGGATAAACTCTCAGAGCCCCAACTGACACCACTGGCTTCCCAAAAGCCTCTTTCTCCCACACAAGCCTCTCTCCACCTCCCACAATCTTTCTGCTCTTGAGGCCGATTGGCTGGGTCATATGTGTGGAGCCAAAAATGTTCCCTAATGAGCAACTCTGTGGTCTGAAAGGGTAGGGAAACAGCCCAATGAGCATCACCGCAGAGGAGCCAATCAGCTACGTGTGGCAGGGACCGCTGTGATCCAATCATCAGCTGGCAGTCTAAAAGGGCGGGGAAACATCTCAATGAGCATCTCCAATGAGCATCACCGCAGAGGAGCCAATCAGCTACATGTTGCTGAGGCCGCTGTGAGCCAATCATCAGCCGGCAGCTGGAAGTTTGCTGGCAGCTGGAATTTTGCTGGGGCCCCTTTGGCTGTGGCTCTCAACATCTCCCCCTCTCTGTTTAAACAACACACAGTGGCTTAGGGACAGTGCCTGCCTTAGGTTGTCCAATAGTACATATGGTCCTTACCCGTTAAGTTGGTACCATTGCAATTGGATCTTACCCGTCCAGTATACAGCCACACCTGTGGAGAGGTCTTTGTACCAGTGTGGGGGGGTGAGGTTCTTTGCCTCACCTCTGATGGCCCCCAAACTTTAGCTGGACGATCATGACACACAGAAGGGAGGAAGATACACCAAGCCAATTGAAGGCTCCTTTTAGAAAAAAATTGTACCACTGATGACATCATCAGCAAATATACCCCAACACTACCACAAATCACTGCACAAACAGATAGTTTACAATGCATACAGGTGAGTTTACAATGTGTCCAGGCAAGTTCTGCAAGCAGTTCAGTGATGGCTATTGCAGAATCTGTAGATTGGTTTTATCTTTGATTTCACCAGCACTGGGAAGAAGATAGGAATTCTGGCAATAATGGCTAAAGAAAAAATTATGTAACATTCCAGAAGGCACTAAAAGAAAACAATTTTCTTAACAATTTACATTGTCTTGAAGAGAATTATTCAATATAATGAAAAGGTAAGGTGAAAGAAAACAAACAGATCTGTTAACATCCTTTTTTGTTTACATTTTAAAACAATTCTCACCAGCTGTTTACCCAATTTAAATTAAACCATTTAAATAATGTCAATAAAAAAATATTTGGATCCATTTTTTTCATGAGCACTCATCATATATGATATATGGACATACGAACATTCAAACATATAACACAAAACACAAGTGTGCACACATAATCTAATACATTTAACACATAACCTAATAGTAAAGGCCTTATAACTTTTTACACGTGAAATCTCCATTGCAATGTTTAAAAACTCTATTGTCAAAAAATAGAACTGATCAGCAAAACATTAAAATAGGTCTGTATGAGCTCAAAAAACAAAATAGAATGTGGGAAAGGGCAATAATAAAATAGATATTGAAAAAAGCCTCCTGGTTCTATCTCAGATGTAAGGATAGCCAAACTGAAATTTTGGATATCAGCTGATATGGACTTGAGTCAAATCATCTTCTTTTTGTTCTGTAGAAATCGCTTTAGTTGATCTCTCTGAAATCCAAATCGGCTGTTGTTCTCCCTGTGGAAACAAACAAACAGGCCCCCGACTCCAGACAATCATTGGGTCAGGACCTTTCCATTGTGCTGTTATAATATCCTTCCAAAGAACCTTGGGCTTATGCACATTTTTTGGACACATATGGCTTTCCACAGCACTAAGTCCTGATGAATCCAAATTTTAAAAGTTTAGAGTAAAAAGGGTTATTTTAAGTTTATTTTTGGGGAATATATACCCCTTCCCAATTCCGTTTTTTTTTATTTAATAAGTACATTTTATTAGTTTGATGAGCTTTTTCAACAATGCCTTGTCCCTGTGGATTGTATGGGATTCCTGTTATATGAGGAATGCCAAAAGATGACCAAAATTGTTTAAAAGAGGTAGAAGTATAACGAGGGGCATTATCTGTTTTTAACTGTTTTGGAACGCCCACAGTGGCAAAATTTTGTAAGCAATGAGCTATAATATCTTTAGTTTTTTCTCCGGCATGAATGGAGCCCATCAAAAATCCAGAAGAAGTATCAACTGTAACATGCAAATATTTTAATTTTCCAAATGCTGGCAAGTGTGTGATGTCCATCTGCCAAATATGGTTAGGTATCAATCCTCTAGGATTGACTCCAAGATTAACTTGTGGTAAAAATGTTACACAATTTTGACATTGTTTTATTATTTGTCTAGCTTGTTCCTTAGTTATTTTAGAACACTTTTGTAATGTATTAGCTTTGACAGGGAACTTTTTATGAAAACTTATAGCTTCTTCTATTGTGGATAAAATATGTATGTCATGTGTAGTTTCATCTGCTAAATTATTGCCCAAACTAAGGGCTCCAGGCAATCCTGTATGTGCCCTGATATGTCCTATAAAGAATGGATCTTTTCTGTCCCAGATTAGACATTGTATATTGGAAAGCAAAAAGAAAACAGTAGAGGAAGGGGAAATCCTACCAGCATCTTCAAGGCATACTATAGCATTAACTATATACTGACTATCGAAAAATAAATTAAATACTGCCGCAGTCTCTGGCTGGGCACAAATCACGAGTCTCCACACAGCTTGTAGATTCAAACAGCAATTCTTTATTCCCGAACTCACACCGGCCGTCTACAAACACGTTCTGGGGGAATCCACGTTTTCTGCCCAAATCCACACTCTGCCCAAAATCCACTACTCCTGGGCTTCTGTCTCCCCAAAATACTGTCTGACCCTAAGAACTCAAGAGGAACTCAGCAGCAGGATACTCCCTATTCTAAAGGGGGAACACCCTAATCTCCTATTATGCTAAACCGCCCTATTCTAAAGGGGAAACACCCTAAACACGGATCCTGCCCTGGTCCTTGAGCAAGGTCACCTTACATGCAATGTCCTGCAAAATGTCCTATTTCCATGAGTCTTTCCACTAAATAAACATGGGGGTATGCTGGCAAGGAAATTGTCATACCTACTTGGCTGATGGCTCCCAGCATCTCCCCCCTTCTGATTAATTAAACAACAAGTAATGTGGCTTAAGGACCGTGCCTGGTAGGTTGTCCAGTTCAACATATGGTCCTTACCCGTCATTGGAAAACTGACCTTTAGGCGTCAGCCTCCTGTCTTAGGTTGATACCACTGCAACTGGATCATACCCGTCACTGACTACTGGTCCAGCATACAGCCATACTTGTGGATAGGTCTATGCACCAGTGGGGGGGGGTGAGGTCCTTTGCCTCACCTATGTTGGCCCCCAAATTTGGCCTTGGTGCTAGTGGGGGAGTTAGGTTAATGTGGCTTAAGGACCGTGCCTGGTAGGTTGTCCAATTCAACATATGGTTCTTACCCGTCATCAGAAAACTGACCTTTAGGCAACTGACTTTTACGCGTCAGCCTCCTGTCTTAGGTTGATACCACTGCAATTGGATCATACCCGTCACTGACTAGTGGTCCAGCATACAGCCATTGGCCCCCAAATTTTAGACCATCACTAGCAGAAGGGAGAAGGATACAGAAATGCCACGACACCAAGCCAATTGACAGTTCCTTTGGAAAAATTGCATCACTGGTGACACCTTCAGCAAAGATATGCCAGCGTTACCACAATTAACATGTGGTGCGCTGGCAAGGAAATAAAAATTGCATCACTGGTGACACCATCAGCAAAGATATGCCAGCATTACCACAATTTGCTGCACTAAACGATAGTTACATAGTCCAGGCAAGTTCTGTAAGCGGTTCAAAGTGGAGAAATCTATCAATATGTCCGTCTCCTCCCAAAGTCCGTTTCCTCCCAAAGTAAGTTGACTCCTTGATTGAGCATACTTGTTGAGTTATATTCATTGGGATGAAGATAGGAATTCTGGCAATGATGCTAAAAGGATATTATCCTGAAAAGAATTATTAAATATAATGAAAAGGAAAGGAGAAAGTAAACATACAGATCTGTTAACCTCCTTAAAAAACAATCCTTAACAGCTGTTTACCTGATTTAAATTAGTAAACAAGCAGATCTGTTAACCACCTTTAAAAACAATCCTTAACAGCTGTTTACCTAATTTAAATTAAGCCATTTAAATCATGTAAATAAAAAAAATAATTTGGATCCATTTTCTCATGAGTGCTCCTCATATATGAAATATGGACATACGCACACACAGATATACAACACAAAACACAAATGTGCAAACAAAAGTACAACACATAAGATAATAATAAAGGCCTTGTAGCTTTACCTAGGTGAAATCTCCATTGCAATGTTTAAAAACTCCAGAGTCAAAAAATAAAACTGATCAAAAAAAAAAAAAAAAAACATTAACCTAGGTTTGTATGAGCTCAAAGAATAAAAATAGAAACTTATGATGTGGAAAAATGCAATAATAAAATAGATATTGAAAAAAGCATCCCGGTTAATCACAGTCGCAGATGTAAGGATGGCCAAGCTGGAGTTTTGGATATCAGCTGTTATGGATTTGAGTCAAATCATCTTCTTTTCGATCTGTAGAAATCGTTTTAGTTAGTCTTTCTGGAATCCAAATCGGCTGCTGTTCTCCCTGTGGAAACACACAGACAGAGCCCCGACTCCAGACAATCACTGGGTCAGGACCTTTCCACTGTCCTGTTAGAATATCTTTCCAAAGTACCTTAGGCTTATGTACATTTTTTGGATACATATGTCTTTCCGCAGCACTAAGTCCTGATGAATCCAAATTTAAAAAGTTTAGAGTAAAAAGCGTTATTTTAAGTTTATCTTTGGGGGATATATACGCCTTTCCCATTTTTAAGATTAACTAGGCTTCGAATCACGCAATCTTTCCTCCGTCATGAAGGCATCTTAACCACCTTCAAATTAACCTCTTAAAGTCTTACAATTATCATCTATACTGTACTTTTAAATGTACTTTTTCATTACCTACAGCTTCACTCTTTTAAACGAGGCTTAGATTTTGTTTAAATCGCTTAATGTTAGTTTACATGGCTTCCCTTCAACCAAAGGCCTTTTTTACTCCATTAAGAAGCTTTGTTTCAATCTGCCCTGTACAAATATCTTTTTCTTCTTTTTGCTTTCTCAAACTTTTAAAGTAAGTCTAGTTTCCTCAAAATCTTTTAAAATGGCATTTTACAACTTTTTACTTTACCAGAGAGATTATCTCACCTAGAAACATTTTTTTAACCTTCCATATTAAAATATATTTTCACATCTTTAATCTTTTAATATTTCTTTTCTAGCCATTAACCCTTTTTATAAATTAACATTCTGAAATAACCCTTATAAAATTTCTGATTTAGACAAATTACTCCACTTTAATAAGATGAAATACTTTCATGTTTTTTATGGTACTATAATACTGTAATTGAAACCCAACTGAAACTTCTTATACTCTTTGTATATAAATTACACCTGATAGAATCTTAACACTTAGTAACCTTGTTTCAGCAAAGACACAGACCAAAGCAATATTAAACCTTTTTCCATTCACCAATTTATGAAAACACACATAAAGATTAAATATATTACCTTATGGAACTTAGTAAGTAAAGAACACTTTATTTTATATTTAGTGGTTGATATTTTAACACTTTAGCTTTATAAATTAATCAGATGTCTGTAAAAACCAAGATCTTAGACAAGCATAGTAAACAGAACTAGCCATCTCTTTCTTATTGAAGAAAAATCCTTCTACAGGATACCATGATGGTCCCATTGATGTATTTAACAACTTCTCGTTTAAAAGCCATGGGCTGAATTTTTGTATTGTATCAACATATGCCCTAGCTTTTCTTGGTCTTACTGGGGTGCCTTTTTTCTCTAACAATTTCTCTCCCTCGCTGGTGAACAACTTCAAACCTTGAGTTACATTTTCCCCAGTTTGCCTGAGAAAGTTCTAGGAACAGGAAACTTGAAACAAAAACAAAATAAATTAGAACAAGAACACATTGTTTTTTGAAATGCTCACCCATTCTTTCGCTCTCCTTCAGGGGCAAGTAATTTCACTTACCCCAAAGCTTCAGGCGTTCCGCGTACGAGCCACCAAATGCCGCAGTCTCTGGCTGGGCACAAATCACGAGTCTCCACACAGCTTGTAGATTCAAACAGCAATTCTTTATCCCGAACTCACACCGACGGTCTAGAAACACGTTCTGGGGGAATCCACATTTTCTGCCCAAATCCACACTCTGCCCCAAATCCACTACTCCTGGGCTTCTGTCTCCCCAAAATACTGTCTGACCCTAAGAACTCAAGAGGAACTCAGCAGCAGGATACGCCCTATTTTAAAGGGGGAACACCCTAATCTCCTATTATGCTAAAGTGCCCTATTCTAAAGGGGAAACACCCTAAACACGGATCCTGCCCTGGTCCTTGAGCAAGGTCACCTTACATGCAATGTCCTGCAAAATGTCCTATTTCCATTAGTCCTTCCACTAAAGAAACATGGGGGTACGCTGGCAAGGAAATTGTCATACCTACTTGGCTGATGGCAACCAGCAAAATACAGAATCTTTAAATATCTCAAAAGCTTCTAACACTGCATTAAGCTCTACCTTTTGAGCTGATTGTTTGGGTTCTAAAAATACAAAAGTTTGATCAGGTGTAAGTATTACTGCTGAACCTTTATTTGATTCATCAGTGGATATATTTGGAGCATTCATGATAAGTGTTTTTCTTGTCAATTTTGGAAAAATTACAGGATGCGATGTCCAAAAAGACAATAAAGGATTAGATGGTAAGTGGTTATCAAATGAAACATTAGATTGGACCATGATTATTGCTCAAGTATTTACCTCATTAGCTAACTCATCAATTTGATTCAGAGTATATGGAGTAATAATTTTATTGGGAGAAATTCCTAACACTCCCTTTGCTGCTTTTATTCCTTTCAGTATTAATTATCCTAAAGCCTTAGGATACCTAGTAAGAATAGTGTTAGGAGAATAAGATAAATGTATCCATAATAATGGACTTTCTTGCCAAAATACTCCTGTAGAAATATTTTTTTGTTGGTAGTACAATAAATAATAAAGCAAACTTATATCAATTCTATCCAAATGCATATTTTCCATATATGTCTCAATGATTTTTAATGCCTTTCTTGCTTCAGGCGTTAACATGTGGGGTGAATTTGGATCTGATGGACCTTTTAGGATATCAAATAAAGGTTCCAACTCTCCTGTCGGTATACCTAGATAAGGCCTTATGCAATTTATGTCTCCTAATAACTTTTGAATGTCATTATGTGATTTGAGTTGATCTACTCATATTTGAATTTTTGGTGGACTGACCATGGTTAAGGATAATAGAACTTCTAAATAATTAATTGGAAAATTTAATTATAATTTATCTATTGATATCTCTAGATTATAATTTTTAATAAGTTTGTAAGTGTCGCATAACTTTCTAGCAATGTGTTTTTAGCTTTCTGTGCTAATAATACATCATCCATATAGTGAAATATTTGTAGTTCAGGATTTTGATTTCTAAGTGGCTGGATTACTTTGTTAACATAAGTTTGACACATAGTTGGGCTATTAGCCATACCTTGAGGGAGTACTTTCCATTCATATCTGATCAGGACCTTCATGATTCAGTGCAGAGATAGTAAAAGCAAAACGTGGACTATCCTCAGGATAAATAAGAATTGAAAAAAAAAACAATCTTTAATATCTATAACTAAAACATACCAGGTTTTTGGCAAAGCAGACAATTGAGGTATCCCTGATTGAGCAGGTCCCATAATAACCATCTCATTATTAATGGCTCTTAAATCTTGCAATAATCTCCATTTACCAGATTTCTTTTTGATGTCAAAAATGGGAGTATTATGGGGATATACAGACGGTTGTACATGTCCTTCTGCTAATTGTTGTTTGACCAGGTCATGGACTGCTTGAAGCTTTTCTTTAGTCAGGGTCCACTGAGAAACTCATACTGGTCTTTCTTATTTCCAGGTAATTTTTATTGTCTCAGTGGCCCTTTCTGAAAATCCAACCCATGTCTGTCTGTTTCTTGATCTATTTGTATTGGTGCTGCTATACCTTGTTCTTGTTATTCTAATCTTTTTTATTTCCTAAAACCTTGTCTAGTCATAATAGTGTGTGCATTTTGGTTGATGTTATTTGTTAACGTCAAACATAATTGATCTAGGACATCTCATCCCCATAAATTTATGGGAAGATGATCCAATACAAATGGCTGTATAGTTCCTTCACATCCTTCAGGAACCTTCCAATCTAATACCATTGCACTTCTATGGAAATTAGTCGCCACTCATAGGCCTTGAAGCATTTGAGTAGCTTGTTGTAATGGCCAATGTTTTGACCATTCTTGATGAGAGATGATGCTAATGTCTGCACCTGTATCCAGTAGCCCATTAAATTCATTCCCTTGAATTTTTTTGTTTTAGCATGGGCGAGAATCTAAATTTAAAGAAAGCATAGCCCAATCTACACCTGTGGAGCCTAATCCCTTGGAACCTCTTTCTACAGTACGACTGGAAAATTTATCATGTAGGCTGGGTATTATTAGTAACTGTGCTATTCTATCTCCTGGTGAAATTACTGATATACCCTTTGGAGAACTGGTTATAATTTTTATTTCACCTTCATAATGGGGATCAATCACCCCAGTACTTATCATAAGTCCTTTTAGAGTAGAAGAGCTGCATCCCAATAATAAACCTATGGTTCCTTTGGGAAGTGGTCCTTTTACCCCTGTGGGAATGATTTGAATTCCCATCTCTGGAGTTAGTACTGATCTGGCAGAGGCGCAGATGTTCAAACCTGTGCTCCCTCTGGTTTGTCTGATGAGGGATCTGATGGACAATGTGTCCTGGGCACTACCCTGATGGAGTAGCTGGGTTCCTCCATTGCTCTGTTAATTTGTGGTTTTGGGCCCCGTAGCATTGGGACCCCATGTCCATTTTTTGGCAATGAAGCCCAATGCCTTTATCCATGATATCGTGGATAAACACCTGATCCTTCTTCATTTTTTGATAATGGAGTACCCTCTATGGTAATTTGAGAACAGCATTCATTAGCCCAATGTCTCCTCTATGGCATTGTGGCCAAATACCTGGTATTCTACTCCTTTGATACCTGATTTTGTTAAACCCTCCTTCTATGGGGCAATTCCTTTTAAAATGTCCTGTTTCTTCACAATTGTAGCATGCTCTTTGTCTGGCATCTAAACCCTGTTTTTCTGCAGCTGCCACAATTTGCCCTTGTTCATTAATGTCTCTGGCATCTAAAGCCTGTTTTACTGCAGCTGCCATAACGTGCTCTTGTTCATTAATATCTCTACATAATTTAATGTATGTGTTTAAATCTTCATGTTTCCATGGTCTCATGATATCTCTACACCAATGATTCGCTTGCTCATAAGTCAGTTGTGTTAGTAATGGCATTGCTTTTTCTGTATTCACAAAAACTCTGGTAGCTGTTTGAATAAGCCTATGTACAAATTCAGCATAAGGTTCATTAGCTCCTTGTATTACATTAGATAATTGACCTTGTAAACCTCCATGTTCTTGTAAAGTCTTCCATGCCTTTATTGCATCTACAGCAATTTGTGCACATACACCATGATCATATGCAATTTGTTGCTTCTGATCCTCATAAGGTCCCTTTCCTAACAACATATCTAGATTTCTCTGAGGATAACCAACTCCTGCATTTGGCCTAGCTGTCCCCTTGCAAAATTCCTGATTGGCAACCTTCCATAACAGGTATTGTCCTCCATTTAGCACAACATTACACATATTAGCCCAATCGCTGGCTTCATTTTCAAGTTGTTAATGGATTTGACCATGCTTACAGTGAAGGGTGCTTGAGGACCATAGGTTGTTACAGCCTCTTTTAGCTGCTTCACTATTTTGAAATTTAAAGCATGGTAAACTGGCTGCTCTCCTCCCTCAAATACAGGGCATGTTAATATTTGATATCTTGTCTCAGGATCCCAACTATCAACTGCAGGAGTTGTGGGCCTCTCAGCATATGGAGGGGGCCTTGTTAGTTTGACACTTATGTCCTCTGGTGATAGAAAGGTGTTAGTAGCAGTCTCCTGTAGAGGTGGTGCTGTTGGTTGGACACTTACACCCTCTGGGGATAGAAAGATATTAGTAGCAGTCTCCTGTTGTTAATTTCTCCCGATGGTTTTTACTGTTTTACACTTTCTTTCTCTGTCTGACTAGCTTGAGAGGCCTTCTCTTTTACTTGAATTTTTTCCTCTGTCTGACTAGTTTGAGAGACATTCTCTTTTACTTGAATTTTTTTCTCTATCTGACTAGCTCGAGAGACCTTCTCTTTTACTTGAATTTTTTCCTCTGTCTGACTAACTTGAGAGACCTTCTGTTTTACTTGAATCAATATGTCTTCTCCTTCCTCTACCACTGACTGAACTGAAGGCTTTGGACTAAGCAAACAAGATACGAATGTCCACAATGGCAACGTGCCAACTGGCAGAGTCCCTGGGCTTTTCTTTTCTATTCTTTTTAAATCTGCACCATGATGGTTCCATTGTGATATATTTAACAACTCCTCCTTAAAAAGCCATGGTCTACATTTTTGTGTTGTATCAACAATTGCCCTGACTGCTCTTGATTTTACTGGGATGCCTTCTTCCTCTAACAATTTACTTATCACTTTTTTGGTTTGTGTTTTTCTAATTTCTGATCCCATATTTCTACTATAATACAAACCAACAAGATAACACCAAACAAAAAAGAGATAGAACGAAATAAAAATGGAAGAACAAAAAATCATTATAGCCTTTCTCCCTATCTTTTCCTCAGACACAAATAGTTTTTCCTCAGATGTGAGCAATTTTTCTTCCATCTCACTCATCTTCAGGGACAGACAACTTAAAATAAAAGAGGAATCATAAAATGGCTACCCATCCTCTCGCCCTGCCCTCATGGGCGAGCAGTTTACCTTATCAGTTACCTTCAGTCGCTCCCCGTGCGAGCCACCAAATGCCACAGTCTGGCTGACACAATCAGGAGCCACGTGTCAAAAGAAACTAACTTCAGTTTTCGAACCACACACGCCAAGCAAAACAGCCTCTCAGAAAAAAGCCTTAGAGCCCCAACTCCCAACACCGGCTTCCCACAAGGCCCTCCCTCCCACACAAGCCTCTATCCACTTCTCACAAAGCTCCTGCTCTTGAGGCAGATTGGCTGATTCACGTGGGCAGAGCCAAAAAAGTCCCGCAATGAGCAGCTCCATGGTCTGAAATGACAGAGAAACAGTCCAATTAGCATCACCGCAGAGGAGCCAATCAGCTAGATGTTGCTGGGGCCACTGTGAGCCGGCAGCTGAAAGTTTGCTGGCAGCTGGAAGTTTGCTGGGGCCCCTTTGGCTATGACTATCAACAGGATATGTATGCACCATTCACTGAAGTTAGTTTTCAGTACTAGGAAACAAATATGTATTTCAGGTGGATGAATATTTCTGAGAATAATCTTGTGAAAAGTTGATAATAAATCCACATACTTGAACATGAATGAATTTAGGGAGTTTAAATAAGACACATATATTTCATATTTTGAAAAATCTGGAGAGTGTGTGTGTATACACACACACACACACACACACAGAGAATATTAAAATGTAGCAGCATATATGCCAATCAAAATTCACCATGAAATATACATAATTCACAGATCCAAAAATATTCAATTTACTTAACAGGGATTTATGTATAATGTTGTTCTCCTAAAAAGCTCACCCATTAGTTGAATTTTCAGTTCCAGCAGCATTTAGGACGAGTGATCTCTTCTCAAAATTTGTATCTGCCAAGTCAGCTACCACACAAAAATATACATGTGATAAAAGGTAGGATTCTATTTGTGCATATAAAAATACATGTGCTGAATAGGATAGAGAAAGGGAGACAGGAATTCACATATTTGTTAACTTTAAAAACACATGGAGGACTATTCCAATTAAAAATTGACTAGATTTATAACACCTACCATTTATCATGCAAAAGGCAAGTCCAAATATATACCATGCCTCCTCTGAACAGCTTCTATTTTTTTTCTGTTTGGGTTGTTTTTCTCCATCATATTAGGAATAGTAGCCAGAGTCTAGTAGTGTATAGGTTAGTGTCAGGGATTCAGTATTTCGAATGAAAAATAAGAAAATGAATCCGATGTGTATGCAAACATATGCTACACAAAAATCTCCCCCTTCTCATCTAGAACAATGACTTGACATTACCTTTGCCCCAAGTAAGACACAACTAGAGGAGAAGAATTAGAAATCTGTTAATGTATATCTGGAATGAAAAATGCTCAGGAGTTCACAACCCTGGAGGTAGTAGAGGAGTTTCCAAGAGTAAGTGACATGGTAAACACTCCACAGATATGGAGCTCTGCTGGCCTAAACACTTCTTGAGAAACTGCCTTTGAGGTTGGGCACTTGAAATATGTTCTCTAAGGAAAATCACACCAGTGTTCAAGCACAGTTGGACCCAGTCATCTCTTCCAACTGCCACACAAATGACCACAATTAAAAACAAAACACTACCACATTGCCCTCATATTCTTCCACATAGACACTCCTCATAACCTCTGACTGGAGTTTTCCATGAGGGGCGCAGCCCAAGACAGTGTCCAAAATAAGCTCCCTTGCCCCTCATTTGCCTAAAGTCAGGTTGGCCTGGACACCCTTCCTGTGAACCAGAAGTGATTAAATAGACCTGCCATAATACTGCTCCACTTCTCCACTTTGAGGCCTTCTTACTGTGGGGTTTAGATTCTTCTTTTTTAAAAATTTTTTTGAAATTTATTTGGAAAGTTAAAAAAAATTGTATTGCAGAATATTAAATTTCTTATGGAAAAGCCTACATCTTGTTTTTGAAGGAAACCTTGATGTCTTGCCAATCTGCTTATATGGAGACACTCAAAATTTTCTGTTACATACTACATGGATGAATGGCTACAGCACATAGTTTTTTCAAACTGAAAGGCAGATAACAGCAAGTAAGATAACAAATAAAAGACAATTTTATTAAAAAATAAAGTTGTAAAATGTCTCAAATCTTGGAAATTAAATTTCTTTTTTTTTCTTTTTTTTTTGTTGTTCAAAACATTATAAAGCTCATGCTATATCATCTTTCATACATTTGACTTAATTGGATTATGAACTCCCATTTTTACCCCAATAAAAGTCGCAGAGTCACATCAGTTACACACACAAGTTTTTACATAATGGCATATTAGTGATTGTTGTATTTTGCTACCTTTCCTATCCCCTACTATCCCCCTCCCCTCCCCTCCCATCTACCAACTCTACCTCATGTGCTGTTGTTCAATTCTCTACCTTGTTTTCCCCCCTTTCCCCTCACAACCTCTTATATGTAATTTTGTGTAATATTTAGTGTCTCCTAACATTTCCATATGCTTTCCCTTCTCTCTCCCTTTCTCTCCCCCCACTCATCTCCATTTAGTGTTAATATTTTCCTAATGCTCTTCTTCCCTGTTCTGTTCTTATTTGCTCTCTTTATATCAAAGAAAACATTTGGCATTTGTTTTTTAAGGATTGGCTAGCTTCGCTTAGCATAATCTGTTCTAATGCCATCCATTTCCCTGCAAATTCTATAATTTTGTCATTTTTTAGTGCTGCATAATACTCCATTGTGTATAGATGCCCCTTTTTTTATCCATTCGTCTATCGATGGTCATCTAGGTTGGTTTCACAGTGTAGCTATTGTGAATTGTGCAGCTATGATCATTGATGTGGCAGTATCCCTATAGTGCGCTCTTTTAAGATCCTCAGGGAATAGTCCGAGAAGGGCAATAGCTGGGTCAAATGGTGAATCCATTCCCAGTTTTCCCAGGAATCTCCATACTGCTTTCAAAATTGGCCTCAAAATTTGCAGTCCCACCAGCAGTGTACAAGTGTACCCTTTTCCCCACATCCTCGCCAACACTTATTGTTGTTTGATTTCATAATGGCTGCCAATCTTACTGGAGTGAGATGGTATCTTAGGGTGGTTTTGACTTGCATTTCCCTGACTGCTAGCGATGGTGGGCATTTTTTCATGTACTTGTTGATGGATTGTATGTCCTCCTCTGTGAAGTATCTGTTCAGGTTCTTGCCCCATTTGTGGATTGGGTTACTTGTTACCTTATTGTTTAATGTTTTTGAGTTCTTTGTATATTCTAGATATTAGGGCTCTATCTGAAGTGTGAGGGGTAAAAATTTGTTCCCAGGATGTAGGCTCTCTATTTACCTCTCTTATTGTTTCTCTTGCTGAGAAAAAAACTTTTAGTTTAAGTAAGTCCCATTTGTTGATTCTTGTTATTAACTCTTGTGCTATGGGTGTCCTATTGAGGAATTTGGAGCCCAAACCCACAGTATGTACAACGTAGCCAAGTTTCTCTTTCATCAGAAGCAGTGTCTCTGATTTTATATCTAGTTCCTTGATCCATTTTGAGTTAACTTTTGTGCATGGCGAGAGAAAGGGATTCTGTTTCATTTTGTTGCATATGGATTTCCAATTTTCCCTGCACCATTTGTTGAAGATGTTATCCTTCCTCCATTGCACGCTTTTAACCCCTTTATCAAATATAAGAAAGTTGTAATTTTGTGGATTGGTTTCTGTGTCCTCTATTCTGTATCGTTGGTCCACCTGCCTGTTTTGGTACCAGTGCCACGCTGTTTTTATTACTATTGCTTTGTAGTACAGTTTGAACTCTGGTTTCGCTATAACTCCAGATTCACACTTCCTGCTTAGAGTTGCTTTTGCTATTCTTGGTCTTTTGTTTTTCCATTAGAATTTCATGATTGCTTTATCTTTTTCTACAAGTAATGCTGTTGAGATTTTGATTGGCATCGCTTTAAACCTGTAGAGAACTTTGGGTAATATCACCATATTGATGATGCTAGTTCTGCCTATCCATGAACAGGGTTCATTTTTCCATCTTTTAAGATATTCTTTTATCTTTCTCTTTAGGGTTCTGTAATTTTCATTATATAAATCTTTCACCTCTTTCGTTAGGTTGATTCCCAATACCTTATTTTATTTGAGTATATTGTGAATGGAGTGGTCCCTCATTTTCATTTCAGAAGTTTTGTTGCTGATATACATGAATGCCTTTGATGTATGCGTGTTGATTTTATATCCTGCCACTTTACGGAATTCATTTATTAACTCTAGCCGTTTCCTTGTAGACCCTTTTGGGTCTGTTAAATATATTATCATGTCATCTGCAAATAGCGATTATTTAAATTCTTTTTTCCAATTTTTATGCCTTTAATTTCTTTTGTCTGTCTAATTGCTCTGGCTAGTATTTCAAGAACTAAATTGAATAGAAGTGGTGAAAGAGGACATCCCTGTCTTGTTCCAGATTTTAGAGGGAATGCCTTCATTTTTTCTCGATTTAGGATGATGCTAGCCTGAGTTTTAGCATATATAGCTTTTACAATGTTGAGGTAAGTTCCTGTTATCCCTAGTTTTTCTAGTGTTTTGAGCGTAAAGGGATGCTGAACTTTGTCACATGCTTTTTCTGCATCTATCGAGATGATCATATGGTTCTTGTCTTTAAATCTATTGATCTAGTGAATGGCATTTATTGATTTCCATATATTGAACTATCCTTGCATCCCAGGGATGAATCCTACTTGATCATGGTGCACAATTTTTTTGATATGCTTTTGTATTCGATTCGCCACGATTTTATTGAGAATTTCTGCATCCAAGTTCATTAGAGATATTGGCCTGTAGTTTTCTTTCTTTAAAGTGTCTTTGTCTGGTTTCGGGATCAGGGTGATGTTGGCCTCATAGAATGAGTTTGGAAGAGCTCCTTCTTTTTGTATTTCTTGAAATAGCTTTAAAAATATTGGTATTAATTCTTCTTTAAAGGTTTTGTAGAACTTCACTGTATACCCATCCAGTCCAGGGCTTTTTTTGGTTGGTAGTCCTTTGATGGCTTCTTCTATTTCTTCCTTTGTTATTGGTCTGTTTAAATTGTGTGTGTCTTCCTGACTCAATCTGGGCAGATCGTATGACTTAAGAAATTGATTGATATCTTCACTATCTCTAGTTTATTGGAATATAGTGTTTCAAAATACTTTCTAATTATCTTCTGTATTTCTGTAGTGTCTGTTGTGATATTGCCTGTTTCATCTGGTATGTTAGTAGTTTGAGTTCTCTCTCTTCTTCTCTTCATTAGCATGGCTATGGGCCTGTCAATCTTATTTATTTTTTCAAAGAACCAACTTTTAGTTTTATCAACTTTTTCATTTTTTTGTTTCAATTTTGTTGATTTCTGCTCTAAATTTAATTATTTCTTGTCTTCTACTACATTTGCTCTTGTTGTGCTATTCCTTTTCTAGGTTTTTGAGGTGTAGTGTGAGTTCATTTATTTGTTGATTTTTACTTTTTTTGAGGAAAGATCTCCAAAAAATAAATTTCCCTCTTAAACCTGCTTTCACTGTGTCCCATAGATTCTGGTACATTGTGTCTGTATTGTCATTTGTCTCTAAGAATTTCTTTTATCCCCTCCTTTATGTATTCTGAAACCCATTGATCATTCAGTAGCATGCTGTTTATTTTCCATGTGATGTAGGATTTTTCCTTCCTTCTTTTTTCATTGATTTCCAGTTTCATTCCATTATGATCAGATATGGTGCATGGTATTATTTCCATGCCTTTATATTTACTAAGAATTGCCCTATGGCATAATATATTTTTGAGTAGGATCCATGTGCTGCTACTTAGAAGAACGTGTATCAACTTGATGATGGTTGATATATTCTATATATGTCGGTTAATTCTAGGTTATTGATTGTGCTGTTGAGATCTATAGTTTCTTTATTCAGTTTCTGTCTAGAGGATCTGTCTAATGCCGAGAGTGGTGTGTGGAAGTCACCCATAATTATTGTGTTGTAGTCTATTTGACTCTTGAACTTGAGGAGAGTTTGTTTTATGAACGTTGCAGCTCCATTGCTTGGTGCATATAAATTGATAATTGTTATGTCTTTTTGGTGGATGATTCCTTTTAACAGAATATAATGTCCTTTTTATCCCTTTTGTTAACATAGGTTTGAAGTTGATTTTATTCCATATGAGTATGGCCATTTCTTCTTGCTTCTGAGGGCTATGTGAGTGGTATGATTTTTCCCAACCTTTTACCTTCAGCCTGTGTATGTCTTTTCCTATCATATGAGTCTCCTGAAGGCAACATATTGTTGAATTTGTTTTTGTGATCCACGTTACTAGCCCATGTCTCTTGATTGGTGAGTTTAGGCCATTAACATTTAAGGTTACAATTGAAATATGATTTGTACTTCCAGTCATGTTTATTTATTTATTATATTTTAGTTTGACTAGTTTTTACTTTTTTGATTATTTTCCTCACCCTTTACTGAGATACTTCCCGCTGTTAGTTTTGGGCAATATTTTTCAATTCTTCTTCTTGTAGTATTTTGCTCAAAATGCTTTGCAGTGCTGGTTTTCTGGCTGCAATTCTTTTAGCTTTTGTTTATTGTGAAAGACTTTAATTTCATTTTCAAACCTGAAACTTAATTTTGCTGGATACAGTATTCTTGGTTGGAATCCATTATTTTTCAGCATTTGAAATACATTATTCTAGGATCTTCTCGCTTTCAAAGTCTGTGATGAAAAATCAGTCGTTAACCTAATTGGTTTACTCCTGAATGTAATCTGCCTCCTGTCTCTTATAGCGTTTAATATTCTCTCCTTGTTCTGTATGTTGGCTATCTTCATAATTATATGTCTTGGAGTTGGTATACTAAGGTTTTGAATGTTTGGGGTCCTGTAGGCTTCCAGAATTTGGCAATCCAATTCATCTTTCATCTCTGGGATGTTTTCTAGAATTATTTCATTTAATATGTTGTCCATTCCTCTGGTTTGAATCTCTATGCCTTCTTCTATCCCGATGAGACTCAAGTTGTTTGTTTTTTTTTTTTTAATGACATCCCATATCTCTTGAATAGATTGCTCATGGGATTTAAGCATCTTTTCTGTGTTGACTATATTCTTTTCAAGTTGATAAACTTTGTCTTCATTATCTGATTATCTGACTTCTACTTGATCTAGTCTATTTGTAATATTCTCGTTTGAGTTTTTAATTTGGTTTATATTTTCCTTCATTTCTAGAATTACTGTTTGAATTTTTTTAAGATCTCTATCTCCTGGTAAAGCTCGTTGTTTGCCATTTGAATTTGTTTGTTTTATTTATTTTCAAAATATACTTTTATTCCTTGGACTTGCTGCCTCATGTCTTCTCTAATATTCCTTTCCATCTGTGTAAGGTATGCCTTGAGTTCTTTCCCTAGCCCTGTTTCTGATGCTTCTAGGTCCTCCTGTAGAATTAAATTGTCCTTCATTGTTTGTACTCCTTTTTTTCCCTTGTTTTTTCATGATTCTCACGTTACATTCCAGCTCTATTTGATTGCTGTGTTTCTGCTTTATTCTATAGATTTGTTTTGGTGTTGTATATCTCTGTTGTCTCTCCTTTATGTTGTTAGACAATGCCTGCTAAAGTGGATTTTGCTTGGAAGTAAATCCGAAGGCCGAGCTCCAGTAACGTCACCTCTCTGTTTTGGTGGGCCCCAGGCTCTTTGCCAAGGTGTCCGAATAGGGGGATGCGATGGGACTGTCTCTGGTTGGTTTCAGCTCCAGGTCACTGGTGGGCATGTGGTCTCCAGCTGCCCTGTCACGCGGGCAGCAGGTGGGCTGTCACTGGCGGGCAGGCAATCTCTAGCCAACCAGTGGCACGGTCGGTCGCCGGCGTGGGGGCGTTCTCCAGCCGCCAAGTCACGCGGGCAGCAGGTGGACTGTTGCCTGCGGGCCTGCTGTCTCCAGCTGCCCAGTCACAAGGGCCTGGCCTCTAGTCCCCCGGTTTCTCCTGCTAGTCCTGGTTTCTCCTGCTAGACCAGATTTCTTCTGAGTGATGCCTCTCAGCAGTTCAAACTGTACTCTGGGCCTGCCATTTGTTGGGTGTGGAGGGTGTCTATTGGGAACCCAGACACTCTATTGTTTTGATTTTTTCGGCTTGCCCCTCCCACAGCGCTGGCTAGACACGTTTCGATTTTACCACTGATGCGAGGGGAATTGAAAGTCAGGTGTCTCTAGTTTTACCTGCGTCTTTAGGCAAGCTTACTCTGATAATCCCTCCCCCGGAAAGCTTAGGAGAGATTTTATGCGAATTCCCCGCTTTATGGGAGATGAGCTGAGTAACATACACCTGATTTATTGTTGCAATCTGTTGGAGAGTGGCGGTGGTACTTCAGCTCTCCAAGATGTTGGCCGCTGGTTTCCTTGGTGGAGTTTCCTTTGTGGGGGATAGAACTTTACCGCTTCCTTCCTGTCTGATATCCCGAACTCAGCCCGGGGCTCAGTGGGGGCTCTACCAGCAGGATTCCACAGAATCCGCAGCAACATTTCTCCCTGTTTGCAGGTCGCTTCTCGGTGGTGCCCCGACATCTGTAACAGCGGGCCTGGCCGCACGAATCATTCAGCCCGGTTCTCCAGTCGCACAGTTGGCTATTGGGAACCCCGGTGCTCTATTGTTTTGATTTTCTCTGCTTGCCCCTCCCCCAGCGCTGGCTATTCATGTTTCATTTTCGCCACTGATGGGAGGGGGAGTTGAAGGTCAGTTGCTTCTAGTTTTCCCCCATCTTTATGCAGGCTCGCTATGATAATCTCTCCCCCGGAAAGCCTAGGAGAGATTTTATGTGAATTCCCCAATGTATGGGAGATGAGCTCACTAACACACACCTGTTTTATTGTTGCAATCAGTAGGAGAGTGGCTGTGGTTACTTCAGCTCTCCAAGATGGTGGCCGTTGTTTTCCTTGGAGGAGTTTCCGTTGTGGGAATTAGAACTGTACCGCTTCCTTCCCCATCTGAAATCCTGAACTCAGCTCAGGGCTCAGTGGGGGCTCTACCGGCAGGATTCCACAGAATCCGCATCAACGTTTCTTCCTGCTCATTGGTCGCATCTTGGTGGTGCCGCGCCATCTGTAGCCACTGGGCGAGCCGCAAGGATCAGTCAGACCGGATGTCGGGTCGCATAGTTGGCTTGTGTTTGAGACTCAATTACCGGACCATGGAGCTTGAAATCCTTCTTCTAGGTTTTGGTGCACCCCCATTTTGCTGTAATTTCCTACCAAGATAGTTTTTTGTTGTTCTAACTCGTTATTCACCTGTGCAGTGGTGCGGTACACTCGGTGTGATGCACTCTATTCACGGACATCTTGCAATGGCGAAATATTATGATTTGTATGCACCATTTACTGAAGTTAGTTTTCAGTATTAGGAAACAAATATGTAATTCAGGTGGATGAATATTTCTGAGAATAATCTTGTGAAAAATTGATTTAAATCCACATACATGAATATGAATGATTTTAGGGAGTGTATAATAAGACACATACATTTCATATTTTGAAAAATCTGGAGAGTGTATATATATATATATATATATATATATATATATATATATATACACACACACACACACACACAAACACACACACGCACAGACATTAAAAAGTAGCAATATATATGCCAATCGAAATTCATCATGAAATATATATCATCCACATATCCAAAAAAAAAATACATTTTACTAAAAATGGATTTATGTATAATGTTGTTCAACTAGAAAGCTCTCCCATAGGTTGAATTTTCAGTTCCAACAGTGTTAGAAGGAGTGGTCTCTTCTCACAATTTGTATCTGCCATGTCACGCACCTCAGAAGAAGGTACGTGTGATACCAGGTAGGATTCTATATGTGCATATAAAAATACAAGAGCTGAATAGGCTACAGAGAGACAGGAATTCACATATTTCTTAACTTTAAAAACACATGGTGAACTATTTCAATAAACATTGACTATATTTATAACTCCTACCGTATATAATGCAAAAGGGAAGTCCAACTATACACCATGCCTCCTCTGAACTGCTTGTATTTCTATTCTGTTTGGGTTACTATTCTCCATCATATTAGGATTATTAGAAACAGTCTTGTAGGGTATGGGTTAGTGTCAGAGATTCAGTATTTTGAATGGAAAATAGGAAAATAAACCCTCACATCTGTAGGTACCAATAAAACTGACTCTGACCTTGGTAAATCCAAAAAAGTGAGCCCATTGGGACTGGGACTGGGACTGCCTATGGGTGCCTGGCTTCTTGGATACCAAGTTCAGAGAGTTCCATCACCAAAGAAATGAGGTATGTCACATTCTTTGAAACTGAATGAGGTCACTGCCTTGGCAACCACTTTGTCCTAAAAGTTGTTTCCAAGGGTCCCATGAGATTGAGACTGCCCCTACTTCCTGTGACACTTTCACAAGTTAGAAAGGCATATCAACTATAGGCACCTGGGAACATCTCTCCACACAGGCCTGGTTTGGTCCATCTTCTCTACAAAAAGAAGAGAGAGGCTGATTCAGACACATCCCTTCATCCTGACCAGGTTGTTTACCATGGAAGATGACTTTTACTCTCTCAGGTCCTTCATACCTGCCTACAACATCTCCAGGTATCAATTCTGCATGGACCGTTGAGGTTCTCAACAGGTGTAAGGTCCCCTACTTTTCTGTATATTAAGAACCACTCTGTCCTTTCTCTTCTGTAAAATGATATTGAGGGAACAGTGTATGTTTAGGGTTAATAGCAGGTTCGATTTGGGTTACGAATCATTCTGTTCAATGAATAATCGTATTGAGAACCTGCGATATTTACAAGAATATAAAGGTGAAATATAAGTATAAAAACAGAAATCTAGGTATGATTTGAAGCCCAGAAGGGCATTGGGCGCTTGATTGGGATACTTAGCTTTGAATAATGTTCTGCAAAGATGTCTCACATAATTCGATATACAATGGCATAGGACCTTGTACCTTGGATGATTGAATGTAGAAGAGAACATCCAGTCAAAAAGGGATAGTCGGTAGGATTAGGAAGATAGTCAGTAGGTTTAGGAAGAAGAGTGAGTGTAGGATTTGGACCAAAAGTTCTTTAGCAATAGGGTTTCGGTTAGAGAGTGAATGTAAATATCAGCACATATGAAGAGTCAGTCAGTATGATGAACTGGGAAAAATATGTAGGAAAGCAGATATCAATAGAGACATTACGAAGTCAGGCAAAGTATAAAGTGAGTAATAGGATTAGATATTTTCAACAGGGTTTAGTTTGAATATATAATTTTTGGAAGAAACAAATATGTAGTCTCCAATAGTATTGACATTTGAAAGCATTAGACAACCTGGCATGAATGTTTTTTAGTTATCGATTTTCACTTTCCATTTAGGCTTTGGTACAATCATAAGTGTGACCTTTACATTTTTTATCCAGAATATTACTTTGATTAAAATGTATATGTAGATCAAATGACATGAGTGTTTCTTCCACCATTTCTGGGAGCAATATACTGAAGATGTAAAATTAGTATTGGGGGTACAAAGAGGTGTGCCCTGTGTCTATGAATATAGAGATATAGCATGAATAGACCATACTGTTAATAAATAATATAACTTGTTCCAAAATTAAATAATCGATTGAACTGATATCTGAAAAATTACAGGAAATCTTATATTGATATACAATAATTAATTCCAACCAGTTATACATCTAATGGTAATATTAGTGTTTTGGTTTATCATAAAGAGTGTGTGAGTTTTGCTTCAAAATTATTATAGAAATCGATAATAATGTGTTTGGAAAGAAGCCTCATGAAAAGACCAGTCAAGAATCCTTGACAATACATGTCTCCTGAAGCAAGAAGTGATTAAAGTTGAAACAAATGTCTATAAATTTGTTAACTTGTGGATGAAATGTATATCCTATGATGTGCAGTACCTGAAGAAATAATAAAATACCAGTGTGGAATACAAATGAACGTCAAATTACATTTCATGACCCATAGGAATCTACTTGCATTGATGTTAGACTGGGTGAGTTACTGTAGAATAATTAGGATTTGTATGAACCATTCACTGAAGTTAGTTTTCCGTACTAGGAAAAAATATGTATTTCAGGTGGATGAATATTTCTGAGAAAATCTTGTGCAAATTTGATTGTAAATCCACATACATGAACACATGAACATGAATAAATTTAGAGAGTGTATATAAGACACATATATTTCATATTTTGAAAAATCTGGAGAGTGCGTGTGTATATATATATATATATATATATATATATATATATATACAAAAAAACACACAGACATTAAAATGTAGCAATATATATATATATATATATATATATATATATATATATATATATATATATCAATCGAAATTCATCATTAAATATATATCATCCACAGATTCAAAAATAATTATTTTACTGAACATGAGTTTATGTGTAATGTAGTTCTAGTAGAAAGCTCCCCTATAGGTTGAATTTTCAGTTCCAGCAGCGTTTACGACGAGTGATCTCTTCTTACAATTTGTATCTGCCATGTCAGCTACCTCACAAAAATGTACGTGTGATACCTGGTAGGATTCTATACGTTCATATAAATATACATGTTTGAATAGAGTACCGAGAAAAAGAAAGAAGAATTCACATATTTGTTAACTTTAAAAACTCATGGAAAACTATTTCTATTAAATATTGAGTAGATTTAAAACTCCTGCCTTATATAATGCAAAACAAGTCCAGCTATACAACATGCCTCCTCTGAACTGCTTGTATTTCTATAGGTTTGGGTTATTTTTCTCTATCATATTAGGATGAGTTGTCTGAGTCTAGTAGGTATGGGTTAGTGTCAGGGATTCAGTATTTCAAAAGGAAATTTGAAAAATCAATCCAATGTGTATGCAAACATGTGCTGCACAGATATCATCCCACTCTCATGCAGAACAATGCCTTGACATTACCTTTGCCCCAAGTAAGATGCAATTACGGGAGAAGAGTTAGAAAATCAGTGAATACATATCTGGAATGGAAAATGCTCAGGAATTCACAACCTTGAAGGTGGTAGAGGAGTTTCCAAAAGTAAGGGACAGGGTAAACACTCCACAAACATAGAGCTATGCTGGCCTAAAAACTTTTTCAGAAACTGCCTCTGAATTTGGGCACTTGAAATATATGTTGTTGTCAGGAGCTTTAGCTTCCTAATAGTGAGAGCATCAAAACTGGTTCTGCATCTATGTGACCTGGAGGACATGGTTTCTGATTTTTTAATGAACATGAGGCAGCAGTGCTGAATTCTCACTTTGTAGGTAAATTTTGGCAACTGGGGTCTAAGTGTCTCTTTGTGTTGACTGTGAAGCCATTTCGTCATCCTCTAGTTTTCCTGGTGTGTCTTGCTGCTGCACTGGGAGTTTGGTATTTGCTTCACAAAATACAAGGAGTTCAACTGGGACTTAGTGCTGGAGGGAGTTCGGTCACATGCGGTGGGTCAGGGTCTGCAGGAGAATGCACCAGTCAGGCTTCTATTCCACATTGCTTGCGCCCGGGACCATAGCAACCTGATTCTGAACATTGCCCTAAAACCTCTCCGTATAACAAGATGCCTTAACATATAAGGGTCTGCTGGCTGCACCATGTCAGTCACAAGCCGTTTGGAAGCCAATGGCAGATCCACATGGCACCAACACAGATGTTTTATCACACACCTGCCCACCACTGCTCTAGGCCCTCTACTAAGCAGGCTCCAACTTACTGACATCTCTGTTCTACACAATTTTCATAAAACCCAGTGAATCAACGCATTGTCTGGTATACTCATGATCAGCAAACGGACATCAAAAGGTTCTCCAGTGCCACCTGGTCATGAAAATTTCAAAAATTCCATGGTATTTATCTAGCCATTTTTCCAGGATGAAGTTGGAGGCACTATGATTTTCAATTCATTCAGGAACCATTAAACGTTGAAGAAGCTCATTTCAATGAAATATCTGGAGAAAACACACAGGCAAGGCTTCTCAAAGAGTGGCCAAAATGTCACATGAAGCCAGAACCATTGAGGTCTACAATGTGAGATCCATGTGTGTTTTGACTCTCAACTATGGCTGCCAAGTCTGTCAGAATAAAATCATGTGATACCCTGGCTGAGATTCCTCGTGCCTTGTGGAAAGCCTTCCTGGGCACACATCTCAATTCCAAGGGTGACTCTCATGCATGGCCTCCTAAAATCCCAACAGAACTCATGGCAATACTTCTCTCAGGTCATTTCCAGAACTCAGTCTCTAAGGAGAATCACACCAGAGTTCAAGCCCAGCTGGAGCCAGTCATCATTTCCAACCATCAAACTAATTACCACAATTAAAATCAAAACACTTCCACATGGTCCTTATCTTCTTCCATATAGACATTCATTATAACCTCTGACTGGAGGTTTCCATGAGGGGCAGAGCCCAAGACAGTGTCCAAAATAAGCTCTCTTGCCCCTCATTTGCCTAAAGTGGAGGTGGCCTGAACAGCTTCCTGTGAACCAGGAGTGATCAAGTAGGCCTGCTGTTAATACTGCTCTCTTTCTCCAATTTGAGGACTACTGACAGTGGGGTTTAGACTCTTTATGTGAATTGGAAACATGAGAAAATGCTAGCACCTTTGGGCTTCCCTCTTCAGGGCTTTGAAGAAATCATTTGACCCAAAGGATCCCTATTCTCACTTGATGGAGGTCAGGAACCTTACAGAGGAAGGCGAGAGACTTCATCCAAAATGACTGCTCTTTTGTCCATTTTGGGTTTGGATGAAAACATGAGATCCATCAAGTGCTGAGAATCTAACCACAGCCTCAAACAGGGCCAAGAGGCTAATTCAGACACATCCATTTCCAAAGCAAGTAAGCAAAGAGCCACAGGTGATGCCCATTCATTTCCATTTGAAACTGTTTTCTTCAGGCTTCAAAAAGGAGTGACCTGAGGCAAAGACCTTCCTGAAATTCAGGGCAACAAACAATAGGTAAACAAATGGCACAAAGCAGGGTTTCTCCACTGAGACTTTCCTGGTCACACAGATATCTGAGTTTTCTGAGATGCTCGCCATTCCCGTCAGCTATCCAGTACGTGGCCATATCAGAGAGCTTGTAGGCTATTCTGGAGAGTGGCCAGAATTCAGGAAGAAAACAGAAACTTAGGAACATAGCAGGTGTTGCCCTTTGATAAGGCAAGCCGTAGTCCATTTATAAATTAGGCAGTATGAATGCTGGGAATCTTTGTACTAGACAGGACACATCCATTGATGCATTCTCTTTTCTAATGTCTACAACCACTGACACAGTGGGATACACAGACATAGAAACACTCGCCTTGTCAAACGACTTACTAGAAACAGTCAATGCCATCCAAAGAAACAGCCTTTCCTACGTATTCTCAGAACATGAGACAAAACCACAAACAAACATCCACACCCACAAAGGCACCTCCTTTGCCTAAGTAGGTCTGTGACTATCCAGAGTGTCCTCTGAATGATGGGCCATATTATATTTCCATAAAACAAGATGCCTGTACATATAAGGTCTGCGGTCTGCACCATGTCAGTCACAAGCCATTTGGAAGCCAATGGCAGATCCACATGACCCCACAACAGATGTTTTATGACACACTTGCTCACCACTACTCTAGGCCCACTACTAAGCAGGCACCAACTTAATGGCATCTCTGTTCTCCACCATTTTCATGAAACCCAGTCAATCAAGGCACTGTCTGGTACAGTCATGATCAGCAACAAGACATCCAAAGGTTCTTCAGTGCCACCTGGTCATTTGAATTTCAAAAATTTTATGATATTTATCTAGCCAATTTTCAAGATGAAGTTGAAGGCACTGTGGGTTTCAATTCATTCAGGAATGATTCAATGGTGAGGAAGGTCATTTCAATGAAAGTTTTGGAGAACTCTCACAGGCAAGGCCTCCCAAAGAGTGGCCAAAAAGTCACATAAATCCAGGCCCATTGAGGTCTACAATTGAGGTCCATGTGTGTTTTGACTGGCAAATATGGCTTCCAAGTCTTTCAGAATAAAATTATGTGATATCCTGGCTGAAATTCCCAGTGCTCTGTGGAAAGCCACCCTGAGCCTAAATCTCAGATTCCAAGGGTGAATCTCATGCGTGGCCTCCTAAAATCCCAACACAATTCATGGCAATACTTCTTTGATGTCTGATCCAGAACTCAGTCTTTAAGGGGAATGACACCAAAGTTAAAACACAGGTGGATCCAGTCATCTCTTCCAACTGCCACACGAATGACCACAATTAAAAACCAAAACACTCCCACATGGCCCTCATCTTCTTAAATATAGACACTCATCATAACCTCTGGCTCCAGGTTTCAATGCGGGACGCATCCCAAAAGAGTGTCCAAAATAATCTCCCTTACCCTTCATTTGCCTAAAGTCAGGGTGGCATGAACACCCTTCCTGTGAACCTGGAGTGATCCAATAGGCCTACCGTTAATACTGCTCTGCTTCTCCAGTTTGAGGCCTAATGACTCTCAGGGATAGATTCTTTATGTGATTTGCAGTCATAAGAAAACACAAGCACCTCTGCAGGGCTTCGAAGAACTCATTTTACCCAAAGGATCCCTATTCTCACTTGATAGAGGTCAGGAAACTAACAGAGAAAGGCAAGAGACTCATCAACAATCACAGATTTTTGGCCATTTTCCTTTTGATTTCACACATGGAATCTATCTTTAGATCCATCATGTGCTGAGAATCTAAGCCACAACCTCATACAGGGCCAAGAGGCTGATTAACACACATCCCTTTCCAAAGGAATTAAGCAAAGAGCCACAGGTTATGCCCATTTATTTCCATTTCAAAACTGTTTTATTCGGGCTTCACAAAGGTGTGGCCTGAGGCAAAGACCTTCCTGACATTCAGGGCAACAGAACCATAGGTAAGCAAATGAACCAAAGCAGGGTTTCTCCACTGAGAGTTTACTCGTCACAGTGATATCTGAGTTTTGTAAGATGTTCCCATTCTCTACAGCTCTCAAGTTTATGGACATGTCACAGAGCTTGGAGGTGGTACATATCTTGGACACAAAACCATGAGCCGATTCAATAGAGTGGCCAGAATTCAGAAAGAAAATAGGAACTTAGGAATTTATTAGGTGTTGCCCATCCATAAGGCACGCCACAGTCCATTCATAAATTAGGCAGGATGAATGCTGACAAGTTTTCTACTAGACAGGACAAATCCATTGATGCATTCTCTTTTCTAATGTCTACAACCACGGACACAGTGGGATACACAGACATAGAAACACTAGCCTTGTCAAACGACTTACTAGAAACAGTCCACTCCAATCCAAACAAAGAGCTTTTCCTACCTATTCTCAGAACCTGAGAGAAAACCACAAACTCACACCCACACCGAAAAAGACACCTCCATAACCCAAGTAGGTCTGTGACTATCCAGAGTGTCCTCTAACTGGTGGGCCATACTATGTAACCCTGAAATGGCCTGTGCTGTCTCAGATCTGGTCTCCTTTGCCAACTATGTGAAGTTGTCAGGAGCCAGCGGTTAACTAGTATGTGCTTTCTCAAGAAACGTCCCTCTTCAGAGCTCTTCTGGCATTTAACCATCCTCATATCAGTAGGTACCAAGGAAGACTGACTCTGTCCTTGGTAAATCCAAACAAGTGAGACCACTGGTACTGGCACTGGGTGCCTGGCTTCCTGGATCACAAGTTCAGAGATTTTCATCACCAAGGAAGTGAGGTGAGGTCACTTCCTTCAGGAACTGAATGAGGTCACTGCCTTGGCCACCACTTTGTCCTAACAGTTGCTTCCAAGTATCCCGTGAGATGGAGGCTACTCCTACTTCTTTTGACACTTTCACAAGTTAGAATGGTATATCAACCATAGGCACCTGGGTACAGCTCTCCACACAGGCATGGTTTGATGAATCTTCTCTACATTAGGAAAGGAGAGGCTGATTCAGACACATCCCTTCATATTGACCAGGTTGTGTGCCATGGAATATGACTTTTGCTCTCTTAGGTCCTTCATAGCTGCCTAAAACTTCTCCAGGGTATCATTTCTGCATGGACCTTTGATGTTCTCAGCAGGGGAAAGATCCCCTACATTTCTGTATTGTAAGACAAACTCTGTCCCGGCACATCTGGAAACTTAGTTTGAGGAAACAGTGTAAGGTTAGGGTAATAACAGGTTCGATTTCGGTTAGGAATCATACTTAGGAATGAACAATGGTATTGGGAACTTGCGATATTTACAAGCATATATTGGTGAAATATAAGTATGAAAACAGAACTCTAGATAAGATTTGAAACCAAGAAGGGCATTGGGCTGTTGATTGAGATACTTAGCTTTGAATTATATTCTGCACAGATGTCTCAGATAAATCAATATACACTGGCATAGGACATTGTACCTTGGATGATTGATTGTCGAAGAGATCATCCAGTCAAAAAGGTATAGTTGGTAGGATTAGGAAGATAGTCAGTAGGTTTAGAAAAAAGAGTGAGTATAGGATTTGGACCAAAAGTTCTTTAGCAATAGGGTTTCAGATAGAGAGTGAATGTGAATGTCAGCAAATGTGAAGAGTCAGTCACAATGATGAACTCGGGAAAATATGTAGGAAAGCAGATATCAATAGATACATTAGGAAATCAGGCAAAATACAAAGTGAGTGATAGGATTAGTCATTTTCAACAGGGTTGAGGTTCAATATATAATCTTAGGAAGAAACAAATATGTAGTCACCAATAGGATTGATTTGAGAGCATTAGGAAACCTGGACATGGATGTTTTTAGTAATCCATGCTCACTTTCCATTTAGGCTTTGGTGAAAGGTTAATAAAATAGGTACTTGTCGCTACCTGTTATTCTGTATGCTTAACAAAACACTGTTGAAATCTTGAGGACTGTTTGCTAATCTTGTTTCCAGAATGTGCTGTCCCCAACTGCCAAACTGCAGAATGTACACCCTCACCCGTTTGCACGCAAACCGCCCCCTTGCCCTGACCCATCAATAAACTTCCCTTCCTGCCTTCTCCAAGGAAAGTATATAAGCTCTGTTTAAGCTGTTCTCATTGCTCTCTGCTCTATTCAAGTGAGCTCTGAGCCCCAGAATGCTGGAATCCCAATAAATTTTTTACTGTTTCATGAGACATTCTGTTGGTGGTCTCTTCCTCCAACGCTCGCCCGACCTTTACATCTGGAGGCACCAGCGAGATCCAGCAGCGGCGGACGAAAGACCACCAAGGGGCTCCATTCAGGGTAAGTAAGGCGACTTTTTCTGGTTTCAGGTTTCAGGTTAGGGTTTGGCAAAGTCGCTATTGGTGATGAGCGTGAGCACTCTCTGACGGTGGCTGACAGACGTGTCATAGAGCCACAGGCCACGTCCCTGGGAGACACCCCAGAGGACTCAGGACATAGAGGAACAATAGTCTCCTCAACTCAGTGATATTTTGTTTCGGATTCGGTATTGCCAGCCCATCAGGTTTTGCCAGGTACTCAGTCCTAGTCTCAGTATTGGACGTCCATTGCCTGTCTTTATTGTCTTGTCTGTGTAGTGTGTCGTTGCGTTCACTGTTTTTGTATCTCTCATTTTGGGAAAGAGCACTTCAACACCTCTCTCCCTGACCCTTGATCACTGGACCAAAGTCTGCTTAAGGACCCAGAATCTTTCTTTTTCAGTAAAACGCTGGACCTGGCAGACTCTCTATGCCTCAGAATGACACACATTTGGAGTTGGATGGCCCCCAGAAGGATGTTTCTACTTCCCACTAATTTGAAAAATCAGAGATATTGTCTTTCAGCTGGGGCCAAATAGCCATCCAGATCAACAGCCATATATTTTAACTTGGCAGGACCTCTGCAAATCTCCTCCTCCAAGGGTGGAGCCTTTCTTTGTTTCTGCCCCCGCTCCTACTCCTTCCACCACGATTCTATCTCTCAAACCCTCTGCTCCTTCTCCTCCACCCTCTGTTCTCCCTGAGTCTCAAGACTCTACTGGACTCTCCTCCCCTTTCTTATCCCCTGCCCTCGTCCCCAACCCCCAGCAACCTCTAAGTAATTCCCCTGCTGCTGACTCAGACTCTCCTCCATTGGAGGAAGTTAGGACGGCCCAGCACCCTCCAGATGACTCCCCCACGTCACATACAGCACCTCCTTTCCTGGAGGAAGCTGGCCCAGCTAAAAGAACTCAAAGAAAACCCTGGCGTTTTCACACCTGCCTACTTGGGATGACTGCCATCAAATCCTATGGACTCTCTTCATGACAGAGGAATGAGAGAGAAAACTCCTGGAAGCTAGGAAAAAATATCCTCGGACCAGATGGGTGACCAACACAACTTCCCAACAGAATCAAAGCCGACTTCCCTTTGAACTGACGCAACTGGGACCCCAACACCTTTGAAGGTAGGGAGCATCTGTCCACTTATTGCCGGGCCCTAGTAGTGGGTTTCCAAACGGCCGCTAGGCAAACAACTAATTTGGCCAAAGTAAGAGAGATTATTCAAGGGCCTGATGAATATCCCTCTATGTTTCTAAGGAGAATTATGGAGGCATATAGGAGATTTACTCCTTTTGATCCTCAGGCAGAGGATCAAAAGGCATCTGTCATGATGGCCTTCATTGGGCAAGCTGCCCTGGATATTAAAAGAAAGTTACAATACTTAGATGGATTACAAGATATGACTTTGAGAGATTTAGTCAGAGAAGCCGAGAAAGAATACTATAAGAGAGAAACAGAGAGAGAGAGAGAAAGAAAGGGAGCAAAGGCAAGATGAGAGACGCAAAAGACAGACTAAGGCATTGACTAAGGTCCTGGTCACAACAATAAATAGGCCAGAAATTAAGAAACAGGGAGACAGGAAGGGATACCTGGGCGACAGCCAGAGGCCACCCCTGGCCTCAGATCAATGTGCCTACTGTAAAGAAAAAGGACACTGTGCCTAAGAGTGCCCTAGAAAGAGACAGCCACGCCAGTCAGCCATTCTGACTCTGGAGGATGACTAAGAACGTCGGGGCTCAGATCCCTTTCCCAAGCTCAGGGTAACTTTTGAAGTGGAGAGGACCCCAGTAAACTTTGAAGTGGATACAGGGGCAGTATACTCAGCCCTTAAGGCCCCACTGGGCCCACTATCAAATAAAAGGTCTCTAGTTCAAAGGGCTAACGGCAGTAAATATCAGACTTAGACAACTAAGAGGACCATGAACATGGGGAAAGGAAAAATCCATCACACCTTCCTAGTAATCCCAGAATGCCTGGCCCCATTGATGGGCAGAGATCTGCTCAGGAAGCTCCAGGCCAAAACAACTTTTAACCCCAAAGGCCCCAAAATGAAATTTCTAAATCCTTCAGTAAAAACTCCTATAGTTTTGGCTTTATAAAGGTCAGTAGAAGATGAACATCCACTCTTCAACCCCTCAAGACTGATCAAACAGGCAAGCTACCCCAGAAATGGATAACAGATTACCCAGATGCCTGGGCAAAAAATGCTGGGTTAGGTGTAGCCGTGAAACAACCTCCAAGAATAGTGGAGTTAAAAACCTCAGCTTCCCCAATCAATGTCAAACAATATCCTCTGAGCAAAAAAGCTAAAGATGGTATAAGGCCCCATATTCAGAAATATCTGGCCTTAGGGTTCTAAGGCCCTGTCAATCAGCCTGGAACACTCCCCTGCTACCAGTAAAAAAAAAGCCAGGAATCGGGGACTATCCCCCGTTCAAGACCTAAGGGAGATCAACAACAGAGTGCAGGACATTCACCCCACGGTAACTAACCCGTACAATCTGCTTATCACTCTGTACCCTGAGCAGAAATGGTATACTGTTCTGGACTTAAAAGATGCTATCTTTTGCTTGCCTCTGCATAAAGATAGTCAGTTGCTGTTTGCTTGCTAGAGGGTATACCCAGAAACCAGAACATCTGGTCAACTAACTTGGACTAGACTCCCACATGGGTTTAAAAACTCCCCCACTCTCTTTGATGAAGCACTCCACAGAGATCTCAACAACTTCAGAACTACACACCCCAAAGTCACCAGCTTCAATACGTGGATCACCTGCTACTGGCAGCCAACACCAAGGAAAACTGTGAGTCTGAGACCCAAACACTATTATATGAGCTTGCTCAACTTGGGTATAGAGCATCTGCCAAAAAGGCCCAAATTTTCCAGCAAGAAGTAATCTTCCTGGGCTATTCCCTTAGGGGCGGTAAACGTTGGCTCACTGAGCCCAGAAAACAAACCATTGTGCAGATACCACGCCCATCTAGCAGCAGACAACACAGAGAGTTTCTTGGGACTACTGGGTTTTGCAGGTAATGGATTCCTGTGTTTGCGTCCTTAACTTCTCATTTATACCCGCTATTAAAGGGAGATGCCCAATTCCAATGGACCCGGAGCACCAGCAAGCTTTTGATAACATCTTACGACACTGGCACTGAATTTCTCAACTTCACTGAGCCCAGCCTGCAATTTCGGAAAGCCCTACACTACATTAAAAATGTACATCAATTCACACGCCTTGGTCCAAAGAAATTGCAGGCATTCCTGAAGGATCAAGAACAGAGTTTTCCACTAACCGACTCACAGCGAAAAAAAATAACTGAACGGGTAACAAAAGCCTGTCCGGTCTGTCAATAGGTTAATGCTTATCCTTCCAAGCTTCGTGCAGGAAAGCACCTATGAGGAACCATACCAGGACAATTCTGGGAAGTGGACTTTTCTGAAATTAAGCCAGCAAGTAATGGACTTAAATATCTCCTAGTCTTTGTAGATACATTTTCAGGATGGATTGAAGCCTTCCCCACAAAAAAAAAAATGCACAAATGGTTGTCAAGAAGATCCTGAAAGATATTTTTCCAAGATACGGCCTTCCTAATGTAATAGGGTCTGATAATGGACTGGCGTTCATGGCCCATGTAAGTCAGGGGTTAGTCAGGACCCTGGGGATAAATTAGAAGTTACATTGTGCTTATCGACCCCAGACCTCAGGACAGGTTAAAAAAAAATAAATAGAACCATTAAAGAGACCTTAACGAAATTAAGCTTAGATAGAGGCATAAAAGATTGGACTATGCTCCTGCCTTATGCACTGTTTCATGCAAGAAATACTCCCTCTCTTTCTTTGTATAACCTCACTCCCTATGAAATTATCTATGGGGCCCCTCCTTCAGTAAGGAACCTAACCCCAACTCTAAGACCTAATGATCCCTTCCACATCCCCTTGTTTTACAGACTTAAACCTCTTGAAAGAACTCAGCGATACCTGTCGAAACAGCTGTCCACTGTCCACCAACCTGGTGAAGAGGAGACTCCACATCGATATGAAATAAGAGACTTCCTCTACATAAGACAACATCAGGTGTCATCCCTGGAACCCCGCTGGACAGGGCCATACCAGGTGCTACTTATAAAACCTACAGTGGTAAAAGTAGATGGAATCACTTCCTGGTTCCTAATTCTCATGTCAAGCCTGCGCCCTGTCCAGACTCTGGCTGGAAACTGGAAAAGACTGGTAACCCTTTCAAATTGCATATTCGCCATGTGGATAAGCCTATAGACTCTCCCCTTGGCCACCAGTAGTCCTAACCCTCATCAGCCCATTCAGCAGCGATGGCTGATCACAAATCTTACTAGACAAAAATTATGGTCTATCTCGCATACACCCACCTTAGGGACCCGGTGGCCATCTCTCCACCCAGACATTGTCAGCTGGCTATACGTCTTTCCTATTGGGTTATCTTTAAGGAAGAGGATCCCACTAAAATTCCATTAAATCCCTTCTGTACAATAGATAATGGAAACAAACATGGATGTAGGGACACGAGAGTCAGATGCAGGTTCGTTAGCCTAGATTACTATGTTTGCACAGCCGACTATCAAAGCCACAAACAGCCATGACTGTGTGGGGGAAAAGCCGACTTCTTCTGTAAATAATGGGGATGTGAGCATACAGGGGCTGCCTGGTGGAAGGCAAACTCCTAATCAAATTCTGTACACATCATTGGCCATATTACCACTAGACAACCAAAACCGATGGCGCCCAGAGGGGTCTCTAGATCCTCAAATTCTGTGTGACCTTTTCAACTTCGGCAAGTGTTCAAAAGGATCCATCTTTTGGAATTTCCTTCCAAGGAAATTCCCCTATGTGTAGGCCTTTTCCCTCCTTTGCTTACATCCTGAACTATTCTTCTCCAATAGATCCTCACCCCCCGCCTTCTGCTCCTGATTCTCTGTTGTCACTCCCACATCAGCAACCTGATTCCTCCCCTCCAATTCCTAGATCAAAAATCCAAACCTCTGCTGGTTCTCAGACCATTGCCCCCTTGCTGAGGTAGCAGGTACTGAGGTACCCTTCCACCCACTCACTCCTCTCTTCTCCTGTCAGTGCCCGCACCAGGTCCCACCAGCTAACCAGCTAACCCAAAGGTAACCCAAAGCTCAAACCAGCTGAGGAGTGCCCTCAGACGCCTATCCAAGATGCAATGAAAATGGCCTTTAAAGTTGGTTTGTCATCACTGAAAACAGGTTATGAAGAATTTAAAGTCCCTCACAGGCTTTTTGGGATACTCACTCCTGTCTTCGCCTCTGCTCTACCTGTTCTACTGCTCAAGTTTTGTTGCCAGGAAAATCCCAAACCCCTTTCCCATTATTCTTTTATATCTCTTTTTCCTCATTCTCAGAACCACGGAGATGCTCTCACCCCCTGCCTTCCCCGTCTTCCCCTCTGTACCAGGCCCACAGAAAAATCTTAAATGGCCTTCTCCATAAGTCATCATCATGGCTGACTTTAGGACTTTCAGCAACAGAGTCCCTATAAAAGAGTTCAGTGTAGATAAACTTCTTTTTGTGTTGCTCTGTTCTACTTGGCCACTGGCTGGAAAAATCAGCACTCCTAAGCTAGATACCCCCTTTCTAGTTTCTAACAAAATATGTGAACAAGGCCTCTGGCCTTGAGCTGGGGCTTCCAGAGATGGCTACATTTCTAAGATAAAAAAGTTACCAACTGGGCTCCATGGTAACAGCTGGCAGGGAGAAAAAAAAAGAGAAAAAAAAAGCTCTCCCCCTCCCAGGTGACCTTTAAAAGTTAACTTGGCCAGAGCAGAGGAAAAAAAAACAGAAACAAAAACTGCTTTTTGTGAACTTCTGCAGACTGTGAATTTCTGAGCCCCTTACGTTACATGTTGGGTGCAAAATTCTGAAACTACCTAAACTTGGGGTTCAAGGGATTAATTGATTAAAAGAGAAGCAATGCCCTCTAAATCTGGTTGCAACCAAATAGGACTGTTTCCCTGTCTTCTGTGCTATCTTAGGTCCCTTGCCTTGTCCGTCCCTACAACAGTATAATTCTATATACTTAAACATTGTTTATATTTTCATAAAATAATCAACAGATGTGATTAAGTATGTAATGGTGTAGATGTTTTCCAGAGTGCTCTATCATGTCGAAGGATTATTTAATGTTCCAATAGGGGGACATACATCCTGGTTCCACCGGGAACCTGTATCCCTCACTTTCTCCATCCTATTAGGAATAGGAGTTGCTGCAGGGCTGGGCACAGGAACCACTGCCCTAGTCCATGGGACACTTCAAATGACCCAATTAGAAGCACCAATAGACCAAAACTTAAAGATATTAAGAACCTCCATCACAGCTTTACAGGAATCTTCAACCTCTTTCTCTGAAGTTGTTTTACAGAACAGGCGAGGGTTCGACCTCCTCTTCATGAGAGAAGGGGCCTTTGTCCTTCATTGAGGGAAGAATGTTGCTATTATGCCGACCATACTGGAGTTGTAAAAGAACCTATGATTAAATTAAGAAGACGCCTTGTAGAGCATTAACAAGAGAGAGAGGCCCAAAAAGGGTGGTTTGAGTCTTGGTTCACAGAGTCCCCCTGGTTAACTACGCTTTTATCAGGCCTGGCCGGTCCACTAATAATCCTCATATTTTTGCTAACTGTAGGATCCTGTTTGCTCAACCATGTAGTTTCCTTTCTCCAAGATCAAATTGGACAAGTTAAACTTATGGTAATCAGAAAACAATATACCACACTAGCAGACATAAAATGTGACACCCCCAATGATCACTTTTATGATTAAAAGTAACCAAAAGCAGGAGTGGGGAATGAAAGTTTAATAAAATAGGTACTTGTCACTTCCATTTTTTCAGTATGCTTAACAAAACACTGTTGATATCTTGAGAACTGTTTGCTAATCTTGTTCCCTGAATGTGCTGTACCAACTGCAAAACTGTAGAATGTACTCCCTCACCCATTTGCATGCAAACTGCCCACTCGCCCTGAGCCATCAATAATCTTCCCTCCCTGCCCTCTAAAAGGAAAGTATATAAGCTCTGCTTAAGCTGTTCTCAGGGTTCTCTGCTCTATTCAAGGGAGCTTTGAGCCCCAGCATCCGGACGCCCATAAACCCTTGGCTGTTGCATGAGGCAGTCTCTTGTGGTCTCTTCCTCCGACGCTCACCTGACCTTTACATTGGTAAAATAATAAGTGTGACCTTTGCTTTTTGTGTCCAGAATATTACTGTGATAAAATGTATATGTAGATAAGGTGACTTGAGTATATCTTTCATCATTTATGGGAGCAATATTTTGAAGATGTACAAATTAGTATTGGGTGTACAAATAGGTGTACCCTGTGACTATGAATATAGAGATAATGCATTAATAGACCATACTGTGAATAAATAATATAATGGGTTCCAAATTTAAATAATGCATTCAATTTATATCTGAAAATATACAGGAAATCTTATATTGATACACATACATTAATTCTAACCACTTATACATCTAAAGGTAATATTAGGTTTATGGTTTATCATGAAGAGTTTGTGAGTTTTGCTTCTAAAGTGATTATGGAAAGTCTCTAAGGGGAATCACACCAGTGTTCAAGCCCAGGTGGATTCAGTCATCTCTTCCAAGTGCCACACAAATTACCACAATTCAAAACAAAACGCTCCCACATGGCCCTTATCTTCTTCTATGTAGACACTCATCATAACCTCTGGATGGAGGTTTCCATCAGGGGCGCAGCCCAAGACATTTTCCAAAATAACCTTCTTGCCCCTCATTTGCCTAAAGTCTGTGTGGCCTGGAAATCCTGACTGTGAATCAGGAGTGATCAAATAGGCTTGCCATTAATTCTGCTCAGCTTCTCCAATTTGAGGCCTACTCACTGTGAGGTTTAGATTCTTTATGTGAATTGGAGTCATGAGAAAACCCAAGAGCATAAGGGCTAGCCTCTGCAGGGCTTTGAAGAACTCATTTGACCCAAAGAATCCCTATTCTCAATTGATGGATGTCAGGAACGCTAGAGAGGAAAGCGAGAGTCTTCATCCACAATGACTGCTTTTTTGGCCATTTTAGTTTGGATGCACACATGGGATCTTTCTTTAGATCCATAAGGTGCTGAAAATCTAAGAAACAGCCTCACACAGGGCCAAGAGGCTGATTCAGACACATCCCTTTCCAAAGCAATTAAGCAAAGAGCCCCAGGTGATGCCAATTCATTTCCATTTGAAAACTGTTTTCTTCAGGCTTCACAAAGGGGTGGCCTGAGGCAAAGAACTTCCTGACATTCAGGGCAACAGAACAATAGGTAAGGAAGAGGCACAAAGCAGGGTTTCTCCACTGAGATTTAATGGTCATACTGATATCTGATTTTTCTGAGATGCTCGCCATTCCCTTGAGCTATCCAGTACATGGCCATATCACAGAGCTTGGAGGTGGTACATACCTTAGATATAAAACCATGAGCCTATTCTGGAGAGGGGCCAGAATTCTGGAAGAAAACTGGAACTTTGGAAGATTCCAGGTGTTACCCATCGATAAGGCAATCTGAAGTCCATTCAAAAATTGGGCAGTATGAATGCTGGGAAGCTTTCTACTAGACAGGACACATCCATTGATGCATTCTCTTTTCTAATGTCTACAGCCAGGGACACAGTGTGATTAACAGACATAGAAACACTCGCCTTGTCAAGTGACTTAATAGAAACAGATCATTCCACACCAAAAAAAGCGCCTTGCCTACCTATTCTCAGAACATGAGACAAAACCACAAACCCACACCCAAACCCACAAAGGCACCTCCTTCCCCCATGAGGGTCTGTGTCTATCTGGATTGTCCTCTGACTTGTGGGCCCTACCATGTTCCTCCAAAATGGCCTTACCTGTTTCACTTCTGGTCTCCTTGTCCAACTCTGTGAAGGTGTCAGGACCCAGAGGTAAGCCACTACCTGCTTTCTCAGGAAAGGCCCCTCTTCAGAGCTTTCCTGGCATTTGGGCATCCTAACATCAGTAGGTACCAAGAAAGACTGACTCTGTCCTTGGTAAATCCAAACAAGTGAGACCACTGGGACTGGGACTCGGACTGCCTCTGGGTGCCTGACTTTATGAATCCCAAGTTCAGAGATTTCCTTCACCAAGGAAGTGAGGTGAGGTCACTTCCTTCAGGAACTGAATGAGGTCACTGGCTTGGAATCCAATTTGTCCTAACAGTTGCTTCCAAGTGTCCCATGAGACGGAAGCTGCCTCTAATACCTATGACAATATCACAAGTTAGAAAGGTATATCAACCATAGGCACCCAGGAAAATCTCTCCAGACAGGCCAGGTTTGGCTTCCAAGTGTCACATGAGAAGGAGGCTGCCCCTAGTTCCTGTGACACTTTCAAAAGTTAGAATGGTATATCAACCATAGGCACCCAGGAACAGCTACCCACATAGGCCTGGTTTAATCCATCTTCACTGTATTAAGAAGAGAGAGGCTGATTCAGACAGAACCCTTCATCCTGACCAGGTTGTTTGCCATTGAACATGACCTTTGCTCTCTCAGGTCCTTCATAGCTGCCTACATCTTCTCCAGTGATCATTTGTGCATGAAACTTTGAGGTTCTCATTAGTGGGAAGACCCCTACATTCCTGTATTGTAAGACCAACTCTGTCTCTCCTATCTGTAAATTTAGAATGAGGTAACAGTGTATGGTTAGGGTTAATAAAATGTTTGATTTGTGTTAGGAATCGTTTTGCTGGATGAATAATGGTGTTGGGAACCCGCAATATTTATAAGAATACATATTTGAAATGTAAGTATGAAAACAGAAATCTAGGTAAGATTTGAAGCCAGGAAGGATATTGGGCCCTTGATTGGGATATTTAGCTTTGAATTACATTCTGCACTGTGGTGTCAGATAAATCCATCTACAAAGGAATAAAACCTTGTACCTCAGATGCCTGAATGTCGAAGAGAACATCCAGTCAAAAAGGGATAGTCGGTAGATTTAGGAAGAGAGTAGCTTTAGGAAGAAGAGTGAGTCTTCGAGTTGGACCAATAGTTCTTTAGCAATAAGGTTTCTTTTAGAGAGTGAATGTAAATGTCAGCACATATGAAGAGTCAGTCACAATGATAAACTGGGGAAAATATGTAGGAAAGCAGATATCAATAGAGACATTAGGAAATCAGGCAAAGTGTAAATTGAGTGATAGGATTAGACATTTTCAACAGGCTTGAGGTTGAATATATATTCTTAGGAAGAAACAAATATGTAGTCACCAATAGAATTGACATTTGAGAGCATTAGGAAACCTGGACATTGATGTTTTTAGTAATATATACTCACTTTCAATTTAGGCTTTGGTACATTCATAAGTGTGAACTTTGCATTTTTGTCCAGAATATTACTGTGATAAAATGTACATGTAGATCAGGTGACATGAGTATTTTTTCCACTATTATGGGGAGCAATATTTTTAAAACCTATAAATAAGTATTGGGGATACAAATAGGTGTACCCTGTGTCAATGAATATAGAGATGATTCATGAATAGACCATACTGTGAATAAATAATATAAGTGGATCCAACTTTAGAAATTGGAATTGCAATAACATGATATCTGAAAATATACAGAAAATCTTATATTGATATTGGTATACATACATTCATTACAACCAGTTATGCATCTAATGTTGATATTAGGGTTATGGTTTATCATGAAGAGTGTGTGAGTTTTGCTTCAAAATTGATTATGGAAAACGAAAATAATGTGTTTGGAAAGAAGTCTCATGAAAGACCAGTCAAGAAACCTGGAGGAATATATGTGTTCTGGAGCAGGAAGCGATTGAAAGAGAAACAAATGACTTAAATTTTGAAATTTTTGATTAAATATTTATCCAATGATGTGCATAAACTGAAGAAATAGTAGTGTACCAGTGTTGAATAAAGATGAACGCCAAAATACACATCATGTCCCATAGGAATCAACTTGCATTGATGTTAAACTGGGTAAGTGACTGAAGAAATATTAGAATTTGTATGCACCTTTCACTGAAGTTAGTTCTCAGTTCTAGGAAACAAATATGTATTTCAGGTGAATGAATATTTCTGAGAATAATCTTGTGAAAAGTTGACTATAAATCCACATATATGAATATGAATGCATTTACGGAGAGTATATTAAGACTTATATTTCATATTTTGAAAAATCTGGAAAGTGTATATATATATATATATATATATATATATATATATATATATACACAAAACTCACACAGACATTAAAAATTAGGAATATATATACCAATCGAAATTCATGGTGAAATATATATCGTCCACAGATCCAAAATAATTAATTTTACTGAACATGGATTTATGAATAATGTTGTTCAACTAGGAAGGTCACACATTGGCTGAATTTTAAGATCCAACATGTTTTAGGAGGAGTGATCTCTTCTTATAATTTGTATCTGCCAAGTCAGCCACCTCACAAGAATGTACATGTGATACAAAGTAGGATTCTACATGTGCATATAAAAATACATGTTCTGAATAGGCAACAGAGAAAGGGAGACAGGAATTCACATATTTATTAACTTTAAAAACACATGGAGATCTATTTCAATTAAAAATTAACTAGATTAATAAAACCTACCCTACATAATGCAAATAGCAAGTACAACTATACACCATGCCTCCTCTGAACTGCTTGTATTTCGATTCTGTTTGGGTAATTTTTCTCCCTCATATTAGGATTAGTAGTCAGAGTCTAGTAGTTTATGTGTTAGTGTCAGGGATTCAGTATTTCGAATGGAAAATTGAAAAATGAATTCAATGTATATGCAAACATGTGCTACACAAATATCTTCCCACTCTCATCCACAACAATGCCTTGACATTACCTTCTCCCCAAGTAAGACACAATTAGAGGAGAAGAGTTAGAAAAACTGTGAATGCATATCTGGAATGGAATATGCTCAGGAGTTCACAATCTTGGTCGTGGTAGAGCAGTTTCCAAAAGTAAGGGACATGGTAACCACTCCACAAACATGGAGCTCTGCTGGCCTAATGACTTATTGAGAAACTGCCTCTGAGGTTGGGCACTTGAAATATATGTTGTTGTCAGGAGCTTTAGCTTCCTTTCTAATGAGATCATCAAATCTGGGTCTGTATCTATGTGACCTGGAGGACATGGATTCTTATTTTAAAATGAACATGAGGCAGCAGTGCTGAATTCTCTCTTTGTAGGTTAACTGTGGCCACTGGGGGCTAAGTGTCTCCCCGTGTGGACTGTGAAGCCATTTGGTCCTCCTCCACATTTCGTGGTGGTTCATGCTGCTGCACTGGGACTTTGGTATTTGCTTCATGAAATACAACAATTTCAACTGGGAAACAGTGCTGGAGAGAGTTCTGCCACATGTGGTGGTTCAGGGTCTGCAGGAGAATGCACCATCCAGGCTTCTTTCCCAAATAGCTTGCACCCTTGACCATATCAACCTGATTCTGAACATTGCCCTGAAACCTCTCCATATAACAAGATGCCTTTAAAAATTTGGGTCTACTGGCTGCACCAGGTCAGTCACAAATTATTTGGAAGCCAATGGCCGAACCACATTGACTCACCACAGATGTTTCATCGCACACCTGCCCAACACTGCTCTTGGCCCACTATTCAGCAGGCTCCAACTTACTGGCATCTCTGTTATACATTATTTTCATAAAACCCAGTCAATCAAGGCAATCTATGGTATTCTCATTATCAGCAACAGGACATCCAAAGATTCTCCAGTGCCCCCTGGTAATGGGAATTTCAAAAATTTCATGGTGTTTATCTAGCCATTTTTCAAGGATGAAGTTGGAGGCACTGTGGGTTTCAAAAACCATATAATGTTTAGGAAGCTCATTTCAATGAAACTCTGGAGAACTCTCACAGGCAAGTCTTCCCAGAGAGTGGACAAATGGTCACATGAAGCCAGGCCAATTGAGGTCTACAATGTGAGCTCCATGTGTGTTTTGACTCTCAACTATTGCTGCCAGGTCTTTAAGAATAAAACCATGGGATATCTTGGCTGAGATTCCAAGTGCTCTGTGGAAAGCCACCCTGGGACTTGACCTCAGTTTATAAGGGCGACTCTCATGCGTGGCCTCCTAAAATCCCAAAGCAACTCATGGCAATACTTCTCTGAGGTCAGTTCCAGAACTCAGTCTCTAAGGGGATTCACACCAGAGTTCAAGCCCATGTGAACCCAGTCATCTCTTCCAATCGCCACAAAAATGACCACAATTTAAACCAAAACACTCCCATATGGCCCTCATGTTCTTCCATATAGACAATCATCATAACCTCTAGCTGAATGTTTCTATTAGGGGCGCTGAACAAGACAGTGTCCAAAATAAGCTCCCTTGCCCATCATTTGCCTAAAGTCAGGGTGGCCTGAACACCCTTCCTGTGCACCAGGAGTGATCAAATAGCCCTACCATTAATACTGTTATGCTTCTCCAATTTGAGGCCTACTGACTGTGAGGTTTAGATTCTTAATGTGGACTGGGGTCATGAGAAACACAATCACCAATGGGCTAGACTCTGCAGGGCTTTGAAGAACTCATTTGACCCAAAGGATTCCTATTCTCACTTGATGGAGTTCAGGAACCTTACAGAGGAAGGCGAGAGACTTTATCCATAATGAATGCTCTTTTGGCCATTTTGGTTTTGGATCCACATATGGGATCTTTCTTTAGATCCATCAGGTGATGAGAATCTAAGCCACACCCTCACACAGGGCCAACAGGCTGATTCAGACAAATCCCCTTCGAAATCAATTACTCAAAGAGGGACAGGGGATGCCCATTCATTTCCATTAGAGAACTGTTTTATTCAGGCTTCACAAAGGGGTGGCCTTAGGCAAAGACCTTCCTGACATTCAGTGCTATAGAACAATAGGTAAGCAAAAAGCCCAAAGCAGGGTTTCTCCACTGAGACATTCTTGGTCACACTGATATCTGAGTTTTCTGAGATTCTCGCCATTCCCTTCAGCTATCCAGTACATGGCCATGTCACAGAGCTTGGAGGGGATACATATCTTGGTCACAAAACCATGAGCCTATTCTGGAAAGTGGCCAGAATTCAGTAAGAAAACAGGAACTTAGGAAGAAAGCTGGTCTTGCCCATCAATAAGGCAAGCCTCCGTCCTTTCATAAATCGGGCAGGATGAGTGTTGGTTTCGGGTAGAGAGTAAATGTAAATGTCAGCACATGTGAAGAGTCAGTCACAATGATGAACTGGGGAAAATATTTTGGAAAGCAAATATAAATAGAGACATTAGTAAATCAGCAAAAGTATAAAGTGTGTAATTTGTTTAGACATTTTCAACAGAGTTGAGTTTCAATATATAATCTTAGGAAGAAACAAATATGTTGTCACAAATTGGATTGACCTTTAGGAGCATTAGGTAACCAGGACATGGATGTTTTTATTAATCCATGCTCACTTTCCATTTAGGCCTTTTTAAAATCATAAGTGTGACCTTTGCATTTTGTGTCCAGAATATTATTGTGATAAAATGTGTATGTAGATCAGGTGACATGAGTATTTCTTCCACCATTTCTGTAGCAATATTTTGTAGATGTATAAATTAGTATTGAGGGTACAAATAGGTGTACCCTGTGTCTATGAATATGCAGATAATGCATGAATAGTCCATACTGTGTGTAAATAATATAACTGGTTCCACATTAAATAATGGATTGAATTGATATCTAAAAATATAAAAGAAATCTCATATTGATATACAATCATTCATTCCAACCAGTTATACATCTAATGGTAATATTAGGGTTATGGTTTATCCTGAAAGGTGTGTGAGTTTTGCTTCAAAAGTGATTATGCAAATCAAAAATAATGTGTTTGGAAAGAAGTCTCACGAAAAGAATAGTCAAGAAACCTGGAGGAATCCATGTTTTCTGAAGCAGGAAGTGATTGAACGTGAAACACATGCATATAAATTTGCGAACTTTTGGATTAAATATATACAGTATAATGTGCATTAACTGCAGAAATAGTAATGTACCAGTGTTGAATAAAAATGATCATCAATATACACATCATGTCCCATAGAAATCTGCATTCATTGATGTTAATCTGGGTCAGTTACTGTAGAATTATTAGGATATTTATGTACCATTCACTGAAGTTAGTTTTCAGTACTAGGAAAAAAAAATTGTATTTCAGGTGGATGAATATTTCTGAGAACAATTTTGTGAAAATTTGATTATAAATCCACATAAATCACAAAACATTTTAAACACAAAACACACACGGACATTAAAATGTAGTAATATATATGCCAGTTTAAATTCATCTTGAAGTATATATCATCCACTGATCCAAAACTATTTATTTAATGGACTTGGATTTATGTATTATGTTGTTCAGCTAGGAAGCTCCCCCATAGATTGAATTTTCTGTTCCAACAGTATTTAGGAGGAGTGATCTGATAAATGTGTATGTATATATGTGCTACATAAAAATCTTCCCACTCTCATCCAGAACAATGCCTTGATATTACCATCACCCCAAGTAAGACACAATTGGAGGAGAAGAGTTAGAAAATCTGTGAATACATATCTGGAATGTAAAATGCTCAGGAGTTCACAACATTGCAGGGTGTAGAGGAGTTTCCAAAAGTATGAAACAGGCTTTATAGACCCAAACAGATCTCTTATTAAAATTGGGAGCCATCTTGCCAGAAAGCCGTGAAAAGATAATTTTGGCTTTACTATATATTACTGCAAATTCTGAACCTGCTTGGAATGCCTGTCCTTACTTTGAACTCATCCATGCCTGGCTCTCTGACAAGAAAACAGTGCTCTCTGAAACATTTGTCACACCTCATTAATATTTTTCTTCCCAGGCCAGATAACGACCCTCTCTGAGGCTCTAATGTTCCTCATAATTTATGATGTTGGGGCCAGAAAAAAAATGTAAACTACCTTTAGTGTGATGTTTTCCAAGTTCTGTTATCTGTAAGCCCCTTTTGTGTAACTTTCTGGGCTATATAGCTGGGCTGTAGGAAAGGTGGTGTTGCTGTCTTGTTCCCACCATTTTGGGAGGGAGAGGCAGCCCGGCCGGTTTTAATAATAAGCTTGCCTTAATTTGATTTTAATTGGAGTCAGTGGTTTTTTCTTGCATCCTAGCCCAATATTTTGGAGTTCCCCAGCGAGATGACCCTGCCCGACCAGATCACAAGACCAGACTACTGAAAATTCTGAAGCTGGCCTTCCCTCCAGGGCACCGGGCTGGAGAGCCACTCTAGGGGGTGCACAACTTGAGATGTTCCAAGGCCTTGGTGTTAGCCTTCAGTCTGGGGAGCACTGCAGTGAACCACCGCACTAAAACTGTTAGCAAGCACCTGGTGAAGGAGGCCTCCATTGGTAAGTGACGCCTTTATAACATCTGATATCTGGTTAAGGGAGATCTCTTCTGATGACAGAGAGGTGGCCTGGGGAGGCTCACATACACTCCTGTCTAGGACAGTAATGAGAATCGTTCTGTCCTCTGTTCTGTTCTGTAGGAAATTTCTCTGGAAGGGTAGAGAGGTGCCGATGGGCACGCACGCGCTCCTACCCGGAGCTTTAGCAAGACGTTACATTGCTCCTCTGTTTTTCTGTTTCTTCACCGGGTTTCTGTTTTTTTGTGTTTTCTTCTGTGTTCTATATCTCTTTTGTTTGTTTGTTTTTGTGCGTTTTGTTGTGTGATTTCTGTGGTAAAATCTTAAGAACATTGGACGTGAAAATGGGTAACAAAGCAAGTAAGCATGAGACCCCTTTGGACTGTGTTTTATAAAACCCCAATGAACTTTACCACCCTTTGTTAAGCAAGATGAGAGAAGCCCCTAGCTGGCTGCCTGGAGCACACCCACTGCAGATGGCAATGCCTGCTGGGGAACGAAGAACTGAGTATCTCCCAGGTTAATAAGTGAAACTTTTAAAAAACCCCTAGTCCCTCCAGATCAAGAGAGTCACAACCTTTGGCAGAGTCCCCTTGTTTTTCCTTAGTTAGCAAAGCAATAAACCTCCCATTTTATTTTTCTAAAAACCCTGTCCTCATTATTAAATTGACTTTAATTGGCTTCAAGTTCAGTAACCAAACTTTAAGTTACAAATTTTGATACCACCACCCCCATCCCAGAACTTTTTAAAAGCTGACTACTAAAATGTTAGGAGATGGAGCATGCTTGGGGTGGAACCAAAACAGAAGAGCTAGTCCTGTAAGTAAAAGGAAGGACTGAGAGACTCCCAGCATCTGCCAATGCCCTGTTGCTTCAGAGAATTCCCTCCTTCGTCCCCTGCACTGTAAGGATTATGCCACCTCTGTCTTCTTAAAAAAGAGAAAAAGAAAAAGGGCACACTAAGTGCAGTAAAGTCACCATGGAGACCCTTGATGTTGCATTTCAGGTAGCTCCTCTGTGAAAACATCTGGTCCGCATGTGGGGACATCTGTGGTGCCACTGGTGTAGGAGATTTTTCTCTTATCTGCTCTGTTTTAAAGGCTTCTGTCTGTCAGACATAGTCTGGAGTTCCTTTGTTTTTGTCTTGTGCCTTTTTTCTGGCCCTTTAAGACCCGTGAATTAATGTGTTGATATTATAAATTGTTTATTGGGAATGATCTTAGCTGAATGTGTGTCTAATTGATGATGTTTCATTGTAACAATCTGGTATCTGAATGGGTTTTTGAAGCATTGCACAATCTTGCAGTTAAAAGTCGGGTTTAGGTAATTGTTTAGTTTATGATTTCAGATAATTCATGCCAGAGAACTTAAATACTTAGGATGAAAAATTAAAGAACTCTACTTCCAAGTTGGCAAGTAACTTCCCAATCATTCAGTCTTTTTTTCACCAATTTTGAATTGGGTAGCCTGGGAAAATGTCACTGTGTGTACCAGTGCATTAATTTAGACAAGAATACTAAATCTTAGTATGGTATCTGTTGACAAAACAACTTGTAAAGATATAAAATTTTGTGAATTGTATCTTAAACTTGTGTCATAATTTTAAACATCCTGACCAGAAAATTATGATTAAAATGCCTTAGGCCTGAGGTGTCTTCTCAGAATAGCCATTTGTTCCTGCTCCTTCCAGACCTCAGCCAGGACTTATTTTCAAATGCAAGTGAAAGAAGCCTGTAAGCTCAGTAGGAGACTGATCTGAGGCCTAAGGGGAAAAAAGTTATATTGTGTGGTATTTATTAATTACTGGCCAGTCATTTTATCTAGGAGTCATTATTTTTTCCTTAGATTCTTTATTTATTCTTTGAGCTCATGATTTTGATCCTACAGACCTAGGTTAATGTTTCTCTTATCAGTTTTATCTTTGACCAACTGTGGAATTTTGAAAACATTTCAATGGAGATTTCACCTGTGAAAAGCTACAAGGCCTTCACTATTATTATATGTGCAAACTTTTGTTATGTGTTGTATGTCTATATATATATACATATGTCCGTATATCATATATATGATACACAAATTAACATATAAAGGAGCGCTTATATAAAAAATCACTCATAAAAACAATTTTAAAAAGTGGATCCAAAGATCTTTAATTCACGTGATTTAAATGTTTCAATTTAAATTGGATAAACAGATAAATATAAATGTCTTTAAGTTTAAGCTTACAAGTTTTTCTAGGTGTTCAAAAATCAAATAAAATATTAATGTCTACAAAAGGTCTAATATGCCTTGGTTCTAGGACTTTTCCTTCAACCAATAAAAATGGTTTACACTGTTCAATACATTTGTCTAATGTTTTGATAAATAAGTAAAGTGAATTTGATATGGGATTACTCATTCATGAGTACTTTTGTTTGATATCTGATTGATATTCTAAGGTTTGTATAAGTTTGTACTGAAGTCTGTATAAGATTGTAATAATCACTCATGTGTTAAAGAGACAAAAATTTCTTAAAACATAAGTTTACCCATAACATTGTGTTTATTAAGTTTTATTTTTTCTAGAGCAAGCAACCATAAAAATTAAACCACTGTTTAAATAATAACTGTTATTTTTGAGCACTGTACTGCCGTTTCTTTAAAAGCTAAACTTGGTTAATGTAGAAACATCAATGTAATTGTGATGCTATTAATGTGCTCATATCTTCCAGGTATACAAGTCTATAAGGTAGAACCTTTAAAAGAGCATTATATCAAGCTGGTGTTCTGAAGTTGCATGGTAAATAAAATATATATTGGGGATTTATTTACCTGTTATCAATAAAATATGTAAAGTTTTATGTTACTTTTTACATTGTGGAACAATTTAAATATATTTTTAAGTTAATGAGACCCTAATCCATGTAAAGGTTAAAAACTTCCAGCCGTTCTTTAATTTATGTTTTAAATGTGTTATCATATGGTGTTAGCTAATGTTCATGTGACCTCAAGCAATTCATGTAAACTTTGTAAAACGATATTTAAAAAACAAAGATCAGCTTTAGAACTAAAACACTTAAGATTTATAAAGATCCCTGCCTTCCCTGAGATAAGGCTCTGTGTCCCATCTTACTACATGTGAGAATGACTACGAAAGCAAAAGGTCAGATTTTATTTCATTTAAAGTTATGTTCAAAAGGTATTTTTTTTCTGTCAAGATTAATAGGATCTCAAAAAGGGGATATAATGTATAACTCACCCAAAAAAATTCGGGGTAGCTATTACATGAACTAAGAATTTTTACCCTTGTTAAAAAATTTTATTTTGTAATTTCCTTATAAGGGATCTAAAGATTCCTTGTTGGTGTTTTACAGAAGTGTTGCTTTAAGAACAAAACATGGGTTAATTTCAGAGAGTAAGTTATCACCTACAAGACAGACAGAATAATAAGATTCCAATTAATAAAATATAAATTATTATAAAGTTATAGACATTAAAGCCCAGTACTCTTAATATAAGGCTGTTAAAATTTATTTGCTGGTTGTTTCAGATTAGGATTTAAAATTAAATTTAAATGAAAAGGGCCAAGAAAACCAATATTTGGCTCTTTCCCTCTGTGTCAGTCTGAATCCAGGGAACAGGGGACTTAACTAATGAGCTTTGCAACTCTGGGCCACATAACCTCCTGATCAGGGAGATTAATAAGACCACTAGAGAACAGAAAGCTTTGTGCTTTGCTACAAAGAGGAGAGTCATCAGAGAAGGGAGACATCCCTGATGCTTCCGAGACAAGCTTCATGGTCAAGCAAGACCTGGACCAACCTAACGCAAATGGCACTAGCAGATCTGAGAAGCTGCTCTCAAGTTTCCCCAGGAATGACTCCCATAAAATCTCAGCTGACTGTTAACAATAGATAGAAACAAAAGCCACCTTGCAAAGACAGTTGAAAGCAAAATAATAATAATAATAATAATAATAATAATAATAATAATAATATTTTTAGGTATACACTTTATGTTAGCCTCCCAAAATAAGTAAGACTGTTGGCTTCAAAGAAGAATTCTCAGACAGGAATGCCTGATGTCTATAAAAAGAGACTATCAAGAGAAGCTGTTAGAGGCAGAAGTTTTTTGTTTAAGGCCTACAGATATTCCTAACCTACACAGGTACTCTTGGTGTTTGCTAGTACGATTATCCAGCCCTAAGTAACAGAATTAAATGTTTCTCTACAGACACAGAGGTCTTACTAGTGAAAGGATTCTTCAAGATCAGATGACATTAAATTATTAAACTGTATCTTATGGGGAGGGACAACTTTAACACTAAATGTTAAATATTAAGTTGACAGTCCTGATAACTGGGGATACTAAAGACTGGTGAGGAAACTTCATACAGTGACATGTTCCAGCTGCTGCAACAATTATTCAGTACTCATGTTTTTTTGTTTCTCTCATAGAAGAACCCATCCCCAGATGACTTTACAACCTGTTCTTCCCAAACCAGACTTCAAAACCAACTGACTTCTAAAAGGCAACTCATGTTTCTCAACTGACTTCGAAAGGCAACTCATGTCTCTCACTCCATGCACCCTCACGTCACCCTCACTCAGCTCAGAAGAAGCCAAAATGAGAGACGACTCTCTACTTACACCAATGGAGCCAAAAATAAATAGACTATCAATATAAGTAATTAATTAAATCAGGTAATATTAGGGAGACCGGTTTTTGGTGAGTTCTAAAAATTTGGAGACTGTTACCTGAGGGATTAAAATTTCCTCAGTGCTCTTCCCCTACCCTATCAAAGATTTGAAAGGGACACATAGGAAAAGGGGGGAATGATAGACCCAACCTTATCTTTTATAAATATCGGGAGCCATCTTGCAACAAAGCCATGAAAAGATCATTTTGGCTTTACTATAAATTACTGCAAATTATGAACCTGCTTGGAATGCCTGCCCGTGCCTTGAACTCACCCATGCATGGCTCTCTGACCAGATAGCAGCCCTCTCTGAAAATTTAGTCACACCTCATAAATATTGGCCTTCCGTGGCCAGACAATGACCCTCTCGGATGCTCTAATGGTTCTCATAAATTTTGATACTGGGGCTAGAAAAAAAAGTAAACTACCATTAGTGTGATGCTTGTCAGAGTTCTGTTATCTGTAACCCCACTTTTGTGTAACTTTCTTGGCTATAAAGCTGGGCTGTAGGAAAGGTGGGGTTGCTCTCTTGTTCCCGCCATTTTGGGAGGGAGAGGCAGCCCAGCCGGTGGAAATAATAAGATTGCTTTAATTTGATTTTAATTGGAGTCAGTGTTCTTTTCTTACATCATGGTCTAACAGGTAAACACTCCACAAACATAGAGCTCTGCTGGCCTAAAGACTTCTTGAGAAACTGTCTCTGAGTTTGGGAACTTGAAATATATGTTGTTGTCAGGAGCTTTAGCTTCTTTTCTAGTGAGACCATCAAAGCTGCGTCTGCATCTATGTGACTGGAGGGCATGGTTACTTATTTTCCAATGAACATGAGGAAGCAGTGCTAAATTCTTTCTTTTTAGGTGAACTGTGGCCACTGGGGGCTAAGCGTCTCCTCTTGTGGACTGGGAAGACATTTGGTCATCCTCCATTTTCGTGGTGTTTTTTGGTGCTGCACTGGGAGTTTGGTATTTACATCATGAAATTCAAGGAGTTCAACTGGGACACAGTGCTGGAGGGAGTTCTGTCACGTGTGGTGGGTCAGGGACTGCAGGAGAATGCACCAACCAGGCTTCTATCCCACATAGCTTTCCCCTTGACCATTGCAACCTGATTCTAAACATTGCCTTGAAACCTCTCCATACAACAAGATGCCTTTACACATAATTGTCTGCTGGCTGCACCATGTCAGCCACAAGGCATTTGGAACTCAACTGGAGATCCACATGGCCCCACCTCAGATATTTTATTACACACCTGCACACCAGTGCTCTAGGCCCACCTCTCAGCAGTCTCAAATTACTGGCATCTCTGTTCTTCACCATTTTCATGAAACCCTTTCAATCAAGGCACTATCTGGTACACTCATTTCAGCAACAGATGATTCAAAGGTTCTCCAGTGCCACCTGGTCATGGGAGTTTCAAAAATTACAGGGTATATATCTAGCCACTTTTCAGAGATAAAATTGGAGGCACTGTGTGTTTCAATTCATTCAGGAACCATTAAATGTTGAGGAACCTCATTTCAATGAATGCCATGGAGAACTCTCAAAGGCAAGGCTTCCCAAAGAGTAGTGGAAAGGTCACATGAAGCCAGGCCCATTGAGGTCTACAATGTGAGGTACATGTATGTTTTGACTCTCAACTATGGCTGCCAAGTCTTTCAGAATAAAATCATGTGATATCCTGGCTGGCATTCCCAGTGATCAGTCGAAAGCCAACCTTGGCCTTGATCTCAGTTTCCAAGGGCGACTCTCATGCATGGCCTCCTAAAATCACAACACAATTCATTGCAATACTTCTCTGAGGTCAGTTCCAGAAGTCAGTCTCTAAGGGGAATCACAACAAAGTTCAAGCCCTGGTGGACCCAGTCATTTCTTCCAGCCGCCACACAAATGAACACAATTAAAACCAAAACACTCCCACTTGGCCCTCACCTTCTTCCATATAGACACTCATCATAACCTCTGGCTGGAGGTTTCCATGAGGGTTGCAGCACATTGCCCCTCATTTGCCTAAAGTCAGGGTGGCCTGGATACCATTTCTGTGAACCAGGAGTGATAAAATAAGCCTGGCCTTAATACTGCTCTGCTTCTCCACTTTGAGGCCTACTGACTGTCAGGTAAAGATTCTTTATGTGATTTGGAGTCATGAGAAAACCAAAGCACATATGGGCTAGCCTCTGCAGGGATTTGAAGAACTCATTTGGCCCAAAGGATCCCTATTCTCACTTGATGGAGATCAGGAAGTTATCAGAGTAAGGCAAGATACTTCATACACAATGACTAATCTTTTTGCCATTTTGGTTTTGGATGCACACATGGGATCTTTCTTTAGATCCATCAGGTGCTGAGATTGTAAGCCACTGCCTCACACAGGGCCAAGAGGCTGATTCAGACACATCCCTTGCCAAAGCAATTAAGCAAAGAGACACAGGTGATGCCCATGCATTTCCATTTGAAAACAGTTTTCTTCAGGCTTGACAAAGGGGTGGCCTGATGCAAAACCTTCCTGACACTCAGAGCAACAGAAAAATTGGTAAGCAAAAGGCCCAAAGCAGGGTTTCTCCACTGAGGCTTTCTTTGTCATACTGATATCTGAGTTTTCTCAGATGCTCACAATTCCCTTCAGCTATTCAGTACATGGCAATGTCACAGAGCTTGGAGGTGGTTCATATCTTGGACACAAAACCATGAGCCTATTCTGGAGAGTGCCCAGAATTCAAAAAGAAAGCAGGAACTTATGAAGATAGTAGGTGTTGACCATCCCTAAAGCAACCGGCAGTCCACTCATAAATTGGGCAGGATGAATTTTGGCAAGCTTTCTACTAGACAGGACACATCCATTGATGCATTATCTTTTATAATGTCTACAACCAGGGACACAGTGGGATACACAGGCAAACAAACAATCACTTATCAAATGACTTACTAGAAACAGTCCACTCCAAACCAAACAAATCGCCTTTCCTACCTATTCTCAGAACAAGAGACTAAACCACAAAAACAAAACCACACCCACAACGGCACCTACTTCATTCAAGTAGGTCTGTGACTAATTGTAGTGTCCTCTGACTGGTGGGCCATACTATGTTTCCTCGCACCTCCTTCCCCCAGTAGGTCTGTGACTCTCCTGAGTGTCCTCTGACTCGTGGGCCTTAATATATTCCCTCATAATGGGCTGTCCTGTCTCAGATCTGGTCTCTGTGGCCAACTCTGTGATGCTGTCAGGAGACAGCGGTGAGCCACTACCTGCTTTCTCAGGAAAGGCCCCACTTAAGACCTTCCTGGCATTTGGCCTCACATCTGTAGGTACCAAGAAAGACTGACTCTGTCTTTGGTAAATCCAAGCAAGTTTGATCACTGGGACTTGTACTGGGACTGGCTCTGGGTGCCTGGATTCCTGGATACCAAGTTCAGAGAGTTCCATCACCAAGGAAGTGAGTTGAGGTCACTTCTTTCAGGAACTGAATGAGGTCACTACATTGGCAACCACTTTTTCTTAACAGTTTCTTCAAAGGGTTCCATGAGATGGAGGCTGTGCCTTACTGCTCTGACATTTTCACAAGTTAGAATGGTATATCAACCTTTGGCGCCCGGGATCAGCTCTCCACACAGTCCTGGTTTGGTCCATCTTCTCTACATTAAGAAGAGAGAGGCTGATTCAGACACATCCTTTCATCCTGACCGGGTTGTCTGCCATGGAAGATGACTTTTGCTCTCTCAGGTCCTTCATAGTTGCCTACATCTTCTCCAGGGATTATTTCTGCATGAACTTTTGAGTTTCTCAGCTGGTGGAAGATCCCCTACCTTCCTGTATTGTAAGACCAACTCTGTCCCTGCTCTTCTGTAACGTGAGATTGAGGGAAGAGCGTATGGTTAGGGTTAATAGCATGTTCTATTTGGGTTAGAAATCATTCTGCTGGATGAATAATGGAATGGGCAACCTGTAATATTTATAAGAATATAGACGTGAAATATATGTATGAGAACAGAGATCTAGGAAAGATTTAAAGCCCAGAAAGCAATTGGGATCTTGATTGTTATACTTAGCTTGAATTATGTTCAGCACGGTGGTCTCAGATAAATCGATATACAATGGCATTGGACCGTGTACCTCGGTGATTGAATGTAGAAGAGAACAACCAGTCAAAAAGGGATAGTCTGTAGGGTTAGGAAGATAGTCAGTAGGTTTAGGAAGAATAGTGAGTCTAGGAGTTGGACCAAAAGTTCTTTAGCAATAGGGTTTCAGGTAGAGAGTGAATGTAAGTGTCAGCACATGTGAAGAGACAGTCACAATGATGAACTGGGGAAAATATGTAGGAAATCAGATATCAATAGGGACATTAGGAAATCAGGCAAAGTATGAAGTGTTTGATAGGATTAGATATTTTAAACAGGCTTGAGTTTGAATATATAATCATTGGAAGAAACAAATTTGCAGTAACCAATAGGATCGACATTTGAGAGCATTATTCAACCTGGACATGGATGTTTTTAGTAATCCATGATCACTTTCCATTTAGGCTTTGGTACAATCATAAGTGTGACCTTTGCATTTTGTGTCCAGAATACTACTGTGGTAAAATGTATATGTGAATGAGGTGACATGGGTATTTCTTCCACCATTATGCGGATCAATATTCTGAAAACTTATAAATTAGTACTGGGGATACAGATAGGTGTACCCTGTGTTGATGATTATTCAGATGATGCATGAATAGACCATATTGTGAATAAAGTATATAACTGGTTCCAACTTGAAATAATGGATTGAATTTGCATCTGAAAAAAATATAGGAAATCTTATTTTTATATATATATATATATATATATATATATATATATATATATATATATATATATATATATATACATTCATTCCAACCAGTTATATATCTAATGGTAATATTAGGGTTACAGTTTATCATGAAGAGTGAGTTTTGCTTCAACAATGGTAATGGAATCGAAAATAATGTGTTTAGAAAGAAGTCTAGTGAAAAGATAAGTAAAGAAACAAGGAGGAATACATGTGTTCTGAAATAGTAAGTAATTGAAAGTGAACCAAATGCCTATAAATTTGTGAACATGTGAATGAAAAAATAATTTTTATGGTGTCCATAAACTGAAGAAATTTTAATGTACCAGTGTTGAATAAAAATGAACTTCAAAATACACATCATGTCCCATAGAAATCTACTTGCATTTATGTTAAACTGGGTCAGTTACAGTTGAAATATTAGGATTTGTAAGCACCATTCACTGAACTTAGTTTTCAGTAGTAGGAAACCAATATGTATTTCAGGTGGTTGAGTATTTCTTAGAATAATCTTGTGAAAATTTGATTATAAATCCACATACATGAATACGAATGAATTCAGGGAGTGTTAAAAAGAAACATATATTTCATATTTTGGAAAATCTGGAGAATATATATATATATATATATATATATATATATACACACACACACACACACACACACACACACACACACACACACACAAACATACACACACACATTAATATGTAGCAATATATATGCCAATCGAAATTCATCATGAAATATAATTCATCCACATATCCAAAAATATTCATTTTAATGAACATGGATTTATGTATAATGTTTTTCACTAGGAAGCTCACCCACAGGTTAAATTTTCATTTCCATCTGTATTTAGGAGGAGTCATCTCTTCTCACAATTTTTATATTCCAAAGTCAGTGAGCTCACAAGAATGTATGTGTGATACCAGGTAGGTTACTATATATGCATAAAAAATACATGTGCTGAATAGGATACAGAGAAAGGAGGACAGGAATTTACATATGTGATAACTTTAAAAACTCATGGAGAAGTATTACATTGAAAAGTTGACTAGATTTAAAACACATATTCTTGATAAAGCAGAAGGCAAATCCAAGTATACACCATGCTTCTTATGAAAGGCCTGTATTTCTATTCAGTTAGGTTTCTTTTTCTCTATCATATTAGGATTAGTAGTCAGAGTCTACTAGGGTATGGGTTCGTGTCAGGGATTCAGTATTTCAAATGGAAAATAGGAAAATGAATCTAGTGTGTATGCAAACATGTGCTACACAAAAATCTTCCCACTCTCATCCAGAACAATGCCTTGACATAACCATCGCTCCAAGTAAGACACAATTAGAGGAGAGAAGTTAGAAAAACTGTGAATACATATGAGGAATGTAAAATGCTCAGGAGTTCACAACACTGGAGGTGGAAGAACAGTTTTCAAAAGTAAGGGAGAGTGTAAACACTTCAGAAACATGGAGCTCTGCTGGCCTAAAGACTTCTTGAGAAACTTCCTCTGAGGTTGGACACATGAAATATGTGTAATTGGCAGGAGATTTAGCTTTGTTTGTAGTGACACCATAAAATCTGTGTCTGCATCTATGTGACATGGAGGACATGGTTCTTTATTTTCTAATGAACATGAGGCAGCAGTACTGAATTCTCTCTTTGTAGGTAAACTGTGGCCACTGGGAGCTAAGTGTCTTCCGTGTGGTCTGTGAAGCCATTTGGTCATTCTCCACTTTTCAGGGTGTTTCTTACTGCTGAACTGGAAGTTTCATATTAGATTCACAAAATACAAGGAGTTCAACTGGGACACAATGCTGGAGGGAATTCTTTCACGTGTGGTTGGTCAGGGTCGACAAGAGAATGTAGGAACCAGGCTTCTATTCCACAAAGCTTTCCCACTTGACTATAGCAACCTGATTCTGAACAGTGCCCTGAAAACTCTCCATATAAAAAGATGCCTTTACATATAAGGGTCTGCTGCCTGCACCATGTCAGTCGCAAGTCTTTTGGAAGCCAATGGAAGATTCAGGTCATCCTACCAAAAATATTTATTTACACACCTACAGTCCACTGCTCTATGCCCACTACTCAGCAGGCTCCAACTTACTGGCATCTCTTTTCTACAACATTTTCACAAAACCCTGTCAATCAAGGCACTGTTTGCTACACTCATGATCAGCAACAGGACATTCAGTGTTTATCCAGTGCCACATGGTCATGGGAATTTCAAAAATTTCATGGCATTTATCTAGCCATTTTTCAAGGATGAAGTTGGAGGCACTGTGGGTTTCAATTGATTCAGGGACCATTAAATGGTGACGAAGCTCATTTCATTGAAAGCTCTGGAGAACACTCACAAGCAAGCCTTCCCAAAGAGTGGCCAAAAGGTCACATGAATCCAGGCCCATTGAGGTATAAAATGTGAGGTCCATGTGTGTTTGGACTCTCAACTATGGCTGTCAAGTCTTTAAGAATTAAATCATGTGATATCCTGGCTCAGAATCCCTGAGCTCTGTGGAAAGCCATCCTGGGCCTAGATCTCAGATTCCAAGGGTGATTCTCATGCGTGACCTCCTAAAATTCCTGCATTGTTTTTTGCAACACTTCTCTGAAGTCAGTTCAAAAAATCAGTCTCTAATGGGAATCACACCAGAGTTCAAGCCCAGGTGGACCCAGTCATCTCTTCCAACTACCACACAAATGACCACAATTAAAACCAATACATTCCTATATGGCTCTCATCTTCTTCAATATAGACACTCATCATAACCTCTGGCTTGAGGTTTCCATGAGGGGTTCAGCCCAAGACAGTGTCCACAATAATCTCCCTTGCCCCTCATTTGCCTAAAGTCAGGGTGGCCTGGACACGCTTCCTGTAACCCAAGAGTGATCAAATAGGCCTGGCATTAATACTGTTCTGCTTGTCCAATTTGAGGTCTACTGCCTGTCAGGTATAGATTCTTTATGTGAATTGGAGTCATGAGAAAACCCAAGCACCTATGGGCTAGCCTCTGCAGGTTTTGAAGAACTCATTTGACCCAAAGGATCCCTATTCTCACTTGATGGAGGTCAGGAACCTTACAGAGGAAGGCGAGAGACTTCATCCCAATGACTGCTCTTTTGGCCATTTTGGTTTTGGATGCAGGCATGGGAACTTTCTTTAGATCCATCAGGTGCTGAGAATCTAAGCAACAGCCTCACACAAAGCCAAGGGGCTAGTTTAGACACATCCATTTTCAAAGCAATTAAGGAAAGAGCCACAGGTATGCCCATTCATTTAAATTTGAAAACTGTTTTCTTCAGGCTTCACAAGGGGTTGGCCTGAGTCAAAGACCTTCCTGATATTCAGGGCAACAGAACAATATGTAAGCAAATGGCCCAAAGCAGGGTTTCTCCACTGAGACTTTCCTGGCCACACTAATACCTGAGTTTTCTGATATGCTAGCCATTCCTTTCAGCTGTCCAGTACATGGCCCTGTCACAGAGCTTGGAGGTGGTACATATCTTGGACACAAAACCATGGTCCTATTCTGGAGAGTGGCCAGAATTCAGGAAGAAAACAGGAACTTAGGAAGATAGCAGGTGTTTCCCATCAATAGGGCAAGCTACAGTCCATTCTTAAATGGGGCAATTTGAATGCTGAGATGCTTTCTACTAGACAGGACACATCCATTGATGCATTCTCTTTTCTAATGCATACAACCACGGACACAGTGGGATACTCAGACATAGAAACACTCGCCATGTCAAAAGACTTCCTAGAAACACTCCACTTCAATCCAAAAAAACCGACTTTCCTGCCTATTCTCAGAAAATGAGACAAAACCACAAACCCACAACCACACCCACAAAGGCACCTCCTTCCCCCAAGTAGGTCTGTGACTATCTGGACTGTCCTTTGACTTGTGGGCCATAATATGTTCCCCCAAATTGGCTGTCCTGTCTCAGATCTGGTCTCCTTGGCCAACTCTGTGAAGTTCTCAGTAGCCAGCGTTGAGCCACTACCAGCTTTCTCAGGAATAGCCCCACATCAGAGCTTTCCTGTCATTTGGTCTTCCTCACATCTGTAGGTACCAACAAAGACTGACTCTGTCCTTGGTAAATCCAAACAAGTGAGACCACTGGGAGTGGGACTGGGACTGGCTCTGGGTGCCTAGTTTTCTGGATCCCAATTTCAGAGAGTTCCATCAACAAGGAAGTGAAGTGAGGTCACTTCCTTCAGGAACTGAATGAGGTCACAGTCTTGGCAATCACTTTGTCCTAACTGTTGCTTCCAAGTGTCCCATGACACGGAGGCTGCCCCTACTTCCTGTGACACTTTCAAAAGTTAGAATGGTATATCAACAATAGGCACCCAGGAATCGATCTCCACACATGCCTGCTTTGGTCCATCTCCTCTACATTAAGAAGAGAAGCTGATTCATACACAACCTTTTATCCTGACCAGGTTGTTTGCCATGGAAGATGACTTTTGGTCTCTCAGGTCCTTCATAGCTGCCTACCTCTTCTCCAGGGATCATTTCTGCATGGACCTTTGAGGTTCTCAGCAGGTGGAAGATTCCCTACATTTCTGTATTGTAAGATCAACTCTTTCCCTGCTCTTCTGTAAAGTTAGATTGAGGGAACAGTGTATGGTTATGGTTAATAACATGTTCGGTTTTGGTTAGAAATCATTCTGCTGGATGAATAAGGGTATCGGTAAGTTGCTATGTGTATAAGAATATATAGGTGAAATATATGTAGGAAAACAGAAATCTAATTATGATTTGAAGACCAGAAGGGCATTGGGCCCTTGATTGGAATACGCAGCATTGAATTACTTTCTCCAGAGGTGTCTCAATTAAATCAATATACAATGCCATAGGACCTTGTACCTTGGATGATTGAATGTAGAGGGAACATCCAGTCAAAAAGGGATAGTCGGTAGTGAAACGTTAATAAAATAGGTACTTGTCACTTCCTGTTTTTCTGTATGCTTAACAAAACACCGTTTAAATCTTGAGAAATGTTTGATAATCTTGTTCCCAGAATGTACTGTTCCCAACTGCCAAACTGCAGAATGTACTCCCTCACTCAGTATCACGCAAAGCACCCACTCACCCTCACCCATCAGTAAACTTCCCTTCCTTCCCTCTCCAAGGAAAGTATATAAGCTCTGCTTAAGCTGTTCTCAGGGCTCTCTGCTCTATTTAAGTGAGCTCTGAGCCCCAGCATGCTGAACCCCAAATAAACCCTTTGCTGTTGCATGAGACAGTCTCTTGGAGGTCTCTTCCTCTGACACTCGCCCGACCTTTACATATTGAGGTTCCACGAGTTCCAGCAGTGGTGCACGAGAGACCCCAATGGGCTCCTCTTGCAGCAAGTAAGGCGCCTCTTTCTTGTTTCAGGTTTCTTGTTAGGACTTGGCATAATCGCTGGCAATGAAGACCCTGAGCTCCCTCTGATGGTGCCTGAGAGACGTGTCACAGAGACACAGGGCACCTCCTTTGGGATGTCACAGAAAACTCGGGAAATCAAGGAACAATAGTTTCCTCGACTCAGTGATATTTTGTTTCAGATTCGGTTTTGTCATCCCATCGGGATTTGCCGGCTACTCATTCCTGGTCTCAGTGTTTGATGTCCACTGCCTGTCTTTATGGTCTTGTCTTATCAGTTTCATGTGTCGTTGCTTTTACTGTTTGTGTACCTTTCATTATGGGACAGAGCACTTCAATGCCTCTGTCCCTGACCCTTGATCACTGGACCAAAGTCCGCTAAATGGCTCAGAATCTTTCTTTTTTAGTAAAATGCTGGACCTGGCAGAATCTCTGTGCGTCAGAATGACCCACCATTGAATTCGGATGGCCCCTAGAAGGATCTTTCTACTTCCCACTAATTTAAAAAGTCAGAGATTTTGTCTTTCAGCCAGGGCCACATAGCCATCTGGATCTACAGCCATATATCTTAACTTGGCAGGACCTCTGCAAATCTCCTCCTCCATGGGTGAAGCCTTTCCTTGCCCCTGCCTCTGCTCCTACTCCTTCCCCCATGATCTCTCAAACCCTCTTCTCTTCCTCCTCCTCCACCTTCTGTTCTCCCTGAGTCACAAGATTTGACTCTAGTGGACTTTTCTCCCCCTACTTATCCCCTGCCCTCGTCCCCTAACCCACAACACCCTCAAAGTGATTCCCCTGCTGCAGACTCAGCCTCTATACCATTGGAGGAAGCTAAGCCGGTAATAGGGTCTGATAATGGACCGGTGTTCTTGGCCCAGGTAAGTCAGGGGTTAGCCAGGAACCTGGGGATTAATTGGAAGATATATTGTGCTTAAAGACACCAGAGTTCAGGACAGGTAGAAAGAATGAATAGAACCATTAAAGAGACCTTAACAAAATTAAGCTTAGAGACCAGCATAATAGATTGGACTATGCTCCTGCCTTATGCAATGTTTCATGAAAGAAATACTCCCTCTGTTTCTTTGAGTAACATTATCCCCTGTGAAATTCTCTATTGTGGCTCTCCTCCAGTAAGGGACCTAAGCACAACTCTAAGACCTAACCATCCCATCCACACCCCCTTGCTTGACAGACTTAATGCTCTTAAAAGAACTGAGTGATACCTCTGTAAACAGCTGGCTGCTGCCTACCAAACTGGAGACGAAGGGACTCCACATTGATATCAAGTAAGAGACTTCATCTACGTAAGACGACATCAGGTATCATCTGCTGCGCCCCTCCCCTGACTCAGGCAATGGCAAGGCCCTACTGAGGTGGATGGCACAAGGCGTCCATCCTCTGGAGGAGCACAATATGTTTCTGGGAATGGGACGATTTGTATTTGTATTCCTTTAATAAGTATAATTGTGACTTCTCATATGACCTTTAAGTATGGAAAAAAAAAAACATGACTTTCCCAATTAATGCAACTACTTCTAAAGAATAGATCTGTTTTCTCTTAATGCAATGATTCAGCTGTGGAGTGTAAGTTGTTAATGTCTAATGAAAAACTCCCTATATTCCTGTCAAGAAAGTTTTTGAGAAATTAAATTAAAATCTTGAGAAGAAAAATTCATGTTAAGAAGACAGATTAGTGCTTAGTACTGGGCAACATGTTCTTGTTCCTGTGCACAATGATTTGTGCTCTTACTCTTGTTTAATTAAAATTAATAACACATCAACCACTTGCCATAACCATGGCACCGGTTCCAGTCAGTAAGTCAGGAAAGAATAGTCAAGGTATAGGCCAATATTTTGGGGCATTTGTAACTATTATTAAAAGTTAACTAAGCAGAAACAGCTCAAAGCAAACCGCGAACTGAAAGTACAAATGTTTGCTTATGCATAAGCCAAGATACATTCTTCTATTCTGATTGTAGCAAGGTAATATTTTGTTTCTTTGAATAATAATTCCTGCTTTGTAACCACAAAGTACTGTGAGCCTGCCAAAATGAAAAGTATATATGATCAACTTCACAAGTAAAGATTGGGATCAACACCTGCACTTTGGTGTCTGTGTTGTTTCTCCACCCCTCTTTCGCCGACTCCTCACCATCCATTCGTCTCCTAAGACCCCCTGTTGGAGCTGGTCTCCAACATCTGGCATCAGAACAGGGATGATCGGTAATCCATATGTCTCATGCATTCATTTCATTCAGAAGTTTTCGGGTGAGGATAGGATTCTTACCTAGGGTACCACAGACCCCTTAGCAAGTTGCTAAGTAAGTGAAGGGTACGTAATCAGAGAACTTATTTTGAGAAGTCATGGGCCATAAAGAATCTAAAGAAAGAGGACACTTTATTGATATAGCTAAGCATATGCTCCATAAATGGGGCATTTCAGTTTCTTCTAAGCAGTTAAGACATTTTTTTCATTTTATTCAAGAATGCTCTCCTTGGTTCCCTGAGGAAGTAACCTTAAATTTAGAAACATGGAGAAAACTAGGTAAAGAGATGAAGGTTTATTATGATCATCATGGGCCAGAAAAAATTCCTGTATATGCTTTTGCATTATGGAATGTTTTTAAAGATGCTTTGGATCTGACCCATGAGGCAGTTTGTTTGGCTCGTCAAGTGACTGAGTCTGAACAAGCTCCCTTAATTGGGGCTGCTACTACGTCTAGATTTTATAAAGCTACATCCCCTATACAGTCTCAATCTGATGAACAAGGGGATGAAGAGGAGGACGAACAACTTTCTCCTCAAGATCAGGAGGACTTAGAGGAGGCAGCAGTTCAATATCATAACTCTGATTGGCCACCCAATTTGTTAGTTTCTGTGTCTCCAGAGCCTCTTTAGAGCTTTAAATAAAACTATGGAAACTATGGGAGCCTTACAACTGGGTCTACCGTCTCCTTCTGCTATACCTAAAGATCATAACATAATGGTGATAGACTTATAAGTTTGCTTCTTTACAATTCCTTTAGCCAAACAGGATTGTAAACATTTTGCTTTTAGTCTGCCTTGACCAAATTTACAAGGACCTTATCAAACATTTTAATGGAAAATTTTGCCTCAGGGAATGAAAAAGAGTCCCACCTTATGTCAAAAGTTTGTTGATGCAGCCTTAGTCTCCACGAGAAATAAGTTTCCATCTGGATATATAATTCATTATATGCATGATATTTTATTAGCTCATGCTGAATTATTTGATACTCCAACAAATACTTAACTTTATGATTACAAGTTTAGAAGACTGGGGATTAAAAATTGCTCCTGATAAAATTCAAACTCTGGCTCCTTTTTCTTACCTAGGAAGATTAATTAATTCCAAAAATATAACTTCTCAAAAAATACAGGTTAGGATTGATTCTTGACGTACTTTAAATGATTTTCAAAAACTTCTTGGGGATATTAACTGGATTAGGCCTTTCTTAAAATTGACCACTGCTGACCTTAAACCTTTCTTTGAAATTTTACAGGGAAATTCAAATCAAAATTCACCTAGACCATTATCTCCTGAGGGAAAGAAAGCATTATTCAAGGTGGAGAAGGCTATTTTAGATCATTATTTACAACAAATAGACTATTATAAGCCCTGGATTTAATAATCTTACAGACTTCACACACTCCTACTGGATGCCTATGGCATGATGATCCTTTAGAATGGATTCATTTGCCTTCTACTTCAAAAAGATTAATATTTCATATCCCACCCAGGTGTCATCATTAATTTTTAAAGGTAGACTTCGAAGTAGAGAACTCTTTGGAAAAGATCCATCCTCCATTATTATTCCATATAAAAAGGAACAATTAGATTTCTTATTAAATGTTAATGATGAATGGCCTATAGCATTACAGGAATTCTATGGAGAAATATTGTTTCATTTGCCTAACCACCAATTACTACATTTTATGACTAAGGTAAATAGTATTTTTTCTAAAAACTTTTCTCATGTGTCCCTCGATCAGGCTACTCTAATTTTTACAGATGGATCCTCTAATGGAGTAGCAGTTACTATTATAGATGACCAAGAGCCAATAGTTCAACAAACAACTGAAACCTCTGCTCAAAGGACGGAATTAATTGCTATTATAACTGCTTTTGAAAAGGTTACACAGCCTTTTAATCTTTATACTGATTCCCAATATATAGTTAATCTCTTTTCAGCCATAGAAACATCTTCTTTGTCCTCTTATTCATCAATTGTTAATATATTACAAAAGTCACAAAAATTAATATTACAGAGATCCTATATTTTTTTATTGGACATATTAGAGGACATTCTAACTAACCTGGACCTTCAGTGGCAGAAAATGCTAAAGCTGATTTATTAAGTAGGACTCTTTATAACGTTATTGAACAAGCTATTAAAGATCATCAATTACATCATCAAAATTTTGCTGCTCTTACAGCATAGTTTCATATAACTAAAGAACAAGCTAGACAAATTGTTAAACAATGTCAAATCTGTCCTACTCACTTTCCTTCTCCACAGATGGGTGTCAACCCTAGGGATTTATTACCCAACAAATTGTGGCAGATGGATGTTACTCATATTCAAGAGTTTGGAAAGTTATCTTTTGTTCATGTTTGTGTAGATACTTTCTCACATGTTATTTTTGCTACAGCGCATACTGGAGAGGCTTATAAGAATATTGCCCAACATCTTTTTGTCTTCTTTGCGTATATGGGATTACCTCTTCATATTAAGACAGACAATGCTCCTGCTTATATTTCAAAAACCTTTAAACACCTGTGTCAGACACTTAACATAGTTCATTACACAGGCATCCCCTATAACCCACAAGGACAAGCCATAGTGGAAACAGCTCTTCAGACCTTAACATCTCAAATTAATAAATTAAAAAAGGGTGAACTACAATATTGCTCTCCTCATCAAATTCTTCAACATGCTCTATTTGTCATTAATTATTTAAATGTAAATGATTTTAAATTAACTCCAATGCAACGTCATTTGTCTAAGCAAACAGTAACTCAAAAACCTTTAGTTAAATGGAAAGATCTTCTTACTGGACAGTGGAAAGGACCTGATATTCTCTTTTTTTTAAATTAATTTTTATTGTAGGTTGTTCAAAACATTACATAGTTCTTGATATATCGTATTTCAAACTTTGGTTCAAGTAGGATATGAACTCCCATTTTTACCCCATATATAGATTGCAGAATCACATCAGTTGCACAACCATTGATTTACATATTGCCATACTAGTGTCTGTTGTATTCTTCTGCCTTTCCTATCCTCTACTATACCCCCTCCCCCCTCCCCTCCCCTCTTCTCTCTCTACCCCCTCTACTGTAATTCATTTCTCCCCCTTATATTTTTCCTCCTTTCCCCTCACTTCCTCTTGGATGTAATTTTGTATACCCCTGAGGGTCTCCTTCCATTTACATGCAATTTCCCTTCTCTCTCCCTTTCCCTCCCACCTCTCATCCCTGTTTAATGTTAATCTTCTTCTCATGTTCTTCGTTCCTACTCTGTTCTTAGTTACTCTTCTTATATCAAAGAAGACATTTGGCATTTGTTTTTAAGGGATTGGCTAGCTACACTTAGCATAATATGATCTAATGCCATCCATTTCCCTCCAAATTCTATGATTTTGTCATTTCTTAATGCAGAGTAATACTCCATTGTGTATAAATGCCACATTTTTTATCCATTCGTCTATTGAAGGGCATCTAGGTTGGTTCCACAGTCTTGCTATTGTGAATTGTGCTGCTATGAACATGGATGTAGCAGTGTCCCTATAGTGTGCTCTTTTTAGATCTTTAGGGAATAGACCGAGTAGGGGAATAGCTGGATCAAATGGTGGTTCCATTCCGAGCTTTCCAAGAAATCTCCATACTGCTTTCCAAATTGGCTGCACCAATTTGCAGTCCCACCAGCAATGTACAAGAGTACACTTTTCCCCGCATCCTTGCCAGCACTTGTTGTTGTTTGACTTCCTAATGGCTGCCAATCTTACTGGAGTGAGATGGTATCTTAGGGTGGTTTTGATTTGCATTTCTCTGACTGCTAGAGAGGGTGAGCATTTTTTCATATACTTGTTGATTGATTGTATGTCCTCCTCTGAGAAATTTCTGTTCAGGTATTTGGCCCATTTGTCGATTGGGTTATTTGTTATCTTATTGTCTAATTTTTTTAGTTCTTTGTATATTCTGGATATGAGGGCTCTGTCTGAAGTGTGAGGAGTAAAGATTTGTTCCCAGGATGTAGGCTCCCTATTTACCTCTCTTATTGTTTCTTTTGCTGAGAAAAAAAACTTTTTAGTTTGAGTAAGTCCCATTTGTTGATTCTAGTTATTAACACTTGTGCTATGGGTGTCCTATTGAGGAATTTGGAGCCCGACCCCACAGTATGTAGATCATAGCCAACTTTTTCTTCTATCAGACGCCATGTCTCTGATTTGATATCAATTTCCTTGATCCACTTTGAGTTAACTTTTGTGCATGGCGAGAGAAAGGGATACAGTTTCATTTTGTTGCATATGGATTTCCAGTTTTCCCAAGACCATTTGTTGAAGATGCTATCTTTCTTCCATTACATGCTTTTAGCTCCTTTATCGATAGTTGTAGTTTTGTGGATTGGTTTCTGTGTCCTCTATTCTGTACCATTGGTCCACCCGCCTATTTTGGTACCAGTACCATGCTGTTTTTTTTTACTATTGCTCTGTAGTATAGTTTGAAGTCTGGTATAGCTATACCGCCTGATTCACACTTCCTGCTTAGCATTGTTTTTGCTATTCTGGGTCTTTTATTTTTCCACATGAATTTTATGATTGCTTTCTCTATTTTTACAAGAAATGCCGTTGGGATTTTGATTGGCATTGCATTAAACGTATAGAGAACTTTTGGTAATATCGCCATTTTGCTGATGTTAGTTCTACCTATCCATGAACAGGGTATATTTTTCCATCTTCTAAGATCTTCTTCTATTTCTCTCTTTAGGGTTCTGTAGTTTTCATTGTATAAGTCTTTCACCTCTTTTGTTAGGTTGATTCCCAAGTATTTTATTTTTTTTTGAGGATATTGTGAATGGAGTGGTTGTCCTCAATTCCATTTCAGAGGATTTGTCGCTGATATACAGGAATGCCTTTGATTTACGCATGTTGATTTTATATCTTGCCACTTTGCTGAATTCACTTATTATCTCTAATAGTTTCTTTGTAGACCCTTATGGGTCTGCTAGGTATAGAATCATGTCATCTGCAAATAGTGATAATTTGAGTTCTTCTTTTCCTATTTTTATGCCTTTAATTTCTTTCGTCTGTCTAATTGCTCTGGCGAGTGATTCGAGAACTATGTTGAACAGAAGTGGTGAGAGAGGGCATCCCTGTCTTGTTCCAGATTTTAGAGGGAATGCCTTCAGTTTTTCTCCATTCAGAATGATGCTAGCCTGAGGCTTAGCATAGATTGCTTTTACAATATTGAGGTATGTTCCTGTTATCCCTAGTTTTTCTAGAGTTTTAAACATAAAAGGATGCTGTACTTTGTTGAATGATTTTTCCTCATCTATCGAGATGATCATATGGTTCTTATTTTTAAGCCTATTGATGTGGTGAATAACATTTATTGATTTCCGTATATTGGAACAACCTTGCATCCCAGGGATAAATCCTACCTGATCATGGTGCACAATTTTTTGATATGTTTTTGTATCCGGTTCGCCAGAAGTTTATTGAGGATTTTTGCATCTAGATTCATTAGAGATATTGGTCTGTACTTTACTTTCTTTGAAGTTTCTTTGTCTGGTTTAGGAATCAGGGTGATGTTGGCCTCATAGAATGAATTTTGAAGTTCTCCCTCTTTTTCTATTTCCTGAAATAGCTTGAAAAGTATTGGTATTAGTTCCTCTTTAAATGTTTTGTAAAACTCTGCTGTATACCCATCCAGTCCTGGGCTTTTCTTACTTGGTAGTCTTTTGATGGTTTCTTCTATTTCCTCAATTGATATTGGTCTGTTTAGGTTGTCAATATCCTCCTGACTCAATCTGGGCAAATCATATGACTTAAGAAATTTATCGATGCCTTCACTATCTTATATTTTATTGGAGTATAAGGATTCAAAATAATTTCTGATAATTCTGTATTTCTGAAGTGTCTGTTGTGATATTGCCTTTTTCATCCCGTATGCTAGTAATTTGAGCTCTCTCTCTTCTTCTCTTCGTTAGCGTGGCTAAGGGTCTGTCGATTTTATTTATTTTTATTTTTTATTTTTTATTTTTTATTTTTTATTTTTATTTTTTCAAAGAACTAACTTTTAGTTTTGTCAATTTTTTCAATAGTTTCTTTTGCTTCGATTTCATTCATTTCAGCTCTGATTTTAATTATTTCTTGTCTTCTACTTCTTTTGCTGTTGTTTTGCTCTTCTTTTTCTAGGATTTTGAGTTGAAATATTAGATCATTTATTTGTTGTTTTTTTCTTTTTTTAAGGAATGAATTCCAAGCAATAAATTTTCCTCTTAGAACTGCTTTCAATGTGTCCCATAGATTCCGATACGTTGTGTCTCTGTTTTCATTTATCTCTAAGAATTTTTTAATTTCCTCCTTGATGTCTTCTATAACCCATGTCTTCAGTAACCTATTGTTCATTCTCCATGTGATGCATGATTTTACCTTACTTCTTTTATCATTGATTTTCAATTTCATTCCATTATGATCAGATAAGATGCATGGTATTATCTCTACTCCTTTATATTGTCTAAGAGTTGCCCTGATCTATTTTTTAGAAGGATCCATGTGCTGCTGAGAAAAAAGTGTAACTGCTTGATCTTGGGTGGTATATTCTATATATGTCAATTAAGTCTAGGTTATTAATTATGTTATTGAGTTCTATAGTTTCCTTATTCAACTTTTGTTTGGAAGATCTGTCCAGTGGTGAGAGAGGTGTGTTGAAGTCTCCCATGATTATTGTATGGTGGTCTATTAGATTCTTGAACTTGAGAAGAGTTTGTTTGATGAACATAGCTGCACCATTGTTTGGGGCATATATATTTATGATTCTTATGTCTTGTTGGTGTATGGTTCCCTTGAGCAGTATGTAGTGTCCCTCTTCATCCCTTTTGTTTAACTTTGGCTTGAAATCTATTTTATTTGCTATGAGTATGGACACTCCTGCTTGTTTCCGAAGCCCATATGAGTGATATGATTTTTCCCAACCTTTCACCTTCAGTCTATGTATGTCTTTTCCTATCAAATACATCTCCTGAAGGCAGCATATTGTTGGGTCTTGTTTTGTGATTTATTCTACTAGCCTGTGTCTCTTAATTGGTGAGTTTAAGCCATTAACATTTAGGGTTATTATTGAGATATGGGTTGTTCTTCCAGGCATATTTGTATATTTATGTTACTAAACATGGTTTGTTTTCCTCTTTGATTATCCCCCCCCTTTACTGTACTACCTCCTGCTCTTGGTTTTCATTGATATTTTCCATTTCCTCTTCCTGTAATATTTTGCCGAGGATGTTTTGAAGAGATGGTTTTCTAGCTGCAAATTCTTTTAACTTTTGTTTATCATGGAAGGTTTTAATTTCATCTTCCATCCTGAAGCTTAATTTCGCTGGATACACGATTCTTGGTTGGAACCCATTTTCTTTCATTGTTTGAAATATGTTATTCCAGGATTCATCTAGCTTTCAGAGTCTGTGTTGAAAGATCAGCTGTTATCCTGATTGGTTTACCCCTAAATGTATTCTGCTTCCTTTCTCTTGTAGCTTTTAAAATTCTCTCCTTATTCTGCATGTTGGGCATCTTCATTATAATGTGTCTAGGTGTGGATCTCTTATGATTTTGCACATTCGGCGTCCTGTAGGCTTCTAGGATTTTTTGATTCTGTCTCGTTCTTCAAGTCTGGGAAGTTTTCTCATATTATTTCGTTGAATAGATTGCTCATTCCTTTGGTTTGGACCTCTATACCTTCCTGTATCCCAATGACTCTTAAGTTGGGTCTCTTTGTGTTATCCCATATTTCTTGAATGTTCTGCTCATGGTTTCTTAACAGCTTTGCTGAGCTGTCTATGTTCTTCTCCAGTTGAAATACTTTGTCTTCATTGTCTGATGTTCTATCTTCTAAGTGTTCTACTCTTCTGGTAGTATTCTCAAATGAGTTTTTAAGTTGGTTTATTGTTTCCTGCATTTCCAGGATTTCTGTTTGTTTGGTTTTTTATAACCTCTATCTCCCTGTATAATTGATCTTTTGCTTTTTGGATTTGTTTATGTAATTCATTGTCGAAGTGGTCGAAGTGGTCTTTCATTGTCTGATTTTGCTGTCTAATGTCTTCCTTGAGACTCCAGATCATCTGAAGCATGTATATCCTAAATTCTTTATCTGACATTCCATCTGCTGCAGATATTACCTCTTCTAAAGTTGAGTTGACCTGCATTGCTTGTGGTCCTTTTTTCCTTGTCTTTTCATAATGATTGCATTTCTTTCTGCTTGGTGAAACTGTTGTGTTATTAATTTTCCCCCCTATATATTTATATTGCTCTTGTATAGTTGCAAAGTCTCCCTCGCAGGCTTTGGCAGTGGTTCTGCCCTCCTCCAACTGGGGCATTGTGCCTACCACGCCGGCAGGCCGCTGTGCCTGTACTTTCGGTGGGCCTGTTCTTTCGGTGGTCACAGGTCCGCCTACCTTGCAGGCGTGAGCAGCGCCTCTGCCACTCTGCTGGCCACTAGGCCTGTTTTGTCTGTCGGTTGCAGGTCTGTCTACCTACCAGGTGCTGGTGGCGGCTCTGCCCCTCCCCCAACCGGGGCGATTTGTCTGGCGGGCCACTTGGCCTGTTTTGTCTGTGGTCACGGTTCCGCCTACCTTGCAGGCGCGTGGGGCAGCTGTGCCCCTCCGCAAGTTGCTGGGCCTGAGCTGCCGGTGGGTCGCAGCTCTGCCTACCTTGCAGGCTCGGGAGGTGGCTCTGCCGCTCTGCTGATTGCTGTGCCTGTTCTGCTGGTGGGTTGCGGGTCCGCCTACCTTGCAGGCGCCCGGCGGCTCTGCCCCTCCCCCAATCGGGGCGATGTGTCTGGCAGTTCCTTGGCCTGTTTTGTCGGTGTTCACGGTTCTGCCTACCTTGCACGCACGTGGAGCAGCTGTGTCCCTCCGAGAGTTGCTGGTCCTGACCTGCCGGTGGGTGGCAGGTACACCTAACTTGCAGGCGTGGGGGTGGCTCTGCTGCTCCGCGGGTCTCTGGGCTTTATCTGCTGGTGAGTCGCAGATCTGCCTACCTTGCAGGTGCCTGGAGGCTCTGCCCCTCCCCCAACCGGGGCGGGGCGATGTGTCTGTTCGGCGGCTGGGCCTGTTCTGTCGGTGATCATGGTTCTGCCTACCTTGCACGCGCGTGGAGCAGCTGTGTCCCTCCGAGAGTTGCTAGGCCTTACCTGCCAGTGGGTGGCACGTGCGCCTACCTTGCAGGCCCAGGGGTGGCTCTGCTGCTCCGTGGGTTGCTGGGCCTGATCTGTTGGTGAGTCGCAGGTCTGCCTAACTTGCAGGTGCCCAGCGGCTCTGCCCCTCCACCAACCGGGGCGGGGCATTGTGTCTGTCCGGCTGCTGGGCCTGTTCTGTTGGTGGTCACGGTTCTGCCTACCTAGCAGGCGCGTGGGGCAGCTGTGCCCCTCTGCAGGTTGTTGGGCCTGACCTGCCGGTGGGTCGCAGGTCTGCCTACCTTGCAGGCTCTGGGGGTGGCTCTGCCGCTCTGCCCCTGATATTCTCTTAACATTAGGGAGAGGATATGCTTGTGTGTTTCCACAGGATGCTACTTCACATTTGTGGATTCCAGATCGACTCATCAGACATTATGACTCACCCATATCGCAGGCCGATGTTCCTCCCCCAACCATATGCAAGGATGCTATCGACCCAGGATGAAGAACTTGCTGAGGACATGATTAATCTTCACCTTCATTTCCCTCGACAGGCACGAGCAACATTGACATCAAAATTACCTTCCTGGGGTCAAATAAAACATCTTACCAGACAGGCACAAAACTTGGTTGTTAGCCAAGGTGCCTCTGCCTCTTCTGAAAAAGTGTTTCTTGCTATGCTAGGACTCTTATCCTGTCAGGTATCACTGATTTCTGCTAATCAATCTTATTGGGCTTATTTTCCTGATCCTCCTCTTTTAAGAGTTGCTGATTGGGGAAAACTTAATATTAAGGTGTTTACTGATAATCCTGATTTGTTTGGAGGGATTTCTGATTCCCTTATTCCTCATAAGATGTCCTATAATATTAATTTCAAGGGTTTAATAGAAGAGACTCCTATTTGCTTTGCTACTGAAAATACATTCATCCCTCAAGGATGTATGCCTATTAATTTAGACAATATTTTACTGATTGCCCTCCTGGCTTCACAGACATGGATGATAAAAAGAGGAGCCTTTGGCTCCTCAAAATGGTTTCTTTAGGATATTATATAGTTATTGAAACCTATGTTAATAACACATTACCTGAAGCCATTGATCCATGTGGATTAAAGAATAACAAAAAAGATTTTATTGGAATAATATGATTGATCCTTGGTAAGAATTTACTCATTGGTTTTAATGTGGATTTATACAAAGGGCACAAGTCTTTCAGCCTAAGTCTTCAGATGTTAAGATCTATGATTGGTCTGCTTCTGCTTCTCTTTTTGATTATAAAAAAATTATTTTAAGACTAAGTCTCAAAAATTTAATCATACTGAGGGAAAGTATACAAGTTCTCCTATTCATATATGGTTCTCACCTGGTTGGGTCACTCCCATATTTCAGAGTGAGCTCCCTAATGGAAAGGTTTCATACTCCCAGATCTCTTTGGATTAATTGCAGCTACTAATATGGTTCTTTTAACCAGACCTGGTAAAACTCCAGAACCTTTCAATATTCATGCTTGCATTAATGCTCCTCATGCTATGTTTTTTTGTTTTTTTTGTTTTTGTTTTTTTTTAAGAGAGAGTGAGAGAGGAGAGAGAGAGAGAGAGAGAGCGAGAGAGAGAGAGAATTTTTTTAATATTTATTTTTTAGTTATCGGCGGACACAACATCTTTGTTTGTATGTGGTGCTGAGAATCGAACCCAGGCCGCACACATGCCAGACGAGCGCGCTACCACTTGAGCCACATCCCCAGCCCACTCATGCTATGTTAGTAGGTAATAATAATACCTTGACAATTAATCATAATAATAGTGTTTATTCTATTTTCTATGATCAGTGTATGTTAACTAATCGTATACATGCTAATGTTCCAAAAAACTACACTACTTTTATGATTATACATCAGCCTTCCTATGTAATGATTCCTGTCCTTCTTAATGATGATTGGTATGATGATGAAGGGTCACAAATTCTTAAAAAAAATTAATGAATTAATTAGACCTAAGTGATTTGTTGCAGCATTAATTTTAGGAATTACAGCATTAATAGGAATTATTACTTCTTTAGCTTTATCTACTACAGCTTTAGTTAAAGAAATTCATACTGCTAATCATGTTAATGATTTATCTCATAATGTTTCATTAGCATTAGCTATTCAAGAAAAAATAGCTAAGAAATTGGAGGCCCGAATTAATGCCTTAGAGGAAGCTTTATTATATAAAGGAAACCAGATTCAAAATATAAAAACTCAAATGACAATCAAATGTCATGCTAATTTCAAATGGATCTGTGTTACTCCCTTAAAATATAATCAAACTAAATATGGATGGAATCAAGTACAAACTCATTTATTAGGGATCTGGAATAGAACTGAAATAGGCCCCAATATACAAGATTTACAACAACAAGTAAAATATATAAGTAAGGCTTATTTATCAACTGACTCTACAGCTGACTTTGCTGCAGATTTATACAAAAATGTACAAAAAACTATTTCCAATAGTACTTGGTGGTCATATATGATTAATATTGGTTTTGGCTTTTTCTTCATTTTTCTTGTTTGTCTCATTCTTCCAGTCCTATTCAGACTTGTCTGGAAATGAATCAGGAGCATCTCCATCCTAATTGAGCACTTCATATTAAAAAATAAAAAAGGGGGAAATGCTGCGCTCCTCCCCTGACTCAGGCAATGGCAAAGCCCTACTGAGGTGGATGGCGCAAGGCATCCATCCTCTGGAGGAGTGCAGTATGTTTCTGGGAATGGGCTGATTTGTTTTTGTATTCCTTTAATAAGTATAGTTGTGACTTCTCATATGACGATTAAGTATGAAAAAAAAACCATGACTTTCCCAATTAATGCAACTACTTCTGAAGAATAGATCTGTTTTCTCTAAATGCAATGATTCAGCTGTGGAGTGTAAGTTTTTAATGTCTAATGAAAAACTCCTTATATTCCTGTCAAGGAAGTTTTTGAGAAATTAAATTAAAATCGAGAGAAGAAAAATTAATTTTAAGAAGACAGACTAGTGCTTAGTACTGGGCAACTTGTTCTTGTTCCTGTGCACGATGATTTGTGCTCTTACTCTTGTTTGATTAAAATTAATAACAAGTCAACCACTTGCCATTACGATGACACTGATTCCAGACAGTAAGTCAGGAAAGAATAGTCAAGGTATAGGCCAATAGTTTGGGACATTTGTAACTATTATTTAATGTTAACTAAGCAGAAACAGCTCAAAGCAAAACGCGAACTGAAAGTACAAATGTTTGCTTATGAATGAGCCAAGATACATTCTTCTATTCTGATTGTAGCTAGGTAATATTTTGTTTCCTTGGATAATAATTCCTTTTTTGTAACCACAAAGTACTGTGAGCCTGCCAAAATGAAAAGTATATATGATCAACTTCACAAGTAAAGATTGGGATCAACACCTGCACTTTGGTGTCTGTGTTGTTTCTCCACTCCTCTTTCACCGACTCCTCACCATCCGTTCATCTCCTGACACCCCCTGTTGGAGCTGGTCTCCGACAATCATCCCTGGAACCCCGCAGGAAAGGACCATAGCCGGTGCTACTTATAACACCTACAGTGATAAAGGTAGAAGGAATCAATTCCTGGATCCATACCTCTCATTTCAAGCCTGCGCCCTGTTCAGACTCTGGCTGGAAACTGGAAAAGACTAGTAACACTTTCCAATTGCATATTCGCAATGTGGATAAGTCTATGTACTCTCCTCTTGTCCACAAGTAGTCCTAAGCCACATCAGCCCGTACAGCAGCGATGGCTGATCACAAATCCTACTGGAAAAGAAGTATAATCTATCTTGCATACAGCCTTCTGAGGGACCTGGTGGCCATCTCTCCTCCCAGACATTTTTCAGCTGGCTATAGGTCTTACCTATTGAGATACCCCTGATGAAAAGGATTTCACTAAAATTCCATTAAATTACTTTCGTACCATAGATAATAGAAACAAACATTATGGATGTAGGGACACGCAAGCCAGATGCAGGTTGGTTAGCCTAGATCACTATTTTTGCAAGGCAAACTCTCAAAGCCACAAAGAGTCACAGCTGTGTGGGGGAAAAGCTGACTTCTTCTGTATGTCATGGGGATGTGAGCATACAGGGGCTGCCTGATGGAACCCAAACTCCTCAACAAATTCAGTACACAGCATTGAACATATTACCAATTAGATAACCAAAACCGATGGCCCCCAGTGGGGTCTCTAGATCATCAAATTCTGCATGACCTTTTCCCTTCTTCACTCACATCCTGAACTATGCTTCTCCAATAGATCCTCACCCTCTGCCTTCTGCTCCAGACACTCTGCTGTCACTCCCACCTCAGCAACCTGATTTCTCCCCTCCAATTACTAGATCAAAAACCCAAACTTCTGCCGGTTCTCAGACCATTGCCCCCTTGCTGAAGAAGCAGGTACATAGGTACCCCTCCACCGATGCATTCCTCTCTTTCCTGTCAGTGCCCTCACCAGGTCCCACCAGGTCCTCTTACCAGCTAACCCAAAGCTCAAACCAGCTGAGGAGAGCCCTCAGACCCTTATCCATGATGTAATGAAAATGGCCTTAAAAGTTGCTTTGTCATCACTGAAAACAGGTTACTAAAATTTAACGTCCCTCACAGAATTTTGGGATACTCACTCCCGTCTTCCCCTCTGCTCTACCTGTTCTACTGCTCAAGTTTTTGTTGCTAGGAAAATCCCAAACCCCTTTCCCATTATTTCTTCACATCTCTCCTTCTTCATTCTCACATCTTCGGAGCTGCTCTCAGGCCCATCTTCCCCGTCTTCCCCCTCTGTACCAGGCCCACAGAAAAGTCTTAACTGAACTTCTCCAAAAGTCTTCACCATGGCTGAGTTTAGAACTTTCAGCAAAAGAGTCCCTATAAAAGAGTTCAATGTAGGTAAACTTGCTCTTTTCATATTGCCGTGTTTTACTTGGCCACTGGATAAAAAACTCACCACTTCTAAGGTAGACACCCTCTTACTAGTTTTTCACAAAATATGTGAACAAGGCCTCAGGCCTTGTGCTGGGGCTTCACAGAGATGGCTACATTTCTAAGATAAAGAAGTTACCAACTGGGCTCCATGGTAACAGCTGTCAAGGGGAAAAAAGAAAGGGAAGAAAAATCTCTTCCCCTCCGAGGCGTCCATGAAAAGTTAACTTGCCCAGAACAGAGGATTTAACAGAAACAAAAACTTCTTTATGTGAACTTCTGCAACCTGTGAAATTCTGAGCCACTCCCTTACATGTTGGGTACAAAATTCTGAAACTACCTAAACTTGGGGTTCAGGGGATTAATTGATTACAACAGAAGCAATGCTCTCTCAATCCAGTTGCAACCAAATAGGACTCTTTTCCTGTCTTTGGTGCTATCTTAGGTGCCTTGCCTTGTCCATCCCTACAACAGTATAATTCTATATGCTTAAACATTGTTTATGTTTTCATGAAATTGTCAACAGATGTGATTAATTGTGTAATGGTGCAGAAGTTTCCCAGAGTGCACTATCATGAAACAGGTTCATTTGAAGATCAAATAGAAGGGAATACAACCTCGTTCCACTGGGAACATATACCCTCCCTTTAGCCATCCTATTAGGAATAGGAGTTGCTGCAGGGGTGGGCACAAAAATCACTAACCTGGTCCATGGGACACAACAAATGACCCAATTAGAAGCAGCAATAGACCAAAACTTAAATATATTAGAAACATCCATCGTAGCTTTTCAGGAATCTTTTACCTCTCTCTCTGAGGTTGTTTTACAGAACAGTCGAGAGTTGGACCTCCACTTCATGAGAGAAGGGGACCTTTGTGCTGCATTGAGGGAAGAATATTGTTTTTATGCCTACCATACTGAAGTTGTAAAAAAATCTATGAGTAAATTAAAAAGACAACTTGAAGAGCATCAACGAGAGTTAGAGGCCCAAAAATGGTGGTTTGAGTCTTGGTTCACACAGTCCCCCTGGTTAACTATGCTTTTATCAACCCTGGCCGGTCCAATAGTAATCCTCATATTATTTCTAAGTATAAAACCCTGTTTGCTCAACCTTGTAATTTTTTATCTCCAAGCTCAAATTGGACAAGTTAAACTTATGGCAATACCCCACTAGCGGACATAGAATGTATACCCCCAAATGACACTTTCATGATTAAAAGTAGCCAGAAGAAAAAGTGGGGAATGAAATGTTAATAAAATACGTACTTGTCACTTCCTGTTTTCCTTATGCTTAACAAAATACTGTTGAAATATTGACAACTGCTTGATAATCTTCTTCCCAGAATTTGCTGCCCCCTACTGCCAAATTGCAGAATGTACTCTCTCACCCAGTTGCCCGCAAACCGCCTACTCGGCCTGACCCATCCAAAAACTTCCCTCCCTGCCCTCTCCAAGGAAAGTATATAAGATCTGTTTAAGCTATTCTCAGGGCTCTCTGCTCTGTTCAACTGAGCTCTGGGCCCCAGCATGCTGGCCCCCTAATAAACCTTTAGCTGTTGCATGAGACAGTCTTTTGATGGTCTCTTCCTCCAACGCTCACATGACATTTATTGGATGATTGAATGTAGAAGAGAACATCCATTCTAAAAGGGATAGTTGTTAGGATTAGGAAGAGAGTTGGTAGGTTTAGGAAGAAGAGTGAGTATAATATTTGGAACAAAAGTTCTTTAGCACTAGGGTTTCAGTTAGAGAGTGAAGTTAAATGTCAGCACACGTGAAGAGTCAGTCACAATGATGAACTGAAGAAAATATGTAGGAAAGCAGATATCAACAGAGACATTATGAAGTCAGGCAAAGTATAAAGTGATTGATAGGATTAGAGATTTTCAAGAGGGTTGAGGTTGAATATATAATTTGGGAAGAAACAAATATGGAGTCACCAATAAGATTGACATTTGAGAGCATTAGGCAACCTGGACATGGAAGTTTTTAGTAATCCATGTTCACTTTCCATTTAGGCTTTGGTACAATCATAAGCGAGACATTTGCATTTTGTATTCAGAATATTACTGTAATTAAATGTATATGTAGATCAGGTGACGTGAGTGTTTTTTCCACCATATCTGGGAGCAATATTTTGAAGACATTTAAACTCGTATTGGGGAAACAAAGAGGTGTACCCTGTGTCTATGAATATAGAGATAATGCATGAGTAGACATTACTGTGAATAAATAATGTAACTGTTTCCACTTTAAATAATGGTTTGAATTGATATCTGAAAACTTATAAGAAATCTTATATTGATAAACAATCATTTATTCCAACCTGATATACAACTAAAGGTAATACTAGGGTTATGGTTTATCATGAAGGTGTGTGAGTTTTGCTACAAAGGTGATTATGGAAATCAAAAATAATCTGCGTGGAAAGAAGTCTCATGAAAAGACAAGCCAAGAAACATGGAGGAATACATGTGTTATGAAGCAGGAAGCGATTGAAAGTGAAACAAATCCCTACAAATTTTCTACCTTGTGCATAAAATATATATATATATATATATATATATATATATATATATATATATATATATATATATATATATCATATGATCTGTATAAACTGAAGAAATAGTAATGTACCAGAGTTGAATAAAAATGAACGTCAAACTACACATCATGTCCCATAAGAATCTACTTGCATTGAAGTTAAACTGGGTCAGTTTCTGTAGAAATATTAGGATTTGTATGCACCATTCACTGAAATTAGTTTTCAGTAATAGGAAACAAATATGTATTTCAGGCGGATGTATATTTCTGAGAATAATCTACGTCACAGCCTCACACAGGGCCAAGAGGCTGACTCAGACACATCCCTTTCCATAGAAATTAAGCAAAGTGCCACAAGTAATGCCCATTCATTTCCATTTGAAAACTGTTTTCTTCAGGCTTCACAAAGAGGTGGCCTGAGGCAAAGACCATCCTGACATTCAGGGCAACAGAACAATAGGTAAGCAAAAGGCCCAAAGCATGGTTTCTCCACTGAGACTTTCCTGGTAACACTGTCCCTGCTCTTCTGTAAAGTTATATTGAGGGAACATTGTTTGGTTAGGGTTAATAGCACATTCGATTTAGGTTAGGAATCATTCTGCAGGATGAATAATGGTATTGGGAACCTGTGATATATACAAGAATATATAGGTGAAATATAAGAATGAAAACAGAAATCTAGGTAAGATTTGAAGCCCAGAAGGGCATTGGGCCCTTGAGTGGGTTTCTTAGCTTTGAATTATGTTCTGCACAGATGTCTCAGATAAATCAATATACAATGGCATAGTACCTTGTACCTTGGATAATTGAATGTTTAAGAGAACATCCAGTCAAAAAGGGAAAGTCGGTAGGAATAGGAATAGTTACTAGGTTTAGAAACATCAGTGAGTATAGAATTTGGACCAAAAGTTCTTTAGTAATAGGTTTTCAACAAGAGAGTGAATGTAAATATCAGCACATGTGAAGAGTGAGTCACAATGATGAACTTGGGAAAATATGTAGGAAAGAAGATATCAATAGAGACATTAAGAAATCAGGCATAGTATCAAGTGAGGAATAGGATTAGACATTTTCAACAGGCTTGAGTTTGAATATATAATCTTAGGAATAAACAAATATATAGTCACAAATAGGATTTACATTTGAGATCATTAGGCAACCTGGACATGGATATTTTTAGTAATCCATGTTCACTTTCCATTAAAGCTTTGGTACAATCATAAGCGTGACCTTTGCTTTCTGTGTCCAGAATATTACTGTGATAAAATGCATATGTAGATCAGGTGACATGAGTATTTCTTCCACCAATCCTGGGAGCAATATTTTGAAATCATATAAATTCATATTGGGGGAAAAATGAGGTGTACCCTGTGTCAATGAATATAGAAATATTGCATGAATAGACCATCCTGTGAATAAAAAATATAACTGGTTTCAGCATTAAATAATGGAATGATTTGATATCTGAAAATATACAGAAAATCTTAAATTGATATGCATACATTCAGTACAACCAGTTATACTTCTAACGGTAATATTATCATGAAGAGTGTGTGAGTTTTGCCTCAAAAATGATTATGGAAATTGAAAACAATGTGTTTGGAAAGAAGTCTCATGAAAAAAACAGTCAAGAAACCTGGATGAATACATTTGTTCTGAAGCAGGAGGTGATTGAAATTGAAACAATTGCCTATAAATCTGTGATCTTGTGGATGAAATATATATCCTATGACGTGCATAAACTAAAGAAATAGTAATTTACCACTGTTTAATAAAAATGAATCGCAAAATACACATCATGTCCCATAGGAGACTGCTTGCATTGATGTTAAACTGGGTATTACTGCAGAAGTATTAGGATATGTTTGCACCACTCACTGAAGTTAGTTTTCAGTACTATGAAACAAATATGTATTTCAGGTGGATGAATATTTCTGAGAAAAATCTTGTGAAAAGTTGATCATAAATTCACATACATGAATATGAATGATATTAAGGAATGTATAATACGACTCATATATTTCATATTTTGAAAAATTTGGAGAGTGTATACACACACACACACAGACACATTAGCAATATATATGCCTATCAAAATTCATCATGAAATATATATCATCCACTGATGCAAAAACATTTATTTCACTTAAAATGGATTTATGTATAATGTTGTTCTACTAGGAAGCTCACCCATAGGTCGAATTGTCAGTTCCAACAGCATTTAGGAAGAGTGATCTCTTCTCATAACTTGTTTCTGCCAAGTCAACAACCTCACTAAAATGTACGTGTGATAACAGGTAGGATTCTATATGTGCATATAAATATACATGTGCTGAATAGGCTACAGAGAAAGGAGACATGAATTTGTTGAGAGCCACAGATGAAGGGCCCCAGCAAACTTCCAGCTGCCAGCAAATTTCCAGCTGCTGGATGATTATTTGCTCACAGTGGCCCCAGCAACATCTAGCTGTTTGGCTTTTCTGTCCTGATGCTCATTGGAGATGCTCATTGAGCTGTTTCCCCGCCCATTCAGACTGCCAGCTGATGCTTGGCTCACAGCGGCCCAAGCAACATCTAGCTGATTGGCTCCTCTGCAGTGATGCTCATTGGGCTGTTTCCCTGCCCTTTCAGACCACGGAGCTGCTCATTGGGAAACTGTTTTGGCTCCACCCACGTGACCCAGCCAATCGGCCTCAAGAGCGGGAGGATTGTGGGAGGTGGAGAGGCTTGTGGGTGTGAAAGAGACTTTATAAGGAAGCCAGTGGTGGCAGTTGGGCTCTGAGGGTTTTTCCTGAGGAGCTGTTTTGTTTGGCGTGTGTGGTTCTAAAAATAAAGCTCATTTCTTTTGACAAGTGGCTCCTAAATCGTGTCCAGCCAGACTGCAGCATTTGGTGGCTTGCACAAGGAGTGACTGAGGGTAAGTGATAAGGTAAACTGCTCACCACTGGGGGCAGGGCGAGAATATGGGTAGCCATTTTATGATTTCCTCTTTAGTTTTGCTTCACTTTTGTTTTAAGTTGCCTGTCCATGGAGATGAGTGAGACGGAAGAAAAACCGCTCACATCTGAGGAAAAACTATTTACATCTGAGGAACAGATAGGGAGAAAGGACGGATGCACATGTCAGGAGGATTGAAAGGCTATAATGACTTTTTGTTGTTCCCTTTTTATTTCATACTGTCTCAATTTTCTTTGGTGTCAACTTGTGGGGTTTTATTATAGTAGAAATACGGGATCAGAAATTAGTAAAAAACAAACTGAAAAAGTGTTAAGTAAATTGTTAGAAGAAGGAGGCATCTTAGTAAAATCAAGAACAGTCAGGGCATACATTGATACAATACAAAAATGTAGCCAATGGCTTTTTAAGGAGGAGTTGTTGAGTATATCACAATGGAACCATCATGGTGAAGATTTAAAAAGAGTAGAAAAGAACAGCCCAGGGACTCTGCCAGTTGGCACATTGCCATTGTGGACGTTCATATCTGGTTTGCTTAGTCCAAAGCCTTCAGTTCAGACAAAGACAGAGGAACAAAGTATATAGCAGAAAAAGCCATCAGGGGCAAAGTTACAAAAGGAGACTGCTACTAACAACTTTCTATCACCAGAGGGTGTAAGTGTCCAACCAACAGCGCCACCTCTACAGGAGACTGTTATAACACCTTTCTATCACCAGAGGATGTAAATGTCCAACTAACAAGGCCACCTCCATATGCTGGGAGGCCCCCAATCCCCGCAGTTGATAGTTCAGATCCTGAGACAGGATCTCAAGTATTAACATGTCCTGTATTTGAGGTAGGAGGTCAGTGAATTCACCATGCTTTAAATTTCAAAATAGTGAAGCAGCTAAAAGAGGCTGTAACAACCTATGGTCCTCATGCACCCTTCATTGTCAGCTTGGTTGAATCCATTAACAACTTGAATATGACGCCATCAGATTGGGCTAATATGTGTAAAGCTGTGCTTAATGGAGGTCAATACCTGTTATGGAAGGTTGCCAATGAGGAATTTTGCAAGTAGACGGCTAGGCGAAATACAGCAGCTGGTTATCCTCAGAGAAATCTAGATATGTTGTTACGAAAGGGACTTTATGAGGATCAGAAGCAACAAATTGCATATGATCCTGGTGTATACGCACAAATTGCTGTAGAGGCCGTAAGGGCATGGAAGACTTTACAAGGACTTGAAGGTTTACAAGGTCAATATTTTAAATTATGTAGAGACATTAATGAATATGAGCAAGTCGTGGGAGCTGCACTAAAACAGGCTTTAAATTCCAGGCCAAGAACATGAATGCAGCCTGGGTTCGATTCTCAGCACCATGTACAAAGATGTTGTGTCTGCCAATAACTAAAAAATAAATATTAAAAACATTTCTCTCTCCTCTCTCACTCTCTCTTTAAAAAAAGGAATTGCCCCATTGGAGGAGGGTTTAACAAAATTAGGTATCAAAGGAGTAGAATACCGGTTATTTGCCCATGGTGCTGTAGAGGGAGACATTGGACTAATGAATGCCATTCTCAAATCACCATAGAGGATACTTCATTATCAAAAAACGAACAAGGACCAGGTGTTTATCTACGATATCATGAAAAAAGGCATCAGGCTCCATCGCCAAAAAATGGACATGGGGGCCCAATCCTCTGGGGCCCAAAACCACAAATTACGAAGCACTGGAGGAACCCAGCAACCCCATTAGGATAGTGCACAGGACACATTGTCCATCAGATCCCTCATCAGACAAACCAGTGGGAGCACAGGGTTGGACATCTGCACCTCCACCAGATCAGTACTAACTCCAGAAATGGGGGTTCAAATAATTCCCACATGAGTGAAAGTACCTCTTCCCAAAGGAACAGTAGGCTAATTATTGGAACGCAGCTCTTTTACTCTAAAAGGACTTATGATAAGTCCTTGGGTAATTGTTCCCGATTATGAAGGTGAAATAATAATTATAGCCAGTTCTCCAAAGGATAAATCAGTAATTGAACCAGGAGATAGAATAGCACAGTTACTAATAATACCCGGCCTACATGATAACTTTTCCAGTCATACTGTAGAAAGAGGTTCCAAGGGATTAGGCTCCACAGGTGTAGATTGGGCTATGCTTTCATTAAATTTAGATTCTTGCCCCATGATAAAACTAAATATTCAAGGACATAAATTTAATGGGCTACTGGATACAGGTGCAGACCTTAGCATCATCTCTCGTCAAGAATGGCAAAACATTGGTTATTACATCAAGCAACTCAAATGCTTCAAGGCCTAGGAGTGGCGAATAATCCCCATAAAGGTGCAATTGTAATAGATTGGAAGGATCCTGAAGGATGTGAAGGAACTATACAGCCATATGTATTGGATCATCTTCCTGTTAATTAATGGGGATGAGATGACCTAGATCAATTAGGTTTGACATTAACAAATAAGATCGATCAAAATGCACCCACTATTATGGCTAGACAAGGTTTTAGGAAAGGAAAAAGTTTTGAAAAACAAGAACAAAGTATAGCAGCACCAATACAAATAGATCAAGGAACAGACAGACATGGGTTGGATTTTCAGAAAGGGCCACTGAGACAATATAAATTACTTGGAAATCAGAAAGACCAGTATGGGTTCCTCAGTGGACCCTGACTAAAGAAAAGATACAAGCAGCCCATGACCTGGTCAAACAACAATTAGTGGAAAGACATATACAACCTTCTGTATCTCCCCATAATACTCCCATTTTTGTCATCAAAAAGAAATCTGGTAAATGGAGATTATTGCAAGATTTAAGAGCCTTAAATAATGAGATGGTTATTATGGGACCTGCTCAATCAGGCATTCCTCAATTGTCTGCTTTGCCAAAACTTGATATGTTTTAGTTATAGATATTAAAGATTGTTTTTTTTTTCATTTCCACTTCATCCTGAGGATAGTCCACGTTTTGCATTTACTATCCCTGCACTGAATCATGAAGGTCCTGATCAGAGATATTAGTGGAAAGTACTCCCTCAAGGGATGGCTAACAGCCCAACTATTTGTCAAACTTATGTTAACAAAGAAATTCAGCCACTTAGAAATCTAAATCCTTAACTACATTACTATATGGATGATGTATTATTAGCACACAAAGCTAAAAACCCATTGCTAGAATGTTATGCCACACTTACAAACGTATTAAAAATTATAATCTAGAGATAGAAATAGAGAAAGTACAATTAAATTTTCCAATTAATTATTTAGGGGTTCTATTATCCTCAACCATGATCTGTCCACCAAAAATTCAAATACGAGCAGATCAACTCAAATCAATTAATGACTTTCAAAAGTTATTAGGAGACATAAATTGGATAAGGCCTTATCTCGGTATACCAACAAAAACCTTTTAAAATAACTAAGGAACAAGCTAGACAAATAATAAAACAATGTCAAAATTGTGTGACCTTTTTACCACAAGTTAATCTTGGAGTAAATCCTAGAGGATTGATACCTGACCATATTTGGCAGATGGACGTCACACACTTTCCAGAATTTGGAAAATTAAAATATTTGCATGTTACAGTTGATACTTTTTCTGGATTATTGATGGGCCCCCTTCATGCCGGAGAAAAAACTAAAGATGTTATAGCTCATTGCTTACAAAATTTTGCCACTGTGGGCGTTCCAAAACAGTTAAAAACAGATGATGCCCCCGGTTATACTTCTACCTCTTTTAAACAATTTTGCTCATCATTTGGCATTACTCATATAACAGGAATCCCATACAATCCACAGGGACAATGCATAGTTGAAAGAGCACATGAAACTATTAAAATGTACTTATTAAAGTAAAAAGACGGAATTGGGAAGAGGTATAAATTCCCCAAAGATAAACTTAAAATAACCCTTTTTACTCTAAATTTTTAAATTTGGATTCATCAGGACTAAGTGCTGCGGAAAGGCATATATGTCCAAAAAATGTACATAAGCCCAAGGTACTTTGGAAAGATACTCTAACAGGACAAGGGAAAGGTCCTGACCCAGTAATTGTCTGGAGTCGGGGGTCTGTTTGTGTGTTTCCACAGGGACTGCAGCAGACGATTAGGATTCCAGAGAGATTAACTAAGGTCCTGACCCAGTGATTGCCTGGAGTCGGCGGTCTGTTTGTGTGTTTCCACAGGGAGAACAGCAGCCAATTTGGATTCCAGATTGATTAACAAAAGTCCTGACCCAGTGATTGTCTGGAGTCAGGGGTCTGTTTGTGTGTTTCCACAGAAAGAACAGCAGCCGATCCTGATTCCAGAGAGATTAAATAAAGCGATTTCTATAGACCAAAATAAGATGATTTGGCTCAATTCCATAACAACTGATATCCAAAACTCCAGTTTGGCTATCCTTACATCTGCGACAGAACAGGGATGCTTTTTTCAATATCTATTTTATTATTGCCCATTCCCACATCATGAAGTTCTATTTTGTTTTTTTGAGCTCATAGAGACCTAGGTTAATGTTTTGCTGATCAGTTCTATTTTATTACTATAGAGTTTATAAACATTGCAATGGTGATTTCACCTGTAAAACGTTATAAGGCCTTTACTATTATGTTATGTGTTGTATATATTATATTATGTGTGCACACTTGTGTTTTGTGTTATATGTTTGAATGTACGTATGTCCATATATCATATATGATGAGTGCTCATGAAAAAAATGGATCCAAATATTTTTTTATTCACGTGATTTAAATGGTTTAAATTAAATTGGGTAAAGAACTGTTGAGAATTGTTTTAATATGTGAATAAAAAAGGAGGTTAAAAGACCTGTTTGTTTACTTTCACCTTTGCTTTTCATGATATTTAATATTTTTCTTCAAGATAATGTAAATTTTTAAGAAAATTGTTTTCTTTTCATGCCTTCTGGAATGTTACATAATTTTTTCTTTAGCCATTATTGCCGGAATTCCTATCTTCATCCCAGTGCTGGTGGAGACAAAGATAAAACAAATCTACAGCTTCGTCAATAGCCATCACTGAACTGCTTGCAGAACTTGCTGGGTATATGTATCACTTGTATGCATTGTGAACTCACTTGAATGCATTGTGAACTATCTGTTGGTGAAGCGACTTGTGGTAGTGTTGGGGTATTTATGCTGATGCTGTCATCGGTGGTACAATTTTTCCAAAAGTAGGCATCAATTGGCTTGGTGTATCTTCCCTATTCTCACTTGATAGAGGTCATGAACCTTACAGAGAAAGGAGAAAGACATCATCCGCAATGACTGCTCTTTTAGCCATTGTGGTTTTGGATGCACACATGGGATCATTCTTTTGATTCATCAGGTGCTAAGAATCTAAGCAACAGTCTCACACAGGGCCAAGAGGCTCATTCAGAAACAACCCTTTCCAAAGCAATAAAGCAAAGAGCCACAGATGATGCCCATTCATTTGCATTTGAAAACTGTTTTCTTCAGGTTTCACAAAGGGGTGGCCTGAGGCAAAGACCTTCCTGACATTCAGGGCAACAGAACAGTAGGTAAGCAAAAGGCCCAAAGCAGGGTGTCTCCACTGAGACGTTACTGGTCACACTGGTATCTGAGATTTCTGAGATGCTTGCCATTCTATTCAGCTATCCAGTACATGGCCATGTCACAGAGCTTGGAGGTGGTACATATCTTGGATACAAAACCATGATCCTCTTCTGGAGAGTGGCCAGATTTCAGGAAGAAAACAGAAACTTAGGAAGATAGCAGGTGTTGCCCATTGATAAGGCAAGCTGCATTCCATTCATAAATTGGGCAGGATGAATGCTAGGAAGCTCTCTACTAGTCAGGACACTTCCATTGATGCATTCTCTTTTCTAATATCTACAACCATGGATAAAGTGGGATACACAGATACAGAAACACTCGCCTTCTCAAACGACTTACTAGAAACAGTTTACTCCCAACCAAACAAACCGCATTTCATACCCCTTCTCAGAACATAAGACAAAACCACAAACCCACACCCACACCCACAAAGTCACCTGCTTTCCCCAAGTTGGTCTGTGACTATCTGGAGTGTCCCCTGACTGTGGGCCATCCTAGATTCCCCTGAAATGGCCTGTCCTCTCTCAGATCTTGTGTACTTGGACAACTCTCTGAAGTTGTCAGGAGCCAGCGGTGAGCCACTACCTTCTTTCTCAGGAAAAGCCACTCTTCAGAGCTTTCCTGCCATTTGTCCATCCTAATATCAGTAGGTACCAAGAAAGACAGACTCTGTCCTCGGAAAATATAAAAGGTGAGACCATTGGGACTGGGACTAGGATTGCCTATGGGTGCCTGGCTTCTTGTATAACAAGTTCGAAGAGTTCCATCACCAAAGAAATGAGGTGAGGTCACTTCCTTCATTAACTGAATGAGTGAGTTCACTGCCTTGGCAACCACTTTGTCCTAAGAGTTGCTTCCAACGGTCCCATTAGATGGAGGCTGCCCCTACTTCCTCTGACACTTTCACAAGTTAGAAAGGCATATCAACCATAGGCACCCGGGAACAGCTGTCCAAACAGGCCTGGTTTTGTCCATCTTCTCTACAATAAGAAGAGAGAGGCTGATTCAGACACATCTCTTTTTCCTGACCTGGTTGCTAGCCATGGAAGATGACTTTTGCTCTCTCAGGTCCATCATACCTGCCTAGAACTTCTCCAGGTATCATTTCAGCATGGACCTTTGAGGTACTCAGCAGGTGGAAGATCCCATACTTTCCTGTATTGTAAGAACAACTCTCTCCCTGCTCTGCTGTAAAATGACATTCAGGGAATAGTGTATGTTTAGGGTTAATAACAGGTTCGATTTGGGTTAGGAATTATTCTGTGTGATAAATAGTGATATTGGGAACCTGCGATATTTACAAGAATATAGAGGTAAAATATAAGTATGAAAACAGAAATCTAGGTAAGATTTGAAGCCCAGAAGGTCATTGGGCCCTTTTTGGGATACTTAGCATTGAATTATGTTCTGCAAAGATGTCTCAGATAATTCGATATACAATGGCATAGGACCTTGTACCTTGGATGATTGAATGTAGAAGAGGACATCCAGTCAAAAAGGGATAGTCGGTAGGGTTAGGAAGATAGTTGGTAGGTTTAGGAAGAAGAGTGAGTATAGGATTTGCACCAAAATTGTTTAGCAATAGGGTTTCGGTTAGAGAGTGAATGTAAATGTGAGCACATGTGAAGAGTCGGTCACAATGATGAACTTGGGAAAATATGTAGAAAAGCAGATATCAATCGAAACATTACAAAATCAGACAAAGTATAAAGTGAGTGATAGGATTAGACATTTTCAAAAAGGTTGAGTTTGAATATATAATCTTAGGAAGAAACAAATATGTAGTCACCAATAGGAATGACATTTGAGAGCATTAGGCAACCTGGACATGGATGTTCTTAGTAATCCATGTTCACTTTCCATTTAGGCTTTGGTACAATCATAAGTGTGACCTTTACATTTTTTGTCCAGAATATTACTGTGATAAAATGTATATGTAGATCAGGTGACATGAGTATTTCTTCCACCATTTCTGGGAGCAATATATTGAAGACGTAAAATTAGTATATGGGGGTACAAAGAGGTATACACTGTGTCTATGAATATAGAGATAAAGCATGAATAGACCATACTGTGAATAAAAATATAACTTGTTCCAACTTTAAATAATGGATTGAACTGATATCTGAAAAATTACAGGAAATCTTATATTGATATACAATCATTCATTCCAACCAGTTATACATCTAATGGTAATACTAGTGTTTTGGTTTATCATGAAGAGAATGTGAGTTTGGCTACAAAAGTGATTCTGGAAATCGAAAATATTTTGTTTGGAAAGAAGTCTCATGAAAAAACCAGTCAAGAAACCCTGAAAATACATGTCTTCTGAAGCAAGAAGTGATTAAAGATGCAACAAATGCCAATAAATTTGTGAACTTGTGGATGAAATATATATCCTATGATGTGAAAAAACTAAAGAAATAATAATGTACCAGTGTTGAATACAAATGAACGTCAAATTACATATCTTGTCCCATAGGAATCTACTTGCATTGATGTTAGACTTGGTCAGTAACTGTAGAATAATTAGGATTTGTATGCACCATTCACTGAAGTTAGTTTTCAGTACTGAAAAGCAAATATGTATTTCGGGTGGTTGAATATATCTGAGAATATTCTTTGGAAAAGTTGATTATAAATCCACATACATGAACTTGAATGAATTAAGAGAGTGTATATAAGACACATATATTTCATATTTTGAAAAATTTGGAGAGTGTGTATATATATATATATATATATATATATATATATATACACACACACACACACACACACACACTCACAAAACACACAGAGACATTAAAAAGTAGCAATATATATGCCAATTGAAATTCATCATTAAATTTATATCATCCACAGATGCAAAAATATTTATTTTACTGAACATGAATTTATGTATAATGTTATTCTACTAGGATGCTCCTCTATAGGTTGAATTTTCAGTTCCAACAGCATTTAGGAAGAGTGATCTCTTCTCACAATTTGTATCTGCCAAGTGAGCCACCTCACAAAAATGTACGTGTGATACCTGGTAGGATTCTATATGTGCATATAAATATACATGTGTGAATAGGCTACTAAGAAAGTGGATCAAGAATTCACATATTTGTTAACTTTAAAAACACATGGAGATTATTTCAATTAAAATTTGACTAGATTTATAACTCCTACCTTATATAATTCAAAACGCAAGTCCAAGTATACAACATGTCTCCTCTGAACTGCTTGTATTTCTGTTCTGTTTGAGTTATTTTTCTCCATTATATTAGAATGCATAGTCTGAGTCTAGAAGTTATGGGTTAGTGTCAGGGGTTCAGTATTTCAAAAGGAAAATTGGAAAATAAATCCAATGTGTTTGCAAATATGTGCTGCACAAATAACCTCTGACTATCATCCAGAAAAATGCCTTGACATTACTTTCGCACCAATTAAGACACAATTAGAGGAGAAGAATTAGAAAATCAGTGAATACATATCTGGAATGGAAAGTAGTCAGGAGTTCACAACCTTGGAGGTGGTAGAGGCGTTTCCAACAGTAAAGGACAGGATAAACACTCTACAAACATGGAGCTCTGCTGGCCTAAAAACTTTTTGAGCAACTGCCCCTGAGTTTGGGAACTTGAAAAAATAAGTTTTTGTCAGGAGATTTGGCTTCCTTTGTAGTGAGACCATCAAAGCTGGGACTGCCTCTATGTGACGTGGAGGACATGGTATCTTATTTTCCAATGAACATGAGGCAGCAGTGCTGAATCCTCTCTTTGGAGGTAAACTGTGGCCACAGGGGACAAAGTATTTCCCCCTGTGGACTGTAAAGCCATTTGGTCCTTCTCCAATTTTTGTGGTGTTTTTGCTGCTGCACTGGGAGTCTGGTACTTGCTTCACGAAATACAAGGAGCTCAACTGGGACACAGTGCTGGAGGGAGTTCTGTCACGTGTGGTTGGACAGTGTCTGCAGGAGAATGCACCAACTAGGCTTCTATCCACATAGCTTGGCCCATTGCCCCCTTGTCCATATCAACCTGATTCTGAGCATTCTCCTGAAACCTCTCCATATAAAAAGATGCCATTACATATAAGTGTCTGCTGGCTGCACCATGTCAGTCACAAGCCATTTGGAATCCAATGGTAGATCCTCATGGCCCTACCGTGAATGTTTTATCAAACACCCACCCACCACTGCTTTAGGCCCACAACTCAGCAGGCTCCAACTAACTGGCATCTCGGTTCTACACCATTTTTATGAAACCCAATCAATTAAGGCACTGTCTGGTATATTCATGATCAGCAACAGGACATTCAAAGGTTCTCCAGTGCCACCTGGTCATGGGAATTTCAAAAATTTTATGGTATTTATCTAGCCATATTTCAAGGATGAAGTTGGAGGCACTGTGGTTTTCAGTTTATTCAGAAACCATTAAATGGTGAGGAAGCTCATTTCAATGAAAGCTCTGGAGAACTCACACAGGCAAGGCTTCCCAAAGAGTAGAAAAAAGGTCACATGAAGCCAAGCCAAATGAGGTCTAACATGTGAGGTCCATGTGTGTTTTGATTCTTAACTATGGCTGCCAATCTTTCAGAATAAAAGTATGTGATATCCTGACTGAGATTGCAGGTGCTCTGTGGAAAGCCACGCTGGCCCTAGATCTCAGTTTCCAAGGGCGACTCTCATGCGTGGCCTTATAAAATCCCAACACAATTCATGGCAATACTTCTCTGAGGTCAGTTCCACAACTCAGTCTCTAAGGGAAATCACACGAGAGTTCAAGCCCAGGTGGACCTACTCATTTCTTCCAACCGCCACACAAATGACCAAAATTAAACCACAACACTCCAACATGGCCCTCATCTTCTTCCACATAGTCACTCACCTTAAACTTTGACTGAAGGTTTCCATGAGGGGCGCAACCCAAGACAGTGTTCAAAATAAGCTCCCTTGCTCCTCATTTGCATAAAGTCAGGGTGGCCTCGACACCCTTCTTGTGAACCAGGAGTGATCAAATAAGCATGCCGTTAACACTGCTCTGTTACTACAATTTGAGGCCTACTGACTTTCAGTTATAGATTCTTTACGTGATTTGGAGTCCTGCGAAAACCCAAGCACCTCTGCAGGGCTTTGAAGAACTCATTTGACGCAAAGAATCCCTATTCTCACTTAATGGAGGTCAGAAACCTAACAGAGGAAGGCAATTGACTTCATCCACAATGACTGATCTTTTTGCCATTATGGATTTGGATGCACACATGGGGTGATTCTTTAGATCCATCTGGTCCTGAGAATCTAAATCCAAGGCACACACAGGTCCAAGAGGCTGATTCAGACATATCCCTTTCCAAAGTAATTAAGCAAAGAGCCACAGGTGATACCCATTCATTTCCATTTGAAAACTGTTTTCTTCAGGCTTCACAAAGGGGTGGCCTGAAGCAAAGACCTTCACGACATACAGTGCAACAGAATAATACATAAGCAAAATGCCCAAAGCAGGGTTTCTCCTCTCAGAATTTCCTGGTCACACTGATATCTGAGTTTTCTGAGATGCTTGCCATTCCATTCAGCTATCCAGTACATGGCCATGTGACAGAGCTTGGATGTGGTACATATCTTGGACACAAAACCATGAGCCTATTCTGGAGAGTGGCCAGAATTCAGGAAGAAAACAGCAACTTAGGAAGATAGCAGGTGTTGCCCAAGGATAAGACAAGCTGCAGTCCATTAATTAATTGGGCAGGATGAATTATGGGAAGATTTATACTACACAGAACACATCCATTAATGCATTCTCTTTTCTAATGTCTACAACAACGGACACAGTGGGATACACAGACACAGAAACACTCGTCTTGTCAAACGACTTACTAGAAACAGTCCACTCCAAAGCAAACAAACCGCTTTTCCTACCTATTCTCAGAACATGGGACAAAACCACAAACCCACACCCACTCCCACAAAGGCACCTCCTTCCCCCAAGTAGGTCTGTGACTATCTGGTGTGTCCTCTGACTGGTGGGCCATACTATGTTCCCCAGAAATGGCCTGTTCTTTCTCAGATCTGGTTTCCTTGGCCAACTATGTGAAGTTGTCAGAAAAAAGTGGTGAGCCACTACCTGCTTTCTCAGGAAAGGTCCCTCTTCAGAGCTCTCCTGTCATTTTGCCATCCTCACATCTGTTGGTACCAAGAAAACTGACTCTGACCTTGGTAAATCCAAACAAGTGAGCCCACTGGGACTGGGACTGGGACTGCCTATGGGTGCCTGGCTTCTTGGATACCAAGTTCAGAGAGTTCCATCACCAAGGAAATGAGGTATGTCACTTTCTTTGGAACTGAATGAGGTCACTTCCCTGGCACCACTTTGTCCTAACAGTTGTTTCAAAGGGTCCCATGAGATTGAGGCTGCCCCTACCTCCTGTGACACTTTCACAAGTTAGAAAGGCATATCAACCATAGGCCAACGGGAAAAGCTCTCCACACAAGCCTGGTTTGGTCCATCTTCTCTACAATAAAAAGAGGCTAATTCAGACACATCCCTTTATCCTGACCAGGTTGTTTGCCATGGAAGATGACTTTTACTCTCTCAGGTCCTTCATATCTGCCTACAACTCTCCAGGTATCAATTCTGCATGGACCTTTGAGGTTCTTAACAGGTGTAAGGTCCCCTACTTTTCTGTATATTAAGAACCACTCTGTCCTTGCTCTTCTGTAAAATGAGATTGAGGGAACAGTGTATGTTTAGGGTTAATAGCAGGTTCGATTTGGGTTACGAATCATTCTGTTCGATGAATAATCGTATTGAGAACCTGCGATATTTACAAGAATATAGAGGTGAAATATAAGTATGAAAACAGAAATCTAGGTATCATTTGAAGACCAGAAGGGCATTGGGCCCTTGATTGAGATACTTAGCTTTGAATAATCTTCTGCAAAGATGTCTCAGATAATTCGATATACAATGGCATAGGACCTTGTACCTTGGATGATTAAATGTAGAAGAGAATATCCAGTCAAAAAGGGATAGTCGGTAGGATTAGGAAGATACTCAGTAGGTTTAGGAAGAAGAGTGAGTGTAGGATTTGGACCAAAAGTTCTTCAGCAATAGGGTTTCAGTAAGAGAGTGAATGTAAATATCAGCACATATGAAGAGTCAGTCAGTATGATGAACTGGGGAAATATGTAGGAAAGCAGGTATCAATAGAGACATTGTGAAATCAGGCAAAGTATAAAGTGAGTGATAGGATTAGACATTTTCAACAGGGTTGGGTTTGAATATATAATTTTTGGAAGAAACAAATATCTAGTCTCCAATAATATTGACATTTGAAAGCATTAGACAACTTGGACATGTATATTTTTAGATATCCATGTTCACTTTCCATTTAGGCTTTGGTATAATCATAAGTGTGACCTTTACATTCTTTGTCCAGAATATTACTGTGATAAAATGTATATGTAGATCAGGGGACATGAGTATTTCTTCCACCATTTCTGGGAGCAATATACTGAAAATGTAAAATTAGTATTGGGGGTACAAATAGGTGTACCCGGTGTCTATGAAAATAGAGATATAGCATGAATAGACCATACTGTTAATAAATAATATAACTTGTTCCAACTTTAAATAATGGATTGAACTGATATCTGAAAAATTACAGGGAATCTTATATTGATATACAATCATTCATTCCAACCAGTTACACATCTAATGGTAATATTAGTGTTTTAATTTATCATAAAGCGTGTGTGAGTTTTGCTTCAAAATTATTATAGAAATCGATAATAATGTGTTTGGATAGAAGTCTCATGAAAAGACCAGTCAAGAATCCCTGACAATACATGTCTTCTGAAGCAAGAAGTGATTAAAGTTGAAACAAATGCCAATAAAATTGTGAACTGGTGGATGAAATGTATATCTTATGATGTGCAGAACCTGAAGAAATAATAATGTACCAGTGTTGAATACAAATGAACGTCAAATTACATTTCATTTCCCATAGGAATCTACTTGCATTGATGTTAGACTGGGTAAGTTACTGCAGAAAAATTAGGATTTGTATGAACCATTCACTGAAGTTAGTTTTTCATACTAGGAAACAAATATGTATTTCAGGTGGATGAATATTTCTGAGAAAATCTTGTGCAAAGTTGATTATAAATACACATACATGAACACATGAACATGAATGAATTTAGAGAGTGTATATAAGACACATATATTTCATATTTTGAAAAATCTGGAGAGTGTGTGTGTGTGTGTGTGTGTGTGTGTGTGTATATATATATATATATATATATATATATATATATATATATATATATATATATATACAAAAACCCCACACACAGACATTAACAAGTAACAATATATATGTCAATCAAAATTCATCATTAAATATATATTATCCACAGATTCAAAAATATTTATTTTACTGAGCATGAGTTTATGTGTAATGTAGTTCTAGTTGAAAGCTCCCCTATATGTTGAATTTTCAGTTCCAGCAGCGTTTACGACGAGTGATCTCTTCTCACAATTTGTATCTGCCATGTCAGCTACCTCACAAAAATGTACGTGTGATACCTGGTAGGATTCTATATGTTCATATAAATATACATGTTTGAAAAGACTACAGAAAAAAAGAAACAAAAATTCACATATTTGTTAACTTTAAAAACTCATGGAAAACTATTTCTATTAAAAATTGAGTAGATTAATAACTCCTGCCTTATATAATGCAAAAGGCAAGTCCAGCTATACAACATGCCTCCTCTGAACTGCTTGTATTTCTATAGGTTTGGGTTATTTCTCTCTATCATATTAGGATGAGTTGTCCGAGTCTAATAGGTATGGGTTAGTGTCAGGGATTCAGTATTTCAAAAGGAAAATTGGAAAATGAATCCAATGTGTATGCAAACATGTGCTGCACAAATATCATCCCACTCTCATGCAGAACAATGCCTTGAAATTACCTTTGCCCCAAGAAAGATGCAATTAGGGGAGAAGAGTTAGAAAATCAGTGAATACATATCTGGAATGGAAAATGCTCAGGAATTCACAACCTTGAAGGTGGTAGAGGAGTTTCCAAAAGTAAGGGAGAGGGTAAACACTCCACAAACATAGAGCTCTGCTGGCGTAAAAACTTTTTGAGAAACTGCCTCTGAGGTTGGGGACTTGAAATATATGTTGTTGTCAGGAGATTTGGCTTTCTTTGTATTGAGACCATCAAGGTGGGTCTGCATCTACATGACCTGGAGGACATGGTTTCTGATTTTCCAATGAACATGAGGCAGTAGTGCTGATTTTCTCTTTGTAGGTAAACTGTGGCCACTAGGGGCTAAGTGTCCCCCGTTTGGACTATGAAGCCATTTTGTCCTCCTTCACTTTTTGTGGGTTTTTTTTTTTTTTTTTTTTTTTTTTTTTTTTTTTTTTTTTTTTTTTTTTTTTGCTGCTGCACTGGAAGTTTGGTATTTGCTTCATGAAATACAAGAAGTTCACTTGGGACACAGTGCTGGAGGGAGTTCTGTCATGTGTGGTGGGTCAGCGTCCACAGGAGAATTCACCAACCAGGCTTCTATATCTCAGAGCTTGTCCTATTGCACCCTTTTCCATAGCAACCTGATTCTGAACATTGCCCTCAAACCTCTCCATATAACAAGATGCCTTTACTTATAAGGGTCTGCTGCCTGCACCATGTCAGCCACAAGATCCTTGGAATCCAATGGAAGATCCACATTGCTCCACCACAGATGTTTTATCATTTTCCTGCCCACCACAGCTCTAGGCCCACTTCAGCAGGCTGCAACTTACAGGCACCTCAGTTCTACACAATTTTCATGAAACCCAGTCAAGAAATGAACTGTCTGGTACTTTCATGATCAGGAACAGGACATCCAAAGGTTCTCCAGTGCCACCTGGTCATGAGAATTTCAAAAATTTTATGATATTTATCTAGCTATTTTTCAAGGATGAAGTTGGAGGCACTGTGGGTTTCAATTCATTCAGGAACCATTAAATGGTGAGGAATATTATTTCAATGAAAGCTCTGGAGAACCCTCACAGGCAAGGCTTCCTAAAGAGTGGCCAAAAGGTCACATGAAGCCAGCCCCATTGAGGTCTACAATGTGAGGTCCATGTGTGTTTTGACTCTCAACTATGGCTGCCAAGTCTTTAAGAATAAAATCATGTGATATCTTGGCTGAGATTCCCAGTGCTCTGAGGAAAGCCACCCTAGGGCTAAATCTCAGTTTCCAAGGGTGACTCTCATACATGATCTCTTAAATCCCAACAGAATACATGGCAATACTTCTCTGAGGTCAGTTCATGAACTTAGTCTCTAAGGGGAATCACACCAGAGTTCCAGTCCAGGTAGACCAAGTTAGGTCTTCCAACTGCCACTCAAATATTCACAATTAATTCCAAAACACTCGCACATGACACTCATTTTCTTCCATATAGGCACACATCATAACCCCTGGCTGGAGGTTTCCATGAGGGGTGCAGCCCAAAACAGTGTCAAAAAAAACCTCCCTTGCCCCTCATTTCCCTAAAGTCAGGGTGGCCTGGGCATCCTTTCTGTGAACCAGGAATGACCAAATCGGCCGACTCTTATTATGGCACTGCTTCTTCAATTTGAGGCCTATTGACCGTGGTGTTTAGATTCTTAATGTGAATTGGAGTCATGAGAAAAACCAACCACTTATGGGCTAGCCTCTTCAGGGTTTTGAGGAACTCATTTGACTCAAATTATCACTATTCTCACTTGATGGAGGTCAGGAACTTTACAAAGGAAGGCGAGAGACTTCATCCACAATGACTTCTCTTTTGGCCATTTTGGTTTTGGATTCACACATGGGATCTTTCTTTAGATACATCAGGTGCTGAGAATCTAAGCCACAGCCTCACACAGGGCAAAGAGGCTGATTCAGACACATCCCTTTCCAAAGCAATTAAGGAAAGAGCCACAGGTGATGCCCTTTTATTTCCATTTGAAAACTGTTTTCTTCAGGCTTCACAAAGTTTTGGCCTGAGGCAAAGACCTTTCTGACATTCAGGGCAACAGAACAATAGGTAAGCAAAAGGCCCAAAGCACGGTTTCTCCACTTAGAATTTCCTGGTAACACTGATATCTGAGTTTTCTGAGATGCTCCCATTCCTTTCAGCTATCCAGTACATGGCCATGTCACAGAGCTTGGAGGTGGTACATATTTTGGGCACAAAACCATGAGCTTATTCTGAAGCATGGCCAGAATTCAGGAAAAAAACAGAAACTTAGGAAGATAGTAGGTACTGCCCATACATAAGTCAAGCCATAGTCCATTCATAAATTAGGCGAGATGAATCTTGGGAAGCTTTCTACTAGACAGGAAACATCCATTGATTCATTCTCGTATCTAATGTATACAACCACTGACACAGTGGGATATACAGACAAAGAAACACTCGCCTTGTCAAATGACTTACCAGAAACAGTCACTCCAAACCAAACAAACCGCCTTTCCTACCTATTCTCTGAACATGAGACAAAATCTCAAACACACACTCACACACACAAAGGCACCTCCTTCCTTCAAGTAGGTCTGTGACTATCGGGAGTGTCCTCTGACTGGTGGCCATACTATGTTCCACTGAAATCGTCAGTTCTGTGTTAGATGTGGTCTCCTTGGCCAACACTGTGAAGTTGTCATGAGCCAGGGTGAGCCACTCCCTGCTTTATCAGGAAAGGCCCCTCTTCTGAACTTTCCTGACATTTGTCCATCCTCACATCAGTAGGTACCAAGAAAGACTGACTCTGTCCTTGGTGAATCCAAACAAGTGAGACCACTGGAACTGGGACTTGGAATGGCGTTGGGTTCCTGGCTTCCCAGATAACAAGTTCAGAGAGGTACATCACCAAGGAAGTGAGGTGAGGTTACTTCCTACAGGAACATAATGAGGTCATTGCCTTGGCAACCACTTTTTCCTAACAGTTGCTTCCAAAAGTTCTATGAGATGGAGGCTGCCCCTACTTCCTGTGACACTTTCACAAGTTAGAATGGTATAACCACCATAGGCACCGGGGAACAGCTCTCCACACATGCCTGGTTTGGTCCATCTTCTCTACATTAAGAAGAGAGAGGCTTATTCAGACACAACCCTTCATCCTGAAAAGGTTGTTTGCATGGAAGATGACTTGTGTTCTCTCAGGTCCTTCATAGCTGCCTGCATCTTCTCCAGGGAGCAAATCTGCATGGACCTTTGAGGTTCTCAGCAGGTTGAAGATTCCCTACATTCCTGTATTGTAAGACAAACTCTGTCCCTGCTCTTCTGTAAAGTTAGATTCAGGGAACAGTGTATGGTTTGGGTTAATAACTTGTTAAATTAGGGTTACGAATCATTCTGCAGGATGATTAATAGTATTGTGAAATTGCAATATTTATAAGATTATAGAGGTGAAATATAAGTATGAAAACAGAAATCTAGGTAAGATTTGAAGCCCAGAAGGTCATTAGGCCCTTGACTGGGATACTTAGCTTTCAATTATGTTCTACACAGATGTCTCAGATAAATTGATAATCAACGGCATAGGACCTTGTACCTTGGATGTTTGACTGTAGAAGAGAACATCCACTCAAAATGGGATAGTGGGTAGGATTAGGAAGAGAGTCGGTAGGGTTAGGATGAAGAGTGAGTATAGGATTTTGATCAAAAGTTCTTTAGCAATAGTGTTTTGGTTATAGAGTAAAAGTAAATGTCAGCACATGTGAAGAGTCAGTCACAATGATGAACTGGGGAAAATATATAGGAACGAAGATATCAATAGAGATATTACAAAATGAGGCAATTATAAAGTGAGTGATGGTATTAGACATTTTCAACAGGGTTGAGATTGAATACATAATCTTAGGAAGAAACAAATATGTAGTCACCAATAGAAATGACATTTGAAAGCATTAGGCAACCTGGACATGGATGTTTTTAGTAATCCATGTTCACTTTCCAATTAGGATTTGGTACAATCATAAGTGTGACCTTTGCATTTTGTGCCCAGAAAATTATTGTGATCAAATGTATATGTAGATAATGTGACATGAGTATTTCTTCCACCATTTCTGGGAGCAATATTTGAAGACATATAAATTAGTATTGGGTTTATAAAGTGGTGTACACTGTGTCTATGAATATAGAGATAATGCATGAATAGACCATAGTGTGAATAAATAATGTAACTGGTTCCACTTTAAATAATGGATTGAATTGATATCTGAAAATATATATTAAATCATATATTGACATACAGTTATATATCTAATGGTAATCTTAAGGTTATTGTTTATCATGAAGTGTGTGTGAGTTTTGCTTCAAAAGTGATTATGGAAATCGAAAATGACATGTTTTGAAAGAAGTCTCATGAAAAGAACAGTCAAGAAATATGGAGGAATACATGTGTTGTAAAGCAGGAAGTGATTGAAAGTGAAACAAATGCCAATAAATTTGCTAAATTGTGGATTAAATATATATCCTATGATGTGCATAAACTGATGAAATAGTAATGTACCAGTGTTGTATAAAAATGAACGTCAAAATACAAATCATTTCCCATAGGAAACCACTTGCATTGATGTTAAACTGGTTCAGTTACTGTAGAAATATTAGGATTCGCGTGCATCATTCACTGAAATTAGTTTTCTTTTTTTTTTAATTTTTATTTATGGTTATTCAAAACATTACATAGTTCTTGATATATCATGTTTCCCACTTTGATTCAAGTGGGTTATGTACTCCCATTTTTACCCCATATACAGATTGCAGAATCACATCAGTTACACATCCATTGATTCACATATTGCCATACTAGTGTCTGTTGTATTCTGCTGCCTTTCCTATCCTCTACTATCCCCCCTCCCCTCCCCTCTCCTCCCCTCTTCTCTCTCTACCCGTCTACTGTAATAAATTTCTCCCCCTTGCATTATTTTTCCCTTTCCCCTCACTTCCTCGTGTATGTAATTTTGTATAACCCTTAGGGTCTCCTTTCAACTCCATGCAATTTCCCTCTCTCTCCCTTTCCCTCCCACCTCTCTTCCCTGTTTAATGTTAATCTTCTTCTCATGCTCTTTGTCCCTACTCTGTTCTTAGTTACTCTCCTTATATCAAAGATGACATTTGGCATTTGTTTTTTAGGGATTGGCTAGCTTCACTTAGCTTAATCTGCTCTAATGCCATCCATTTCCCTGCAAATTCCATGATTTTGTTATTTTTTAATGCAGAGTAATACTCCATTGTGTATAAATGCCACATTTTTTTTATCCATTCTTCTATTCAAAGGCATCTAAGTTGGTTCCACAGTCTTGCTATTGTGAATTGTGCTGCTATGAACATCGATGTAGCAGTGTTCCTGTAGCATGCTTTTTTATGTCTTTAGGGAATAGACTGAGGAGGGGAATAGCTGGGTCAAACGGTGGTTCCATTCCCAGCTTTCCAAGAAATCTCCATACTGCTTTCCAAATTGGCTGCACCAATTTACAGTCCCTCTAGCAATGTACAAGTGTACCTGTTTCCCCACATCTTCGCCAGCACTTTTTGTTGTTTGACTTCATAATGGATGCCAATCTTACTTGAGTGAGATGGTATCTTAGGGTGGTTTTGATTCACATTTCTCTGACTGCTGGATATGGTGAGCATTTTTTTATGTACCTGTTGATTGATTATATGTCCTCCTCTGAGAAGTGTCTGTTCAGGTCTTTGGCCCATTTGTTGATTGGGTTATTTGTTATCTTATTGTCTAATTTTTTGAGTTCTTTGTATACTCTGGATATTAGGGCTCTATCTGAAGTGTGAGGAGTAAAGATTTGTTCCCAGGATGTAGGCTCATTATTTACCTCTCTTATTGTTTCTCTTGCTGAGAAAAAAACTTTTTAGTCTCTTGTGCTATGTGTGTCCTATTGAAAAATTTGGAGCCCGACCCCACAGAATGTAGATCGTAGCCAGCTTTATCTTCTATCAGCCACCGTGTCTCTGATTTGATATCTACCTCCTTGATCCATTTTGAGTTAACTTTTGTGCATGGCGAGAGAAAGGGATTCTGTTTCATTTTGTTACATATGGATTTCCAGTTTGCCCAGCACCATTTTTTGAAGATGCTATCCTTCCTCCATTGCATGCTTTTAGCCCCTTTATCAAATATAAGATAGTTGTAGTTTTGTGGATTGGTTTCTGTGTCCCCTATTCTGTACCATTGGTCCACTCGACTGTTTTGGAACCAGTACCATGCTGTTTTTGTTACTATTTCTCTGTAATATAGTTTGAAATCTGGTATCGCTATACCGCCTGATTCACACTTCCAGCTTAGAATTGCTTTTGCTATTCTGGGTCTTTTATTTTTCCATATAAATTTCATGATTGTTTTATCTATTTCTACAAGCAATTCCTTCGGGATTTTGATTGGCATTGCATTAAACCTATAGAGAACTTTTTGTAATATCACCACTTTGATGACGTTAGTTCTGCCTATCCATGAACAGGGTATATTTTTACATCTTCTAAGATCTTCTTCTAATTCTGTCTTTGGGATTCTGTAGTTTTCATTGTATAAACCTTTCAACTCTTTTGTTAGGTTGATTCAAAAGTATTTTAATTTTTTGAGGATATTGTGAATGGAGTGTTTTTCCTCATTTCCGTTTCAGAAGTTTTGTTGCTTATATACAGGAATGACTTTGATTTATGCGTGTTGATTTTGTATCCTGCCACTTTGCTGAATTCATTTATTAGTTGTAGTAGTTTTTTTGTAGACCCTTTTGGGTCTTTTAGTTATAGAAGCATGTCATCTGCAAATAGTGATAATTTAAGTTCTTCTTTTCAAATTTTTATGCCTTTAATTTCTTTCGTCTAATTGCTCTGTCCAGTGTTTCGAGAACTATATTGAATAGAAGTGATGATAGAGGACATCCCTGTCTTGTTCCAGATTTTAGAGGGAATGCCTTCATTTTTTCTCAATTCAGAATGATGCTAGCCTGAGGCTTAGCATAGATAGCTTTTACAATGTCAAGGAAATTTCCTGTTATTCCTAGTTTTTCTAATGTTTTGAACATAAAGTGATTTTGTCCTTTGTCGAATGCTTTTTCTGTGTCTATTGAGATGATCATATGGTTCTTATCTTTAAGTCTATTGATGTGGTGAATAACATTTATTGATTTTCATATATTGAACCATCCTTGCATCCCTGCGATTAATCCTACTTGATCATGGTGCACAAATTTTTTGATGTGCCTTTGTATCTGATTCGACAGATTTTTATTGAGGATTTTTGCATCTAGGTTCATCAGGGATATTGGTCTGTAGTTTTCTTTCTTTGAGGTGTCTTTGTCTGGTTTCGGAATCAACGTGATGTTGGCCTCATAGAATGAATTTGGAAGAGCTCCCTCTTTTTATATTTCCTGAAATAACTTGAAAAGTATTGGTATTAATTCTTCTTTAAAGGTTTTGTAAAACTCCGCTTTATACCCATCCAGTCCTGGGCTTTTCTTGCTTGATAGTCTTTATATTTCTTCTTCTATTTCATCCATTGATATTGGTCTTTTCTACTTGTGTGTATCCTCCTGACTCAGTCTGTGAAAATCATATGTCTTAAGAAATTTATCGATGCCTTCACTATCTTCTATTTTTTTCAGTATAAGGATTCAAAATAATTTCTGATTATCTTCTGTTTTTCTGAAATATCTGTTGTTATATTGCCTTTTTCATCCCGTATGCTAGTAATTTGAGTTCTCTCTTTTATTCTCTTCCTTAGCATCACTAAGGGTCTGTCAATTTTATTTATTCTTTCAAAGAATCCAACTTTAGTTTTGTCAAGTTTTTCAATTATTTCTGTTGTTTTGATTTCATTAATTTCAGCTTTAATTTTAATTATTTCTTGCCTTCTACTTCTTTTGCTGTTGTTTTCCTCTTCTTTTTCTAGGATTTTGAGATGAAGTATGAGATCATTTAATTGTTGTTTTTTTTCTTTTTTTAAGGAATGAACTCCAAGCAATGAATTTTCCTATTAGAACTGCTTTCAATGTGTCCCATAAATTGCGATATGTTGTGTCTGTGTTTTCATTTATCTCTAAGAATTCTGTAATTTCCTCCTTCAAGTCTTCAATAATCCATTGATCATTCAGTAACCTAATGTTCATTCTCCAAGTGATGCATGATTTTTCCTTCCTTCTTTTATCATTGGTTTTTAGTTTCATTCCATTGTGATCAGATAAGATGCATTGTATTAGCTCTACTCCTCTATATTGTCTAAGAGTTGCCCTGTGACATAATATATGATCTATTTTTGAGAAGGATCCATGTGCTGCTGAGGAAAAATGTAACTGCTTGATGTTGGGTGGTATATTCTATATATATCAATAAAGTCTAGGTTATTAATTGTGTTATTGATTTCTATAGTTTCCTTATTCAACTTTTGTTTGGAAGATCTGTCCAGTGGTGAGAGAGCTGTGTTGAAGTCTCCCATGATTATTGTATGGTGGTCTATTAGACTCTTGAACTTGAGAAGAGTTTGTTTGATGAACATAGTTGCACCATTGTTTGGGGCATATATATTTATGATTGTTATGTCTTGTTGGTGTATGGTTCCCTTGAGCAGTATGTGGTGTCCCTCTTTATCCCTTTTGATTAATTTTGGCTTGAAATCTATTTTATTTGACATGAGTATGGACACTTCTGCTTGTTTCCGAAGTTCATATGAGTGATATGATTTCTCCCAGCCTTTCAGCTTCAGTATATGTATGTGTTTTCCTATCAAATGCATCTCTTGTAAGCAGCAGATTGTTGGGTCTTGTTTTCTGATCCATTCTACTAGCCTGTGTCTCTTAATTGGTGAGTTTAAGCCATTAACATTTACTGTTATTATTGAGATATGGGTTGTTGTTCCAGCCATATTTGTTTATTTATGTTACTAAAAATGGTTTGTTTTCCTCTTTGATTATTTTCCCCCCTTTTATGTCCTACCTCCCACTGTTGGTTTTCATTGTTATTTTCCATTTCCTCTTCCTGTAATGTTTTGTGAAGGATGTTTTGAAGATATGGTTTTCTAGCTGCAAATTCTTTTAACTTTTGTTTATATGTAAGGTATTAATTTCATCTTCCATCCTGAAGCTTAATTTCGCTGGATACACAATTCTTGGTTGGAACCCATTTTCTTTCAGTGTTTGAAATATGTTATTTCACGATCTTCTAGATTTCAGAGTCTGTATTGAAAGATGTGCTGTTATCCTGATTGGTTTACCCCTAAATGTATTCTGCTTCCTTTCTCTTGTAGCTTTTAAAATTCTCTCCTTATTCTGTATGTTGGGCATCTTCATTATAATGTGTCTAGGTGTGGATCTCTTATGATTTTGCACATTCGGTGTCCTGTAGGCTCCTAGGACTTGGGATTCTGTCTCATTCTTCAAGTCTGGGAAGTTTTCTCATATTATTTCATTGAATAGATTGCTCATTCATTTGGTTTGGATCTCTATACCTTCCTGTATCCCAATGACTCTTAAGTTTGGTCTCTTTATGTTATCCCATATTTCTTGCATGTTCTGCTCATGGTTTCTTAACAGTCTTGCTGAGCTCTCTATCCTCTTTTCAAGTTGAAATACTTTGTCTTCATTGTCTGATGTTCTATCTTCTAAGTGTTCTACTGTGCTGGTAGTATTCTCAATTGAGTTTTTAAGTTGGTTTATTGCTTCCTGCATTTCTAGGATTTCTGTTTGTTATTTTTTACAACCTCTATCTCCCTGTATAGTTGATCTTTTGCTTCTTGGATTTTTTTATGTATTTCATTGTGAAAGTAATCTTTTATAGTCTGATTTTGCTGTCTAATGTCTTCCTTGGTACTCCAGATCATCTCAAGCATGTATATCCTGAGTTCTTTATCTGACATTCCATCTGCTGCTGCTATTAACTCTTCTAAAGTTGTGTTGACTGCATTGCTTGCGGTCCTTTCTTTCCTTGTCTTTTTATACTGTTCGTGTTTCTTTCTGCTTGTTGAAACTGTTGTGTCTTTGACATTTTCCCCCTATATATTTATATTGCTTTTGTATAGTTGAAAAGTCTCACTTGCAGGGACGGGAGGCGGCTGTGCTACTCCTCCAATTGGGGTGATCTATCTACCACAGTCACGGGCCGCTGGGCCTGTTCTGCTGGTCGGTCGTAGGTGTGCCTACCATGCAGGCGTGGGTGGCGGCACTGCTCTGCCCCTCCTCCTATTGGTGTGAGGTATCTACCACGCCCGCGGAGCCCTGGGCCTGTTCTGCTGATCGGTCACAGGTCTGCCTACCATGCAGGCGCGGGGGGCACCTCTGCTCTGCCCCTACTCCAATTGTGATGACATGTCTCCCATGCCAGCAGGCCGCTGGGCCTGTTCCGCCGGTCGGTCACAAATCTGCCTACCTTGCGGGCACGAGCGGCGGATCTGCTCTGCCCCTACTCAAATGGGGCGACGTGTCTGCCGCGCCGGCAGGCCACTGGGCCTATTCCGCTGGTCGGTTGCAGGTCTGCCTACCTTGCGGACACGGATGGTGGCTCTGCTCAGCCCCTACTCCAATTGGGGTGTCGTGACTACCTCACGGGCGTGCCGCTGGGACTGTTCTGGGTGCGGGCGGCGGCTCTGCTCTGCCCTTACTCCAGTTGGGGTGACGTGACTACCTCACGGGCGTGTCACTGGGACTGTTCTGGGCGTGGGCGGCGGTTCTGCTCTGCCCCTACTCCTATTGGGGTGACGTGACTACCACGCCGGTGGGCTTCTGGGATTGTACTGGGCGCGGGAGAAGGCTCTGCTCTGCCACTACTCCAATTGGGGTGACGTGACTACCACGCCTGCGAGTTGCATGGCCTGTTCCGGTCACGGACGTTGGCTCTGCTCTGCCCCTACTCCAATTGGGGTGACGTGACTACCATGCTGGTGGGTCGCTGGTCCTGTTCCGGGAACTGGCAGCGGCTCGGTTCTGCCCCTCTGGCTTGATGACAAAGTGAGGGAGACTCAGGTGTTTGTGACTCACTTTCTTTACCAGGAGACCAACTGATTCTGTCACCACTGGTATCGATGAAGTTATCTCCTCCGCTGCTTTCTGATGACATCAGATCTATGCCATGTTGGCATCCCATGCGAATGGCAGCATTTCCTTCCCTTTGCCGGGTGACCAAAGCAACGTGTGAGTAATGACCGGCCCTCACAAGCCCCGTCTCAATCCTGTGGCCACTGCCTAGAAAGGCTCGGTTGGTATTTACCTCCACAGTATTCAGCAAGCCCCAGAATGAGAAGCAGTTTCCACGGGTTCTTTAGCCCTGGGCCAGATCAGTTCCGGGAGCTGGAACTCGGCCGCTCTGCGCTCGGTGTATGGTCTGAGCGGAGCAGGCTCCAAGAAGTGGTTTCCACGGGTTATTTAGCACTGAGCCTGAGTAATTTGTCTGCAAGACACAGGCAAATGGCAGCCTGAAATTACATGTTCTATAGCTGAATGATCTGAGATCAGTCGAAAACAGGGATGGTGACGTCAGTTCTCCAAGATGGTGGCTGCTGGCTTCCTCTGTGGTCTTACCGGTGTGGAGAAACGAATTGAACCACTTCCTTCCTCCGTCTCAAACCCAGAAATCAGCACTGAGCACAGTGATTGCACAGCTGGAAGGAGCCCACGGAATCCGCACCGCTGTAAATTTGCGTTCCTATCTCGTTGTTTCCAAGCACACGCTGCAGACTCTAGCCGCGGGTCAATTTGCTGAAAAAGCAGCATGACCCTCCATGCGGACAAATCACTCGAGTTTGAGCCCCCATAGCTGATCCCCGTGAGATGGAAATACTTCCACTAGGTTTTGGACCAGCCCAATTTTGCTGGAAATTCCTAACAAGATACTTTTTAGCCATTCTAACTCGTCATTCTCCTGCACAGTGACGCGGGAAATGGGGGTGATGCACTCCCTTCACCGCCATCATATGATCCCCCGAAATTAGTTTTCAGTACTAGGAAACAAACATGTTTTTCAGGTGGATGAATATGTCTTAGAATAATCTTGTGAAAAGTTGATTATAAATCCACATACATGAATATGAATGAAATTAAGGAGTGTATAATAAGACAAATACATTTCATATTTTGAAAAATCTGGAGAGTGAATATATATATATACATATATATACATACATAAACACACACAAACACACACAGACATTAAAAAGTAGCATTATGTATGCCAATCGAAATTCACCATGAAATATATATCATGCACAGATCCAAAAATATTCATTTAAATGAACATGAATTTATGTTTTTCAAGTAGGAAGCTCACCCATATGTTGAATTTTCATTTCCAACAGCATTTAGTAGGAGTGATCTCTTCTCACAATTTGTATCTGCCAAGTCAGCCACCTCACAAAATGTACGTGTGATACCAGTTAGAGTTCTATATGTGCATATAAAAGTACATGTGCTGAATAGGCTACAGTGAAAGGGAGACAGTTATTCACATATTTGTTAACTTTTAAAACACATGGAGATTTATTTCAATTAAAATTCGCTAGATTTATAACACCTACCATTTATAATACGAAAGGCAAGTCCAACTATATACCATGCCTCCTGTGAACCTTTAGTATTTCTATTCTGTTTGGGTTATTTTTCTCCATCATATTAGGATTAGAAGTCAAAGTCTAGTAGGGTATGTGTTAGTGTCAGGAATTCAGTATTTCGAATGGAAAATTGGAATATGTATCTAATGTGTATGCAAATATGTGCTACACAAAAATCTTCTCACTCTAACTCAGAACAATGCCTTGACATTACCATCGCCCCACATAAGACATAATTAGAGGAGAAGAGTTAGAAAATCTGTGAATACATATCTGGAATGGAAACTGCTCAGGAGTTAACAAATTTGGAAATGGTAGAGAAGTTTCCAAAAGTAAGGGACAGGGTAAACACTCCACAAACATGAAGCTCTGCTAGACTAACATCTGGAGTAACTGCCTCTGAGGTTGGGCACTTGAAATCTATGTTGTTTTCAGGAGCATTAGCTTCCTTTGTAGTGAGACTATCAAGCTGGGTCTGCATCTATGTGACCTGGATGACACTGTTTCTTATTTTCCAATGAACAGGAGGTAACAGTGCTTAATAATCTCTTTGTTGGAAAACTGTGGCCACTGGGGACTAAGTGTCTCCCCATGTGGATTGTAACGCCATTTGGACATCCTCCACTTTTTGTGGTGTTTCGTGCTGCTACACTGGGAGTTTGGTATTTGCTTCATGAAATACAAGGAGTTCAACTGGGACACAGTGCTAGAGGGAGTTCTGTTACTTGTGGTGTGTCGGATTATTCAGGAGAATACACCAACCAGGATTCTATCCCACATAGCTTGCCCCAATGACCATAGCAACCTGATTCTGAACATTGCCCAGAAACATCTCCATATAACAAGATGCTTTTACATATAAGGGTCTACTGGTAGCAAAATTTCAGTCACAATACATTTGGAAGCCAATGGCAGAAAAACATGGCCCCACCATAGATATTTTATCACATACCTGCCCACCACGGCTCTAGGAACACTAATCAGGAGACTCCAAATTACTGGCATCTCTGTTCTACACCATTTTCATGAAACCCAATCAATCAAGGCAATGTCTTGTATACTCATGATCAGCAACAGGACATCCAAAGGTTATCCAGTGCCACCCAGTCATGGTAATTTCAAAAATTTTATGGAATTTATGTAGCCAATTTTCAAGAATGAAGTTGGAGGCACTTAGGGTTTCAATTCATTCTGGAATCATTAAATGGTGAGGAAGCTCATTTCAATGAAAGATTTGGAGAACTCTCACAGGCAAGGCTTCCCAAAGAGTGTCCAAAAGGTCACATGAAGCCAGGCCCATAGAGGTCTACAATTTGAGGTCCATGTGTGTTTTGACTTTCAACTATGGCTGCCAAGTCGTTAAGAATAAAATCATGTGATATCCTGGCTGAGATTCCCTGTGCTCTGTTGAAAGCCACCTTGGGCCTTGTTCTCACTTTACAAGGGCAAATCTCATGCATGGCCATCTAAAATCCCAACTCAATTTATGGCAATACTTTTCTGAGGTCAGTTCCAGATCTCAGTCTCTATGGGGAATCACACCAGAGTTCAAGCCCAGGTGGACCCAGTCATCTCTTCCAACCGCCAAACTAATGTCCACAATTAAAACCAAAACACTCCCACACGGCCCTCATCTTCTTCCATATAGACACTCATCATAACCTCTGTTTGGAGGTTTTCATGAGGGCCGCAGCCCACGTCAGTGTCCAAAATAAGCTCCCTTGCCCCTCATTTGCCTAAAGTCAAGGTGGCCAGGAACCCTTCCTGTGAACCAGGAGTGATCAAATAGGCCTGCCGTTAATCTCCTCCGCTTCTCCAATTTGACACCTACTGACTTTGGTGTTTAGATTCTTTATGAGAATTAGTGCCATGAGAAAAACCAAGCACCTTTGGGCTAGCCTCTGCAGAGCTATGAAGAACTCATATGACCCAAAGGATCGCTATTCTCAATTGATTGATGTCAGGAACCTAACAGAGGAAGGCAAGAGACTTCATTAACAATGACTGATCTTTTTGCCATTTTGGTTTTGGATGCACACATGGGATCTATCTTTAGATCCATCAGGTGCTGAGAATCTAAACCACAGCCTCACACAGGGCCAAGAGGCTGATTCTGACACATCCCTTTCCAAAGCAATTAAGCAAAGAGCCAGAGGTGATGCCCATTCATTTCCATTTGAAAACTCTATTCTTCAGGATGCACAAAGTTGTGGCTTGAGGCAAAGACCTTCCTGACATTAAGGGAAACAGAACAATAGGTAAGCAAAAGGACCAAAGCAGGGTTTCTCTACTGAGACTTTCCTGGTCAACTGATATCTGAGTTTTCTGAGAAGCTAGCCATTCTGTTCAGCTATCCAGTACATGGCCATGTCACAGATCTTGGAGGTGGTACATATCTTGGACAAAATCTATGATACTATTCTGGAGAGTGGCCAGAATTGTGGGAGAAAACAGGAAATTTGGAACATAGTAGGTGTTACCCATCCATAAGGAAAACCACAGTCCACTCATAAATTGCACAAGATGAATGCTGGGAAGCTTTCTACTAGACAGGACACATCCATTGATGCATTCTCTTTTCTAATGTCTACAACCATGGACACAGTGGAATACACAGACTTAGACACACTCGCCTTGTCAAACAACTTACTAGAAACAGTCCACTCTAAACCAAACAAACCGCCTTTGCTACCTATTCTCACAACCTGAGACAAAACCACAAAATCACACTCAAATCCACAAAGGCACCTCCTTCCCCTATTTATGTCTGTGACTCTCCAAAGTGTCCTCTGACTAGTGGGCCATACTATGTTCCCCCGAAATGGCCTGTCCTGTCTCAGATCTGGTCTGCTTGGCCAACTCTGTGAAGTTGTCAAGAGCCACCAGTGAGCCACTACCTGCTATCTCAGGAAAAAGTCCTTTTTAGAGGATTCCTGTCATTTGGCCATCCTCACATCAGTAGATACCAAGAAAGACTGACTCTGTTTTTGGTAAATCAAAACAAGTGACACCACTGGGACAGGGACAGGGACTGTCTCTGCGTGCCTGTATTCCTGAATCCCAATTTCAGAGAGTTTCATCACAAAGGACGTGAAGTGAGATCACTTCCTTCAGGAACTGAATGATGTCACTGCCTTGGCAACCACTTTGTCCTAACAGTTGTTTCCAAGGGTCCCATGTGTTGGAGGCTGCCCCAATTTTCCTGTGACACTTTTACAAGTTAGAATGTTATATCAACCATAAGCACCCGGGAACAGCTCTCCACACAGGACTGGTTTGGTCCATCTTCTCTACATTAAGAAGAGAGAGACTGATTCAGACACAACCCTTCATCCTGACCAGGATGATTGCCATGGAAGATGACTTTTGCTTTCTCAGGTCCTTAATAGCTGCCTACTTATTCTCCAGGGATCATTTCTACATGATCATTTGAGGTTCTCAGCAGGTGGTAGATCCCCTACATTCCTGTATTTTAAGACCAAATCTGCCCATGCTCTTCTGTAAAGTTAGATGGAGGGAACAGTGTATGGTTAGAGTTAATAACATGTTCGATTTGGGTTAGGAATCATTCTGCGAGATGAATAATTGTATTGGGAACCTATGATATATATAAGAATATATAGGTGAAATATATGTATGAAAACGGAAATCTAAGTAAGATTTGAAGCCCAGAGGTCATTGGGCCTTTGATGGGGATACTTAGCATTGAATTACATTCTGCACAATTGTCTCAGTTAAATCGATATACAATGGCATAGGACCTTGTACGTTGGATGATTCGATGTAGAAGAGAACATCCAGTCAAAAAGGGATAGTTGGTAGGATTAGGAAGATAGTCGGTAGGTTTAGGATGAAAAATGAACATATGATTTGGAAAAAGAAACTTCTTTAGCAATAGGGTTTTGTTTAGAGTGTGAATGTAAATGTCAGCACATGTGAAGAGTCAGTCACAATGATGAACTTGGGAAAATGTGTAGGAAAGGAGGTTTCAATAGAGACATTACGAAATCAGGCAAAGTATAAACTGAGTGATAGGTTTAGATATTTTCAACAGGGTTGAGATTGAATATATAATCATAGGAATAAACAAATATGTCGTCACCAATAGGATTGACATTTGAGAGCATTAAGCAACCTGGACATGGATGTTTTTAGTGATCCATGTTCACTTTCCTTTTAGGCTTTGGTACAATCATAAGTGTGACCTTTACATTTTCTTGTTCAGAATATTGCTGTGATAAAATGTATATGTAGATCAGGTGACATGATCATTTCTTCCACCATTTCTGAGAGCAATATTTTGAAGACGTATACATTAGTATTAGTGGTACAAACAGGTGTACCCTGTGTCTTTGAATATAGAGATAATGCATGAATAGACCATACTGTGAATAAATAATGTAACTGGTTCCACTTTAAATAATGGATTGAATTGATATCTGAAAATATATAAGAAATCATATATTAATATACAATCATTCATTCCAACCAGTTATACATCTAATGGTAATATTAGGATTATGGTTTACCATGAAGGGTGTTTGAGTTTTGCTTCATAAGTGATGATGTTAAACGAAAATAATGTGTTTGGAATGAAGTCTTAGGAAAAGACCAGTCAAGAAACAGGGAGAAATACATGTGTTTTGAAGCAGGAAGTGATTGATCTTGAAACAAATGCCTATAAATTTTCTAACTTGTGGATGAAATATATATCGTATGATGCGTATAAACTGAAGACATAGTAACGTACAAGTGTTGAATAAAATTGAAGGTCAAAATACACATCATGTCCCCTACAAATCTAATTGCATTGATCTTAAACTGGGTCAGTAACTGTAGAAATATAAGGGTTTGTATGCACATTCACTGAAGTTAGTTTTCAGTACTAGGAAACAAATATGTATTTAAGGTGAATGATTATTTCTGAGAATAATCTTGTGGAAAGTTGATTATAATTCCACATGTATGAATATGAATGAATTTAGGGAGTGTATAATAAGACACATATATTTCATATTTTGAAAAAACTGGAGAGTATATATATATATATATATATATATATATATATATATATATATACACTCACATGCACAGACATTTAAATGTAGCAATACAGGATTTCCAACATGTTGGCGGGCTTGGAGAAATCAAGTCTCTGACCTCTTCAGGTGCGCAGGCATAGGGTGTCCTAAACTGTCTAAATACTGTTTGCTCAGAATCACTAGGCAATGTTGACCTGACATGGATGTGGGGCGAACAGTCTGGGCCCCTCAGAACACACACAGAACCCGGATCGGCTGCATTCAAGCTCAGATTCTCCTGCTTCTCGTGACTCAGCACTAACATTCTGGCTGAAATAACTGGTTGGCCCTTCTGAATTTACAGAGGTAAAAGCCAACTGAGCCTTCATAGGCAGTGGCCACAGGTTTGAAATGGGGCTTGGGAGAGACAGTCAGGACCCACATGTTGCATTGGTCACCCGGCAAAGGGAACGAACGGTCACCATTTGCATGGGATACCACCATGGCAGAGAACTGATGTCACGAGAGGAGGAGATAACTTCATTGAAACCAGCGCGACAGGTGTGTAATTCCCAAGCCATCTCTCTCAACACAGCAGGGAATACTTAAGGGCCCCTCCCAGGTCTCCCATGAGCGCAATAGCCAGACCTAGGGAATCAGGAGTGGCGTAGGACTCGCGGCTCGGAATTCCCGACTACCGCTCCCACCAGTGCTGACAACTTAGGTCTCTTGCACCACCTACTGGGGGCATGGCTACCAGAGGGCAAGCAAATTCGCTGGGGGTTCTCAGCCCCAAGCTCTACAATCTTAGGGTCTGAGGGAGGCTAACAGGGAGAGTGTGCCCAGGCAGTCATGAAAACAGGTCTACCAGGAGCAGAGGCTGGGCGTGTAGCCAGTATTCTGGTGAGCGTCACAAGTGAGCAGGGCCTGGCTTGAGGAAACACAGAAGGCCCTCGGCACGGCACTCAGGATTGGAGACCCACCCAGTCCGAGAGGAAGAGCTGCTGCACAGTGATTGGTTCCCACTTATTGAGAGGAGAAGCTTGGCCCAGTGTGCACAGCTCCACCTACTTTAAGAGAAGTTAATTTAACTCTATGACTGCGTGTATTATTATTATTATTTTATTTTTTTTCTTTTTCTTTCATTTTCAATTTTTTTTGTTGTTGTTCTTCAACTTTTTTAATGTTTTTATTTTTCAATTTTTTATTATATTATTATTATTATTTTAAATTTTTATTTTCATTTTTAATTATTATTACTATTTAAATTTATTTATTTATTTATTTTCTATTTCTTTTTCTTTTGTATTTTCATTTATTTTCAATTTTCTTCTTTCCCCTTCCTTGAATTCTACCTGCCTACTCTCTTTTTCTTTAGTGCCTTCTTCCCTTCCCTTCTAATATCTTTCCTCCCAAGCATCAAATAAATTTATAAGAGTAAGCAGTAACTGAGCAGTCAAACTGAACAAGAAGTAACATGAGCAGCATAAAAAAGCAAGGACAGCCTAAATATTCAGGAGGACCTAGATTCATCAGAAAAATAGTCATATAAAGAACTCAAGGAATACCTTAGACAGATGGAATGCAACCTTAAAGAGGATACAAGACAGAAAATACAAACAGTGAAAGAACACATTGAAAGCAAATTACATAAACAGATAAAAGAAGTTAAGCATCTTTATCAGGAGATAGAGATTATAAAAAAATCAAACAATAATTCTAGAAATGAAGGAAATGATAAACCAAATTAATAACTCAATTGAGAGTATCACTAACAGAGTGGAGCAAGTAGAAGACAGAATGTCAAATAATGAAGACAAAATATAGCATCTTGAAAAGAGTCAAGGCAACAAAGAAAGGCTGGTAAAAAATATCATGAGAAAAACATTCAAGAGATATGGGATAACATAAAAAAACAAACTGATGAGTCATCTGGCTAGAGGAAGGTACAGAGATTAAAACCAAGGGAATGAGTAACCTGCTGACTGAAATAATTACAGAAAACTTTCCAGAAAAAAAAAAAAAAAGGAAACAGATATATGAATTGTAGATGCTTAAAGGACACTGAGCACACAAAATCACAGTAGACCAATCCCAAGAAACATTGTTATGAAGATATCCAATATACAGAACAAAGAGAAAATATTAAAAGCTACAAGAGAAAGGAGACAGATTACATTCAGGGGTAAACCTTAAAAGTTAACAACGCGTTTTTCATCACAGATGCTGAAAGCAAGAAGATCCTGGAACAATGTATTTCAAACACTGAAAGAAAATGGATGCCAACCAAGAATTCTGTATCCAGCAAAATTAAGCTTCAGGTATGACAACAAAATAAAAATCTTTCATGATAAAAAAAGGTAAAAGAGTTTGCAGCCAGAAAACCAGCATTGCAAATCATCTTGAGAAAAACACTACACGAGGAAGAAATGAAAATCAATAACCAAAACCATCAGTGGGTAGTGCCTCAGTAATGACAGAGGGTGGGGGAAAAGCTAATCATGTAGAAACAAACTAAATAAAAAAAAAGATAAATAATCAAACATGGGTGGCAATACAAACCATATATCAATAGTAACTGTAAACTTTAATGGCTTAAACTCTCCAATAAAGCGACATAGGCTTGAAAGTTGGATTAATAAAAACAAATCCAACAATATGTTGCCTCCAGGAGACACAGCTGAATGGAAAATACATACACAGGCTGAAGGTGAAAGGTTGGAAAAAAATATACCATGACACTGTCCTCGTAAGCTACCTTGGGTGGCCATCCTCATATTGAATAAAATCGACTTCAAGACTAAGTTAATCAAAAGGGATAAGGAAGAACATTATATACTGTTAAAAGGAACCTTCACCAACAAGACATAAAAATTATCAATATTTATGCAGCAAATAATGGTGCTGCTATGTTCATAAAACAAATTCTCCACATGTTCAAGAATCAAATAGACCACAACACAATGATTATGGGTGACTTTAACTCATCTCTCCCACTATTGGAGAGATCCTCCAAACAAAAGTTGAATAAAGAAACAATAGAATTCAATATCACAATCAATAACCTAGACTTAACTGACATATATAGAATATATCAACCATCTTCAATGGAGATATTTTTTTCTCAGCAGCACTTGGATCCTTCTCAAAAATAGACCATATACTATGCCATAGGGCAACTCTCAGTAAATATAAAGGGGTGTAGACAATACCATGATTTTTTTTTCTGATCATAATGGAATGAAACTGGAAACCAATGATAAAAGAAGGAAGGAAAAATCCTACACTACATGTAAAATGAACAATATGCTACTGAATGATCAATGGGTTACAGAAGACATAAAGGAGGAAATCAGAAAATTCTTAGAGGTAAATGAAATACAGACACAACATATCAGATTCCATGGGACACAATGAAAGCAGTTTTAAGAGGGAAATTCATCGCCTGGAGGTCATTACTCAAAAAAAGAAAAAAACAACAAATAAATGAGCTCACACTTCATCTCAAAGCCCTCGAAAAGGAAGAGCAAAACAACACCAAATGTAGCAGAAGGCAAGAAATAATTAAAATCAGAGCGGAAATCAATGCAATTGAAACAAAAGAAACTATTGAAAAAATTAACAAAACTAAAAGTTGGTTCTTCAAAAATATAAATAAGATCCACACATCCTTAGCCATGCTAACGAAGAGAAGAAGAGAGAGAACTCAAATTACTAACATACGGAATGAAAAAGGCAATATCACAACAGATGCTACAGAAATACAGAAGACAATTAAAAATTATTTTGAAAACCTATATTCCAATAAAATAGAAAATAGTGAAGACATCGATAAATTTCTTATGTCATATGATTTGCCCAGACTGAGTAAGGAGGATACACACAATTTAAACAGACCAATGTCAATGGATGAAATAGAAGAAGCAATCACAAGACTACCAACCAAGAAAAGCCCAGGACAGGATGGGTATAAAGCAGAGTTTTACAAAACGTTTAAAGAAGAATTAATACCAATACTTTTCAAGTTATTTCAGGAAATAGAAAAAGAGGGAGCTCTGTCAAATTCATTCTTTGAGTTAAACATCACCCTGATTCTGAAACCAGACAAAGACACCTCAAAGAAATAAAACTACAGACCAATATCTCTAATGACCCTGGATGCAAAAATCCTCAATAAAATTCTGCCAAATTGGATACAAAGGTACATCAAAAAAATTGTGCACCATGATCAAGTAGGTTTCATCCCTGGAATGCAAGGACGGTACAATATATGGAAATCAATAAATGTTATTCACCACTTCAATAGACTTAAAGATAAGAACCATATGATCATCTCAATAGATGAAGAAAAAGCATTCAACAAAGTACAGCATCACTTTAAGTTCAAAACATTAGAAAAACTAGGGATAACAGAAACTTACCTCGACATTGTAAAAGCTATGTATGCTAAGCCTCAGGCTAGCATCATTCTGAATGGAGAAAAATTGAAGGCATTCCCTCTAAAATCTGGAACAAGACAGGGATGTCCTCTATCACCACTTCTATTCAATATAGTTCTCGAAACACTGGACAGAGCAAGTAGACAGAGGAAAGAAATTAAAGGCATAAAAATAGGAAAAGAAGAGCTTAAATTATCACTATTTGCAGATGACATGATTCTATACATAGAAGACACAAAAGGGTCTACAGAAAAAACTACTAGAACTAATTAATGAATTCAGCAATCTTGCAGGATATAAAATCAACATGCATAAATCAAAGGCATTTCTGTATATCAGCAACAAAACTTCTGAAAAGGAAATGAGGAAAAACACACCATTCACAATATCCTCAAAAAAAATAAAATAAAATACTTGTGAATCAACCTAACAAAAGAGGTGAAAGATTTATACAATGAAAACTACAGAACCCTAAAAAGAGAAGTAGAGTAAGATCTTAGAAGATGGAAAATTATACACTGTTCATGCATAGGCAGAACTAACATCATCAAAATGGCGATTTTACCAAAAGTTCTCTATAGGTTTAATGGAATGCAAATCAAAATCCCAAAGGCATTTCTTGTAGAAATAGATAAAGCAATCATGAAATTCATATGTAAAAATAAAAGACCCAGAATAGCAAAAGCAATTCTAAGAAGGAAGTGTGAATCAGGCGGTATAGCGATGCCAGATTTCAAACTATATTACAGAGCAATAGAAACAAAAAGAGCATGGTACTGGTACCAAAACAGGAGGGTGGACCAATGGTACAAAATGGAGGACACGGAGACTAATCCAAAAATCTACAACTATCTTATATATGATAAAGGAGCTAAAAGCATGCAATGGAGGAAGGATAGCATCTTCAAAAAATGGTGTTGGGAAAACTGGACATCCATATGCAACAAAATGAAACTGAATCCCCTCCTCTCTCCAAGCACAAAAGCTAACTCAAAGTGGATCAAGGAGCTAGATATCAAATCAGAGACTCTGTGTCTGATAGAAGAAAAAGTTGGCTCCGATCTACATATTGTGGAGTCGGGCTCCAAATTCCTTAATAGGACACCCACAGCACAAGAGTTAATATAAAGAATCAACAAATGGGACTTCCTTAAACTGAAAATTTTTTTCTCAGCAAGAGAAACAATGAGAGAGGTAAATAGGGAGCCTACATCATGGGAACAAATTTTTACTCCTCGCACTTCAGATAGAGCCCTAATATCCAGAGTATACAAAGAACTCAAAAAATTAGACAATAAGATAACAAATAACCCAATCAACAAATGGACCAAGGACCTGAACAGACACTTCTCAGAGGAGGACATACAATCAATCAACATGTTCATGAAAAAATGCTCACCATTTCTAGCAGTCAGAGAAATGCAAATCAAAACCACCCTAAGATACCATCTCACTCCAGTAAGATTGGCAGCATTATGAAGTCAAACAACAACAAGTGCTGGAGAGGATGGGGGAAAAGGGTATCCTTTTACATTGCTGGTGGGACTGCAAACTGGTGAGGCCAACTTGGAAAGCAGTATGGCGATTCCTGGGAAAGCTGGGAGTGGAACCAATATCTGACCCAGCTATCGCCCTTCTCGGACTAATCCCTGAAGACCTTAAAAGAGCGTACTACAGAGATAATGCCACAACGATGTTCATAGCAGCACAATTCACAATTGCTACACTGTGGAATCAACCCAGATGCCCTTAAATAGATGAATAGACAAAAAAAATGTGGCATTAATACACCATGGAGTATTACGCAGCACTAAAAATGACAAAATCATGGAATTTGCAGGGAAATGGATGGCACTAGAGCAGATTATGCTTAGTGAAACTAGCCAATCTCCCCCCAAAAATACCAAATGTCTTCTTTGATATAATGAGAGCGACTAATAACAGAGCAGGGAGGAAGAGCAAGAAGAAAATATTAACTTTAAACAGAGACATGAGGTGGGAGGGAGAGGGAGAGAAATGCGAAATTGCATGGTAATGGAGGGAGACCCTAATTGTTACACAGAATTACATATAAGAGGCTGTGAGGGGAATTTGAAAATAAACAAGGAAAGAAATGAATTACAGCAGATGGGGTAGAGAGAGAAGATGGGAAGCGGGGGGATAGTAGAGTATAGGAAAGGTAGCAGAATACAACAGTAAATAATAGAGCATTATGTAAAATTGTAGATGTGTAACTGATGTGATTCTGCAATCTGTATTTGGGGTAAAAATGGGAGTTCATAACCCACTTGAATCTAATGAATGAAATATGATATGTTAAGAGCTTTGTAATGTTTTGAGCAACCAATAAAAAAAAAGTAGCAATATATATGCTAATCAAAATTCATCATGAAATATATATAATCCACAGATCGATAAATATTCATTTTAATGAACATGGAATTATGTATAATATTATTCAACTAGGAAGCTCACCAATAGGTTAAATTTTCTGTTCCAACAGCGTTTAGGAGGAGTGATTTCTTCTCACAATTTGCATCTGCCAATTCAGCCACCTCAAAAGTATGTGCGTGTGATATCAGGTAGGATTCTATATGTGCATATAAAAAATGTACTGAATAGGCTTTAGAGAAAGGGAGACAGGAATTTACATATTTGTTAATTTTAAAAACACCTGTAGATCTATTTCAACAAATAATTGACTAGATTTATAACTCCTACACTATATAATGCAAAAGGCAATTCCAACAATACACCATGCCTCCTCTGAACTGCTTGTATTTCTATTCTGTTTGGGTTATTTTTTACCATAATATTAGGATTATTAGTCAGAGTCTAGTAGGGTATGGGTTAGTGTCAGGGATTCAGTATTTCAAATGGAACATTGGAAAATGAATCCAATGTGTATGTAAATATGTGCTACACAGAAATCTTCCCACTCACATCCAGAACAATGCCTTGACATTAACTTCACCCCAAGGAAGACACAATTAGAGTAGAAAAGTGTGAAAATCTGTGAATACATATCTGGAATGGAATATGCTCGGGAGTTCAGAACCTTGGAGGTGGTAGAGGAGTTTCCAACAGTAAAGGATAGCGTCTGCATCTATGTGACCTGGAAGACATGGTTTCTTATATTCCAATGAATATGTGGCAGCAGTGCTGAATTCTCTCTTTGTAGGTCAACTGTGGCACTGGAGGCTAAGTGTCTCCCGGTGGGGATTGTGAAGACATTTGGTCATCCTCCAATTTTCGTGGTGTTTCTTGCTGATGCACTGGGAGTATTGTATTTGCTTCCCAAAATACAAGGAGTTCAACTGGGATACAGTGCTTGAGGAAGTTCTATCATATGTGGTGGGTCAGGCTGTGCCAGAGAATTCACCAACCAGGCTTCTATCCCATATTGCTTGCCCCAATAACCATAGCAACCTGATTCTGAACATTGCCCTGAAACCTCTCCATATAACAACATGTCTTTACATATAAGGGTCTGATGTATGCACTATGTCAGTCACAAGCCATTTGGAAGCCAATGGCAGATCCACATGGCCCCACCATGCTGTTTTATCACACACCTACCCACCAGTGCTCTAGGCCCACTATACAGCAGGCTCTAAATTACTGGCATCTCTGTTCTACACCATTTTCATGAAACCCAGTCAAACAAGGCACTGTCTGGTATACACTTGATCAGCAAAAGGACATCAAAAGTTTCTCCAGTGCCACCTGGTCATTGGAATTTCAAAAATGTCATGGTATTTATTTAGCAATTTTTCAAGGATGAAGTTGGAGGCACTGTGGGTTTCAATTCATTCAGGAAGCATTAAATGTTGAGAAAGCTCATTTCAATGAAGGAGGGAACAGTGTATGGTTAATGTTGATAACAGGTTCGATTTGGATTAGGAATCATTCTGCGGGATGAATAATGGTATTGGGAACCTGCGATATTTACAAGTATACACAGGTGAAATGTAAGTATGACAAGAGAAATCTAGGTATGATTTGAAGTCCAGAAGGGCATTTGGTTCTTGATTGTGATACTTAGATTAGAATTACGTTCTGCAAATAGGTCTCAGATAAATGGATATACAATTGCATAGGACTTTGTACCCTGGATGATTGAATGGTGAAGAGAATATCCAATCAAAAAGGGATAGTCGGTAGGATTAGGAAGATAGTCGGTAAGTTTAGGAAGAAGAGTGAGTGTAGGATTAGGAACAAAAGTTCTTTAGCAATAGGGTTTCGTTTAGAGAGTGAATGTAAATTTCAGCACATGTGAAGAGTCATTCACAATGATGTACTGGGGAAAATATGTAGGAAAGCAGATATCAATAGAGATATTAGGTAATCAGCCAAAGTATAATGTGAGTGATAGGATTATACATTTTCAACAGGGTTAAGTTTGAATATATTATTACAGGAAGAAACAAATATGTAGTCACCAATAAGATTGACATTTGAGAGCATTAGGCTACCTGGACATGGAGGTTTTTCGTAATCCATACTCAATTTCCATTTATGCTTTGGTACAATCATAAGTGTGAACTTTGCATTTTGTGTACACATTATTACTGTGATAAAATGTATATGTAGATTAGGGGACATTAGTATTTCTTGCACCATTTCTTGGAGCAATATTTTGAAGCCATATAAATTAGTATTGGGGGTACATTTATATGTACCCTGTGTCTATGAATATAGAGATAATGCATGAATAGACCATACTGTGAATGAATAATATAAAGGTTTCCAACATTGAATATTGGATTGAATTGATATCTGAAAACATACAGGATATCTTATTTTGATATACATACATTCATTCCAACCAGTTACACATCTAATGGTAATATTAGTGTTATGGTTTATCATAAAGATGAGTTTTGCATCAAAAGTGATTATGGAAGTAGAAAATAATGTATTTGGTTTTTTTATTTTATTTTTTTATTGGTTATTCAAAACATTACAAAGATTGCAGAATCACATCGGTTACACATCCACATTTTTACATAATACCATAATAGTAACTGTTGTATTCTGCTACCTTTCCTATCCTCCTCTACAATCCCCCCTCCCCTCCCCTCCCATCTTCTCTCTCTACCCCATCTACTGTAATTCATTTCTCTCCTTATTTTTTTCCCATTCCCCTCACAAACTCTTATATGTAATGAGAAAACAAAACTCGTAGTCTAAAAACCAAAAAAAAAAAAAAAAAAAAAAGAAAATAATGTATTTGGAATGAAGTCTCATGAAAAGATCAGTCAAGAATCCTGGAGGAATACATGTGTTCTGAAGCAGGAAGTGATTGAATGTGAAACAAATGCCTATAAATTTGTAAACTTTTGGATGAAATATATGTCCTATGATGTGTATAAACTGAAGAAATAGTAATGTACCACTGTTGAATAAAAATGAACGTAAAATATACATCATGTTCCATAGTAATCTACTTGCATTGGTGTTAAACTGGGTCAGATATTGTAGAAATATTAGGATTTGTATGTACCATTCACTGAAGTTAGTTTTCAGTACTAGGAAACATTATGTATTTCAGGAGGATAAATATTTCTGAGAGTAATCTTGTAAAAAATTGATTAAAAATATACACATAAATATGAATGTATTTAGGGAATGTATAATAATACACATATATTTAGTATTTTGAAAAATCTGGAGATATATATATATATATATATATATATATATATATATATATATACACACACACACACACACACACACACACACACAGAGACATTAAAATACACACTCAGAAATTAAAAAGTAGCAATGTACAAGCCAAACAAAATTCACCCTGAAATATATGTTATACACAGATCCAAAAATATTCATTTTACTGAACATGGATTTTTGTATAATGTTGTTCAGCTAGGATACTCACTCATAGGTTGATTTTTCAGTGCCAACAACATTTAACAGGAGTGATCTCTTCTCACAAATTCTATCTGCCAAGTCAGCCACCTCACAAAAATATACGTGTGGTACCAGGTAGAATTCTAGGTGTGCATATAAAAATACAAGTGCTAAATAGGCTACAGAGAAAGGGAGACTGGAATTCACATATTTGTCAACTTTAAAAACACATGGAGAAGTATTTCAACAAAAAATTGACTAGATTTATAACTCCTACCCTATATAATGCAAAAGGCAAGTTCAACTGAACACCATGCCTCCTCTGAACTGCTTGTATTTCTATTCGGTTTGGGTTATTTTTCTCTATCATATTACGATTATTAGTCAGAGTCCAGTAGGGAATGGGTTAGTATGAGGGATTCAGTATTTTGAATGAATAATTGGAAAATAAATATAATGTGAATGCAAATATGTGCTGCACAAAAATCCTTCTCTCTCATTCAGAACAATGCCTTGACATTAAATTCGCCCCAAGTAAGGCACAATTAGAGGAGAAGAGTTAGATAATCTGTGAATAAATATCTGGAATGGAAAATGCTCAGGAGTTCACAACCTTGAATGTGCTAGAGGAGTTTCCAAAAGTATGGGAGAGTGTAAACACTGCACAAACATGGAGCTCTGCTGGCCTAAAGAATTCTTGAGAAACTCCCTCTGAGGTAGAGCACTTGAAATATATGTTGTTTTCAGGAGCTTTAGCTTCCTATGTAGTGAGAGCATCAAAGCTGGGTCTGCATGCATGTGACCTGGAGTACTGGTTACTTATTTTCCAATGAACATGAGGCAGCAGTACTAAATTCTCTCTTTGTAGTTAAACTGTGGCCCTTTGGGTCTAAGTGTCTCCCTTTGTGGACTGTGAAGCCCTTTTGTCATCCTCCATTTTCCTCGTGTTCCTTGCTGCTGCACTGGGAGTTTGGTATTTTCTTCATGAACAACAAGGAGTCCAACTGGGACACAGTGCTAGAGGGAGTTCTGTCACGTGTGGGGTTTCAGGGTCTGCAAGAGAATGCATCAACCATACTTCTATCCCTCATAACTTGCCCCCTTGACAATAGCAACCTGATTCTGAACATAGCCCTGAAACCACTCCATATAACAAGATGCCTTTACATTTAAGGGTCTGCTGGATGCACCATGTCATGCACAAGCCATTTGGAAGCCAATGGCAGATACAAATGGCGCCAAGATAGATTTTTAATGAAAACCTGCCCACCACTGCTCTAGGCCGATTACTCAGCAGGCTCCAACTTACTGGCATCTCTGTTCTACACCATTTTCATGAAACCCAGTCAATCAAGGCGGTGTGTGGTATACGCATGATCAGCAACAGGACATCTAAATGTTCTCCAGTGCCACCTCGTCTTGGGAATTTCAAAAATTTCATGGTATTTATCTAGCCATTTTTAAGGATAAAGTTTGAGGCACTGTGAGTTTCAATTCATTGAGGAGCCATTAAATGTTGAGGAAGCTCATTTCAATGAAAGCTCTGGAGAATTCTCACAGGCAAGGCTTCCCATAGAGTGGACAAAAGGTCACATGAAGCCAGGCCCATTGAGGTCTACATGTGAGGTCCATGTGTGTTTTGACTATCAACAATGTTTGCCAAGTCTTTCAGAATAAAATCATATGATATCCTGGCTGAGATTCCCAGTGCTGTGTGGAAAGCGACCCTGATCTCAGTTCTCAAAGGCAAATCTCTTGCGTGGCCTCCTAAAGTCTCAACACAATTCATGGCAATACTTCTCTGAGATAAGTTCCAGAACTCAGTCTCTAAGAGGAATCACACCAGAGTTCAGGCCCAGGTGGACCCAGTCATCTCTTCCAACCGCCACACAAATGACCACAATTAAAACGAAAACACTCCCACATGGGCCTCATATCGAAGTTGCCATGAGGGGCGCAACCCAAGACAGTGTCCAAAATAATCTCCCTTGTCCCTCATTTGCCTAAAGTCAGGGTGCCCTGGACACCCTTCCTTTGAACCAGGAGTGATCAAATAGCCCTGCCATTAATACTGCTCTGCTTCTCCAATTTGAGGCCTAATGACTGTCAGGTATAGATTCCTTATGTGATAATAGTGCTTGGGTCCCAGACTCATAGTTCTCCTTGGTGTTTGCTGCCAGTAGCAGATCACCCACATATTGGACTAGGGTGACTTTGGGGTGTGCAGTTCTGAAGTTGTTGAGATCCCTGTGGAGGGCTTCATCCAAGAGAGTGGGCGAGTTTTTGAACCCCTGTGGGAGTCTAGTCCAGGTTACTTGGCCAGATGTTCCTGTTTCTGGGTCTATCCACTCGAAAGCAAACAGCAACTACTGTCCTTATGTAGGGACAAGCAGAAGCAAGCATCTTTTAAGTCCAGCACAGTGTACCTTTCCCGCTCCGGATTCAGAGTGCTAAGTAAATTATATGGATTGGGCACTGTGGCATGAATGTCCTGCACTCTTTTGTTGGTCTTTCTTAAGTCTTGAACAGGATGGTAGTCCCCAGTTCCTGGATTTCTTACTGGTAGCAGGGGGGTATTCCAGGCAGATTGACAGGGCCTTAGGACCCCAAGAACCAGGTATTTCTGAATATGGGTCCTTATCCCATCCTTAGCTTCTTTGCTTAGAGGATATTGTTTAACACTGATTGGAGAGGCAGAGGCTTTTAATTCTACTACTATTGGAGGTTGTTTTATGGCCAGACCTAACCCAGCAGTTTCTGCCCAGGAATTAGGATAATCTTTTATCCATTTCTGGGGTAGTTTGCCTGTTTAATCAGTCCTAGGGGCCGCAAAGAGTTGATGTTCATCTTGTACGGACATAGCCAAAGCCGTGACTAAGGGAGTTTTTACTGAAGGCTGTAGAAACTATACTTGGGGACCATCAGGGTTAAAGGTTATTGTAGCCCGGAGTTTGGTAAGCAAATCCCTGCCAATGAATGGGGCCGGGCATTCCGGGATTTCTAGGAAAGAGTGGTGGACTTTTCCCTTTACTAGGTCCATAGTCCTCTTAGTTGTCCAAACCCGATATCTACTGCCATTAGCCCCTTGAACAAGGGACCATTTATTTGATAGGGGGCCCACTGGGGTCTTAAGGACTGAGTATACTGCTCCTATGTCCACTTCAAAGTGCACTGGGATCTCCTCAATTTCAAATGATACCCTGAGTTTGGGGAGGGGATCCGAGCCCCGACTTTCCTAGTCCTCTTCTAGAGTCAACACGGCGGGCTGGCGTGGCTGCTTCTTATGGGGGCACTCTTTTGCCCAGTGTCCTTTTTCTTTACAGTAGGCACATTGATCTGAGGCCAGGGGCAGCCTTTGGCGTGGGCCCAGTATTTTATCCTGTCTCCCTGATTTTTAACTTCTGGCCTATTTGCTGCTGTGACCAGAACCTTAGCCAATGCTTTAGTCTGCCTTTTGCTCCTTTCATCCTCCTTTGGTTCCCTTTCCTTCTCTCTCCTCTGTTCCCGCTCCTTCTCATTTTCTCTCTTGTAATATACTTTCTCAGCTTCTCTGACTAAATCTCTTAAGGTCATATCTTGTAATCCATCTAGACGTTGTAACTTTCTCTAAATATCTAGGGCAGCCTTGCTTGATAAAGGCCATTGTAACAGATGCCTTTTGGTCCTCTGCCTGAGGATCAAAAGGAGTAAACTTCCTATACGCTTCCATCATTCTCTCCAGAAACACATAAGGAGACTCATTAGGCCCTTGGATAATCTCTCTTACCTTGGCCAAATTAGTTGGCCCTCTGGCGGCCACTCAGAGACCCAGTATTAGAGCCCGGCGATAAGTGGACAGATGCTACATACCTTCAAAGGTATTGGGGTCCCTGTTGGGTCGGGTCATGAGCCCGTAGGGACAGAGAGGGCGTATCACAGGGGCTTCCGAGTTTTCTAGTATCCTTCGTTTAACATGAGTCCAAGACAAAGATTGGAACTGAGTAACTGGCAAAACCTGATGGGTTAGACAATAAATACAGACAGTAAACTCAACATGAGTTCGGGACAATGAACAAAACTGAGTAGCCGGCAAAACCTGATGAGCTGGCAAACCGAATCCTTAAGCAAAATATAACCGAGTTGAGGAAACTACTATTCCTTGATTTTCCTAGTCCTCTGGAGTGACCCCAGGGACGAGGCCTGCGGCTCTGTGACACGTCTGTCAGCCATCGTCAGAAAGAGCTAATGCTCTTCACCAACAGCCACTTTGCCAAGCCCTAACCTAAAAACCGAAAACAGATAGAGGCGCCTTACTTACCCCAAGAGGAGTCCTTTGGGGTCTTTCGTCAGCCGCTGCCGGATATCTCACCTGGGGCCTCCAGATGAAAATGTGGGGCGAATATCGGAGGAAAAGACCACCAAGAGAATTTCTCATGCAACAGCAAAGGGTTTATTGGGGGACCAGCATGCTGGGGCTCAGAGCTCACTTCAGAGGAGCAAAGAACAAAGAGCCCCGAGAACAACTTGAGCAGAGTTTATATACATTCATTAGAGAGGGCAGGGACTTTACATACATCATAGCCTCCTTTAGCAAATCATCATATACCAAGGGAAAATCAAGTAACAACTCAAATACATGATTAGCACATTCATTGGCGGGAACAGGTCCGGCAGGGGGTGATTGTTCAGCCCTGAGAAAGGGAATACATTTAAACTGATTGGTTGAAGCCCTGAGATGTATATGTGCTTAGCTGCACGGTTTCTCGGAAGGGGTTGTTAAGTAACTAGGTGGTCAGGGAAGATTTCAAAACATATTTAATGGGCAGATCTGGGAATTGATTAATTGCCACAGAAATTTCAGGTTCTGAGTGCATTGGAAACTTTACAAAACCTAGTTCTTTATGATTCAATTTCAAATTCTTTTATTCTTTCAGAAACTTACAGTGGAAGGCGAGAGACTTCATCCACAATGACTAGTCTTTTGGCCATTTTGGTTTTGGATGCACACATGGGATATTTCTTTAGATCAATAAGGTGCTGATAATCTAAGCCACAGCCTCACACAGGGCCAAGAGGCTCATTAAGACACATCCCTTTCCAAAGCAATTACTACTCTGAGGTCACTTACAGAACTCAGTCTCTGAGGGAAATCACACCAGTGTTCAAGCTCAAGTGGACCCAGTAATCTCTTCCAACCACCACACAAATGACCAAAATTAAAACCAAAACACAACCACATGGCCCTCATCTTCTTCGATATATACACTCATCATAACCTCTGGCTAGTGGTTTCCATGAATGGCGCAGCCCAAGAGAGTGTCCAAAATAATTTCCCTTGCCCCTCATTTGAAAACCCCAGGGTGGCCTGTACACCCTTCTTGTGAACCACGATTGATCACATAGGTCTGCCATTAATACTGCTCTGCTTCTCCAATTTGAGGCCTACTGTCAAGTATAGATTCCTATGTGATTTGGAGTCAGGTCAAAAGAACAATAGGTTAGCAAAAGGCCCAAAGCAGGGTTTCTCCACTGAGACTTTCCTAGTCACACTGAGATCTGAGTTCTCTGTGACACTCGCCATTCCCTTCAGCTATCCATCACATGACCATGTCACAGAGCTTGGAGGTGGTACATATCTTGGACACAAAACCATGAGCCTAATCTCGAGAGTGGCCAGAATTCAGGAAGAAAACACGAACTTAGGAAGATAGTAGGTGTTGCCCATCGATAAGGCAACCCGCAGTCCATTCCTAAAATGGTCAGGATGAATGCTGGGAAGATTTCTACTAGACAGGAAACATTCATTGATGCATTCTCTTTTCTAATGTCTACAACCAAACAAACCGACTTTGCTACCTTTTCCCAGAACATGAGACAAAACCACAAACTCACCCCCACACCAAAAAAGGCACCTTCTTCCCCCAAGTAAGTCTGTGACTATCCAGCGTGTCCTCTGACTGGTGGGCCATACTATGTCCCCCCGAAATGGCCTGTCCTGTCTCAGATCTGGTTTCCTTGTCCAACTCTGTGAAGTTTTCAGGTGCCTGTGCTGACCAATACCTGCTTTCTCAGGAAAGGCCTCTCTTCAGAGCCTTCCTCGGATTTGGACATCCTCACAGCAGTAGGTACCAAGAAAGACAGACTCTGCCCTTGGTAAATCCAAACAAGTGAGCCCACTGTGACTGGGACTGGGAGTGGCTCGGTGTTCCTGGCTTCCTGGATCCCACGTTCAGGGAGTTCCGTCACCAAAGAAGTGAAGTAGGTTAATTCTTTCAGGAACTGAATGAGGTCACTGCCTTGGCAACCACTTTGTCTTAACAGTTGCTTCCAAGGGTTCCAGGAGATGGAGGCTGCCCCTACATCCTGTGACACTTTCACAAGTTAGAAAGTTATATAAACCATAAGCACCCAGGAAAAGCTCTCCACACAGGGCTGGTTTGATCCAACTTCTTTATATTAAAAGGGGAGTGGCTGACTCAGACACATCCCTTCATACTGACCAGGTTGTTTGCTATGGGAGATGACTTTTGCTGTCTCAGGTCCTACATAGCTGCCTACCTCTTCTTCAGGGATCATTTCTGCATCAACCTTTGAGGTTCTCAGCAGGTGGAAGATCCCCTACATTCCTGTATTGTAAACCAACTCTGTCCCTGCTCTTCTGTAAAGTTAGATTGAGGAAACAGTGTATGGTTAGGGTTAAAAAACATATTCTATTTGGGTTAGGAATTATTCTGCAGGATGTATAATGATATTGGGAACCTGCAATATTCACAAGAATATATAGGTGAAATATAAGTGTGAAACCAGAAATCCCGGTAAGATGTGAAGCCCTGAAGGGCATTGGGCCCTTTAGTGGAATACTTAGCTTTGAATTATATTCTGTACAGATGTCTCAGATAAATCGATATACAATGGCATAGGACCTTGTACCTTGGATGATTGAATGTTGAAGAGAACATTCAGTCAAAAAGGAATAGTTGGTAGGATTAGGAAGATAGTTGGTAGGTTTAGAAAAAAGAGTGAGTATAGGATTTGGAACAAAAGTTCTTTAGCATTAGTGGTTGGGGCAGAGAGTGAATGTAAATGTCAGCACATGTGAAGAGTCATTCACAATAATTAACTGGGTAAAATATGTAGGAAAGCAGATATCAATAGAGACATTAGAAAATCAGGAAAAGTATAAAGTGAGTGATAGGATTGGACATTTTCAACAGGCCTGAGGTTGAATATACAATCTTAGGAAGAAACAAATATATAGTCACCAATAGGATTGATATTTGTGAGAATTAGGTAACCTGGACATGGATGTTTTTAGTAATCCTTGCTCAATTTCCATTTACGCTTTGGTACAATCATAAGTGTGACATTTGCTCTTTGTGTCCAGATTATTAATGTGATAAAATGTAGATTTAGATCAGTTGATATGAGTATTTCTTCCACCATTTCTGGTAGCAAAATTTTGAAGATGTATAAATTAGTATGGGGGTACAAAGAGGTGTATCCTGTGTCTATGAATATAGAGATAATGCATGAATAGACCATACTGTGAATAAATAATACAACTGGTTCCAACATTAAATAATGGATTCAATTGATATATGAAAATATACAGGAAATATTATATTGTTATACATACATTCATTCCAACCAGTTATACATCTAATGGTAATATTAGGTTTATGGTTTATCATGAAGAGTTTTTGAGTTTTGCTTCAAAAGTGATTATGAAAATCGAAAATAATATGTTTGGAAAGAAGTCTCATGAAAAGACCAGTCAGTAATCATAGAGGAATACATGTATTCTGAAGAGGAAGTGATTGAAAGAGAAACAAATGCCTATATATTTGCGAACTTGTGGATGAAATATATATCCTATGATGTGCATAACCTGAAGAAATATTAATGTACCAATTTGAATAAAAATGAGTGTCAAAATACACATCATGTCCCATAGAAATTTACTTGCATTGATGTTAAACTGGATCAGTTACTGCAGAAATATTAGGATTTGTATGCACAATTCACTGAAGTTAATTTTCAATACTAGGAAACAAATATGTATTTCAGGTGGATGAATATTTCTGAGAGTAATCTTGTGAAAAGTTGATTATAAATCCACATACATGAATATAAATGAATTTAGGAAGTGTATATAAGACATATATTTCATATTTTGAAAAATCTGGAGATATATATATATATATATATATATATATATATATATATATATATATATATAACAAATATCACAAACATATTAAAAGTAGCAAAATATGTCCCAATCGAAATTCACCATGAAATGTATATCATCCACAGATTAAAAATTTTAATTTTACTGAACATGGATTTATGTATAATGCTGTTGAAATAGGAAGCTCACTCATAGGTTGAGTTTTCAGTTCCAACAGCATTTTGGAGGAGTGATCTCCTCTGACACTTTGTGTCTGCCAAGTCAGCCACCTCACAAGAATGTTCCTGTGATACCAGGTAGGATGCTATATGTGCATATAAAAATACATGTGCTGAATATGCTACAGACAAAGGGAGACAGGAATTCACATATTTGTTAACTTTAAAAACACAAGGAGAACTATTTCAACAAACAATTGACTAGATTTATAACTCCTACCCTATATAATGCAAAGGCAAGTCCAACTATACACCATACCTCCTCTGAACTGCATGTATTTCTATTCTGTTTGGGTTATTTTCCTGCATCATGTTAGGAATAGTAGTGAGAGTCTAGTAGTTTATGAGTTAGTGTCAGGGATTCAGTATTTCGAATGGAAAATTGGAAAATGTTTCTGATGTGTATACAAATATGTGCTGCACAACAATCTTCCCACTCTCATCCAAAACAATGCCTTGACATTACCTTTGTACAAAGTAAGACACAATTAGAGGAGAAGAGTTAGAAAATCTGTGAATGCCAATTAGCAATGGAAAATGCTCAGGAGTTCAAAACCTTGGAGGTGGTAGAGGAGTATTCAAAAGTAAGTGACAGGGTAAACACTCCACACACATGGAGCTCTGCTGGTATTAAGACTTCTTCAGAAACTGCCTCTGAAGTTGGGCACTTGAAAAATATTTTGTTGTCAGGAGCTTCAGCCTCCTTTATAGTGAAACCATCAATGCTAGGTCTGCATCTGTGTGACATGGAAGACAATGGTTTCTTATTTTCCAATGAACATGAGGCAGGTGTGCTGAATTCTCGCTTTGTATGTAAACTGTGGACACTAGGGGTTAAGTGTCTCCCCATGTGGAGTGTGAAGCCATATAGTCATCCTCCACTTTTCATGGTGTTTCTTGCTGCTGCACTGGGAGTTTGGTATTTGCTTCATGAAATGCAAGGAGTTCAAATCGGACAAAGTGCTGGAGGGATTTCTGTCACGTGTGGTGTGTCATGGTCTGCAGGAGAATGCACCAACAAGGGTTCTATCCCACATAGCTTGCCCCCTAGAAGATAGCAACCTGATTTCGAACATTGCCCCAAAATGTCTCCATACAAGATGTCTTTACATATAAGGGTCTGCTGGCTGTACCATGTCAGTCACAAGCCATTTGGAAGCCAATGGCAGATCCACATGGGCCCCACCACACATGTTTTATCACACACCTGCACACCACTGCTCTATGCCCACTTCACAGCAGGCTCCAACTTACTGGCATCTCTGTTCTACACCATTTTTATGAAACCCAGTCAATCAAGGCCCTGACGTTGTTGTTTTTAGTAATCCATGCTCACTTTCCATTTCGCTTTGATAAAAGGTTAATAAAATAGGTACTTGTCACTTCCTTTTTTTCTGTATGTTTAACAAAACACTGTTGAAATCTTGAGAAATGTTTGCTAATTTTGTTCTCAGAATGTGCTGTCCCCAACTGCCAAACGGCAGAATGTACTCCCTCACCCGGTTGCATACAAACTGCCCGCTAGATCTGACCCGTCAACTCATTTCCCTCCCTTCCCACTCAAGGAAAGTATATAAGCTCTGCTTAAGCTGTTCTCAGGGCTTTCCTCTCTATTAAAGTGAGCTCTGAGCCCCAGCATGCTGGAACCCCAATAAACCCTTTGCTGTTCCTGAGTGAAAATGGTGTACTGTTCTGGACTTAAAAGATGCTTTCTTTTCCTTGCCTCTGCATAAAGATAGTCTGTTGCTGTTTGCTTTCCAGTGGGTAGACCCAGAAACCGGAACGTCTGGTCAACTAACTGGGATTAGACTCCCACAGGGGTTCAACCCCCCCCCCCCACTCTCTTTGATTGAGTCCTCACAGAGATATCAACAACTTCAGAACTACGCACCGCAAAGTCACCCTGCTTCAATATGTGGATGCCCTGATACTGGCAGCCAACACCAAGGAACACAGTGAGTCTGCTACCCAAGCACAATTAACTGAGCTTGCTCAACGCTGGTATACAGCTTCTGCCAAAAAGGCCCAAATGTCCAGCAAGAAGTATTCTTCCTGGGCTATTCCCTTAGGGGCGGTAAATGATGGCTCACTGAGCCCAGAAAACAAACCATTGTGCAGATACCACCCCCATCTAACAGGAGACAACTCAGAGAGTTTCTTGGGACTGCTGGCTTTTGCAGGTTATGGATACCTGGGTTTGTGTTCTTAGCTTCTCCGTTATACCCTCTGTTAAATGAGGATGCCCAATTCCAATGGACCCTTGAGCACCAGCAAGCTTTTGATAATATCTAAGGACACTGACACTGAAATCCTCAACTTCACTGAGCCCAGCCTGCAATTACAGAAAGCCCTACACTACGTTAAAAATGTACATCAAACTTATTCACCTTCGTTCAAAGAAACTGCAGGCATTCCTGAAGGATCAAGAACAGAGTTTTCGGCTAACCGACTCACAGCAAAAGGAAATATCTGAATGGGTAACAAAAGCCTGTCGGGTCTGTCAATTGGTTAATGCTTACCGTTCAAAGCTTCCTGTAGGAAAGCACCTACAAGGAACCAGACCAGGACAATTCTGGGAAGTGGACTTTACTTAAATTAAGCCAGCAAGGTATGGATTTAAATATTTCCTAGTCTTTCTGATACATTTTCAGGATGGATTGAAGCCTTTCCAACAAAATAAAAATCAGTGGCCCAAATGGTGGTCAAGAATATCCTGAAAGATATTTTTCGAAGATACGGCCTGCTTAAGGAAATAGGGTCTGATAATGGAATGGTGTATATGGCCCAGGTAAGTCAGGGGTTGGCGAGGACCCTGGGGATTAATTGGAAGTTACATTGTGCTTATAGAACCCAGAACTCAGGACAGGTAAAAAAAAATAATTAGAACCATTAAAGAGACCTTAAAGAAATTAAGCTTAGAGACCAGCATCAAAGATTAGACTATGCTCCTGCCTTATGCACTGTTCCATGCAAGAAATACTCCCTCTGTTTCTTTGTGCAAACTCATCCCCCATGAAATTCTTTATGTTGCCCCTCCTCTAGTAAGGGACCTAACCCCAACCCTAAGACCTAACGATCCCTTCAACACCCCCTTGCTTGTCAGATTAAAACTCTTGAAAGAAATCAGCTATACCTGTGTAAACAGCTGGCCACTGCCTACCAACCTGGGGACGAGGGGACACCACATCAATATCAAGTAAGAGACTTCGTCTACATAAGACGACATCTGGAGTCATCACTGGAACCCCTCTGGAAAGGACCATATCAGGTGCTACTTAGAACACCTACAGCAGTAAAAGTAGAAGAAATCAATTCCTGGATCCATGCTTCTCATCTCAAGCCTGAGCCCTGTCCAGACTCTGGCTGGAAACTGGAAAAGTGTGTTAACCCTTTCAAATTGCGTATTTGCCATGTGGATAAGGCTATAGACTCTCCCCTTGGCCACCAGTAGTCCTAAACCTCATCAGCCCGTTCAGAAGTGATGGCGGATCACAAATCCTACTAGACAAGAAGTATGGTCTATCTCGCATACAGCCCACTTAGGGACCTGGTGGCCATCTCTCCATCCATGTATTTGTCAGCTGGCTATAGGTTTTTCCAATTGGGATAACCCTGATGAAGAGGATCCCACTAATATTCGATTAAATCCCTTTTGTACCATAGAAAATGGAAATAAACATTATAGATGTAGGGACACGCGAGCCAAATGCAGGTTGGCTAGCCTAGATTACTATGTTTGCCCGGGGGACTATCAAAGCCACAAACAGCCATGGCTATGTGTGAGAAAATCCGAATTCTTCTGTAAGTCATGGGGATGTGAGCATACAGGGGGTGCCTGGTGGAACCCAAACTCCTCATCAAATTCGGTACACAGCATTGGCCATATTACCAATTAGACAACCAAAACCGCTGGGCCCCAGAGGGGTCTCTAGATCCTCAAATTCTGTGTGACCTTTTTAAATTGTGCAAGTGCTCAAAAGGGTGAATGGAGATTCCCGTATGTGGAGGCCTTTTCCCTCCTTTGCTCACATCCTGAACTATGATTCTTCAATAGATCCTCACCCTCAGCCTTCTGCTCCAGACTCTGCTGTCACTCCCACCTTAGCAATCTGATTTCTTCCCTCCAATTACTAGATCAAAACCCCAAACCTCCGCCAGTTCTCAGACCATTGCCTCCTTGCTGAGGTAGGAGGTACTGAGGCACCCCTCCACGACTCACTCCTCTCTTCTCCTGTCAGTGCCCGCACCAGGTCCCACCAAGTCTCTTACCAGCTAACCCAAAGCTCAAACCAGCTGAGGAGAACCCTCAGTCACCAATCCAAGATGTAATGAAAATGGTCTTTAAAGTTATTTGCCATCACTGAAAACAGGTTACTTATTATTTAAAGTCCCTCACAGGCTTTTTGGGAACACACTCCCATCTTCCCCTCAGCTCTATCTGTTCTACTGCTCAAGTTTTTGTTGATAAAAAAATCCCAAACCCCTTTCCTATTATTCTTTTACATTTCTCCTTCCTCATTCTCATATCCACAGAGCTTCTTTCGCCCCAACCTTCCCTGTCTTCCCCCTCTATACCAGGCCCACAGAAAAGTCTTTACTGACCTTCTCTAGAAGTCTTCACCATGGCCGACTTTAGGACTTTCAGCAACAGAGTCCCTATAAAAGAGTTCAATGTAGATAAACTTCCTCTTTTCGTGTTGCCTGTTCTACTTGGCCACTAGCTGGAAAAATCAGCACTCTTAAGTTAGACACCCCGTTACTAGTTTTTCACAAAATATGTGAACAAGGCCCCTGGCCTTGATCTGGGGCTTCACAGAGATGGCTACATTTCTAAGATAAAGATGTTACCAACTGGGCTCCATGGTAATAGCTGGCACGGAGAAAAAAAAAGAGAAGAAAAAAGCTCTCCCCCTCCCAGGTGTCCTTAAAAATGTAACTTGTCCAGAACAGAGGAAAAAAAAAAGAAACAAAAACTGCTTTTTGTGAACTTCTGCAGACTGTGAACTTTTGATCCCCTTCTGTTACATGTTGGGTACAAAATTCTGAAACTACCTAAACTTGGGGTTCAGGGGATTAATTGATTACAACAGAAGCTATGCCTTCTAAATCAGGTTGCAACTAAATAGGACTGTTTCCCTGTCTTCGTTCTATCTTAGGTGCCTTGCCTGGTCCATACCTACAACAGTATAATTCTCTATACTTAAACATTTTTTATGTTTTCATAAAAAGATCAACACATGTGGTTAATTATGTAATGGTGCAGATGTTTCCCAGAATGCTCTATCATGACGCAGGTTCATTTAAAGATCAAAAAGGGGGGCATACAACAAGGTTCTGCTGGGAACATGTATCCCTCACTTTAGCCTTCTTATAAGGAATAGGAGTTGCTGCAGGGGTGGGCACAGGAACCACTGGCATAGTCCATGGGACACAACAAATGACCCAATTAGAAAAAGCAGTAGATCAAACTTAAAGATAGTAAAAACCTCCATCACAGCTTTACTCGAATCTTTAATCTCTCTCTCTGAAGTTCTTTTACAGAATAGGCGTTGGTTGGACCTCCTCTTCATGAGAAAAGTGGGCCTTTGTGCTGCATTGAGGGAAGAATATTGTTTTTATGCTGACCATATTGGTTGTAAAAGAATCGATGAGTAAATTAAGAAGACAACTTGAAGAGTGTAAACAAGAGAGATAAGTCCAAAAAGGGTGGATTGAGTCTTCGTTCACACAGTCCCCAGGGTTATCTACGCTTTAATCAGCCCTGGCTGGTCCATTAATAATCCTCATTTATTGCTAAATGTAGGAACCTGTTTGCTCCATCATGTAGTTTCATTTCTCCAAGCACAAATTGGACAAGTTAAACTTTTGGTAATCATAAAACAATATACCCCACTAGCAGACATAGAATGTAACACCACCCAAAGATCACTTTTATGATTAAAAGTAACCAGAAGAAGTGGGGAATGAAAGGTTAATAAAATAGGTATTTGTCACGTTCCTGTTTTTCTGTATGCTTAACAAAACACTGTTTAAATCTTGAGAATTGTTTGCTAATCTTGTTCCAAGAATATGCTGTCCCCAACTGCCAAACTGAAGAATGTGATCCCTCACCAGGTTGCACGCAAACTGCCCACTCTCCCTGACCCATCAATAAACTCTCTGCTCTATTCAAGTGAGCTTTGAGCCCCAGCATGCTGGACCCTCAATAAACCCTTTGCTGTTGCATGAGACAGTCTCTTGGTGGTCTTTTCCTCTGATGCTCGAAAGACCTTTACATTGGTACAATCATAAGTGTGACCTTTGTTTTTTGTGTCCAGAAAATTACTATGATAAAATGTATATGTAGATCAGGTGACATGAGTATTTCTTCCACCACTTCTTGGAGCAATATTTTGAAGATGTATAAATTAGTATTGGGAGTACAAATAGGTATAACCTGTGTGTATGAATATAGAGATAATGCATGAATAGACCATACTGTGAATAAATAATATAACTAGTTCCAACTTTAAATAATGGATTGAATTGATATCTGAAAAAATACAGAAAATCGTATATTGATATACATACATTCATTTCAACGAGTTATACATCTAATGGTAATATTAGGGTTATGGTTTATCATGAAGAATGTGTGAGTTTTACTTCAAAAGTGATTATGTAAATTCAAAATAATGTGTTTGGAAAGAAGTCTCATGAAAAGACTAGTCAAAAAATATGCAGGAATACATGTGTTCTGAAGCAGGAAGTGATTGAAAGTGAAAAAAATGCCTATAAATTTGCTAAATTGTGGATGAAATATATACACTATGATGTGATTAAATTGAAGAAATAGTACTGTACCAGTGTTGAATAAAAATTAACATAAAAATATACATCATGTCCCATAGGAATCTACTTGCATTGATGTTAAACTGGGTCAGTTACTGTAGAAATATTAGGATTTGTATGCACCATCCACTGAAGTTAGTTTTCAGTATTAGGAAACAAATATGTATTTCAGGGGAATGAATATTTCTGAAAATAAACTTGTGAAAAGTTGATTATAAAACAATGTACAAGAACGTGAATGAATTTAGGGAGTGTATATAAGACACATATATTTCATTTTTTGAAAAATCTGGAGAATATATATATATAATATATAATATATATAACCCACACAGAGACATTAAAAAGTAGCAATATATATGCCAATCAAAATTCATCGTGAAATATATATCGTCCACAGATCCAAAAATATTTCTTTTACTGAACATGGATTTATATACAATATTGTTGAATTAGGAAGTTGCCAATAGGTTGAATTTTCAGTTACAACACCATTTAGGAGGAGTGATCTCTTCTCACAATTTGTATATGCCAAGTCAGCCACCTCACAAAAATGTACATGTGATACCAGGTAGGATTCTATATGTGAATATACAAATACATGTGCTGAATAGGCTACAGAGAAAGGGAGACAGAAATTCACATATTTGTTAACTTTAAAAACACACGGAAAATACCTCAATTAAAAATTGACTAGATTTATAACTCCTATCCTATATATTGCAAAAGGCAAGCCCAACTATACACCATGCCTCCTCTGAACTATTTGTATTTCTGATCTGTTTGGGTTATTTTTCTCCATCATATTAGGATTAGTAGTCAGAGTCTAGTAGGGTATGTGTTAGTGTCAGGGATTCAGTATTTCAAATGGAAAATTGGAAAATGAATACAATGTGTATGCAAATATATTCTATACAAAAATATTCCCACTCTCATCCAGAACAATGCATTGACATTATCTCTGCACCAAGTAATACACAATTAGAGTAGAAGTGTTAGAAACTCTGTGAATACATATCTGAAATGCAATATGCTCAGGAGTTCTCAAACTTGGAGGTGGTAGAGGAGTTTTCCAAACCAAGGGCCAGGGTTCACATTTCACAGTGAGCTCTGCTGCCCTAAAGACTTCTTGAGAAATTGCCTATGAGCTTGGGCACTTGAAATATATGTTGTTGACAGGAGTTTTTGCTTCCTTTCTAGTGAGACCATCAAAGCTGGGTCTGCATCTATGTGACCTGGAGGACATGGTTTCTTATTTACAAACGAACATGAGGCAGCAGTGCTGAATTTTCCTTTTCTAGGTAAATTGTGGCCACTGGGGGCTAAGTGTCTCCCCATGTGGACTGTGAAGCCATTTGGTCATCCTCCAATTTTCATGGTGTTTCTTGCTGCTGCACTGGGAGTTTGGTATTTGCTTCATAAAATACAAGTAATTCAACTGGGATCAGTGCTGGTGGGAGTTCTGTCACGTGTGGTGGGTCAGGGTTCTCAGGAGAATGCACCAACCAGGCCGCTATCCTACAAGCTTGCCCCCTTGTCCATAGCAACCTGGTTCCGAACATTGCCCTGAAACCTCTCCATATAACAAGTAGTCTTTACATTTAAGGGTCTGCTGGCTGCACCATGTCAGTCACAAGCCATTTGGAAGCCAATGGCAGATCCAGATGGCCCCACACAGATGTTTTATCATACACCTCCCCACCTCTGATCTAGGCCGACCACTCATCAGGCTCCAACTTACTGGTTTCTCTGTTCGACACCATTTTCATGAATCCCAGTCAATCAAGGCACTGTCTGGTACATTCATGATCAGAGGTAGGACATCCAAAGGTTCCTCAGTACGACCTGGTCATGGGAAATTAAAAAATGTCATGGTATTTTTCTAGGCATTTTTCAAGCATGAAGTTGAATGCACTAGGGGTTTCAAATCATTCTGGAACCATTAAATGCTGAGGAGCTCATTTCAATGAAACCTCTGGAGAACTCTCAAAGACAAGGCTTCCCAAAGAGTAGACAAAAGGTTACATGAAGCCAGGCCCATTGTGGTCTACAATGTGAGGTCCTTGTTTGTTTTGACTCTCAACTATGGCTGCCATGTGTTTAAGAAAAAAATCATGTGATATCCTGGCTGAGATTCCCAGTGCTCTGTGGAAAGACACCCTGGGCCTAGATCTAAGTTTCCAAGGGCGACTCTCATGCGTGTCCTCCTAAAATCCCAACACAATTCTTGGCAATACTTCTCTGAGGTCAGTTCTAGAACTCAGTCTCTAAGGGTAATCACACCAGAATTCAAGCCCAGGTTGAACAAGTGTTCTCTTCCAACTGCCACACAAATGACCACAATTAAAACCAAAACAGTCCCACATGGCCCTCATCTTCATCCGTATAGACAATGATCATAACCTCTGGCTAGAGGTTTCAATAAGGGGTCCATCCCAAGACAGTGTCCAAAATGAGCTTCGTTGCCCCTCATTTGCCTAAATTCAGGGTGTCCTGAACACCTTTCCTGTGAACCAGAAGTGATCAAATAGGCCTATGATTAATACTGCTCTGCTTCTCAAATTTGAGGCCACTGATGGTGGGGTTTAGATTCTTTATGTGAATTGGCGTCATGAGAAAACCCAAGCATGTATGTTCTAGGCTCTGCAGGGCTTTGAAAAACTCATTTGACACAAAAGATCCAGATTCTAACTTGATGGAGATCAGGAACCTTTCAGAGGAATGCGAGAGACTTCATGTATAGTGACTGCTCTTTTGGCCATTTTGGTTTTGGATGCACACATGGGATCTTTCTTTAGATACATCAGGGGCTGAAAATCTAAGCCACAGCCTCACAAAGGCCAAGATGCTAATTCAGACACATTCCTTTCTAAAGAAATTAAGCAAAGAGCCACAGGTGATGCCCATTCATTTCCAATTGAAAACTGTTTTCTTCAGGCTTCACAAAGGGGTGGCCTGAGGCAAAGACGTTCCTGACATTCAGGGCAACAGAACAATAGGTAAACAAAAGGCCTAAAGCACGGTTTTTCCACTGAGAGTTTACTGGTTACAGTGATATCTGAGTTTTCTGAGATGCTCGCCATTCCTTTCAGGTATCCAGTACATGGCTATGGCACAGAGCTTGGAGGTGGTACACATTTTGGACACAAAACCATGAGCCTATTCTCGAGAGTGGCCAGAATTCAGGAAGAAAACAGGAACTTAGGAAGATAGCAGGTGTTGCCCATCGATAAGGCAAGCTGCAGTCCATTCAAAAATTGGGCAGGATGAATGCTGGGAATCTTTCTACTAGACAGAACTCATCCATTGATGCATTCTCTTTTCTAATGTCTACAACCACTGACACAGTGGGATACACAGACATAGAAACACTCGCTTTGTCAAAGGACTTACTAGAAACTGTTCACTCCAAACCAAACATACCGCAATTCCTACCTATTCTCAGAACATGAGACAAAACCACAAACCCTCACCCACTCCCACAATGTTACCTCCTTCCCCCAAGTAGGTCTGTGACTCTCCAGAGTGTCCTCTGACTTGTTTTGGTTAGAGACCTGGAGGACATGGCTTCTTATTTTCCAAAGAACATGAGGTAGCAGAGCAGATTTCTCTCATTTTAGATAAACTGTGGCCACTGGGGGCTAATTGTCTCCCCGTGTGGACTGTGAAGCCATTTATTTATGCTCCACTTTTTGTGGTGTTTCTTGCTGCTGCACTGGGTGTTTGGTATTTGCTTCAAAAAATACAAAGAGTTCAAATGGGACACAGTGCTGAATGGAGTTCTGTCACGTGTGGTGGGTCAGGGTCTGCAGCAGAATGCACCAATAAGGCTTCTATCCCACATATCCCTGAAACCGCTCCATATAATAGGATGCCTATACATATAAGTGACAGCTTGCTACACCATATCAGTCACAAGACATTTGGAAGCCAATAGCACATCCACATGTCCACACACAGATGTTTTATCACAAACCTGCAAACCATTGCTCTAGGCCCACTACTCAGCAAGCTCCAACTTTCTGGAATCTCTGTTCTACATCATTTTCATAAACCCAGTCAATCAAGGCACTGTCTGGTACACTAATGATCGGCAACAGGACATCCAAAGATCTCCAGTGCAACCTGGTAATGGGAAATTAAAAAATTTCATGGTATTTATCTAGCCATTTTTCAAGGATGAAGTTGGAGGCACTTGGGGTTTCAATTCATTCAGGAACGAATAACTACTGAGGAAGCTCATTTCAATGAAGCTCTGGAGAACACTAACAGACAAGGCTTCCCAAAGAGTGGCCAAAAAGTTACATAAAGTAAGGCCCATTGAGGTCTAGAATGTGAGGTCCATATGATTTTTGACTCTCAACTATTGGTGCCAAGTCTTTCAGAATAAAATCATGTGGTATCCTGGCTGAGAGGTCCAGTGCTCTGTGAAAAGCCACCCTGGGCCTAGATCTCAGTTTCCAAGGGCAGCACTCATGCCAGGCTTCCTAATATCCCAACACTATTCATGGCAGTACTTCTCTGAGGTCAGTTCCAGAACTCAGTCTCAAAGGGAATCACACCAGAGTTCAGGAACAGGTGGACCAAGTTATCTCTTCCAACAGCCAAACAAAAGAACACAATTTGAACCAAAACACTCCAAAATGGTGCTCATCCTCTTCCATATACACTCATAATAACCTCTGGCTGGAATTTTCCATGAGGGGCACAGCCCATGTCCGTGTCCAAAATAAGCTCTCTTGCACCTAATTTGCCCAAAGTCGAGGTGGCATTCTTGTGAATCAGGAGAGATCAAATATGCTTCCTTTTAATACTGCTCTGCTTCGTCAATTTGAGGCCTACTGACTGTGGAGTTCAGATTCTTTTTGTTAATTGGAGTAATGAGAAAACCTAAGCACCTATGGACTAGCCTCTGCAGAGATTTGAAGAACTCATTTGACCCAAAGGATCCCTATTCTCACTTGATGGAGGTCAGGAAAGTTACAGAGGAAGGTGAGAGACTTCATCCACAAGGACTGCTCTTTTGGCCATTTTGGTTTTGGATGTACACATGGGATCTTTCTTTAGATCCATCAGGAGCTGAGAATCAAAGCCACAGCATCACAAAGGGCCAAGAGGCTGATTCAGACACATCCTTTCCAAAGCAATTAAGCAAAGAGCCACAGGTAATGCCCATTCATTTCCATTTGAAAACTGTTTTCTTCAGGCTTCACAAAGGGGTGGCCTGAAGAAAAGACCTTCCTGACATTCAGGGCATCAGAAGAATAGGTAAGCAAAAGGCCTCAAGCAGGGTTTCTCCACTGAGACTTTCCTGGTCACACTGATATCTGAGTTTTCTGAGATGCTTGCCAATCCCTTCAGCTATCCAGTACATGCTCATGTCACAGAGCTTCGAGGTTGTACATATCTTAAACATAAAACCATGAGCCTATTTTGGAGAGTGGCCAGAATTCAAAAAGAAAACAGGAATTTAGTAAGATTTCAGGTGCTGCCCATTAATACGGCAAGCTGCAGTCCATTCATAAATTGGGAAGGATGAATGCTGGGAAGGTTTCTGCTAGACAGGACACTTCCATTGATGCATTCTCTTTTCTAATGTCTACAACCACAGACACAGTTGGATACACAGACACAGAAAAACTCACCTTGTCAAACGACTTACTAGAAATAGTGAACTCCAAACCAATGAAACCTCCTTTCATACCTATTCTCAGAACATGAGACAAAACCACAAACCAACACCCACACCAAAAAGGCACCTCCATCCCCCATGTAGGTCTGTGACTATCCGGAGTGTCCTCTGACTGGTGGGCCATACTATGTTCCCCGGAAATGACTTGTTCTATCTCAGATTTGGTCTCCTTGGCAAACTCTGTGAAGTTGTCAGAAGCCAGTGGTGAGCCACTACCTGATTTCTCAGGAAAGGCCCCTCTTTATATCTTTCCTTGCATTTGGTCATCCTCACATCAGTAGGTCCCAAGAAAGACTGAGTCTGTCCTTGGTAAACCAAAATAAGTTCGACCACTGGGACTGGGACTGGGACTTGTTCTGGGTGCCTGGCTTCCTGGATTCCAAGTTCAGAGAGTTCCATCACCAAGAAAATGAGGTGAGGTCACTTCTTTCAGGAACAGAATGAGGTCACTGCCTTGGCAACCACGTTGTCCTAACAGTTGCTTCCAAGGGTCCCATGTGTTGGAGGCTGCCCCTAATTCCTGTGACACTTACAGAAGTTAGAATGATATATAAACCATTGGAAATCGGGAACAGCTCTCCACACAGGCCTGGTTTGTTCCTTCTTGTCTACATAAAGAAGAGAGAGGCTGATTCAGACACATCCCTTCATGGTGACCAGGTAGTTTGCAATGGGAGATGACTTTTGCTCTCTCAGTTCCTTCATAGCTGCCTACAACATCTCCAGGGATCATTTTTGCATGGACCTTTGAGTTTCTCAGCAGTTGGAAGATCCCCTACATTCCTGTATTGTAAGACCAACTCTGTCCCTGCTCTTCTGTAAAATTAGATTGAGAGAACATTGTATGGTTTGGCTTAATAACAGGTTCGATTTGGGTTGGAAAAGAAACTACACGGTTGAGCAAACAGGGTCCTACAGTTAGCAATAATATGAGGATTTTTAATGGACGGGCCAGGCCAGATAAAAGCATACTTAACCAAGTGGACTGTGTGAACCAAGACTCAAACCACCCTTTTTGGGCCTCTATCCCTCTTTGATGCTATTCAACTCGTTTTCTTAATTTACTCATAGATTCTTTTACAACTCCAGTATTGTCAGCATAAACACAACATTCTTCCCTCAATGCAAGCAAAAAGGTCCCCTTCGCTCATGAAGAGGAGGTCCAACACTTGCCTGTTCTGTAAAACATCTTCAGAGAGAGTCCTGTAAAACTGTGATGGAGGTTTTTAATGTCTTTAAGCTTTGGTTTATTTCTGCTTCTAATTGTGTCTTTGTTGTGTCGCATGAACTAGGGCAGTTGTTCCTGTGCCCAACCCTTTAGCAACTATTATTCCTAATAGAATGGCTAAAGTGAGGAATACAGGTTCCTGGGGAACCGGGTTGTATGGCCCCCTATTTGATCTTTACATGAACCTGCATCATGATAGAGCACACTGGAAAACATCTGCATCATTACATAATTAATCACATCTGTTGACCTTTTTATGAAAACATAAACAATTTTTAAGTGTATAGAATTATACTGTTGTAGGGACAGACAAGGCAAGGCAACTAAGATAGCACCGAAGACAGGAAAAGAGTCTTATTTGGTTGCAACTGGATTTTAGGGCATTGCTTCTGTTGTAATCAATTAAGCCCCTGAACCGGAAGTTCCAGTAGTTTTAGAATTAGTACCCAACATGTAAGGGAAGGGGCTCAGAAGTCCACAGTCTGCAAGAGGTCACAAAAGGCAGTTTTTTTTTCTGTTTTTTTTTCCTCTGTTATGGGTAAGTTAACTTTTCAAGGACACCTTGGAAAGGGAGAGCTTTTTTGTCTCTTTTTTTTCTCCCTGCCAGCTGTCACCATGGAGCCCAGTTGGTAAGTTTTTTATCTTAGAAATGTAGCCATCTCTGTGAAGAACCAGCTCAAGGCCAGAGACATTGTTCATATATTTTGTGAAAAACTAGTAAGGCGGTGTCTAGCTTAGGAGTGGTGATTTTTCCAACCAGTGGCCAAGTAGAACAGGGCAACACGAAAAGTGAAAGTTTATCTCCATTGAACTCTTTCAGAGGAACTCTTTTGCTGAAAGACCTAAAATAAGCCTTGGTGAAGACTTCTGGAGAAGGTCATTTAAGACATTTATGTGGACCTGGTACAGAGGGGGAAGACAGGGAAGGTGAGGCTGAGAGCAGTTCCGTAGATTTGAGAATGAGGAAGGAGAGATGTAAAAGAATAATGGGAAAGGGGTTTGGGAATTTCCTAGAAACAAAAACTTGAGCAGTAGAACAGGTAGAGCAGAGGGGAAGATGGGAGTGAGTATCCCAAAATGCCTGTGAGAGACTTTAAATTCTTAGTAACCTGTTTTCAGTGATGACAAACCAACTTTAAAGGCCATTTTCATTACATCTAGGATAGGGTTTTGAGGACCCTTCTCAGCTGGTTTGAGCTTTGGGTTAGCTTGTTAGAGGACCTGGTGGGACCCAGTGCAGGCACTGACAAGAGAAGAGAGGAGTAAGTGGGTGGAGGGGTACCTAAGTACCTGCTACCTCAGCAAGGGGGCAATGGTCTGAGAACTGGCAGAGGTTTGGGTTTTTTATCTAGTAATTGGAGGGGAGAAATCAGGTTGCTGAGGTGGGAGTGACAGCAGAGAGTCTAGAGCAGAAGGCTGAGGGTGAGGAACTATTCAAGAAGCATAGTTCAGGATGTGAGCGAAGGAGGGAAAAGGCCTCTATATAGGGGAATCTCCATTAACCCCTTTGAGCACTTGCAGAAGTTAAAAAGAAAACAGAGAATTTGAGGATCTAGTGACCCCTCTGGGGGCCATAGTTTTTGGTTGTCTAATTGGTAATATGGCCAATGCTGTGTACTGAATTTGATGAGGAGTTTGGGTTTCACCAGGCAGCCTCTGTATGCTCACATCCCCATGACTTACAGAAGAAGTCGGCTTTTCCCCCACACAGCCGTGACTGTGTGTGCCTTTGATAGTCCCCCGGGCAAATATAGTAATCTAGGCTAGCCAACCTGAATCTGGCTCCCGTGTCCCTGCATCCATAAAGTTTGTTTCCATTATCTATGGTACAGAAGGGATTTAACGGAATTTTAGTGGGATCCTCTTTATCAGGGATACCCCAATAGGAAAGACCTATAGTGAGCTGAAAAATGTCTGGATGGAGAGATGGTCACCAGGTCCCTAAGTGGGCTATATGTGAGATAGACCATACTTCTTGTCTAGTAGGATTTGTGATCAGCCATCGCTTTTGAATGGGCAGATGAGGGTTAGGACTACTGGTGGCCAAGGGGAGAGTCTTTAGCTTATCCACATGGTGAATACGCAATTTGAAAAAGTTACCAGTCTTTTCCCGTTTCCATCCAGAGTCTGGACACGGCGAAGGTTTGAGATGAGAGGCATGGATCCAGGAAATGATTCCCTCTACTTTTACCGCTGTAGGTGTTATAAGTAGCACCTGGTGTGTTCCTTTCCAGCGGGGTTCCAGGGATGACACTTGATGTCGTCTTATGTAGACGAAGTCTCTTACTTGATATTGATATGGAGTCCCCTCGTCCCCAGGTTGGTAAGCAGTGGCCAGCTGTTTCCACAGGTATCGCTGAGTTCTTTCAACTGCTTTAAGTCTATCAAGCAAGGAAGTTTGGAAGGGATCTTTAGGCCTTAGAGTTGGGGTTAGGTCCCTTGCTGGAGGAGGGGCACCATAGAGAATTTTATAGGGGTGAGGTTACACAAAGAAACAGAGGGAGTATTTCTCGCATGAAACAGTGCATAAAGCAGGAGAATAGTCCAATCTTTTATGCTGGTCTCTAAGCTTAATTTTATTAAGGTCTCTTTAATGGTTCTAATTATTTTTTCTACCTGTCCTGAGCTCTGGGGTATATAAGCATAATGTAATTTCCAACTAATCCACAGTATCCTGGTTAACACCTAAGTTACCTGGGTCCATTATCAGACCTTATTACCTTAGGCAGACCGTATCTTGGAAAAATATCTTTCAGGATCTTCTTGAAAACCATTTGTGCCATTTTTATTTATTTATTTATTTATTTATTTATTTATTTATTTATTTATTTTTATGTGTGTGTGTGGAAGGCTTTAATCCATCCTGAAAATGCAATTACAAAGACTAGGAGGTATTTAAGTCCATACCTTGCTGGCCTAATTTCAGTAAAGTCCACTTCCCAGAATTGTCCTGGTCTGGTTCCTCGTAGGTGCTTTCCTCTAGGAAACTTGGAAGGGTAAGCATTAACCAATTGATGGACCCGACAGGCTTTTGTTACCCGTTCAGTTATTTCCTTTCGCTGTTAGTCAGTTAGTGGAAAACTCTTTTCTTGATCTTTCAGGAATGCCTGCAATGTCTTTGAACCAAGGTGAGTGAGTTGATATATATTTTTAACGTAGTGTAGGGCTTTCTGTAATTGCAGGCTGAGCTCAGTGAAGTTGAGGCGTTCAGTGTCAGTATCCTTAGATGTTATCAAAAGCTTGCTGGTGCTCAGGGGTCCATTGGAATTGGGCATCTCCCTTTAACACCGGGTATAAAGGAGCAGCTAAGGACGCAAACCCAGGTATCCATTACCTGCAAAATCCAGCAGCCCCAAGAATCTCTCTGAGTTGTCTCCTGTTTGATGGGGGTGTGTCTGCCCAACGGTTTGTTTTCTGGGCTCAGTAAGCCATCGTTTACTGCCCCTAAGAGAATAGCCCAGAAAGATTACTTCATGCTAGCAAATTTGGGCCTTTTTTTTGCAGAAGTTCTATACCTGAGTTAAGAATGCTCGCATAATAGTGCTTGGGTCCCAGGCTCACTGTTTCCCTTGGTGTTGGCTGCCACTCATCCACATATTGAATCAGGTTGACTTAGGGGTGCATAGTTCTGAAGTTGTTGAGATCTCTGTGGAGGGCTTCATCAAAGAGAGTGGTGGAGTTTTTGAACCCCTGTGATAGTCTAGTCCAAATTAGTTGACCAGACGTTCTGGTTTCTGGGTCTACCCTCTTGAAAGAAACAGCAACTGACTATCTTTATGCAGAGGCAAGCAAAAGAAAGCATCTTTTAAGTCCATAACAGTATACCATTTCCGCTCAAGTTTCAGAGTGCTAAGTGGATTGTACGGATTAGGTACCGTGGGGTGAATGTCCTGCACTCTGTTGTTAATCTCTCTTAGGTCTTGAACGGGTGATAGTCCCCGGTTCCTGGCTTCTTTTACTGGTAGCACAGGATTGTTCCAGGCCTATTAACAGCACCTTAGGACCCCTAAGGCCAGATATTTCTGAATATGGGGCCTTAACGCATCTTTAGCTTTTTTTGTTTAGAGGATATTTTTTGACCTTGATTGGGGAAGCCGAGGTTTTTAACTCCACTGTTATTGGAGGTTGTTTAAAGGCCATTGCTTACCCAGCAGTCTTTGCCCAGGCATCTGGGTAATCTGTTATCCATTTCTGGGGTACCTTGCCTGTTTGATCAGTCTTGGGGGGTGTGAAGAGTGGATGTTCATCTTCTACTAATACAGTTAAGGCCGTGACTATAGGAGTTTTTACTGAAGGATTTAGAAATTTTATTTGAGGGCCTTCAGGGTTAAAAGTTATTTTGGCCCGGAGCTTGGTGAGCAGATCTCTGCCCATCAATGGGTCCGGGCATTCTGGCATTACTAGGAAGAAGTGACGGATTTTTCCTTTCCCCAAGTCCATGGTCCTCTTAGTTGTATAAGCCCGATATTTTCTGCCATTATCCCTTTTAACTACAGACCTTTTATTTTATAGAGGGCCCAATGGGGCCTTGAGGGCTGATTATACTGCTCCTGTATTCACTTCAAAGTTTACTGGGTTTCCCTACACTTCAAAAGTTACCCTGAGCTAGGGGAAGGGATCTGAGCCCCAACTTTTTTAGTCATCCTCCAAAGTCAGAATGGCTGGCTGGCGTGGCTGTCTCTTTCTAGGGCACTCTTTGGCCCAGTGTCTTTTATCTTTACAGTAGGCACATTGATCTGAGGCCAGGGGTGGCCTCTGGCGTGAGCCAAGGTATCCCTTCCGGTCACCCTGTTTCTTAATTTCTGGCCTATTTGCTGTTGTTACCAGGACCTTAGTCAATGCCTTAATCTGTCTCTTGCTTCTCTCATCCTCCATTTGCTCCCTTTCTTTCTCCTTGTTTCTCTCTTATAGTATACATTCTTGGCTTCTCTGACTAAATCTCTCTTTTAACTTTTTTTTAAATAACCATGGCAGCTTGCCCAATTAAGGCAATCGTGACAGAAGCCTTTTGATCCTCTGCCTGAGGATCTAAAGAAGTATATCTCCTATATGCCTCCATAAATCTCTCTAGAAACATAGAGGAAGATTCATCAGGCCTTTAAATAATCACTCTTACCTTGGCCAAATTAGTTGGTCAACTAGCGGCCACTTGGAGACAGACTATTAGAGCCTGGCAATAAGTGGAGAGATGCTCCCTACCTTCACAGGTGTTGGGGTCCCAGTTGGGTCGGTTCAAGGGGAAGCTGGCTTTGATTATGCTGGAAAGTTGTGTCGATCACCCATCTGGTACGAGCATATTTTTTTCTAGCTTCCAGGAGGTTTTTCTCTCATTCCTTTGTCATGAAGAGAGTCCCTAGGAGTTGTTGGAAGTCATTCCAAGTAGGCAGTTGTGAAAACTCCGGCGAGTTCTCTGAGTTCTTTTAGCTGGCCCAGCTTTCTCCAGGGAAGGAGGGGCTGTGTGTGCTTTGGTGAGTCATCTGGATGGCGCTGGGCCAGCCTAGCTTCCTCGAATGGTGGAGAGGCTGAGTCAGCAGCAGGGTAATCACATAGAGGGTGTTGGGTGTTGGGGGACAAGGGCAGAGGATAAGGAGGGGGAGGAGAGTTCAGTAGAGTCTTGAGACTCAGGGAGAACAGAGGGTGGAGGAGGAGGAGCAGAGAGTTTGAGAGATAGATTCGTGGGGGAAGGCTTAGGAGCGGGTGCAGGGACAAGGAAAGGCTTCACCCATGGAGGAGGAGATTTGCAGAGGTCCTGACAAGTTAAAATATATGGCTATTGATTTGGATGGCTATTTGGCCCCAGCTGAAAGACAATATCTCTGATTTTTCAAATTAGTGGGAATTAAAAACATCCTTCTGGGGGCCATCCAACTCCAAAGGTGTGTCATTCTGAGGCACAGAGAGTCTGCCAGGTCCAGCGTTTTACTAAAAAAGAAAAATTCTTGGCCCTTAAGCGGACTTTGGTCCAGTGATCAAGGTTCAGGAAGAGAGGCGTTGAAGTGCTCTGTCCCATAATGAAAGATACACAGACAGTGAAAGCAACAACACAGGACACAGACAAGACAAGACAATAAAGACAGGCAATGGACGTCCAATACTGAGACCAGGACTGAGTAGCCGGCAAAACCCGATGGGCTGGCAATACCGAATCCGAAACAAAATATCACTGAGTCGAGGAGACTATTGTTCTTCGATTTCCTGAGTCCATCCCCAAGGGACATGGCCTGTGGCTCTGTGACATGTCTGTCAGCCACCGTAGGAGAGAGCACACTCTCTTCACCAATAGCCATTTTGCCAAACCCTAACCTGAAACCTGAAACCAGAAAGAGGGGCCTTATTTACCCCCATAAAAGCCCGTTGTGTGTCTTTCGTCTGTGGCGGCTGGATCTCGCTGGGGCCACCAGATGTAAAGGTCAGGCGAGGGTCGGTGGAAGAGACCACCAAGAGACGGTCTCATGCAACAGCAAAGGGTTTATTGCGGATCCGGGATGTAAGGGCTCAGAGCTCACTCGAATAGAGCAGAGAGCCCTGAGAATAGCTTAAGAAGTGCTTATATATTTTCCTTTGAGAGGGCAGGGAGGGAAGTTTATTGATGGGTAAGGGCGAGTGGGTGGTTTGCGTGCAACTGTGTGATGGAGTACATTCTACAGTTTGGCAGTTGGGAACAGCACATTCTGGGAACAAGAATAGCAAACAGTTTTCAAGATTTCAACAGTGTTTTATTAAGCATACAGAAAAAAAGGAAGTGACAAGCACCTATTTTATTAACCTTTCAAAATAAGTATAAAAACAGAAACCTAGGTAAGATTTGAAGCCCAGAAGTTCATTGGGCCCTTCATTTGTATATTTAGCGTTGAATTACGTTCTGCAGTGATGCCCCAGAAATATCGATATACAATGGCATAGGACCTTGTACCTTCTCTGAGGTCAGTTCCAAAACACAGTCTCTAAGGGGAATCACAACAGAGTTCAAGCCAAGGTGGACCCAGTTATCTCTTCCAACCGCCACACAAATGAACACAATTAAAACCAAAACACTCCCACATGGCACTCATCTTCTTCCATATAGACACTCATCATTACCTCTGGCTGGAGGTTCCCATGATGGGTGCAGCCCAAGACAGTGTTCAAAATAACCTCACTTGCCCCTCATTTGCCTAAAGTCATGGTGGCCTGGACATCCTTCCTGTGAACCAGGATTGATCAAATAGGCCTGTCATTAATACTTCTCTGCTTCTCCAATTTGACGCCTATTGACTGTGGGGTTTTGATTCTTTAAGTTCATTGGCGTCATGAGAAAAACCAACCACCTATGGGCTAGCCTCTGCAGGGCTTTGAAAAACTCATATGACCCAAAGGATCCCTATCTCACTTGATGGAGGTAAGGAACCTTAGAGAGGAAGGCGAGAAACTTCATCCACAATGACCGCTATTTTGGCCATTTTGATTTGGGATGCACACATGGGATCTTTCTTTAGATCCATCAGGTGGTAAGAATCTAAGCCACCGCATCACAGAGGGCCAAGAGGTTGATTCAGACACATCCCTTTCAAAAGAAATTAAGCAAAGAGCCACAACTAATGCCCTTTTTTTCCGTTTGAAAACTGCTTTCTTCAGGCTTCATAAAGGAGGGGCCAGAGGCAAAGACGTTAATGACATTCAGGGCAACAGAACAATAGGTAAGCAAAAGTCCCAAAGCTGGGTTACTCCACTGAGACTTTCTTGGTGACACTTATATCTGAGTTTTCTGAAATGCTCCCATTCCCTTCAGCTACCCAGTACATGGACACATCACAGAGCTTTGAGGTGGTACATATCTTGGACACAAAACCATGAGCCTATTCAGGAGTGTGGCCAGAATTCAGGAAGAAAACAGGAACTTAGGAAGATAGAAGGTGTTTTCCATCCATAAGTCAAGCCTCAGTCCATCCATAAATTGGGCAGGATGAATGAATTCTGGGAAGATTTCTCCTAGACAGGACATATTCATTGATGCATTCTCTTTTCTAATGTCTACAACCACGGACACAGTGGGATACACAGACTTAGAAACACTCGCCTTGTCAAACGACTTACTAGAATCAGTCCACTCCAAACCAAACAGAAATGGTTGATAAAATGTATATGTCGATCAGGTGACATGAGTATTTCTTCAACCATTTCTGGGAGCAATATTTTGAAGACGTATTCAATAGTATTAGTGGTACAAAGAGGTGTACCCTGTGTTTATGTACATAGAGATAATGCATGAATAGACCATACTGTGAATAAATAATATAACTGGTTCCAATTTAAAAAATGGAATGAATTGATATCTAAAAATATATAAGATACCTTATATGGATATACAATCATTCATTCCAACCAGTTATATATCTAATGGTAATATTAGGATTATGGTATATCATAAAGGATGTTTGAGTTTTGCTTCATAAGTGATGATGTTAAAACGAAAATAATGTGTTTGGAAAGAAGTCTCATGAAAAGACCAGTCAAGAAACATGGAGGAATACATGAGTTCTGAAGCAGGAAGTGATTTATGTTGAAAGAAATGCCTATAAATTTTCTAACTTGTGAATGAAATATATATCCTATGATGTGCATAAACTGAAGACATAGTAACATACAAGTATGAAAAAAATGAACCTCAAAATACACATCATATCCCCTAGGAATCTACTTGCATTGATGTTAAACTGACTCAGTAACTGTAGAAATATTAGGGTTTGTATGCACCATTCACTGAAGTTGGTTTCCAGTACTCGAAAACAAATATGTATTTCAGGTTGATGATTATTTCTGGGAATAATCTTGTGGAAAGTTGATTATAAATACATATATATATATATATATATATATATATATATATATATATATATACATACACACGCACATGCACAGACATTAAAATGTAGCAAAACAAAATATCCATCATTGCGGTGAGATTGGAGAAATCAAGTCTCTGACCTCTTCAGCTGCACGGGCATAGGGAGTCGTAAACCATCTAAATGCTCTTTGCTAAGAATCACTAGGCAATTTTGACCTGACGTGCATCTGGGGCGAACAGTCTGGGCCCCTCAGAACACACACAGAGCCCGGATCGGCTGCATTGAAGTTCAGATTCGCCTGCTTCTCATGACTCAGCACTAGCATTCCCCCTGAAATAACTGGTCGGCACTTCTGAATTTACAGAGGTAAAAGCCAACTGAGCCTTCATAGGCAGTGGCCACAGGATTGAAATGGGGCTTGGGAGAGACAGTCAGGACCCACACGTTGCATTGGTTACACAGCAAAGGGAATGAATGGTCACCATTTGAATGGGATACCACCATGGCAGAGAACTGACGTCACGGGCGGAGGAGATAACTTCATTGAAACCAGCACGACAGGTGTGTAATCCCCTAGCCATCTCTCTCCACACAGCGGGAAAACCTTAAGGGCCCCTCCCAGCTCTCCTGTAAGGGCCCCTCCCAGGTCTCCCGTGAGTGCGATAGCCAGACCGAGGGAATCAGGAGTGGTGCGGGACTCGCGGAGCGGAATTCCTGGCTACCGCTCTCACCAGTGCTGACAACTGAGGTCTCTTGCACCACCTACCGGTGGCATGGCTATCGGAGAACAAACATATTCGCTGGGGGTTCTCAGCCCCAAGATCTGCAAACTTAGTGTCTGAGGGACTCAAACATGGAGAGTGTGCCCAGGCGTTCATGAAAACAGGGCTACCAGGTGCAGAGACCTGGCGTGTAGCCAGTATTGTGGTGAGCGTCACAGGTGAGCGGGGCCTGGCTTGAGGAAAAAACAAGAGAAGGCTCTAGGCTCAGAATTGGAGACCCGCCCAGTCTGGGAGGAAGAGTTGCTGAACAGTGATTGGTTCCCACTTATTGAGAGAAGAAGCTTGGCCCAGTGCGCACAGCTCCACCTACTTGAAGAGAAGTTAATTTAACTCTATGACTGCATGTATTATTATTATTTTTTTCTTCTTCTTTCATTTTCATCTTTTTTGTTGTTGTTCTTTAACTTTTTTAATGTTTTTGTTTTTTTATTTTATTATTATTATTATTTTAATTTTCATTTTTTAATTATCCTTATTATTTAATTTTTTTCTTTCTTTATTTTCCATTTTTTTTTCTTTTGTCTTTTCATTTATTTTCAATTTTCTTATTCCCCCTTCTTTGAATTCTCCATGCCTGCTCTCTTTCTCTTTAGTGACTCCTTCCCTTCCCTTCTAATATCTTTCCTCCCAAGCATCAAATAAATTTATAAGAGTAAGCAGTATCTCAGCAGTCAAACAGAGCAAGAAGTAACATGAGCAGCATAAAAAAGCAAGGAAGAAAAGTAGTACAAACAATGAAGGACAGCCTGAATATTCAGGAGGACCTAGAGTCATCAGAAAAATGGTAATATAAAGAACTCAAGGAATACCTTAGACCGATGGAATGGAACCTTAAAGAGGATACAAGACAGCAAATCCAAACAGTGAAAGAACACATTGAAAATGAATTACATAAACAGATAAAAGAAGACGCTAAGCATCTTTATCAGGAGATAGAGATTATAAAAAAAATCAAACAATAATTCTAGAAATGAAGGACACAATAAACCATATTAAAAACTCAATTGAGAGTATCACTAACAGAGTGGAGCAAGTAGAAGGGAGAATGTCAGATAATTAAGACAAAATATATTATCTTGAAAAGAGTCGAGCCAACAAAGAAAGGCTGGTAAAAAATCATGAGATAAACATCCAAGAGATATGGGATAACATAAAAAAAACAAACTTATGAGTCATCTGGATAGAGGACGGTACAGAGATCCAAACCAAGGGAATGAGTAACCTGCTGAATGAAATAATTACAGAAAACTTTCGAGAAATAAAAAAGGAAACGGATATACAAATTGTAGATGCTTACAGGACACCGAGCACACAAAATCACAGTAGACCAATGCCAAGACACATTGTTATAAAGATATCCAAAATACAGAACAAAGAGAAAATATTAAAAGCTACAAGAGAAAGGAGGCAGATGACATTCAGTGGTAAACCAATAAGGTTAACAACGGATTTTTCATCATAGACACTGAAAGTGAGAAGATCCTGGAAAAACGTATTTCAAACACTGAAAGACAATGGATGCCAACCAAGAATTCTGTATCCAGCAAAATTAAGCTTCAGGTACGACAACGAAATAAAAATCTTTCATGATAAACAAAAGCTAAAATAATATGCATCCAGAAAACAAGCATTGCAAAGCATCTTGAGCAAAACACTACATGAGGAAGAAATGAAAATCAACAACCAAAACCATCAGTGGGAAATGCCTCAGTAATGACAGAGGGCAGGGGAAAAGCTAATCATGAAGAAACAAACTAAATTAAATACAAAAGATAAATAAATAAACATAGCTGGCAGTACAAACCATATATCAATAGTAACTGAAGTTAGTTTTCAGTACTAGGAAACAAATATGTATTTCAGGTGGATGAATATTTCTGAGAATAATCTTGTGAAAAGTTGATTATTAATCCACATACATGAACATGAATGAATTTAGGGAGTGTATATGAAACACATATATTTCATATTTTGAAAATTCTGGAGAGTATATATATATATATATATATACTCTCCAGAATTTTATATATATATATATATATATATATATATATATATATATATATATATATATATATACAGAATTTATGTATATATATTATACACACACACAAACACAGACATTAAAAAGTAGCAATATATATGCCAATCGAAATTCACCATGAATTATATATCACCCACAGATCCAAAAACATCCATTTTACTGAACATGGATTTATGTATAATGTTGTTCTTCTAGGAAGGTCACCCATAGCTTGAATTTTCAGTTCCAACAGCGTTTAAGTGGAGTGATCTCTTCTCACAATTTGTATCTGCAATATCAGGCACATCACAAAAATGTACCTGTGATATCAGGTAGGATTCTATATGTGCATATAAAAATGCATGTGCTGAATAGGATGCAGAGAATGGGAGACAGGAATTCACATATTTGTTAACTTTAAAAACACATGGAGAACCTTTTCAATTAAAAAATGAGTAGATTTACAACACCTACCCTTTATTTTGCAAAAGGCCATTCCAATATAAAACATGACTCCTCTGAACTGCTTGTATTTCAAGTCTGTTTGGTTTATTTTTCTCCATCATATTAGTATTAGTAGTTAGAGTCTAGTAGGATATGGGTTATTGTCAGGGATTCAGTATTTCGAATGGAAAATTGGAAAATGAATCCAATGTGTATGCAATTATGTGCTACACAAAAATCTTCCCACTCTCATCTAGAACAATGCCTTTACATTACCTTGGCCCCAAGTAAGACAGAATTAGAAGAGAAGAGTTAGAAATTCTTTGAATACATATCTGGAATGGAAAATGCTCAGGAGTTTACAACCTTGGAAGTGGTAGAGGAGTTTCCAAAAGTAAGGGACAGGGTTGATCACCCAAACTGATCTTTCATTAAAATGGGAGCCATCTTGCCACAAAGCCACAGAAAGATAATTTTTAGTTTACTATAAATTACTGCAAATTCTGAACTGTATTGGAATGCCTTCCCATGCCTTGAACTCACCCAGGCCTGGGTCTCTGACCAGATTCCAGCCCTCTCTGAAACTTTAGTGACACCTCATAAATATTGGCCTTCCCTGGCCAGACAACGACCCTCTCTGAGGCTCTAATGGTCCTCATAATTTCTGATGCTGAGGCCAGCAAAAAAAAAAAAATGTAAACTACAATTAGTGTGATGCTTGTCAAAGTTCTGTTTTCTGTAACCCCCCTTTTGTGTAACTTTCTGGGCTACAAAGCTGGGCTGTAGGAATGGTGGGTTTGCTGTATTGTTCCCGCCGTTTTGAGAGGGAGAGGCAGCCCGGCCGATTGAAATAATAAGCTTGCCTTAATTTGATTTTAATTGGAATCAGTGGTCTTAGTTGCATCCTGGTCTAACATTTTCGAGTTCCCCAGCGTGATGACCCGACCAGATCACAAGACCAGACTGCTAGAAATTCTGAAGCTGGCCTTTACTCCAGGGCTCCGGACTGGAGAGCCAATTTCCAAGGCCTTGGATTGAGCCCTCGGTCTGGGGAGCACTGCAGTGAACCATTGCACTAAAACTATTAGCAAGCATCTGGTGGAGGAGGCCTCCATTGGTAAGTGGCACCTTTATAACATCTGATATCCGGTTAAGGGAGTACTCTTTTGATGATGGAGGGGTGTCCTGGGGAGGGTCACATATAAACCTGTCCAAGACAGTAACCAAGAATCGTTCTGTCCTCTGTTCTCTCTTGTAGGGAATTCCTCTGGAAGGGTAGAGAGGTGCCGACTGGCACACATGTGGTCCTACCGCAGAACTTTAGCATGACGTTGCATTGCTCCTCTGTTTTTCTGTTTCTTCATCGGTTTCTGATTTTTTTGAGTGTGTTTTGTTCTGTGTTCTATATGTTTTTTGTTTGTTTGTTTTTGTGCGTTTTGTTGTGTGATTTCTGTGGTAAAAACTTAAGGATATTGGACGTGAAAATGGGTAATAAAGCAAGTAAGCCTGACATCCCTTTGGACTGTGTTTTAAGGAACTGTGATGAACTGTACCCCCCTTTGTTTAGCAGGATGAGAGAAGCCCCTAGCTGGCTGACTGGAGCACACCCACTGCAGAGGGCAATGCCTCCTGGGGACCTAAGAACTGAGTATCTCCCTGGTTAAGGAGTGAAACTCGTTTAAAACCCCTTGTCCCTCTAGATAAAGAGAGTCACAAATTTGGGTAGAGTCCCCTGTGTTTCTCCTTATTAGCAAAGCAGTAAACCTCCCTTTTTCTTTTTTTCAAACCCTGTCCTCATTACTAAATTGGTATTAATTGGCTTCAAGGTTAGGAACCGAAATTTAAGTTAAAAATTTTGATACTACCCCGCCCCCCGGCCCGGAACTTTTTGAGAACTGACGACTGAAATGTTAGGAGATGTAGCGTGCTTGGGGTGGAACCAAACCAGAGGAGCTAATCCTGTAAATAAGAGATGGGACTGAGGGACTCCCAGCAGCTGCCCAAGCCGTGTTGCTTCAGGGGATTCTCTCCTTCCTTCCCTGCACTGTAAGTATTATGCCACCTCTGTCTTCTTAAAAAAGAGAAAAAAAAAGGGGACACTAAATGCAATAAAGTCACCATGGAGACCCTTGATATTACATTTCAGGTTGCCCCTCTGTTAAAACATCTGATCCCCTTGTGGGGACATCTATCGTGCCACTTGTTTAGGAGATTTTTCTCTCATCTGCTCTGTTTTAAAAAATTCTGTCTGTCAGCCATAGTCTGGAGCTCCTTTCAGTCTGTCTTGTGTCTTTGTTTCTGGCCCTTTAAGACATGTGCAATAATGTGTTGATATTATAAATCGTATCTTGGGAATGATGTTAGCTGAATGTGTGTATAAATGATCATGTTTTATTCTAACAATCTGGTATCTGAATGGGTTTTTGAAGCATTGCACAATCTTGCAGTTAAAAGTCGGGTTTAGGTAAATGTTTAATTTATGATTTCAGATAATTCATGCCAGAGAACTTAAATACTTAGGATGGAAATATAAAGAACTCTACTTCCAAGTAGATAAGAATCTTCCCAAATATTCAGTCTTATTTTTCACCAATTTTGAATTGGGTAGCCTGGGAAAATGTCACAATGTGTACCAGTGCATTAATTTGGACAAGGATAGTAAATCATAGTATGGTATCTGTTGACAAAACAAGATGTAAAGATATAAAATTTTGTGAATTGTATCTTAAAATTGTATCATAATTTTCAACATCCGAACATGAAAATTATGGTTAAAATGCCCTAGGCCTGAGGTGTCTGCTCAGAATAGCAGTTTTGTCCAGCTTCTTCCAGAACTCAGGCAGGACTTATGTTGAAATGCAAATGAAAGAAACCTGCAAGCTCAGTAGGAGACTGACTTGAGGCCTAAGGGAGAAAAAAAAGGTAAATTGTATGGTATTTACTAATTACTGGCCAGTCATTTTTTCTAGGACTCTTATTTTGTTCCTTAGATTCTGCATAATTTTTGAGCTCATGATTTTGATCCTACAGACCTAGGTTAAGGTTTTTCTGATCAGTTCTATCTTTGACCAATAATGGAGTTTTTGAAATATTGCAATGGAGATTTCACCCGCTAAAAGCTACAAGGCCTTTACTATTATTATGTGTGCACACTTTCGTTATGTGTTGTATGTCTATATATACATATGTTCGTATATCACATATATGATACACAAATTAACATATATAAGTAGCGCACATAAAAAAGGAGCACTCATAAAAACAAATTTTAAAAAGTGGATACAAAGATCTTTAATTCACATGATTTAAATTGTTCAATTGAAATTGGATAAAAAGATAAAAATAAATGTCTTTAAATTTAAGCTCACAAGTTTTTCTAGGTGTTCCAAAATCTAATAAAATATTAATGTCTCTAAAATGTCTAATTTGCCTTGGTTCTAGAACTTTTCCTTCAACAAAAAAAATAGTTTAAACTGTTCAATACATTTGTCTAATATTTTGATAAATAAGTAAGTAAATTCGATAGGGGATTACTCATTCATGAGTACTTTTGTTAGATATCTTATTGATTTACTTAGGTCTGTATAAGTTTGTTCTAAAGTCTGTATAAGATTGTAAAAATCATTCATATGTTAAAGAGACAAAAATTTCTTAAAACATAAGTTTACCCATAACATTGTGTTTATTAAGTTTAATTTTTCTAGAGCAAGCAACCATAAAAATTAAACAACTGATTAAATAAAAACAGTTATTTTAGAGCACTGTACTGCCATTTCTTTACAAGCTAAACTTGGTTGATGTAGAAACATCAATGTCATTGTGATGCTATTAATATGCTCATATCTTCCAGTTATACAAGTCTATAAGGTAGAAACTTTAAAAGAGCATTATATCATGCTGGAGTTCTGAAGTTGTATGGTAAAAAAAAATATATTGGGGATTTCTTTACCTGTTATCATTAAGATATGCAAAGTTTTATGTTACTTTTTACATTGGGGGACAATTTAAATGTATTTTTAAGTTAATGAGAGCCTAATCTATGTAAAGGTTAAAAACTTTCAGCCTTTTTTTAATTCATGATTTAAATGTTATATCATATGGTGTTAGCTAAAGTTCATGTGACATCAAACAATTTATGTAAACTTTGTAAAATGATATTTAAAAAAAGATTAGCTTTAGAACTAAAACAGTTAAGATTTATAAAGAGCCCTGCCTACCAAAGATAAGGCTCTGTGTCCCATCTTACTACATGTGAGAATGACTACTACGAAAGCAGTAGGTCAGATGTTATTTCATTCAAAGTTATGTTCAAAAGTTGTTGTTTTTTTCTGTCAAGATTACTAGGATCTCAAACAGGGGATAAAATGTATAACTCAGCCAAAAAATTCAGGGTAGCTATTACACGAACTAATTATTTTTACTGTTGTTAATTTTATTTTGTAATTTCCTTTTAAGTGATCTAAAGATTCCGTGTTAGTGTTTAACAGAATTGTTGCTTTAAGAACACAACATGGGTTAATTAAAGGTAATAAGTCATCACCTACAAGACAGACAGAATAATACAGATCCCAATTAATAAAAAGATAAATAATTGTAAATTATAGACGTTAAAGCCCAGTACCCTTAATATAAGGCTGTTAAAATTTATTTGCTGGATGTTTAAAATTAGAATTTAAAATTAAATTAAAATAAAAATGGCCAAGAAAACCAATATTTGGCTCTTGCCCTCTGAGTCAGTCTGTATCCAGGGAATAGGGGACTAAACTAAAGAGCTTTGCAACTCTGATCCACATAACCTCCTGATCAGGGAGATTAATGAGACCACTGAAGAACAAAAAGCCAATCAGTGCATTCTCTAAGAAGAAGAGAGTCATCAGAGAAAGGAGACATCCCTGATGCTTCCTAGGAAAGCCACATGGTCAAGCAAGACGAGGACCCACCAAGCGCAAATGGCAGTAGCAGAACTGAGAAGCTGCTCTCAAGTTTCCCCAGGAATGACTCCCGTAAAAGCTCAGCTGACTGTTAAAAATAGATAGAAACAAAAGTCAGTTTGACTGCTTCATCTTAAACACTTAGCAAACAGAGTTAAACTCAAAATACAGCCATTCCTGGGCATTTTAAATAATAATAGTAATAATAATATTTTAAGGTATACACTTTATGTTAGCCTCCCAAAATAAGTAAGACTGGAGACTACAAAGAAGGATTCTCAGAGAGGAATGCCTGATAACTATAAAAAGAGACAATCAAGAGGAGCTGCCAGAGGCAGAAATTTTTAGTTTAAGGCCTACAGATATTCCTAACCTACACAGGTAGGCTTCATGTTTGCTAGTACGATTATCCAGCCCTGAGTAACAGAATTAAATGTTTCTCTATTAAACACAGAGGTCATACTAGTAAAAAGATTTTTCAATATCAGATGAAATTAAATTATTAAACTGTATCTTATGGGGAGAGACAACTGTAACACTAAAAGTTTAAATATTAAGTTGACAGTCCTGATAACTGGGGATATTAAAGATTGGTGAGGGAACTTGTATACAGTGACATGTTCCAGCTGTTTAAACATTTATTCAGTACTCATGGTTTTTGTTTCTCTCATAGAAGAACCCATCCCCAGATGACTTTACAACCTGTTCTTCCACAACCAGACTTTAAACCGAACTGACTACTAAAAGGCAACTCATGTCCCTCACGCCGTGCCCCCTCACGTCACCCTCTCTCAGCTCAGAAGGAGCCAAAATGAGTGATGCCTCTCTTCTTACAACAATGGAGCCACAAAAAATAGACTATCAATATAAGTAATTAATTAAGTCAGGTAAAATCAGGGAGACTGGTTTTTGGTGAGTTCACAAAATATGGAGACTGTTACATGAACGAATAAAATTTCCTCAGTGCTCTTACCCTTCCCTATCAAAATTTGGAAAGGACACATTAGAAATGGGGGAAATGATAGACCCAACCTGATCTTTAATTAAAATTGGGAGCCATCTTGCCACAAAGCCATGAAAAGATAATTTTGGATTAACTATAAATTACAGCAAATTCTGAACCTGCTTGGAATTACTGTCTGTGCCTTGAACTCACCCATGCCTGGCTCTCTGACCAGATAACAGCCCTCTCTGAAACTTTATTGACGCCTCATAAATATTGGCCTTCCCTTGCCAGACAACGACTCTCTCTGAGGCTCTAATGGTCCTCATAAATTCTGATGTTGGGGCCAGCAAAAAAAAAAAATGTAAACTACCATTAGAGTGATGCTTATCAGAGTTCTGTTATCTGTAACCCCCCTTTTGTCTAACTTTCTGGGCTATAATGCTGGGCTGTAGGAAAGGTGGGGTTGCTGTCTTATTCCCGCCGTTTTGGAAGGGAGAGGCACCGAGGTGGTGGAAATAATAAGCTTGCTTTAATTTGATTTTAATTGGAGTAAGTTGTTTTTTTTTTTTTTTTTGCGTCCTGGTCTAGAAAGTTAACACTCCACAAATATGGAGCTCTGCCAGCCTAAAGACTTCTTGAGAAACTGCCTCTGAGGATGGGCACTTGATATATATGTTGTTGTCAGGAGATTTGACTTCCTTTCTATAGAGACCATCAAAGCTGGGTCTGCATCTATATGACCTGGAAGACATGGTTTCTTATTTTTCAAAGAACATGATTCAGCAGTGCTGAATTCTCTCTTTGTAGGTAAACTGTGGCCACTGAAGGCTAAGTGTCTCCCCGTGTGGAATGTGAAGACATTTGGTCATCCTCCACTTTTCATGGTGTTTTTTGCTGCTGCACGTGGAGTTTGGTATGTGCTTCACGAAATACAAAGAGTTCAACTGGGACACAGTGCGAGAGGGAGTTCTGTCAAGTGTGGTGGGTCAGGGTTTGCAGGAGAATGCACTAACCAGGCTTCTATCCCACATAGCTTGCCCCCTTGACCATTGCAGCCTGATTCTGAACATTGCCCTGAAACATCTCCATATAACAAGATGCCTTTTATGGAGAGGTGTCAGACATATAACTGATTCCTGGCTGCACAATGTCAGCCAGAAGCCATTTGGAAGTCAATGGCAGATCCACATGGCCCGACCACAGATGCTTTATCACACACCTGCACACCACAGCTCTGGGCCCACTACTCAGCAGGCTCAAACATACTGGCATCTCTGTTCTACAACATTTTCATAAAACCCAGTCAATCAAGGAACTCTCTGGTATACTCATGATCAGCAACAGGACATCCAAATATTCTTCAATGCCACCTGGTCATGGGAATTTCAAAAATTTCATGGTATTTATCTAGCCATTTTTCAAGATTAAGTTGGAGAAACTGTGGGTTTCAATTCATTCAGGAACCATTAAATATTGAAGAAGCACATTTCAAGGAAAGCTCTGGAGAACACTCAGGGGCAAGGCTTCCCAAAGATTGGCCAAAAGGACACATGATGCCAGGCCCATTGAGGTCTACAATGTGAGGACCATGTGTGTTTTGACTCACAACTATGGTTGCCATGTCTTTCAGAATAAAATAATGTGATATCCTGGCTGAGATTCCCAGTGCTCTGTGGAAAGCCACCCTGGGCTTAGATCTCAGTTTCCAAGGGCGACTCTCATGCGTGGCCTCCTAAAATCCCAACACAATTCATGGCAACACTTCTCTGAGGTCAGTTCCAGAACTCAGTTTCTAAGGGGAATCACATCAGAGTTCAAGCCCAGGTGGACCCAGGCATTCCTTACAACCACCACAAAAATGACCACAATTAAAACCAAAACACTCCCACATGGCCCTCATCTTCTTCCACATAGACACTCATCATAACCTCTGGCTTGGTCTTTCCATGAGGGGCGCAGCCCAAGACATTTTCCAAAATAAGCACCCTTGCCCCTCATTTGCCGAAACTCAGGGTGTCCTGGACACCCTTCTTGTGATCCAAGAGTGATCAAATAGGTCTGCTCTATAAGTACTCCACTTCTCCAATTTGAGGCCTACTGACTGTCTGGTATAGATTCTTTATGTGAATTGGTGTCATGAGAAAACCCAAGCACCGATGGCCTAGCCTCTGCAGGCCTTTGAAGAACTCATTTGACACAAAGGATCCCTATTCTCACTTGAAGGAAGTCAGGAAGCTTACAGAGAAAAATGAGAGACTTCATCCACAATGACTGCTCTTTTGGCCATTTTGGTTTTGGATGCCCACTTGGAAACTTTCTTTAGATCCATCCGGTGCTGAGAATCTAAGCCACTGCCTCACACAGGGCCAAGAGGCTGATTCAGCCACATCCCTTTCAAAAGAAATTAAGCAAAGAGCCACAGGTAATGCCCATTCTATTCCATTTGAAAACTGTTTTCTTCAGGTTTCACAAAGGAGTGGCCTGAGGAAAAGTCTTTCCTGACATTCAGGGCAACAGAATAATAGGTAAGCAAAAGGCTCAAAGCAGTGTTTCTCCACTGAGACTTTACTGGTCACACTGATATCTGAGTTTCCTGAAATGCTCCCTTTTCCTTCAGCAATCCAGTACATGGCCATGTCACAGAGCTTGGAGGTGGTAGATATCTTGGACTCAAAACCATGAGGCAATTCTGGAGAGTTTCCAGTATTCAGGAAGAAATCAGGAACTTAGGAACATAGTAGGTACTGCCCATCCATAAGGCAAGCCACTCTCCATTCATAAATTGGCAGGATGAATGGTGGGAAGCTTTCTACCAGACATGACACAACCATTGATGCATTCCGTTTCAAATGTCTACAACCACGGATATAGTGGAATACACAGACAGAGAAACACTCGCATTTTCAAACGACTTTCTAGAAACACTCCAGTCTAAACAAACAAACCGTCTTTCCTACCTATTCTCAGAACATGAGTCAAAACCACAAATTCACACCGACACCTACAACGGCACCTCCATTCCCCAAGTATGTCTGTGACTATCCTGAGTGTTCTCTGACTGGTGGGCCATAGTATGATCCCACGAAATGGCCTGTCCTGTCTCAGATCTTCTCTCCTTGGCCAACTCTCTAAAGTTTTCAGGAGCCATGGTTGAGCCACTACCTGCTTTCTCAGAAAAGGCCCCTCTTCAGAGCTTTCCAGGCATTTGGCAATGCTCACATCAGTAGGTAACAAAAAAGACTGACTCTGTCCTTGGTAAATCCAAACAATTGAGACACCTGGGACTGGGACTGGGACTGGCTCTGGGTGCCTAGCTTCCTGGATCCCAGTTCAGAGAGTTCCATCACAAAGAAGTGAGGTCGGTCACTTCTTTCAGGAACAGAATGAGGGCACTGCCTTGGCAACCACTTTGTCCTAACAGTTGCTTCCAATGGTCCCATGAGATGGAGGCTGCCCCTACTTCCTGTGACAATTTCACAAGTTAGAATGGTATATCAACCATAGACACCCGGGAACAGCTTTCTACAGAGGCCTGGTTTGGTCTATTTTCTCTACATTTAGAAGAGAGAGGCTGATTGAGACACATCCCTTCATCCTGACCAGGATGTTTGACATGGAATATGACTTTTGCTCTCTCAGGTCCTTCATAGCTGCCTACATCTTCTTCAGGGATCATTTCTGCATGGAACTTTGAGGTTCTCAGCAGGTTTAAGATCCCGTACATTCCTGTACTGTAAGACCAACAATGTCCCTGCTCTTATGTAAAGTTATATTGAGGGAACAGTGTATAGTTAAGGTTAATAACAGGTTCGATTTGGATTAGGAATCATTCTGTGTAATGAATAAGTGTATTGGAAAACTGCGATATTTACAAGTATATACAGGTGAAATATAAGTATGAAAACAGAAATCTAGGTAAGATTTGAAGTCCAGAAGTTCATTCGGCCCGTGATTGTGATAATTAGCTTAGAATTACATTCTGCAAAGATGTCTCAGATAAATGCATATACAATGGCATAGGACCTTGTACCTTGGATGATTGAATGTCGAAGAGAACATCCAGTCAAAAAGAGATAGTCAGTAGGATTAGGAAGATAGTATGTTTAGGAAGAAGAGTGAGTATAGGATTTGGACCAAAAGTTCTTTAGCAATAGGTTTTCAGTTAGAGAGTGAATGTAAATATCAGCGCATATGAAGAGTCAGTCAGAATGATGAACTGGGGAAAATATGTAGTTAAGCAGATATCTATAGAGATATTAGGAAATCAGGCAAAGTATAAAGTGAGTGATAGGATTAGACATTTTCAACAGGCTTGGGTTTGAATATATTATTACAGGAAGAAACAAATATTAAGTCACCAATAGGATTGACATTTGAGAGCATTAGGCAACCTGGACATTGATGTTTTTCGTAATCCATGCTCAATTTCCATTTAGGTTTTGGTAAAATCATAATGTGAACTTTGCATTTTGTGTACAGAATATTACTCTGATAAAATGTATATGTAGATCAGGTGACATGAGTATTTCTTCCAAAATTTCTTGGAGCAATATTTTGAAGACATATAAATTAGTATTGGAGGTTCAATTAGGTGTTCCCTGTGTCTATGAATATAGAGATAATGCATAAATTGACCATACTGTGAATGAATAATATAACGGGTTCCAACATTGAATAATGGATTGAATTGATATCTGAAAATATAGAGGATATCTTATATTGATATTCATACATTCATTCCAACCAGTTATACATCTAAAGGTAATATTATGGTTATGGTTTATCATAAAGAGTGTGTGAGTTTTGCATCAAATTAATTTTGGAAATCAAAAATAATGTATTTGCAATGAAGTCTCATGAAAAGACCAGTCAAGAATACTGGAGAAATACATGTGTTCTGAAGCAGGAAGTGATTGAATGTGAAACAAATGCGATAAATTTGTGAACTTTTGGACGAAATATATATCCTATGATGTGTATAAACTGAAGAAATAGTAATGTACCATTGTTGAATAAAAATAAACGTAAAATACACATCATGTCTCATACGAATCTACTTGCAGTGATGTTAAACTTGGTCAGATACTGTAGAAAAATTAGGATTTGGATGTACCTTTCTCTGAAGTTAGTTTTCAGTACTAGGAAACAAATATGTATTTCTGGAGGATGAATATTTCTGAGAATAATTTTGTGAAAATTTGATTATACATACACACATAATTATGAATGAATTTAGGGAGTGTATAATAAGACACATATATTTCGTATTTGAAAAATCTGGAGAATATATATATATATATATATATATATATATATATATATATATATACACATTAAAATACACACACAGAAATTATATTAAAAAGTTGCAATATACAAACCAAACGAAATTCAACATGAAATATATATAATCCACAGATCCAAAAATATTCATTTTACTGAACATGGATTTATGTATAATGTTGTTCATCTAGGATACTCATTCATAGGGTACATTTTCAGTTCCAAAAGTGTTTAATAGGAGTAATCTCTTCTCACAATTTGTATCTGCCAAGTCAACCACCTCACAAGAATTTACGTGTGGTACCAGGTAGGATTCTACATGTACATATAAAAATACATGTGCTCAATAGGCTACAGACAAAGGGAGACAGGAATTCCCATTTTTGTTAACTTTAAAAACACAAGGAGAACTATTTCTACAAACAATTGACTAGATTTATAACTCCTACCCTATATAATGCAAAAGGCAAGTCCAACTATACACCATGCCTCCTCTGAACTGCTTGTATTTCTATTCTGTTTGGGTTATTTTTCTACATCATATTTGGATGAGTAGTCAGAGTCTAGTAGTTTATGAGTTAGTGTCAGGGACTCAGTATTTCAAATGGAAAATTGGAAAATGTATCTGATGTGTATACAAATATGTGCTGCACAAAAATCTTCCCACTCTCATCCAGAACAATGCCTTGACATTTCCTACATACAAAGTAAGACACAATTAGAGAAAAGAGTTAGAAAATCTGTGAATACATATCTGAAATGGAAAATGCTCAGGAGTTCACAACCTTGGAGGTGGTAGAGGAGTTTCCAAAAGTAAGGGAGAGTGTAAACACTCCACAAACATGGAGCTGTGCATGCCTAAAGACTTTTTGAGAAACTGCCTATGAGGTTGGCTACTTGAAATATATGTTGTTGTCAGGAGCTTTAGCTTACTTTGTAGTGAGACCATCAAAGTTGGGTCTGCATCTATGTGACCTGGAGGACATGGTTTCTTATTTTACAATGAACATGAGGCAGCAGTGTTGAATTCTCTCTTTGTAGGTAAACTGTGGCCCCTGGGGTCTAAGCGTCTCCCCGTGTCGACTGTGAAGCCCTTTGGTCATCCTCCACTTTTCCTGGTGTTTCTTGCTGCTGCACTGGGAGTTTGGTATTTGCTTCACGAAATACAAGGATCCAACTGGGACACCATGCTAGAGAGAGTTCTGTACGTGTGGGTTGTCAGGGTCTGCAGGAGAATGCACCAACCACGCTTCTATCCACATAGCTTGTCCCCTTGACAATAGCAACCTGATTCTGAACATAGCCCTGAACCCGCTCCATATAACAAGATGCTTTTACTTATAAGGGTCTTATGACTGCACAATATCAGTAACAAGCCATTTGGAAGCCAATGGCAGATCCACATGGCCCCAACACAGATTTTTCAAGAAAAACCTGCTCACCACTGCTCTTGGCCGACTACTCAACAGCTCCAACTTACTGGCATCTCTGTTCTACACCATTTTCATGAAACCCAGTCAATCAAGGTACTGTGTGGTATACTCATGATCAGCAACAGGACATCCAAAGTTTCTCCAGTGCCACATGTGCTTGGGAATTTCAATAATTACATGGTATTTATCTGGCCATTTTTCAAGGATGTAGTTGGAGGCACTGTGGGTTTCAATTCATTCAGGAATCATTAAATATTGAATAAGCTCATTTCAAAGAAAGATCTGGAAAACTTTCACTGGCAAGGCTTCCCAATGAGTGGCCAAAAGGTCACATGAAGCCAGGCCAATTTAGGTCTACAATGTGAGGTCCCTGTGTGTTTTGACACTCATCTATGGCTGCCAAGTCTTTCAGAATAAAATCATGTGATATCCTGGCTGATATTTCCAGTGCTCTGTGGAAAGCCAACCTGGGCCAAGATCCCAGTTTCCAAGGGTGAATATCAGGCATGGATTTCTAAAATCCCAACACAATTTATGGCAATACTACTCTAAGGTCAGTTCCAGAACTCAGTCTCTAAGGGTAATCACAACAAAGTTCAAGGCCAGGTGGACCCAGTTATCACTTCCAACCACCACACAAATGACCGCAATTAAAACCAAAACATTCCCACATGGCCCTCATCATCTTCCATAGAGACACTCATCATAACCTCTGGCTGGAGGTTTCCATTAGGGGCGCTGCCCAAGACAGAGTCCAAAATAAGCTCCCTTACCCCTCATTTGCCTAAAGTCAGGGTGGCCTGGACACCCTTCCTGTGAACTAGGAGTTTTCAAACAGGTCTGCCATTAATACGGCTCCACTTCTCTAATTTGAGGCCTTCTGACCGTGGGGTTTAGATTCTTTATGTGAATTGGAGACATGAGAAAACCCAAGCACCTATGGGCTAGACTCTGCAGGGTTTGAAGAACTCTTTTGACCCAAATGATTGCTATTCTCACTTGATGGAAGTCAGGAACCTTACAGAGGAAGGCCTGAGACTTCATCCACAATGACTGCACTTTTGGCCATTTTGGTTTTGGATGCACACATGGGATTTTTCTTTAGATCCATCAGATGCTGAGAATCTAAGCCACAGCCTCACACAGCACCAAGAGGCTGATTCAGACACATCCGTTTCTGAAGCAAATAAGCATAGAGCCACAGGTGATGCCCATTCATTTATATTTGAAAACTGTTTTCTTCAGGCTTCAATAAGGGGTGACCTGACACAAAGACCTTCCTGACATTCAGCACAATAGAACAATAGGTAAGCAAATGGTCCAAAGCAGGGTTTCTCCACTGAGACTTTACTGGTCTCCCAAATATCTGAGTTTTCTGTGATGCTCGTCATTCCCTTCAGCTCTCCAGTACATGGCCATGTCACAGAGCTTGGAGGTGGTATATAACTTGGACACAAAACCATGAGCCTATTCTGGAGAGTGGCCAGAATTCAGGAAGAAATCAGGAACTTAGGAATATAGCAGGTATTACACATCCATAAGGCAAGCCACAGTCCATTCATAAATTGGGCAGGATGAATGCTGGAAAGATTTCTACTAGACAGGACACATCCAATGATGCATTCTCTTTTCTAATGTCTAAAAACACGGACACTGTGGAATACACAGACATAGAAACACATGCCTTGTCAAACGACTTACTAGAAACAGTTCACTCCAAACCAAAAAACCGCCTTTCCTACCTATTCACAGAACATGAGACAAAACCACAAACCCACACCCACACCCACAATTGCACCTCCTTCTCCCAAATAGGTCTGTGACAATCCGCAGTGTCCTCTGACTGGTGGGTCATAATATATTACCCCGAAAAAGCCTGTCCTGTCTCAGATCTGGTGTCCTTGGCCAGTGTGAAGTTGTCAGGAGCCAGTGGTGAGTCACTACCCACTTTCTCAGGAAAGGCCCCTCTTCAGAGCTCCCCTGGCATGTTGCCATCCTCACATCAGTAGGTACCAAGAAAGACTGACTCTGTCCTTGGTAAGTCCAAACAAGTGAGACTACAGGGACTGTGACTGGGACTGGCTCTGGGTGCCTGGCTTCCTGGATCCTAGTTCAGAAAGTTCCATCACCAAGGAAGTGAGGTGAGGTCACTTCCTTTAGAAACAGAATGAGGTCACTGCCTTGGTAATCACTTTGTCAAAAGAGTTGCTTCCAAGGTCCCATGAGATGGTGGATGCCCGTACTTCCTGTGCACATTCAGAAGTTAGAATGGTATATCAACCATAGGCACCTGAGAACAGCTCTCCACACAGGCCTGTTTTGGTCCATCTTATCTACATTAAGAACAGAGAGGCTTATTCAGACACAATCCTTAATCCTGACCAGGTTGTTTGACATGGAAGATGACTTTTGCTCTCTCAGGTTCTTCAGAGCTACCTAAATCTTCTCCAGGGATAATTTCTGCATGTACCTTTGAGGTTCTCAGCAGGTGGAAGATAACCTACATTCCTGTATTGTAAGACCAACTCTGTCCCTGCTCTTCCATAAACTTATATTGAAGGAAAAGGGTATGGTTAGGCTAATAACATGTTCGATTGGGGTTAGGAATCATTTTGCTGGATGAATAATGGTATAGGGAACCTGGGATATTTATAAGAATATACAGGAGAAATATATGTATGAAAACAGAAATCTAGGTAAAATTTGAAGCCCAGAAGGGCATTGGGCCCTAGTTTGTAATACTTAGCTTTGAATTACATTCTGCACAGATGTCTCAGATAAATCCATATACAATGGCATAGGACCTTGTACCTTGGATGATTGAATGTAGAATAGAACATCCAGTCAAAAGAGATAGTCGGTAGGATTAGGAAGATAGTCAGTAGGTTTAGGAAGAAGATTGAGTAAAGGATTTGGAACAAAAGTTCTATAGCAATAGGTTTTCGGTAAGAGAGTGAATGTAAATGTCAGCACATGTGAAGAGTCTTTCACAATGATGAACTGGGGCAAAAGTGTAGGAAACCAGATATCAATAGAGACATTACGAAATCAGGCAAAGTATAAAGTGAGTGATAGGATTAGACATTTTCAACAGGCTTGAGTTTGAATACGTAATCTTAGGAAGAAACAAATATGTAGTCACCGATAGGATTGACATTTGAGAGCATTAGGTAACCTGGACATGGATGTTTTAGTAATCCATGTTTACTTTCCATTTAAGCTTTGGTACAATCATAAGTGTGACCTTTGCATTTTGTGTCCAGAATATTACTGTAATAAAATGTATATGTTGATCAGGTGACATGAGCAATTCTTCCACCATTTTTGGGAGCAATATTTTGAAGATGCATAAATTAGTTTTGAGGGTAAAAATAGGTGTAACCTCTGTCTATGAATATAGAGATAATGCATGAATAGATCATACTGTGAATGAATAATATAACTGGTTCCAAATTTCAATAATGGATTGAATTGATATCTGAAAATATACAGGAAATCTTAAATTGATATACATACATTAATTACAACCAGTTATACATCTAATGGTAATATTAGGGTTATGGTTTATCATGAAGAGTGTTTGAGTTTTGCTTCAAAAATGATTATGGAAATCCAAAATAATGTATTTGGAAAGAAGTCTCATGAAAAGACCAGTCAAGAAACATGGAGATATCATGGGTTCTGGTAAAGGAAGTGATTGAAATTGAAACAAATGCCTATAAATTTACTAAATTGCGGATAAAATATATTATGATGATGTGCATAAACTGAAGAATTAGAAATGTACCAGTGTTGAATAAAAATGAACGCCCAAATACACATCAGGTTTCATAGGAATCTAACTGAATTGATGTTAAACTGGGTCAGTTACTGTAGAAATATTAGGATTTATATGCACCATTCACTGAAGATAGTTTTCAGTATTAGGAAAAAAATCTGTATTTCAGGTGGATGAATATTTCTGAAAATAATCTTGTGAAAAGTTGATTATAAATCCACATTTGAACATGAATGAATTTAGGAAGTGTATAATAAGACATATATATTTCTTATTTTGAAAAATCTGGAGAGTATATATATATATATATATATATATATATATATATATATATATATATCACAGACATTAAAAAGTAGCAATATATATATATATATATATATATATATACCAATCAAAATTCATTATGAAATATATATCATCCACAGATCCAAAAATTTTTATTTTACTGAACATGGTTTTATGTAAAATGTTGTTCAACTAGTAGCTCACCCATAGGTTGAATATTCAGTTCCAACAGCATTTAGGAGGAGTGATCTCTTCTCACAATTTTTGTCTGCCAAGTCAGCCACCTCACAAGAATGTACGTGTGATACCAAGTAGGATTCTATATGTGCATATAAAAATACATGTGCTGAAAAGGCTACAGAGAAAGGGAGACAGGAATTCAAATATTGGTTAACTGTAAAAACACATGGAAATCTATTTCAACAAAAAATTGACAAGATTTATAACTCCTACCCTATATAATCAAAAGGCAATTCCAGCATACTTCATTGCCTCCTCTGAACTGCTTGTATTTCTATTCTGTTTCTGTTATTTTTCTCCATTATATTAAGATTAGTAGTCAGAGTCTACTAGTTTATGAGTTAGTGTCAGGGATTCAGGATTTTGAATGGAAAATTGGAAAATGTGTCTGATGTGTATACAAATATGTGCTGCACAAAAATCTTCCCACTGTCATCCAGAACAATGCCTTGACATTACCATCGTACAAAGTAAGACACAATTAGAGGAGAAGAGTTAGAAAATCTGTGAATGCACATTTGGAATGGAAAATGCTGAGGAGTTCAAAACCTTCGAGGTGGTAGAGGTGTTTTCAAAAGTAAGTGACAGGGTAAACACTCCAAAAACATGGAGCTCTGCCAGTATTAAGACTTCTTCAGAAACTGCCTCTGAGGTTGGGCACTTGAAATATATTTTGTTGTCAGAAACTTTAGCTTCCTTTGTAGTGAGACCATCAATGCTGGGTCTGCAACTATGTGACCTGGAAGACATGGTTTCTTATTTTCCAATGAACATGAGGCAGCAGTGCTGAATTCTCTCTTTGTATGTAAACTGTGGACACTGGGGGCTAAATGTCTCCCCGTGTGGACTGTAAAGCCATTTGGTCCTCCTCCACTTCTTGTGGTGTTTCTTGCTGCTGCACTGGGAGATTGGTAGTTTCTTCATGCAATACAAGGAGTTCAACTGGGACACAGTGCTGGAGAGAGTTCTGTAACTTGTGGTGTGTCAGGGTCTGCAGGAGAATGCACCAAGCTGTGTTCTATCGCTCATAGCTTGCCCCATTGCCCTTTTGTCCATATCAACCAGATTCTGAACATTGCCCTGAAACCTCTCCATATAACAACATGTCTTTACATATAAGGGTCTGCTATCTGCACTATGTCAGTCACAGCCATTTGGAAACCAATGGCAGACCCACATGGCCCCACCACAGATGTTTTATTTTTTTTACACACCTGCCCACCACTGCTCTAGTCCCACTACTAAGCTGGCTCCAACTACGGGCATCTCTGTTCTACACCATTTTCATGAAACCCAGTCAATCAAGTCACTATCTGGTATACTCTTGAACAGCAAGAGGTCATTCAAAGGTTCTCCAGTGCCACCTGGTCATGGAAATTTCAAAAATTTCATGGTATTTATCTAGCCATTTTTCAAGGATGAAGTTGAAGGCACTGTGAGTTTCAATTCATTGTGGAGCCAGTAAATGTTGAGGAAGCTCATTTCAATGAAAGCTCTGGAGAACTATCACAGGAAAAGCTTCCCAAAGAGTGGCCAAAAGGTCACATGGAGCCAGGCCCGTTGAGGTCTACATGTGAGGTCCATGTGTGTTTTGACTCTCAACTATGGTTGCCAAGTCCTTCAGAATAAAATCATGTGATATCCTGGCTGAGATTACCAGTGCTCTGTGGAAAGCGACCCTGATTTCAGTTTCCAAGGGCAACACTCATGTGTGGCCTACTAAAATCCCAACACAATTCATGGCAATACTTCTCTGAAGTCAGTTCCGGAACTCAGTTTCTAAGGGGAATCACATCAGAGTTCAAGCCCAGGTGGACCCAGGCATTCCTTACAACCACCACAAAAATGACCACAATTAAAACCAAAACACTCCAACATGGGCCTCATCATCTTCCATGTAGACACTCATCATAGCCTCTGGCTGGAAGTTGCCATGAGGGGCGCAGCCCAAGACAGTGTCCAAAATAAGCTCCCTTGCCTCTCATTTGCCTAAAGTCAGGGTGCCCTGGACACCCTTCCTTTGAACCAGGAATGATCAAATAGCCCTGCCATTAATACTGCTCTGCTTCTCCAATTTGAGGCCTACTGACTGTCAGGTATAAATTGTTTATCTGATTTGGAGTCATGAGAAAACCCAAGCACCTATGGGCTAGCCTCTGCAGGGCTTTGAAGAACTCATTTGACCCAAAGGATCCCTATTCTCACTTGATGGAAATCAGGAACTGTAAAGGACGGGCGAATGTCAGAAGAAAAGACCACCAAGAGAATGTCTTATGCAACAACAAAGGGTTTATTGGGGGTCCAGCATGCTGGGGCTCAGAGCTCACTTCTGAGGAGCAATGAACAAAGAGCCACGAGAACAACATGAGCAAAGTTTATATACATTCTTTAGAGAGGGCAGCGACTTTACATACATCATATCCTCCTTTAGCAAATCATCATATACCAAGGGAAAATCAAATAACAACTGTAAAACATGATTAGCAAATTCATTGGAGGGAGCAGTTCGGGCAGGGGGTGATTGATCAGCCCTGAGAAGGGGTATACATTTAAACTAATTGGTTGAAGCCCTGAGATGTGTTCGTGCAGATCTGCATGGTTTCTGGGAAGGGGTTGTTAAGTAACTAGGGAAGATTTCAGCACACATCTAATGGGCAGTTCCGGGAATTTTCTTAAATGCCACAAAAATTTCAGGTTCTTAGTGCAACTTGGAAGCTTAACAAAACCTGGTTCTTTACGTTTCAATATCAATTTCTTTTATTCTTTCATTTCCCACTCCTTTTTCTGACTACTTTTAATCTTAAAAGTAATGAATCATAATTATTGCGGGGTCTCACATTCTATTTCTGCCAGTGGAGCATATATCTGTCTGATTACCATGAGCTTTACCTGTGCAATTTGAGCCTGGAGAAAGGAAACTATGTGGTTAAGCAAACAAGTTCCCACAGTTAGCAACACCATAAGAATGATCAGGGGTCCAGCTAAGGCTGAAAGTAGTGTAGTTAACCAGGGGGCTGGGTAAACCATGACTCAAACCACCCTTGTTGAATCTCCCTTTCTCTCTGGTGCTCTTCAAGGCATTTTCTCAATTTACTCATGGATTATTTTGCAACTCCAGTATGGTCAGCATAAAAACAACATTCTTCTATCAGTGAAGCACAGAGGCCCCACTCCCTCATGAAGAGGAGGTCTAATCCTCGCCTGTTCTGTAAAACAACTTCAGAGAGAGAGAGAGGTTAAGGATTCCTGCAAAGCTGTGATGGAGGTCTCTAACGTCTTCAAGTCTTGATCTATTGCTATTTCTAATTGGGCCATTTGTTGTGACCCACGGATCATAGCAGCAGTTCTCGTACCCACTCCTGCAGCAGCTCCTATCCCCAATAGGATGGCTAGAGTAAGGGACACTGGCTCCCGGCAAAATCAGGTTGTTTGTCCCCCTAGTAGACCTTCAAAGGATTCTGAATCATGATAGAGCACCCTGGGGAGTATCTGCACCATTACACTTTAATTTATAGAACTGTCAAATACCTGGGCTGAAATTCAAGGAGTTCTGACTGTGTGGAGTTCAGTACCATAAAGGTTCGTTTAATTATTTCCCAGGGGGAGGAGTCAGCTATACTCTCGACTGAGGAAGTAGGCAAAGATGGTAACTGGGAAGTATGAGATGGTAGAGGGGTTTTGGTAGATCTAGGCATGGGAGGTTTAGGAGGCTTAATTTCTGACTTGAGGGGATTGGGTCCTATTGCTGTGGGATTTTCTTCCTTTTTAAGCATAATGGTGAACCAGAGACCAAAGTCATAACCAGGGTCATAAATATAGAATTGCATTCTTCAAGAATTTCCCATAGGCCATGTTGTTCTGAGGTTTCCCCGTGCTTTGGAAGTGAAAGTTATATTGAGGGGGTCACATAGACTATTGTTTTCACAGCGAGTTTTTGACACCACTTAGATAGCGGCACATTTGTTGGGATCAATCCAGGTGTCATTTTATCCTACCCGAATCATTCTGTCTGGGGAGTTTGTGTTACACAATGCAGCTCCCATTTGTTCACAACCCCAAGATCTACAATAAAAGTCACTGGGTCTTCCACAGGTTTGCACTTGTTTGCGACTTCAGAAATCAGCTGGGCACACATAATAAACAAGACTGGCTAGTTTACACCTGAGCTGGGGGAGATGACATCCATAATTCCTGGGGTAAGTTGCTCTATGTCGCCCTGGTTTGGGTTTGAGTGGGATCTGTGTGGGGTCCACTATGTCAGGGAGATCCCAGTCAGAGAGGCCTATGTCAAGCTGACAAATGTCCAGGTGGAGGATGACCACCAAGTCCATAAGGGGCCTGTATGTGAAATAGACCGCACTACTTGCCCAGTAGGATTTATAACTTGCCATTGTTGCTGAACAGGCTGATGGGGATTAGGACGGTTTGTGGTCAGGGGAAGAATCCATACCCTACCCACACCACGGACATGCAACTTGAGAGGGTTGCCAGTCTGTTCTAGTTTCCAGCCGGAGTCTGGACAGGGCACAGGCTTGAGATGGGAGGCATGGATCCAGGAAGTGATCCCATCCACTTTCACCACTGTAGGTGTTATAAGGAGCACCTGGTATGGTCCTTTCCAGCGGGATTCTAGGAATGACACCTGATGCCTTCTCACGTAGACGAAGTCTCCCACTTGATATCGATGTGGGGTTCCCTCATCTCCAGGCTGGTAAGCAGTGGCCAACTGTTTCCGCAGGTATCGCTGGGTGCTGGTTTTGTTCAAGGGCTTTATGTCTGTCAGGCAAGGGGGTGAGAAAGGAATCATTAAGTCTCAGAGTTGTTATTAGGTCCCTTACTGGAGGAGGGGCACCATAGAGAATTTTATAAGGGGTGAAGTTACACAATGAGGCGGAGGGGGTATTTCTTTCATGAAACAGTGCATAAGGTAGGAGCATAGTCCATTTTTTTATGCTGGTCTCCAAGCTTAATTTCGTTAATGTCTCTTTGATGGTTCTATTCATCCTTTCTACCTGTCCTGAGCTCTGGGGTCTATAACCACAATGTAACTTCCAATTAATCCCCAGGGTCCTGTCGAATCCATGACTTACCTGGGCCACAAATGCCGGTCCGTTATTGGACCCTATTACCTTAGGCAGGCTGAACCTTGGAAAATGTCTTCTAGGAACTTTTTGACCACCATCTGAGCCGTTTCTTTCTTCATGGGGAAGGCTTAGACCCATCCTGAAAAAGTATAAACAAAGAATAGGAGATATTTATATCCATAACTTGCTGGCTTAATTTCAGTAAAGTCCACTTCCCAGAATTGTCCTGGTCTGGTTCCTCGTAAGCGCTTCCCTGCAGGAAGCTTGGATGTGTAAGTATTAACTAATTGGCAGACTTGACAACCTCTAGTCAACTGCTCAGCTATTTCTTTCCTCTGTGAGTCAGTCAATAATAAGTCCTTTCTTCAGTCCTTTAAGAGTGCCTATAACTTCCTTGAGCCTAAGTGGGTGAGCTGGTGTACGTCTTTGACATAAAGGTGGGATTTTTGAAATTGTAAACTTGGCTCGGTAGGGTCCCAGAGTTCTGTATCTGTCTCCTCAGATGATAAGTTGCCTGAATGTTACAGTGCGGCCAAGTCTCCTGATTGTTGTTCCCCCCGGTGTGGAAAATGTTAACAGAGTCACTCCGTTTAGGGCTGCCAATTAAGCTTTCTCAACTGCCCTTCTGTTTCCAACCGCCATAGGGTCGTTTCCCTTCTGGTGCCCTGGACAGTGCACTATAACTAGTTCCTTAGGTCCCTGCACTGCTGAGAGAAGGTGGAGGATCTCATCTTTGTTCTTTATTTCTTTCCCAGCGGAGGTTAATAGCCCCCTTTGCTGGTAAATAGCCCCATGCACATAAGCAGTGGCAAATGCATAGCGGCTATCAGTGTATATGGTGGCTCTTTTGCCTGTTGCTAGTTCCAATGCTTTCGTAAGGGCAATCAGTTCTGCTTTTTGGGCTGATGACCCTTCTGGGAGACAAGAGGACCAAATGACATTAGTTTCGCTAACTATTGCTTCTCCAGCCCGCCGCTTACCATCTTGGAGGAAGCTGCTGCCATCCGTAAATCATACAACTTCAGGGCGAGGCAGTGCTGATCCTTCAAGTCTCGTCATATACTGGTTTCCTCTGCCGGTATGTGTTGACAATCATGATTGACGGGTCCTGATGATTCTTCTGGCAGCAGTGTAGCCAGGTTGAGTGGAGCAGGTGGTCCCAGCGTTATTCTGTCTTTGTCAAGGAAGAGACTCTGGTAGTGGGTTATACTGGAGTTTGATAGCCACCTCTCTGGAGGCTGAGAGATGATGCACTCCAGGGTATGGGGGACTATAATCGTTATCTTCTGTCCCAACGTTAATTTATCAGCATCATTTATTAGAAGGGCTGCCGCTGCTATAGCTCTGAAGCAATAGGGCCACCCGCTAGCCACTGGGTCCACTTTTTTTGGTAAGTATGCTACTGGCTTTTCCAAGTTCCCAAAGTCTGTGTGAGCACTCCCCATGCTATTCCTTTCTTTTCCTCAATGTAGAGAGTGAAGGGTTTTTTTACATCTGGGAGTGCTAAGCCCAGAGCAGATAGCAGCACCTTTATTTGACATTATCAAAAGCTTGTTGGTGCTCAGGGGTACCATTGGAAATGGGCATCCCCCTTTTTCAGCGGGTATAAAGGGGCAGCCAGAGACGCGAACCCAGGAATCCATAACCTGCAAAAGCCGGCAGTCCCAAGAAACTCTCTGGTTGTCTCTAATTAGATGGGGGCGGTATCTGCACAAAGGTTCATTCTGGGCTCAGTGAGCCATCTTTGCCACCCCTAAGAGAATAACCCAAGAAGATTACTTATTACTGACACATTTGGGCCTTTTTGGCAGAAACCCGAGCAAAATTGGATAATAGTGCTTGGGTCCCAGACTCATAGTTTTCCTTGGTGTTTGCTGCCAGTAGCAGATCATCCACATATTGGAGTAGGGTGAATTCGGGGTGTGCAGTTCTGAAGTCATTGAGGTCCCTGTGGATGGCTTCATGAAAGAGAGTGGGGGAGTTTTTGAACCCCTGTGGGAGTCTAGTCCTGGTTAGTTGGCCAGATGTTCCTGTTTCTAGGTCTACCCACTCGAAAGCAAACACCAACTGACTGTCCTTATGTAGGGGCAAGCAGAAGTAAGCATCTTTTAAGTCCAGCACAGTGTACCATTCCCGCTTTGGATTGAGAGTGCTAAGCCAATTATTTGGATTGGGTACCGTGGGGTGAATGTCCTTGACCATAGCAACCTGATTTCAAACATTGCCCTAAAACGTCTGCATACAACAAGATGCCTTTACCTATAAGGGTCTGCTGGCTGTCCCATGTCAGTCGCAAGCCATTTGGAAGCCAATGGTAGATCCACATGGCCACACCACAGATGTTTTATCACACACCTTGACACCACTGCTCTAGGCCCACCTCACAGCAGGCTGTAACTTACTGGCATCTCTGTTCTACACCATTTTTATGAAACCCAGTCAATCAAGGCACTGGCATGGTTGTTTTTAGTAATCCATGCTCACTTTCCATTTCACTTTGGTGAATGGTTAATAAAATACGTATTTGTCACTTCCTGTTTTTCTGTATGCTTTACAAAACACTGTTGAAATCTTGAGAACTGTTTACTAATTTTGTTCCCTGAATGTGCTGTCCCCAACTGCCAAACTGCAGAATGTACTCCCTCAACCGGGTGCACGCAAACCGCCCACTCGCTCTGACACATCAATAAATTTCCCTCCCTGCCCTCTTCAAGGAAAGTATATAAGCTCTGCTTAAGCTGTTCACAGGGCTCTCTGCTCTATTCAAGTGAGCTCTGAGCCCCAGCCTGCTGGACCCCAATAAACCCTTTGCTGTTCCTGAGTGAAAATTGTGTACTCTTCTGGACTTAAAAGATGTTTTCTTTTGCTTGCCTCTGCATAAAGATAGTCAGTTGTTGTTTGCTTTCCAGTAGGTAGACCCAGAATCCTCAATATCTGGTCAACTAACTTGGACTAGACTCCCACAGCAGTTCAAAAACTCCCCCACTCTCTTTGATGAAGCCCTCCACAGAGATCTCAACAACTTCAGAACTATACACTCCAAAGTCCACCTGATTCAATATATGGATGTCCTGCTACTGGCAGCCAACAGCAAGGAAAACTGTGAGTCTGGAACCCAAGCACTATTATGCGAGCTTGCTCAACTCTGGTATAGAGTTTCTGTCAAAAAGGCCCAGATTTCCTAGCAAGAAGTAATCTTCCTGGGCTATTCCCTTACGGGCGGGAAATGATGCAACACTGTGCCCAGAAAACAAACCGTTGGGCAGATACAACCTCCATCTAACAGGAGACAACTCAGAGAGTTTCTTGGGACTGCTGGCTTTTGCAGGTTATGGATACCTAAGTTTGTGTTCTTAGCTGCTCCTTTATACCCGCTGTTAAATGAGGATGCCAAATTCCAATGAAGCCTGGAGAACCAGCAATGTTTGATAACATCTAAGGACACTGACACTGAAATCCTCAACTTCACTGAGCCCAGTTTGCAATTACAGAAAGCCCAACACTACGTTAAAAATGTACATAAACTCACTCACCTTGGTTCAAAGAAACTGCAGGCATTCCTGAAGGATCAAGAACAGAGTTTTTGACTAACCCACTCACACCAAAAGGAAATATCTAAATGGGTAACAAAAGCCTGACGGGTCTGTCAATTGGTTAATGCTTACTGTTCCAAGCTTCCTGTAGGAAAGCACCTATGAGGAATCAGACCAGGACAATTCTGGGAAGTGGACTTTACTGAAATTAAGCCAGCAGGGTATAGACTTAAATATCTCCTTGTCTTTGTAGATACATTTTCAGGATGGATTGAAGCCTTTCCCACAAAATAAAAATCAACGGCCCAAATGGTTGTCAAGAATATCCTGAAAGATATTTTTCGAAGATATGGCCTGCCTAAGGTAATAGGGTCTGATAATGGAACGGCGTTCATGGCCCAGGTAAGTCAGGGGTTAGCCAGAACCTGGGGATTAATTGGAAGTTACATTGTGCTTATAGAACCCAGAACTCAGGACAGGTAAAAAAAAACAATTAGAACCAAAAAAGACACCTTAAAGAAATTAAGCTTAGAGACCAGCATAAAAGATTAGACTATGCTCCTGCCTTATGCACTGTTTAATGCAAGAAATACTACCTCTTTTTTTTTTTTTTGTGCAAACTCACCCCCTATAAAATTTTTTATGTTGCCCCTCCTCAAGTAAGGGACATAACCCCAACTTTAAGACCTAAGGATTCCTTCCACACCCCCTTGCTTGACAGACTTAAAGCCTTGAAAGAACTCAGCAATACCTGTGGAAGCAGCTGGCCACTTCCTACCAACCTGGGGACGAGGGGACTCCACATCGATATCAAGTAAGTGACTTCCTCTACATAAGACGACATCAGGTGTCATCCCTGGAACCCCGATGGAAAGGACCATACCAGGTGCTACTTATAACACCTACAGCAGTGAAAGTAGATGAAATCACTCTCTGGATCCATGCCTCTCATCTCGAGGCAACACCCTGTCCAGACTCTGGCTGGAAACTGGAAAAGAGTGGTAACCCTTTCAAATTGCATATTCGCCATGTGGATAAGGCTATAGAATCTTCCCTTGGCTACCAGTAGTCCTAACCCTCATCAGCCCGTTCAGCAGCGATGGCTGATCACAAATCCTACTAGACAAAAATTATGGTCTGTCTCGCATACAGCCCCCTTAGGGACGTGGTGGCCATCTCTCCACCCAAACATTTGTCAGCTGGCTATAGGTCTTTCCTATTTGGATATACCTGATAAAGAGGATCCCACTAAAATTCCATTAAATCCCTTCTGTACCATAGATACTGGAAACAAACATTATGGATGTAGGGACACGCGAGCCCAATGCAGGTTGGCTAGCCTAGATTACTATGCTTGCCCGGCCAACTATCAAAGCCACAAACAGCCATGGCTGTGTGGGGGGAAAATCCGACTTCTTCTGTAAGTCATGGTGATGTGAGCATACAGGGGGTGCCTGGTAGAACCCAAACTCCTCATCAAATTCAGTACACAGCATTGGCCATATTACCAATTAGACAACAAAAATTGATGGCCCCCAGAGGGGTCTCTAGATCCTCAAATTCTCTGTTTATTTTTTAACTTCTGCAAGTGCTCTAAAGGGTGAATGGAGATTCCCCTATATGGAGGCCTTTTCCCTCCTTTGCTCACATCCTGAACTATGCTTCTCGAATAGATCCTCACCCACAGCTTTCTGCTCCAGACTCTCTGCAGTCACTCCCACCTCAGCACCCTGATTTCTCCCCTCCAATTACTAGATCAAAAACCCAAACTTCCTGCAATTCTCAGACTGTTGCCCTCTTGCTGAGGTAGTAGGTACTGAAGCACACCTCCACCCACACACTCCTCTCTTCACCTGTCAGTGCCTGCAGTGGGTCCCACCAGGTCTCTTACCAGCTAACCCAAAGCTCAAACCAGATGAAGAGAACCCTCAGACCCCTATCCAAGATGTAACGAAAATTGCCTTTAAAGTTGCTTTGTCATCAATGAAAACAGGTTACTAAGAATTTAAAGTTCCTCACAGGCTTTATGGGATACTCACTCCTGTCTTCCCCTCTGCTCTTTCTGTTCTACTGTTCAAGTATTTGTTGCTATGAAAATCTCAAACCCCTTTTCCATTATTCTTTTACATCTCTCCTTCCTCATACTCATATCCACCGAGCTGCTCTCACCTCCCGCCTTCCACATCTTCCCCCTCTGTACCAGGCCCATAGAGAATTCTTAACTGACCTTCTCCAGAAGTGTTCACCATGGCTGACATTAGGACTTTCAATAAAGGGTCCCTATAAAAGAGTTCAATGGAGATAAACTTTCTCTTTTCGTGTTGCCAACTTACTAGTTTTTCACAAAATATGTGAACGAGGCCCCTGGCCTTGAGCTGGGGCTTCACAGAGATGGCTACATTTCTTAGAAAAAGAAGTTACCAACTGGGCTCCATGGTAATAGCTGTCAGGGAGAAAAAAAAAGAGAAGAAAAAAGCTCTCCCCCTCCCAGGTGTCCTTAAAAATGTAACTTGTGCAGAACAGAGAAAAAAAAAACAGAAACAAAAACTGCTTTTTTTGAACTTCTGCAGACTGTGGACATCTGATCCCTTCCCTTACATGTTGGGTACAAATTCTAAAACTAATGAAACTTGGGGTTCAGGTCATTAATTGATTACAACAGAAGCAATGCCTTCTAAATCAGGTTGCAACTAAATTGGACTGTTTCCCTGTCTTCCCTTCTATCTTAGGTGTCTTGTCTTGTCCATTCCTACAACAGTATAATTCTACATACTTAAACATTGTTTATGTTTCATAAAATGGACAACAGATGTGATTAATTATGTAATTATGCAGATGTTTCCCAGAGTGCTCAATCATGACGCAGGATAATTTAAAGATCAAATAGGGGGCATACAACCCAGTTCTCCCGGGAACCTGTATCCCTTACTTTAGCCATCATATTAGGAATAGGAGTTGCTGCAAGGGTTGGCAGAGGAACCACTGCCCTAGTCCATGGGACAAAACAAATGACCCAATTAGAAGCAGCAGTAGACCAAAGCTTAAAGATCTTAAAAACCTCCATCACAGCATTACACGAATCTTTAACCTCTCTCTCTGAAGTTGTTTCACAGAACAGAAGAGGGTTGGACCTCCTCTTCATGAGAAAAGGGGGACTTTGTGCTGCATTGAGGAAAGAATGTTGTTTTTATGCCCACAATACTGGTTGTAAAAGAATCTATGAGTAAATTAAGAAGATGACTTGAAGAGCGTCAACGAGAGAGAGGCCAGAAAAGGGTGGTTAGAGTCTTCGTTCTCACAGTCGCCCTGGTTAACTACGATTTTATCAGCCCTGGCCGGTCCATTAATAATCCTCATTTATTGCTAACTGTAGGACCCTGTTTGCTCCACCGTGTAGTTTCTTTTCTCCAAGCTCAAATTGAACAAGTTAAACTTTTGGTAATCAGACAACAATATACCCCACTAGCAGACATAAAATGTGACACCGCCCATTAATCACTTTTATGATTAAAAGTAACCAGAAGAAGTGGGGAAGGAAAGGTAAATAAAATAGGTATTTCTCACTTCCTGTTTTTCTGTATGCTTAACAAAACACTGTTGAAATCTTGAGAACTCTTTGCTAATCTTGTTCCCAGAATGTGCTGTCCCCAACTGCCAAACTGCAGAATGTACTCCCTCACCTGGTTGCAAGCAATCGCCCACTCTCCCTGACCCACCAATAAACTTCCCTCCCTGCCATCTCCAAGGAAAGTATATAAGCTCTGCTTAAGCTGTTCTCAGGGCTCTCTGCTCTATTAAAGTGAGCTCTGAGCCCCAGGATACTGGACCCTCAATAAACCCTTTGTTTTTGCATGAGACAGTCTCTTGCTGGTCTCTTCCTCCGACGCTTATACTACCTTTACATTGGTACAATTAGAAGTGTGGCCTTTGCTTTTTGTGTCCAGAATATTACTGTGATAAAATATGTAGATCAGGTGACATGAGTATTTCTTCCACCATTTCTGGTAGCAATATTTTGAAGATGTATAAATTAGTATTGGGAGTACAAATAGATGTACCCTGTGTCTATGAATATAGAGATAATGCATGAATAGACTATACAGTGAATAAATAATATAACTACTTCCAACTTTAAAAAATGGATTGAATTGATATCTGTAAAAATACAGGAAATCTTATATTGATATACATACATTCATTCCAACGAGTTATACATCTAATGGTAATATCCGGGTTATGGTTTTTCATGAAGAGTGTGTGAGTTTTGCTTCAAACTGATTATGGAAATTGAAAATAATGTGTTTGGAATGAAGTCTCATGAAAAGACTAGTCAAGAAATATGGAGGAATACATGTGTTCTGAAGCAGGAAGTGATTGAAAGTGCAATCAATGCCTATAAATTTGTGAACTTGTGTATGAAATATATATCCTATGATGTGCATAAACTAAAGTAATTGTAATGTACCAGTGTTGAATAAAAATGAATGTCAAAATACACATCATGTCCCATAGGAATCTACTTGCAATGATGTTAAACTGGGTTAGTTCTGTAGAAATATTAGGATTTGTGTGCACCATTAACTGAAGTTAGTTTTCAGTACTAGGAAACAAATATGCATTTCAGGTGGATGAATATTTCTGAGTTGAGGGCAGTCATCCCAAGTAGGCTGGTGTGAAAACATTAATGACTCAACAAGACCTGAGCGCCGGCTGGGGTCCTCGGTAAAGGCGATTGTTATTTTTCCAGTTTTATAGTTCTGAAGAGGAGAAAGTCCAATACTGGTAGGCTTGCATTTTTTCCTCATTGCCGTCGTCAGTCATTGGCCTTTAGGGACGAAAGGGGAGCATCATGGGAGTTCCAGGTTTTTCAATCATTTGCCTCCAGCGAGTTCCTTTAGCAGTGCCAGCTTCCTCCAGGGGAGGAGGGGTTGTGTGTGCCTCGGGGGAGTTATCTGGAGGGCGTTGGGCTGGCTTAGCTTCCTCCAATGGCGGAGAGGCTGAGTCAGCAACAGGGGAATCACTTAGAGAGTGTTGGGGGTTGGGGTACAAGGGGAGGGGATAAAGAGGGGGAAGAGAGTCCAGTAGAGTCAAATCTTGTGACTCAGGGGAAACAGTGGGTGGAGGAGGAGGAGCAGAGGGTATGAGAGATAGAATCATGGGGGAAGGAGTAGGAGCGGGGGCAGGGAAAAGGAAAGTCTTCACCCATGCAGGAGGAGATTTGCAAAGGTCCTGCCAAGTTAAGATATATGGCTGTTAATCTGGATGGCTATGTGGCCCTGGCTAAAGACAATATCTCTGACTTTATAAATTAGTGGGAAGTAGAAAGATCTTTCTAGGGGCCATCCAAATCCAAAGGTGGGCCATTCTGAGGCACAGAGAACCTGCCAGGTCCAGCGTTTTACTGAAAAAGAAAGATTCTGAGCCCTTAAGCAGACTTTGGTTCAGTGATCAAAGGTCAGGGACAGAGGCATTGAAGTGCTCTGTCCCATAATAAAAGATACACAAACAGTAAAAGCAACAACACACGACACAGACAAGGCAAGAAAATAAAGACCGGAAATGGACGTCAAACACTGCGACCAGGACTGAGTAGCTGGAAAAACCCGATGGGATGGCAATACCGAATCTGAAACAAAATATCACTGAGTCATGGAGACTATTGTTCCTCGATTTCCCCAGTCCTCTGTGGCATCCCCCAGGGATGTGGCCTGTGGCTCTGTGACACGACTGTCAGCCACCGTCTGAGAGAGCTCACGCTCTTCATCAACAGCCATTTTGGAAAGACTTAACCTGAAACCTGTAACCAGAAAGAGGCGCCTTACTTACCCGGAGAAAAGCCCATTGGGGTCTCTCGTGAACCACTGCCGGATCTCGGTGGACCGTCCATATGTAAAGGTCGGGTGAGAATCGAGGGATGAGACCATCCAGAGACTGTCTCATGCAAAAGCAAAGGTTTTTTGGGGGGTCCAGAATGCTGGGGCCCAGAGCTCACATAAATAGAGCAGAGAGCCCTGAGAACAGCTTAAGCAGAGCTTATATACTTTCCTTGTAAAGGGCAGGGAGGGAAGTTTATTGATGGTTTCGGGTGAGTGAGTGGTTTGCTTGCAACCGGGTGAGGGAGTACATTCTGCAGTTTGGCAGTTGGGGACAGCACTTTTTGGGAACAAGATTAGCAAAGAGTTCTCAAGATTTCAACAGTGTTTTGTTAAGCATACAGAAAAACAGGAAGTGACAAATACTTATTTTATTAACTCTTCACTACCGACTATACTTTGCCAAATTTCCTAATGTCTCTATTGATATGTGCTTTCCTACATATTTTCCAGAGTTCATCATTGTGACTGACTGTTCACATGTGCTGATATTTACATTCACTCTATACCTGAAACCCTATAGCTAAAGAACTTTTGGTCCAAATCCTATACTCACTCTCCTCTCTAAACCTACCAAATATCTTCCTAAACCTACTGACAATCCCTTTTTGACTGGAAGTTCTCTTTGACAATCAATCATCCAAGGTACAAGGACCTATGGAATTCTATATTGATTTATCTGAGACACCTGTGCAGAAAATAAATCAAAGGTAAGTATCACAATCAAAGGCCCAATGCCCTTCTGGGCTTCAAATCTTACCTAGATTTGTGTTTTCATAGTTATATTTCACCTATATATTCTTGTAAATATCGCAGGTTCCCAATACCATTATTCACCCAGCAGAATGATTTCTAAAGCAAATCAAACCTGTTATTAACCCTAACTATACACTCTTCCCTCAATCTAACTTTACAGAAGATCAGGGACAGAGTTTGTCTTACAATACAGGAATGTAGGGGATATTCCAACAGCTGAGAAACTAAAAGGTCCTTGCAAAAATGATCCCTGGATAAGTTTTAGGCAGCTATGAAGGAACTGAGAGAGCAAAAGTCGTTTTCCATTGCAAACAACCTGGTCAGGATGAAGGGATGTATCTGAATCAGCCTCTCTCTTCTTACTGTAGAAAAGAAGGACCAACCAGGCCTGTGTGGAGAGCTGCCCCTGGGTTCCTATGGTTGATATACCATTCTAACTTGTGAAAGTGTCACAGGAAGTAGGGGCAGCCTCCATCTAATGGGACCCTTGGAAGCAACTGTTAGGACAACTTGGTAGCAATTCAGTGACTTCATTCAGTTCCTGAAGGAAGTGACTTCACCTCACATCCTTGGTGATGGAACTCTCTGAACTTGGGATCCAGGAAGCCAGGTACCCAAATCCAGTCCCAGTCCCAGTCCTAGTGGTCTCACTTGTTTGGATTTACCAAGGACAGAGTAAGTCTTTCTTGGAACCTACTGAAGTGAGGATGGCCAAATGCCAGGAAAGCTCTGAAGAGTAGCCTTTCTTGAGAAGGCAGGTAGTGGCTCACCGCTGGCCCCTGACAACTTCACAGTGTTGACCAAGGAGAGCAGATCTGAGACCAGACAGGCCATTTCATGGAAACATAGTATGGCCCACCATTCAGAGGACACTCTGGATAGTCATAGACCTACTTGGAGGAAGGAGGTGCCTATGTGGGTGTGTGTGTGGGTTTGTGGTTTTGTCTCATGTTCTGAAAATAGGTAGGAAAGGCGGTTTGTTTGGTTTGAAGTGAATTGTATGCAATAATTCGTATGACAAGGCAAGTGTTTCTATGTCTGTGTATCCCACTGTGTCCGTGGTTGTAGACATTAGAAAGGAGAATGCATGAATGGATGTGTCGTGTCTAGTAGAACGCATCACAGCATTCATGCAGCCCAATTGAAGAATGGACTGTGGCTTGCCTTATCAATGGGCAGAACCTACTATCTTCCCAAGTTCCTGTTTTATTCCTGAATTATGGTCACTCTCCAGAATAGGCTCATGGTTTTTTGTCCAAGTAATGTACCAACTCCAAGCTCTGTGACATGGCCATGTACTGGATAGCAGAAGGGAATGGCGAGCATCTCCGAAAACTCAGATATCAGTGTCACCAGGAAATTCTCAGTGGAGAAACACTGTTTGGGGCCATTTTCTTACCTATTCTTCTACTGCCATGAATGTCAGGAAGGTCTTTGCCTCAGGCCACCACTTTGTGAAGCCTGAAGAAAACAGTTTTCAAATGGAAATGAATGGGCATCACCTGCAGCTCTTTGTTTAATTGCTTTGAAAAGGGATGTGTCTGAATCAGCCTCTTGGCCCTGTGTGAGGCTGTGACTTAGATTCTCAGCACCTGATGGATCTAAAGAAAGATCCCATGTGTGCACCCAAATCCAAAACGTCCAAAAATATTCATTGTGGATGAAGTCTCTCGTCTGCCTCTGTAAGGTTCTTGACAGCCATCAAGTGAGAATATGGATCCTTTGCATCAAATGAGTTCTTCTAAGCCCTGCATAGGCTAGCCCATAGGTTCTTGGGATTTCGCATGACTCCAGTTCACATAAAGAATCAAAATCCCACAGTCAGTACACCTCAAATTGGAGATGTGGTGCAGTATTAATGGCAGGGCTATTTGATCATTCCGGGTTCAATGGAAGGGTGTCCAGGCAACCGTGACTTGTGACAAATGAGGTGCAAGGGTGCTTATTTTAGACACTGTGTTGGTCTACACCCTTCATGGAAACCTCCAGCCATAGATTATTATTAGTGTCTACATGGAAGAAGATGAGGGACATGTGGCAGTGTTTTTTTTTTTTAATTGTGGTCATTTGTGTAGTGGTTGGAAAAGACGTCTGGTTCCACCTAGGCTTGAACTCTGGTGTGACTCCCTTAGAGACTGAGTTCTGGAACTGAACTCAGAGAAGTATTGCCATGAATTGTGTTGGGATTTTAGTAGGCCATGCATAAGAATCGCCCTTGAAAACTGAGATCTAGGCCCAGGGTGACTTTCCAGAGAGTACAGGGAATCTCAGGCAGGATATTACATGACTTTATTCTGAGAGACTTGGCAGTTATAGTTGAGAGTCAAAACACACATGGACCTCACATTGTAGACCTCATTGGGCCTGGCTTCATGTGACTTTTAGGCCACTCTTTGGGAAGCCTTCCCTGTGATAGTTCTCCAGATCTTTCATTGAAATGAGTTTCCTCTCCATTTAGTGGTTCCTGAATGATTTGAAACCCACAGTGCCTCCAATTATATCCTTGAAAATTGGCTAGTTAAATACCATGAAATTTTGAAATTTCCATGACCAGGTGGCACTGGAGAACCTTTGGATTCCTGTTCCTGATCATGAGTATAACAGACAGTGCCTTGATTGACATGGTTTTATTAAAATGGTGTAGAACATAGATGCTAGTACGTTGGAGCCTGCTGAGTAGTTGGCCTAGAGCAGTGGTAGGCAGGGGTGTGATAAAACATCTGTGGTGGAGCCATGTTTATCTGACATTGGCTTCCAAATGGCTTGTGACTGACATTTTGCATCCAGTAGACCGTTGTATGTAAAAGCATCTTGTTATACGAAGAGGTTTCAGGGCAATGTTCAGAATCAGGTTGCTTTGGTGAATGGGGCAAACTCTGTGATATCCAAGCCTGGTTGATGCATTTTCCTGAAGACCCTGACCCACCACAAGTGACAGAACTCCCTCCAGCACTTTGTCCCAGTGGAACTCCTTGTATTTCATGAAGGAAATACCAAACTCCCAGTGCAGCAGCAAGAAACACCGTGAAAAGTGGTGGATGACCAAATGGCTTTTCAGTCTACATGAGGAGACACCTAGCCCCCTGCGGCCACAGTTTACCTACAAAGAGAAAATTCAGCACTGCTGCCTCATGTTCATTGGGAAATAAGAAACCATGTCATCTAGGTCACATAGATGCAGAGCCAGCTTTGATGGTCTCATTAGAAAGGAAGCTAAATCTCCTGAAAACAACATATATTTCAAGTGCCCAACATCAGAGGCAGTTTCTCAAAAGTCTTTAGGTCAGCAGAGCTCCATGTTTGTGGAGTGTTTATCCTGTCCCTTAATTTTGGAAACTCCTCTACCACCTCCAAGGTTGTGAACTCCTGAGCATTTTCCATTCCAGATATGTATTCACAGATTTTCTAACTCTTCTCCTCTAATTGTGTCTTACTTTTGGCGAAGTAATGTCAAGGCATTGTTCTGGATGAGAGTTGGAAGATTTTTGTGTAGCACATATTTGTATATACATTGAATTCATTTTCCTTTTTTCTATTCAAAATACTGAATCACTGACACAAACCCATACCCTACAAGACTCTGCATACTAATCCTAATATAATGGAGAAAAATAACCCAAACAAAATAGAAATACAAGAAGTTCAGAGAAGGTATGGTGTATAGTTGGATTTGCCTTTTGCATAATAAAGGGTTGGTGTTATAAATCTAGTCAATTTTTAATTGAAATAGTTCTCTATGTGTTTTTAAAGTTAACAAATAGGTGAATTCCTGTCTCCCTTTCTCTGTAGCCTATTCAGCACATGTATTTTTTTATTTGCATATACAATCCTACATGGTATCACCCGTACATATTTGTGAGGTACCTGACTTGGCAGATACAAATTGTTAGAAAAGATCACTCCTCCTAAACTCTGTTGGAACTGAAAATTCAACCTGTGGGTGAGCTTCCTAGTTGAACAACATAAATCCATGTTCAGTAAAATGAATATGTTTGGATCTGTGGATGATATATACTTCATGGTGAATTTCTATTGGCATACATAATCCTTCTTTTTAATGTGTGTGTGTGTGTGTGTGTGTGTGTGTGTATATATATATATATATATATATATATATATATATATATATATTCATTCTCCTGATTTTTCAAAATATGAAATATATGTGTCTTATTATACACTCCCTAAATTCATTCATATTCATGTATGTGGATTTATAATCAACTTTTCACAGGATTATTCTCAGAAATAATCATCCACCTGAAATACGTAATTCTTTCCTAATTCTGAAAACTAACTTCGGGGGATCATATGATGGCGGCAAAGAAAGTTCATCACCCCAGTGTGCCGCGTCACTATGCGGGCGAATGACGAGTTAGAAAGGTTAAAAGTTATCTTGTTAGGAATTTTCAGCAAAATTGGGGTGCTCCAAAACCGAGAGGAAGGATTTCCATCACACGAGGTCCAGCTACGTGGGCTCAAATGCGAGCGATTTGTCCGCACAGAGGGTCACGCTGCTTATTCAGCAAATCGCCCCGCAGCTAGAGTCTGCGGTGCGCGCTGGGAAACGACGAGAGAGCAACGCAAAGATACAGCCCTGCGGATTATGCGGGCTCCTGCCAGCTGTGCAATCACTGTGCTCAGTGCTGAATTCTGGGTTTGAGACGGGGAAAAGAAGAGGTCCAATTCAGTTCTGCACGCCGTTCAGACCACAGAGGGAGCCAGCGGCCACCATCTTGGAAATCTGAGGTCACCATCCCTGTTTTCAACTGATTGCAGCTCATTCAGCTATAGAACAGGTAATTTCAGGCTGCCATTCACCGGCATCTTGCAAACAAATTACTCAGGCTCAATGCTAAAGAACCCACGGAAATTGCTTCTTGGAGCCTGCTCCTATCAGAACATTCATTGAACCTGGAGCGGCTGAATTCCGGGTCCCGGAACTGCTCTGGCCCAGGGCTAAAGAACCTGCAGAAACTGCTTCTCGGTCCGGGTCCTGCTGAACACTGTGGAAGTAAATACCAACCGAGCCTTCATAGGCAGTGGCAACAGGATTGAGATGGGGCTTGTGAGGGCCGGTCAGGCCTCACCCGTTGCTTTGGTCACCCGGCAAAGGGAATGAAATGCTGCCATTCACATGGGATACCAACATGGCTGAGATCTGATATCATTTAAAAGCGGCAGAGGAGATAACTTCATTGATATGAGTTGGGAGAGAAACAGTTGGTCTCCTGGTAAAGAAAATGAGTCACAAACACCCGAGTCTCTCTCGCTTTGTCATCAAGCCAGAGGGGCAGAGCAGACCTGCCTTCCGTACCCAGAAAAGGCCCAGCAACCCTCCGGCATGGTAGTCACATTACCCCAATTGGAGTAGGGGCCGAGCAGAGCCACCGCCCACATCTGGAACAAGCCCAACGTCCCGCTGGCTTGGTAGTCACGTCACCCTTATTGGACTAGGGGCAGAGCAGAGCCGCCACCCGAGCACGCAAGGCAGGCAGACTTGCGACCGACCGGCAGAACAGGCCCAGCAGCCGGTCAGCATGGTAGACAGTTCACGCCAATTGGAGGAGCAGCACAGCCACCAACCGCCCCTGCAATGGAGAATTTTCCCCTATACAAGAGCAATATAAATATATAGAAGGAAAATTTTAAAAACACAACAGTTTCACCAAGCAGAAAGTAACGCGAGCAATATGAAAAGACAAGGAAAGAAAGGACCACAAGCAATGCCACAGATGGAATGTCAGATAAAGAATTCAGGATATACATGCTTCAGATGATCTGGAGTCTCAAAGAAGACATTAGAAAGCAAAATCAGACAATGAAAGATCACTTTGACAATGAATTACGTACAAATTCCAAGTAGCAAATGATCAACTATACAGGGAGATAGAGGTTATAAAAAACAAACAGAATTCCTAGAAATGCAGGAAGCAATGAACCAAATTAAAAAACTCAATTGAGAATACTACCAGAAGAGTAGAATACTTAGAAGATAGAACATCAGACAATGAAGACAAAGTATCTCAACTCGAAAAGAACATAGACAGCTCAGCAAGACTGTTAAAAAACCAAGAGCAGAACATCCAAGAAATTTTGGATACCATAAAGAGACCAAACTTAAGAGTAATTGTGATACAGGAAGATATAGAGGTCCAAATCAAAAGAATGAGCAGTCTATTCAATGAAATAATACGAGAAAACTTCCCAGACTTGAAGAATGAGACAAAAGCCCAAATCCTACAAGCCCACAAGACGCCAAATGTGCAAAATCATAAGAGATCTACACCTAGACACATTATAATGAAGATGCAAAACATGCAGAAAAAGGAGAGAATTTTAAAAGCTACAAGAGAAAGAAAGCAGATTACATTTAGGGGTAAACCAATCAGGATAACAGCTGATTTTTAAACACAATCTCTGAAATCTAGAAGATTCTGGAAAAACATATTTCAAACACTGAAAGAAAATTCCAACCAAGAATCATATATCCAGCGAAATTAAGCTTCAGGATGGAAGATGAAATTAATACCTTCCAGGATAAACAAAACTTAAAAGAATTGCAGTTAGAAAAACATCTCTTCAAAACATCCTAGGCAAAACATTACAGGAAGTGGAAATGGAAAATAACAATGAAAACCAACATTGGGAGGTAGGACATTAAAGAGGGGAAAATAATCAAAGAGGAATACAAACCATGTTTAGTAACATAAATAAACAAATATGGCTATAAGAACAACCCATATCTCAATAATAACCATAAATCTTAATGGCTTAAACTCACCAATTAAGAGACACAGGCTAGTAGAATGCATCACAAAACAGGAACCAACAATATGCTGCCGAAAGGAGACGCATTTGATCAGAAAAGACATACATAGACTGAAGGTGAAAGGTTGAAAAAATCATGTCATTTATATGTACTTTGGAAACTAGCAGGAATGTCCATACTTATATCGAATAAAATAGATTTCAAGCCAAAGTTAATCAAAAGGGATGAAGAGGGACACTAGATACTGCTCAAGGGAACCATACACCAACAAGTCATAACAATCACAAATATATATGCCCCAAACAATGGTGCAGCTCTGTTCATCAAACAAACTCTTCTCAATTTCAAGAGTCTAATAGACCACAATACAATAATCATGGGAGACATCAACACACCTCTCTCACCACTGGACAGATCTTCCAAACAAAAGTTGAATAAGAAAACTATAGAACTCAATAACACAATTAATAACCTATACTTAATTGACATATATAGAATATACCACCCACAATCAAGCAGTTACACGTTTTTCTCAGCAGCACATGGATCCTTCTCAAAAATAGATCATATATGATGTCACAGGGCAACTCTTAGACAATATAAAGGAGTAGAGATAATACCATGCATCTTATCTGATCATAATGGAATGAAACTAAACATCAATAATAAAAAAAGGAAAAATCATTCATCACTTTGAGAATGAACAAAAGGATACTGAATGATCAATGAGTTATAGAAGACATCAAAGAAGAAAGTAAAAAATTATTAGAGATAAATGAAAACACAGAAACAACATATGGGAATCTATAGGACACATTGAAAGCAGTTCTAAGACGAAAATTCATTGCTTGAAGTTCATCCCTTAGAAAAAGAAAAAAAAAAAAAACAACAAATAAATGATCTCATACTTCATCTCAAAATCCTAGAAAAAGAAGAGCAAAACAACAGCAAAAGAAGTAGAATGCAAGAAATAATTAAAATCAGATCTGAAATTAATGAAATCAAACAAAAGAAACAATTGAAAAAATTGACAAAACTAAAAGTTGGTTCTTTGAAAAAGTAAATAAAATCGACAGACCGTTAGCCATCCTAACGAAGAGAAGAAGAGAGAGAAATCAAATTACTAGCATATGGGATGAGAAAGGCAATATCACAAGAGACACTTCAGAAATACAGAAGATAATCAGAAATTATTTTGAATTTTTATACTTCAATAAAATAGAAGATAGTGAAGGCATCGATTAATTTCTTAAGTCATATGATCTGCCCAGATTGAGTCAGGAGGATATAAACAACTTAAACAGACCAATATCAATTGAGGAAATAGAAAAAACCATCAAAAGACTACCAACTAAAAAAAGCCCAGGACCGTATGGGTATAGAGTAGAGTTTTATAAAAACTTTAAAGAGGAACTAATACCAATACTGTTCAAGCTATTTCAGGAAAAATGCAAAAATCCTCAGTAAAATTCTGGCGAATCGGATACAAAAACATATCAAAAAAATTGTTCACCATGATCAAGTAGGATTCATCCCTGGAATGCAAGGCTGGTTCAATATATGAAAATCAACAAATGTTATTCATCACATCAATAGACTTAAAAACAAGAACCATATGATCATGTCAATAGATGCAGAAAAAGCATTCGACAAAGTACAGCATCCCTTTATGTTAAAAACTCTAGAAAAACTAGGGATAACAGGAACATAGCTCAATATTTTAAAAGTAATCTATTCTAAGACTATCTATCTAAGCAATCTATGATAAGCCTCAGGCTAGCATCATTCTGAATGAAGAAAAATTGAAGGCATTTCCACTAAAATCTGGAACAAGACAGGGCTGCCCTCTTTCACCACTTCTGTTCAACATAGTTCTCGAAACACTGGCCAGAGAAATTAGACAGACGAAAGAAATTAAAGGCTTAAAAATGGGAAGAGAAGAACTTAAATTATCACTATTTGCAAATGACATGATTCTATACCTAGCAAACCCAAAAGGGTATACAAAGAAATTGTTAGAGCTAATAAATGAATTCAGAAAAGTGGCAGGATATAAAATCAACACACATTAATTAAAGGGATTCCTGTATATCAGCGACAAATCCTCTGAAATGGGAATGACGACAACCACTCCATTCACAATATCCTCAAAAAAAAAATTAAAATACATGGGAATCAACCTAACAAAAGAGGTGAAAGACTTATACAATGAAAACTACAGAACCCTAAAGAAAGAAATAGAAGAAGATCTTAGAAGATGGAAAAATATACCCTGTTCATGGCTAGGCAGAACTAACATCATCAAAATGGCGATATTACCAAAAGTTCTCTAAAAGAGTAATGCAATGCCAATCAAAATTCCAAGGGCATTTCTTGTAGAAATAGAGAAAGCAATCATGAAATTCATATGGAAAAAGAAAAGAGCCAGAATAGCAAAAACAATGCTAAGCAGGAAGTGTGAATCAGGTGGTATAGCGATACCAGAATTCAAACTATACAACAGAGCAATAGTAACAAAAACAGCATGGTACTGGTACCAAAACAGGCGGGTGGACCAATGGTACAGAATAGAGGACACAGAAACCAATCCACAAAACTACAACTGTCTTATATTTGATTAAGAGGCTAAAAGCATGCAATGGAGAAAGGATAGCATCTTCAACAAATGGTGCTGGGAAAACTGGAAATCCATATGCAACAAAATGAAACAGAATCCCTTTCTCTCGCCATGCACAAATGTTAACTCAAAATGGATGAAGGAGCTTGATATCAAATCAGAGACATGGCATCTGATAGAAGAAAAAGTTGGCTCTGATCTACATACTGTGGGGTCTGTCTCCAAGTTCCTCAATAGGACACCCATAGCACAGTAGTTAATAACTAGAATCAACAAATGGGACTTACTCAAACTAAAAAGGTTTTTCTCAGCAAAAGAAACAATAAGAGAGGTAAATAGGATGCCTACATCCTTGGAACAAATCTCTGCTTCTCATACTTCAGATAGAGCTCTAATATCCAGAGTATACAAAGAATTCAAAAAATTAAACAATAAAAAATGAATAACCCAATCAACAAATGGGGCAAGGACCTGAACAGACACTTCTCATAGGAGGACATACAATCGATCAACAATTACATGAAAAAATGCTCACCATCTCTAGCAGTCAGAGAAATGCAAATCAAAACCACCCTAAGATACCATCTCACTTCAGTAAGTTTGGCAGCCATTATGAAGTCAAACAACAACAAGTGCTGGCGAGGATGTGGCAAAAAGGGTACACTTGTACATTGCTGGTGAGACTGCAACTTGGTACAACCAATTTTGAAAGCAGTAAGGAGATTTCTTGTAAAGCTTGGAATGGAACCACCATTTGACCCAGCTATTCTCCTTCTCGTTCTATTCCCTAAAGACCTAAAAAGAGCATGCTACAGGGACACTGCTACATCTATGTTCATAGCAGCACAATTCACAATAGCAAGACTGTGGAACCAACCTAGATGCTCTTCAATAGATGAATGGATAAAAAATGTGGCATTTATACACAATGGAGTATTACTCTGAATTAAAAAATAACAAAATCATGGAATTTGCAGGGAAATGGATGGCATTAGAGCAGATTATGCTAAGTGAAGCTAGCCAATCCCTAAAAAACAAATGCCAAATGTTTTCTTTGATATAAAGAGAGTAACTAAGAACAGAGTAGGGATGAAGAGCATGAGAAGATGATTAACATTAAACAGGAATGAGAGGTGGGAGGGAAAGACAGAGAGAAGAGAAATTGCATGGAAATGGAAGGAGACCATTAGGGTTATACAAAATTACATACAAGAGGAAGTGAGTGGAAAGAAAAAAATAATACAAGGGGGAGAAATGAATTACACTAGATGGGTAGAGAGAGAAGATGGGAGAGGAGGGGAGGGGAGAGGAGATAGTAGAAGTTAGGAAAGGCAGCAGAATACAACAGACACTAGTATGGCAATATGTAAATCAATGGATGTGTAACTGATGTGAATCTGCAATCTGCATATGGGGTAAAAATGGGAGTTCATAACCCACTTGAATCAAAGTGTAAAATACGATCTATCAAGAACTATGTAATGTTTTGAACAACCAACAATAAAAATTAAAAAAAGAAAAAAGAAAACTAACTTCAGTGAATGGTGCACACGGATCCTAATATTTCTACAATAATTGACCCAGTTTAACATCAATGCAAGTAGATTCCTATGGGACATGATGTGTATTTTGATGTTCATTTTTATTGAACACTGGTACATTACTATTCTTTTAGGTTATTCACATGATAGGATATATATATATATATATATATATATATATATATATATATATATATATGTATGTATATATATATCATCCACAAGTTAGCAAATTTATAGGCATTTGTTTCAATTTCAATCACTTCATGCTTCAGAACTCATGAATTCCTCGATGTTCCTTGACTGGTCTTTTCATGAGACTTCTTTCCAAACACATTATTTTCGATTTCCATATTCAATTTTGAAGCAAAACTCACAAAAACTTCATGATAAACCATAACCCTATTATTAACATTAGGTGTATAAATGGTTGGAATGAATGATTATATATCAATATAAGATTTCTTATATATTTTCAGATATCAATTCAATCCATTATTTAAAGTGGAACCAGTTATATTATTTATTCACAGTAAGGTCTATCCATGCATTATCTCTATATTCATAGAAACAGGGTACACCTCTTTGTACCCCCAATACTAATTTATACGTCTTCAAAATATTGCTTCCAGAAATGGGGGAAGAAATAATCATGTCACCTCATCTACATATATATTTTATCACAGTAATATTCTGGAAACAATGCAAAAGTCCCTCTGAGGATTGTACCAAAACCTAAATAGAAAGTGAAAATGGATTACTAACAACATCAATGTCCATGTTGCCTAATGCTCTCAAATGTCAATCCTATTGGTGACTACATATTTGTTTCTTCCTAAGATTATATATTCGATCTCCACCCTGTTGAAAATGTCTAATCCTATCACTCACATTATACTTTGCCTGATTTAATAATGTCCCTATTGATATCTGCTTTCCTACATATTTTCCCCAGTTCATCATTGTGTCTGACTATTCATATGTGCTGACATTTGCATTCACTTTCTACCCGAAAAAATATTGCTAAAGAACTTTTGTTACATAACCTACACTAACTCTACTTGCTAAACTTAACGGCTATCTTCCTAATCCTACCGACTATCCCTTTTGTCTGGATGTTCTCTTCTGCATTCATTCATTCAAGGTTCAAGTTTCTCTGCCATTGTAGATCCATTTATATGAGACATCTGTGCAGATATAATTCAAAGCTAAATATCCCCATCTAGGCCCCAATGCCCTTCTGGGATTCAAATCTTACTTTAATTTCTGTTTTCATACCTATATTTAACCTCTATATTCTTATAAATATCGCAAATTCCCAATACCATTATTCATCCAGCATAATGATTACTAACCCAAATTGAACATGATATTAACCCTACCCATACACTTTTCACTCAATCTAACATTACAGAAGATCAGGGACAGATTTGTTCTTACAATACAGGAATGTAGGGGATCATCCACCTGTTGAGAACCTCAAAGGTCAATGCAAAAATGATCCCTGGAGAAGATATAGGCAGCAATGATGGACCTGAGAGACCAAAAGTCATTTTCAATGGCAAACAACCTGGTCAGGATGAAGGGTTGTGTCTAAATCAGCCTCTCTCTTCTTAATGTAGAGAAGATGGACCAAACAAGCCTTGTGTGGAGTGCTGTTCCCCGTTGCCTAAGGTTGATATTCCATTCAAACTTGTGAAAGTTTCAAAAGAAGTAGGGGCAGCCTCCATCTCATGGGACCCTTGGAAGAAACTGTTAGGACAAAGTGGTTGCCAAGGCAGTATACTCATTCAGTTCCTGAAGGAAGTGACCTCACCTCACTTCTTTGGTGATGGAACTCTCTGAACTTGGGATTCAGGAAAACAGGCTAAACTCCCACACTCTTCATGATAAACCATAACATTAATATTACGATTAGATGTATAACTGGTTGGAATGAATGTATGTATATCAAAATAAGATTTTCTGTATATTTTCACATTTCAATTCAATCCATTATTTAAAGTTGGAACCAGTTATGTTATTAATTCACAGTATGGTCTATTAATGCTTTATCTCTGTATTCTTAGACACAGTATACACCTCTTTGTCCCCCCAATACTAATTTATAACTCTTCAAAATATTTTTCCCAGAAATGGTGGAAGAAATGCTCATGTCACCTTATGTATATAGACATTTTATCAAAGTAATATTCTGGACACAAAAAGCAAAGGTCACACTCATGATTGTATCAAAGCCTAAATGGAAAGTGAGCATGGATTACTAAAAACAACCATGTCCAGGTTGCTTAATGCTCTCAAATGTAAATCTATTGGTGACTACATATTTATTTCTTCCTAAGATTATATATTCAACCTCAAGCCTTTTGAAAAGGTCTAATCCTATCACTCACTTTATACTTTGCCTGATTTTCTAGTATCTCTATTGATATCTGCTTTCCTACATATTTTCCCCAGTTCATCATTGTTACTAACACATCAGATATGCTGACACTTACATTCACTCTCTACCCGAAATCCTATTGCTGAAGAACTTTTGGTCCAAATCCTATACTCACTCTTCTTTCTAAACCTACTGACTATCTTCCTAATGCTACTGACTATCGCTTTTTGACTCGATGTTCTCTTCGACAATCAGTCATCCAAGGTTTAAAGTCCTATGCCATTGTATATCAATTTATCTGAGACACATGTGCAGAACATAATTCAAACCTAAGTATCCCCTCAAGGGCCCAATGCCCTTGTAGCTTGAAATCTTACCTATATTTCTGTTTTCATACTTATATTTCACCTACATATTCTTGTAAATATCACAGGTTCCCAATATCATTATTCATCCAGCAGAGAGATTCCTAACCCAAATCGAACATGTTATTAACCAAAAACATACACTCTTCCCTCAATCTTACTTTACAAAAGAGCAGGGACAGAGTTGGGCTTACAATACAGGAATGTAGGGGATCTTCCACCTGCTGAGAACATCAAACGTCCATGCAGAAATGATCCCTGGAGAAGATGTAGGCAGATATGAAGGACCTGAGAGAGCAAAAGTCATCTTCCATGGAAAACAACCTGGTCAGGATGAAGGGATGTGTCTGAATAAGCCTCTTTCTTCTTAATGTAGAGAAGATGGACCAAACCAAGCCTGTGTGGAGAGCTGTTCCCAGATGCCTATGGTTGATATACCATTCTAACTTGTGGAAGTGTGACAGGAAGTAGGGACAGCCCCATCTCATGGGACCTTTAGAAGTAACTGTTAGGACAAAGTGGTTGCCAAGTCAGTGACCTCATTCAGTTCCTGAAGGAAGTGACCTCACCTCACTTCTTTGGTAATGGAACTCTCTGAACTTGGAATTCACGAAAACAGGCACCCAGAGCCAGTCGCAGTCCCAGTCCCAGTGGTCTCACTTGTTTCTATTTACCAAGGACAGAGTCAGTCTTTCTTAGTACCTACTGATGTGAGAATGGCCAAATGCCAGGAAAGCTCTGAAGAGGGGCCTTTCCTGAGAAAGCAGGTAGTGGATCACCCATGGCTCCTGAAAACTTCACAGAGTTGGTCAAGGAGACCAGATTTGAGACAGACAGGCCATTTTGGGGGAATACAGTATGGCTCACCATTCAGAGGACACTCCGAATAGTAACAGACCTACTTGGGCAAAGGAGGTGCCTTTGTGTGTGTGGGTGTGTGTTTGTGGTTTTGTCTAATGTTCTGAGAAAAGGTAGGAAAGGCAGTTTGTTTGGATTTCCGTGGACTGTTTCTAATAAGTCGTTTGACAAGGCGAGTGCTTCTATGTCTGTGTATCCCACTCAGTCCGTGGTTGTAGACATTAGAAAAGAGAATGCATCAACAGATGTGTCCTGTCTACTAGAAAGCTTCCCAGCATTCATCCTGCCCAATTTATAAATGGACTGCAGCTTGCCTTATCGAAGGGCAACACCTGCTATCTTCGTAAGTTTCTGTTTTCTTCCTGAATTCTGGACACTCTCCAGAATAGCCTCATGGTTTTGTGTCCAAGATATGTACAACCTACAAGCTCTGTGATATGGCCATGTCGTGGATAGCTGAAGGGAATGGTGAACATCTCAGAAAACTCAGATATCAGTGTGACCTGGAAAGTCTCAGTGGAGAAACACTGCTTTGGGCCTTTTGCTTACCTATTGTTCTGTTGCACTTAATTTAAAGAAGGTCTTTACCTCAGGGCACTCCTTTGTGAAGCCTGAAGCAAACAGTTTTCAAATGGAAATGAATGGACATCACCTGTGGCTCTTTGATTAATTGCTTTGGAAATGGATATGTCTGAATCAGCCTCTTGGCCCTGTGTGAGGCTGTGGTTAGATTCTCATCACCTGATGGATCCCACGTGTTCATCCAAAACCAAAATGGCCAAAAGAGCAGTCAGTGTGGATGAAGTCTCTCGCCTTCCTCTCTAATATTCCTGACCTCCATCAAGTGAGAATAGGGGTCCTTTGGATCAAATGAGTTATTCAAAGCCCTGAGGATGAAAGCCCATAGGTGCTTGGGTTTTCTTATGATTCCAATTCACATACAGAATCTAAACCCCACAGTCAGTAGTCCTCTAATTGGAGAAGCAGAGCAGTATTAATGGCAGGCCTACTTGATCACTCCTGGTTCACAGGAAAGTGTTCAGGCAACCCCGACTTTAGGCAAATGAGGGGCAAGGCAGCTTATTTTGGACACTGTCTTGGGTTGTGCTCCTCATGGAAACCTCCAGCCAGAGGTTATAATGAGTGTCGATATGGAAGAAGATGAGGGCCATGTGGAAGTGTTTTGATTTTAATTGTGGTTATTACTTTGGCGGTTGGAAAAGATGACGGGTTCCACCTGGGCTTTCAAACTTTGGTGTGATTCATCTAATATTCTGAGTTCTGGAACTGACCTCAGAGAAGTATTGCCATGAGTTGTGTTGGGATTTTAGGAGGCCATGCATGAGAGTCGCCCTTGGAAACTGAGAGCTGTGCCCAGGAAGGCCTTCCACAAGGTATCTGGAATGTCAGCCAGGATAACACATGATTTTATTCTGAAAGACTTCGAAACCATAGTTGAGAGTCAAAACACACATGGATCTCACATTGTAGACCTCAATGGGCCTGGTTTTATGTGACCTTTTGGCCACTCTTTGGGAAGCCTTGCCTGTGAGTGTTCTCCAGATATTTCATTGAAATGAGCTTCCTCAACATTTAAAGTTTCCTGAATGAATTGAAACCCACGGTGCCTCCAACTTCATTTTTGAAAAATGTCTAGATAAATACCATGGAATTTTTGAAATTTTCATGACCAGGTTGCACTGGAGAACCTTTTGATATCTGGTTGCTGATCATGAGTATAGCAGACAGTGCGTTGTTTGACTGGGTTTCATAAAAATGGTGTAGAGCAGAGATGCCAGTAAGTTGGGGCCTGCTGAGTAGCAGGACTAGAGCAATGGTGGGCAGTTGTGTGATAAAACATCTGTGTTAGGGCCATGTGGATCTGCCATTGGCTTCCAAATGGCTTGTGACTGACATAGTGCAGCCAGCAGACCCTTATATGTAAAGGCATCATCTTATATGGAGTGGTTTCAGGGCAATGTTCAGAATCAGGTTGCTATGGTCAAGAGGGCAAGCTATGTGGGATAGAAGCCTGATTGGTGCATTCTCCTGCAGACCCTGAACCTTCCTGCAGCACTGTGTCCCAGTTGAACTCCTTGTATTTCATGAAGCAAATACCAAACTCCCAGTGCAGAAGCAAGAAACACCAGGAAAAGTAGAGAATGACCAAATGGCTTCAAAGTCCACAGGGAGAGACACTTAGCCCCCATTTGCCACGGTTTACCTACAAAGTGAGAATTCCGCACTGCTGCCTCAAGTTCATTGGAAAATAAGATACCATGTCTTCCAGGTCACATTGATGCAGACACAGTTTTGATGCTCTCACTACAAAGGAAGCTAAAGTTCCTGATGCAGACCAGTTTTGATGCTCTCACTACATTAGAAGCTAAAGCTCCTGACAACAACATATTTTTCAAGTGCCCAAACTCAGAAGTAGTTTCTCAAGAACTTTAGGCCTGCAGATCTCCATGTTTGTGGAGTGTTTACCCTGTCCCTTACTTTTGGAAACTCCTCTACCACCTCCAAGGTTATGAACTCCTGAGCACATTCCATTCCAGATATGTATTCACCAATTTTCTAACTCTTCTCCTCTAATTGTGCATTACTTTCGGTGAGGGTAATATCAAGGCATTATTCTGGATGAGAGTGGGAAGATTTTTGTGTAGCACATATTTGCAAACACATTGGGTTTATTTTCCTATTTTCCATTCGAAATACTGAATCTCTGACACTAACCCATACCATACTAGACTCTGACTACAAATCCTAATATGATGGAGAATAGTAACCCAAACATAATAGAAATACAAGCACATCAGAGGAGGCATGGTGTATAGTTGGACTTCCCTTTTGCAATCTATAGGTTAGGAGTTATAAATATAGTCAATGTTTACTGACTCAGTTCTCCATGTGTTTTTAAAGTTAACAAATATGTGAATTCCTGTCTCTTTCTCTGTAGCCTATTCAGCACATGTATTTTTATATGCACATATAGAATACTACCTAGTATCACATGGACATTCTTGTGAGGTGGCTGACTTGGCAGATACAAATTGTGGTAAAAGATCACTCTTCCTAAACGCTGTTGGAACTGAAAATTCAACCTATGGGTGAGCTTCCTAGTTGAACAACATTATACATAAATCCATTTTCAGTAATATGTATTTTTTGGATATGTGGATGATATATATTTCATGATGAATTTCGATTGGCATATATATTGCCACTTTTTAATGTCTGTGTGTGTGTGTGTGTTTGTGTGTGTGTGTGTGTGTGTGTATATATATATATATATATATATATATATATATATACACTCTCCAGATTTTTCAAAATATGATATATATGTGTCTTATTATACACTCCCTAAAATCATTCATATTCATGTATGTGGATTTATAATCAACTTTTCACAAAATTATTCTCAAATGTATTCATCCACCTGAAAACATATTGTTTCCTAATACTGAAAACTAACTTCAGTAAATGATGCATACAAATCATAATATTTCGTCATTGCAAGATGGCCATGAATAGAGTGCATCACACCCAGTGTACCACGCCACTACATAGGTGAATAATGAGTTAGAACGACAAAAAACTATCTTGATAAAAACTTACAGCAATATAAGGGTGCACAGAAAACTATAAGAAGGATTTCTAGCACTGAAGTCCGGTAATTGAGTCTCAAACACAAACACGAGCCAAGTGTGTGACTGGAGATCCGGTCTGACTGATCCGCGCCGCCCGTCCAGTGACTACAGGTGTCGGGGCACCACCGAGATGTGACCAATAAGCAGGGCGAAATGTTGATGCGGATTCTGTGGAATCCTGCTGGTAGAGCCCCCACTGGACCCTGGGCTGAGTTCAGGATTTCAGACTGGGAAGGAAGCAGTACAGTTCTATCCCCCACAGCAGAAACTCCTCCAAGGAAACCAACGGCCACCATCTTGGAGAGCTGAAGTAACCACAGTCACTCTCCTACAGATTGCAACAATAAAACAGGTGTGTGTTACTCAGCTCATCTCCCATACATGGGGGAATTCGCATAAAAACTCTTCTAGCCTTTCCGGGGGAGAGATTATCAGAGCGAGACTGCATCAAGATGGGGGAAAACTAGAGGCACCTGTCCTTCAACTCCACCTCCCATCAGCGGCGAAAATGAAACCAGTCTAGCCAGCACTGGGGGAGGGGCAAGTGGAAAAAAATCAAAACAATAGAGTGCCAGGGTTCCCAATACCCAACTGTGTGACCGGAGATCTGGGCTGATTGAATCCTGGGGCCAGGCCCACTGTTACAGATGGTGGGGCACCGCTGAGAAGTGACCTGCAAGCAGGGAGAAATGTTGCTGCGGATTCTGTGGAATCCTGCCAGCTGAGCCCCCACTGAGCCCCGGGCTGAGTTTGGGATTTCAGATGGGGAAGGAAGCGGTAAAGTTCTTTCCCCCACAAAGGAAACTCCACCAAGGAAACCAGCGTCCACCATCTTGGAGAGCTGAAGTAACCACCGCCAGTCTCCAACAGATTGCAACAATAAAACAGGTGTGTGTTACTCAGCTCATATTCCATACAGCAGGGAATTCGCATAAAATCTCTCCTAGGCTTTCTAGGGGAGGGATTATCAGAGCGAGCCTGCGTAAAGACGGGGGTAAAACTAGAGACACCCAACTTTCAACTCCCCCTCCCATCTGTGGCGAAAACGAAACGTGTCTAGCCAGTGCTGGGGGAGAAGCAAGCGGAAAAAATCAAAACAATAGTGTCTGGGTTCCCAATAGACACCCTCAACACCCAAAAAACGGTAGGCAAAGAGTACAGTTTGAACTGCCGAGAGGCATCAGTCAGGGGAAATCTGGCCTAGCAGGAGAAAACAGGACTGGCAGGAGAAACCAGGCGACTAGAGGCCAGGCCCTTATGACTGGGCAGCTGGAGACCACAGGCCCATAGGCGACAGTCCATCTGCTGCCCGCCTGACTGGGCGGATGGAGAATGCCCGCCCGCCGGCAACCGACCACACCACTGGGTGGCTAGAGATCGCCTGCCATCTGGCGACATCCCACCTGCTGCCCGCATGACTGGGCAGCTGGAGACTTCCTGCCGGCCGGCGACCAACCACACAACTGCCAGCTGGAGACCGCCCGCCTGCCAGTGAGCCAGAGCTGAAACCAAGCAGAGACAGTCCAGTCCCACTCCCCCTATTTGGACACCTCGGCAAGAAGCCTGGGGCCCGCCAAAGTATAAAGGTGATGTCACTGGAGCTCGGCCTTCGGAATTCCTTCCAAGTGGAATCCACTTTAGCAAGCATAGTCTACGAACACAAAAGAGAGACAACAGAGATATACAACACCAAAACAAATCTATAGAATAAGCAGAAACAGCAATCAAATAGAGCTTGAAAGTAAAGTGAACATCATGAAAAAACAAGGGAAAAAAAGGAGTACAAACAATGCAAGACAACTTAATTCTACAGGAGGACCAAGAAGCATCAGAAACAGAGATAGGGAAAGAACTCAAAGCATACCTAACTCAGATGGAAAGGAATATTAGAGAAGACATGAGACAGCAAGTCCAAGCAATAAAAGTATATTTTGAAAATGAATTAAACAAACAAATTCAAATGGAAAACAACGAGCTTTAAAAGGAGATAGAGATCTTAAAAAAATCAAACAGTAATCCTAGAAATGCAGAAAACTATAAACCAAATTAAAAACTCAAAAGAGAATATTACAAATAGACTAGATCAAGTAGAAGTCAGAACATCAGATAATGAAGACAAAGTTTATCAACTTGAAAAGAATATTGTCAACACAGAAAAGATGCTTAAATCCCATGAGCAATCTATTCAAGAGATATGGGATGTCATTAAAAAAAACAAATTTGAGAGTCATCGGGATAGAAGAAGGCATAGAGATTCAAACCAAAGGAATGGAGAACATATTAAATAAAATAATTCTAGAAAACTTGCCAGAGATGAAAGGTGTATTGGATTGCCAAATCCTGGAAACCTACAGGACCCCAAACATTCAAAACCAAAATAGACCAACTCAAAGACATATAATTACGAAGATAGCCAACATACAGAACAAAGAGAGAATATTTAATGCTATAAGAGAAAGGAGACAGATTAAATTCAGGGGTAAACCAATTAGGTTAACCACTGATTTTTCATCACTGACTTTGAAAGCGAGAAGATCCAAGAACAATGTATTTCAAATGCTGAAAAATAATGGATTCCAACCAAGAATACTGTATCCAGCAAAATTAAGTTTCAGATTTGAAAAGGAAATTAAAGTCTTTCAAAAAAAACAAAAGCAAAAAGAATTTGCAGCCAGAAAACCAGCACTGCAAAGCATTTTGAGCAAAATACTACAAGAAGAGGAATTGAAAAATAGTCCCCAAAACTAACAGAGGGAGGTATCTCAGTAAAAAGGGAGGAAAATAACCAAAAAAGTTAAAAACTAGCCAAACTAAAATATAATAAATAAATACATGACTGGAAGTACAAATCATATTTCAATTGTAAACTTAAATGTTAATGCCCTAAACTCATCAATCAAGAGACATGGGCTAGTAACCTGGATAAAATAAAAATCCAACAATATGCTGCCTTCAGGAGACTCATATGATAGGAAAATACATGCACAGGCTGAAGGTAAAAGGTTGGAAAAAATCATACCACTCACATGGCCCTCTGAAGCAAGAAAGAGTGAAAATACTCATATGGAATAAAATCAAATTGAAACCTAAGTTAATCAAAAGGGATAAAGAAGGACACTATATTCTGTTAAAAGGAAGCATGCACCAACAAGACATAACAATTACCAATTTGTATGCACCAAGCAATGGAGCTACAACATTCATAAAACAAACTCTCCCCCAGATCAAGAGTCAAATAGACTACAACATAATAATTATGGGTGACTTCAACACACCACTCACGGCATTAGACAAATCCTCTAGACCAAAACTGAATAAAGAAACTATAGAACTCAACATCACAATCAATAACCTAGACTTAACAGACATATATAGAATATATCAATAATCATAAAGTGGATACACCTTCTTTTCAGCAACACATGGATCCTACTCAAATATAGACCATATATTATGCCATAGGGAAACTCTTAGTAAATATAAAGTTATGGAGATAATACCATGTACCATATCTGATAATAATGGAATGAAACTTGAAATCAATGCTAAAAGAAGGAAGAAAACACATGGAAAATGAACAATATGTTACTGAATGATCAATGGGTTACAGAAGACATGAAGGAGGAGATAAAAAAATTCTTAGAGACAAATGACAATACAGACACAACATACCGGATTCTATGGGACACAATGAAATCCGTTTTAAGAGGGAAATTCATTTCTTGAAATTCTTTCCTCAAAAAAAGAAAAAATAAATGAACTCACACGACACCTCAAAAACCTAGAAAAGGAAGAGCAAAACAACAGTAAATGTAGTAGAAGACAAGAAATAATTAAAATTAGAGGAGAAATCAAAGAAATTGAAAAAAAAATTGAAAAAAATAAAAGTTGGTTCTTTGAAAAAAATAAATAAATTTGACAGGCCCTTAGCCATTCTAACGAAGAGAAGAAGAGAGAGAACTCAAATTACTAACATATGGGATAAAAAAGGCAATATCACAACACACACTTAAGAAATACAGAAGATATTTAGAAAGTATTTTGAAACCCTATATTCCAATAAAATAGAAGATAATGAAGATATCGATAAATTTCTTAAGTCATATGATCTTCCCAGATTGAGTCAGGAAGACACACACAATTTAAATAGACCAATAACAAAGGAAGAAATAGAAAAAAACATCAAAAGACCACCCACCAAAAAAGCTCTGGACCAGATGGGAATACAGCGGAGTTCTACAAATCCTTCAAAGAATAATTAACACCAATATTTTTCAAGCTATTTCAAGAAATAGAAAAAGAAGGAGCTCTTCCAAATTCATTCTATGAGGCCAACATCACCCTGATCCCGAAACCAGACAAAAGACACTTCAAAGAAAGAAAACTACAGAACAATATTTCTAATAAACTTGGATGCAAAAATTCTCAATAAAATCTTGGCGAATCGAATACAAAAGCATATCAAAAAATTGTGCACCATGATCAAGTAGGATTCATCCCTGGGATGCAAGGCTGGTTCAATATACGGAAATCAATAAATGTAATCCACCACATTAATAGACTTAAAGACAAGAACCATATTATCATCTCGATAGATGCAGAAAAAGCATTCGACAAAGTACAGCATCACTTTATGTTCAAAACACTATAAAAACTAGGGATAACAGGAACTTACCTCAACATGGTAAAAGGTATATATGCTAAACCTCAGGCTAGAATCATCCTAAATGGAGAAAAACTGAAGGCATTCCTTCTAAAATCTGGAACAAGACAGGGATGCCCTCTATCGCCACTTCTATTCAATTTAGTTCTTGAAATACCAGCCAGAGCAATTAGAAAGACAAAAGAAATTAAAGGCATAAAAATAGGAAAAAAAGAACTTAAATTATCGCTATTTGTGGATGACATGATAATATATTTAACAGACCCAAAAGGGTCTACAAAGAAACTGCTACAGTTAATAAATGAATTCAGCAAAGTGGCAGGATATAAAATTAACATGCATAAAAAAGGCATTCCTGTATATCAGCAACAAAACGTCTAAAATTGAAATGAGGAAATCCTCTCCATTCACAATATCCTCATAGAAAATAAGATACGTGGGAATAAAACTAACAAAAGAGGTGAAAGAATTATATAATGAAAACTACAGAACCCTAAAGAGAGAGATAGAAGAAGATCTTAGAAGATGGAAAAATGTACCCTGTTCATGGATAGGCATAACTAACATCATCTAAAAGGCGATATTACCCAAAATTCTCTAAAAGTTTAATGTGATGCAAATCAAAATCCCAACAGCCTTTCTTGTAGAGAAAGATAAAGCAATCATGAAATTCATATGGAAAAACAAAAGACCCAGAATCGCAAAAGCAACTCTAAGAAGGAAGTGTGAATCTGGAGGTATAGCAATACCAGAATTCAAATTGTACCACAAAGCAATAGTAGACCAAGAGTTAATAACAAGAATAAATGAATGGGACTTACTTAAACTAAAAAGTTTTTTCTCAGCAAGTGAAACAATAAGAGAGGTAAATAGAGAGCCTACATCCTGGGAAGAAATTTTTACCCCTCACACTTCAGATAGAGCCCTAATATCCAGAATATACAAAGAACTCAAAAAATTAAACAATAAAATAACAAATAACCCAATCAACAAATGGGGCAAGGACCTGACCAGACACTTCTCATAGGAGGACATACAATCAATCAACAAGTACATGAAAAAATGATCACCATCTCTAGCAGTCAGAGAAATGCAAGTCAAAACCACCCTAAGATAGCATCCCACTCCAGTAAGATTGACAGCCATTATTAAGTCAAACAACAATAAGTGTTGGGGAGGATGTGGGGAAAAGGGTACACTTGTACACTGCTGGTGGGACTGCAAATTGTTGATTTGACCCAGCTATCGCCATTCTCGGACTATTCCCTGAGGATCTTAAAAGAGCGTACTATAGGTATACTGCCACATCAATGACCATAGCGGCACAATTCACAATAGCTAGACTGTCGAACCAACATAGATGCCCTTCAATAGAGGAATAAATAAAAAAAATGTGGCATCTATAGACAATGGATATTAGCAGCACTAAAAAATGACAAAATCATAGAATTTGAAGGGAAATGGATGGCATTAGAACAGATTATGCTAAGCCAAGCTAGCCAATCTTTAAAAAACCAATGCCAAATGTTTTCTTTGATATAAAGAGAGCAAATAAGAACAGAACAGGGAGGAAGAGCATGGGGAAAATATTAACATTAAACGGAGATGAGTGGGGGAGAGAAAGGGAGAGAGAAGGGAAAGCATATGGAAATTGTAGGAGACACACCATGTGACACAAAATTACATATAAGAGGTTGTGAGAGGAAAGAGGGGGAAACAAGGAAGAGAATTGAACAACAGCAGATGAGGTAGAGAGGGAAGATTGGTGGGGAGGGGAGGGGGGATTGTAGGGAATAGGAAAGGTAGCAGAATACAACAATCACTTATATGCTATTATGTAAAAACTTGACTGTGTAACTGATGTGATTCTGCAATTTGTATTTTGGGGTAAAAATGGGAGTTCATAACCCATTTGAGTCAAATGCATGAAATATGATATATCGTGAGCTTTATAATGTTTTGAACAACCAAAAAAAAAGAAATTGAATTTCCAATAATTGAGTCATTTTACAACTTTATTTTTTAATAAAATTGTCCTTTATTTGTTATCTTACTTGCTGTTACATGCCTTTCAGTTTTAAAAAATTATGTGCTGTAGCCATTCATCCATGTAGTATGTAACAGAAAGTTTTCAGTGTCTCCATATAACCAGATTGGCTAGGCATCAAGGTTTCTTTCACAACCAAGATGAAGGCTTTTCCATAAGAAATTTAATATTCTGCAACACAATTTTTTTTCAATTAAATTTCCAAAACATTTAAAAAAAGAAGAATCTAAACCCCACAGTAAAAAGGCCTCAAATTGGAGAAGTGGAGCAGTATTAACGGCATGCCTATTTGATCACTCCTGGTTCACAGGAAGGGTGTCCAGGCCAACCTGACTTTAGGCAAACGAGGGGCAAGGGAGCTTATTTTGGGCACTGTCTTGGATTGTGCCCCACATGGAAAGCTCCAGCCAGAGGTTATGAGGAGTGTCTATATGGAAGAAGATGATGGCCATGTGTGAGTGTTTGGTTTTAATTGTGGTCATATGTGTGGCAGTTGGAAGAGATGACTGGGTCCAACAGGGCTTGAACTCTGGTGTGAATCTCCTTAGAGAATGAGTTCTGGAACTGACCTCAAGAAGTATTGCCATGAATTGTGTTGGTATTTTAAAAGGCCACGCATAAGAGTCGCCCTTGGAAACTGAGATCAAAACCCAGGGAGGCTTTCAACAGAGCACTGGAAATCTCACCCGGGATATCATATGATTTTATTCTGAACGACTTGGCAGCCATAGTTGAGTGTCAAGACACACATGGACCTCACATTGTAGACCTCAATGGGCCTGGCTTCATGTGACCTTTTGGTCACTCATTGGGAACCCTTGCCTGTGAGAATTCTCCAGATCTTTCATTGAAATGAGCTTCCTCAACTTTTAATGGTTCCTGAATTAATTGAAAACCCAAAGTGCAAACAACTTCATCCGTGAAAAATGGCTAGATAAATACCATGAATTTTTAGAAATTTCCATGAATGGTGGCACTGGAGAACATTTGGATGTCCAGTTGCTGATCATGAGTATACCAGACAGTGCCTTTATTGACTGGGTTTCATGAAAATGGTGTAGAAGCAGAGATGCCAGTAAGTTGGATACTGCTGACTAGTGGGCCTAGAGCAGTGGTGGGCACGTGTTTGATAAAACATCTGTGGTGGGGCCATGTGGATCTGCCATTGACTTCCAAGTGGCTTGAGACAGACATGGTGCTGCCAGCAGACCCTTCTATATAAAGGCATCTTGTTATATGGAGAGGTTTTAGGGAAATGTTCAGAATCAGGTTGCTATGATCAAGGGGGCACGCTATGTGGGACAGAAGCCTGGTTGGTGCATTCTACTGCTGACCCTGACCCACCACACGTGAGAGAACTACCTCCATCACTGTGTCCCAGGTGAACTCTTTGTATTTTGTGAAGCAAATACCAAACTTCCAGTGCATCAGCAAGAAACACCACGAAATTTCGAGGATGACCAAATGGCTTCACAGTCCACACGGGGTGACACTTAGCCTCCAGAGGCCGAAGTTTACCGACAAAGAGAGAATTCAGCACTGCTGCCTCATGTTCATTGGAAAATAAGAACCATGTCCTCCAGATCACATAGATGCAGACCCAGCTTTGATGGTCTCACTACAAAGGAAGCTAAAGCTCCTGACAACAAAATATATTTCAAGTGCCCAACCTCAGAGGTAGTTTCTCAAGAAGTTTTTAGGCCAGCAGATCTCCTTGTTTGTGGAGTGTTTACTCTGTCTCTTACTTTTGGAAACTCCTCTACCACCTCCAAGTTTGTGAACTCCTGAGCATTTTCCATTTCAGATATATATTCACTGATTTTTCAAACCCTTTTCCTTTAATTGTGACTTACTTGGGGCGAAGGTAATGTCAAGTCATTGTTCTGGATGAAAGGGGGAAGATTTGTGTGTACCACATATTTTCATACACATTAGATTCATTTTCCAATTTTCCTTTTGAAATACTGAATCCCTGAAACTAACCCATACCCTACCAGACTCTGACTACTAATACTAATATGATGAGAAAAATAACCCAAACAGAATAGAAATACAAACAGTTCAGAAGAGGCATGGTGTATAGTTGGACTTGCCTTTTGCATGACATAAGGTAGGAGTTATAAATCTAGTCAATTATTTGTTGAAATAATTCTCCATGTGTTTTTAAAGTTAACAAGTACGTGAATTTCTGTCTCCCTTTCTCTGTAGCCAGTTAAACATATGTATTTTTATATGCACAAATAGAATCCTACCTGGTTTCCCACGAACATTCTTGTGAGTTGGCTGACTTGGCAGATACAAATGGTGAGAAGTGATCACTCATCCTAAATGCTGGTGGAACTGAAAATTCAACCCATGGGTGAGCTTCCTAGATGAACAACATTATACATACATCCATGTTCAGTAAAATGAATATTTTTGGATATGCGGATGAGTTATTTTTCATGATGAATTTCATTTGGCATATATATTCCTACATTATAATGTGTATGTGTTCTCTCTCTCTCTCTCTCTCTCTCTCTCTCTCTCTCTCTCTCTCTCTCTCTCTCATTTACAGATTTTCCAAAATATGAAATATATGCGTCTTTTTTTACACTGCCTAAATTCATTCATGTTCCTGTATGTGTATTTATAATCAATTTTTCACAAGATTATTCTCAGAAATATACATCCACCTAAAAAACATATTTGTTTCCTAGTACAGAAAAATAACTTCAGAGAATGGTGCTTGCAAATCCTAAAATTTCAACAGTAACTGACCCAGTTTAACATCAATTCAAGTAGATTCCTATGGATATGATGTGTTTGTTAAAGTCCATTTTTATTCAAACCTGGTATGTTACTATTTCTTCAGTTTATGGACATCATAAGATATATCTTTTCATTCTCAAGTCCACAAATTTATAAACTTTTGTTTCACTTTCAATCACTTCCTACTTCAGAACACATATATTCCTCCATGTTTCTTGACTGGTCTTTTCACTAGACTTCTTCTTAAACACATTGTTGTCGATTCCATAATCATTTTTGAAGCAAAACTCACAAACTATTCATGATAAACGGTAACCCTAATATTACCATTAGATATATAACTGCTTGGAATGAACGTATGTATATCAATATAAGATTTTCTATATATTTTAAGATATCAATACAATCCATTATTTAAATTTGGAACCAGTTATATAATTTATTCACAGTATGGTCTATTAATGCATCATCTCTATGTTCATCAACACAGGGTAAACCTATTAGTATCCCCAGTACTAATTTATAAGTTTTCAAAATATTACTCACAGAAATGGTGAAAGAAATACTCATGTCACCTGATCTACATATACATATTATCACAGTAATATTCTGGAAACAAAATGCAAAGGTCACACTTTTGATTGTACCAAAGCCTCAAGGGAAAGTGAACATGGATTACTAAAAACATCCATGTCGGGTTGCCTAAAGCTCTCAAATGTCAATCCTATTGGTGACTACATATTTGTTTCTTCTTAAGATTATATATTCAACCTCAACCCTGTTGAAAATGTCTATTCCTATAATTCACGTTATACTTTGCCTGATTTCCAAATGTCTCTATTGATGTCTGCTTTCCTACATATTTTCCCCAGTTCATCATTGTGCCTGACTCTTCACATGTTCTGTCATTTACATTTAGTCTCTAACAGAAACTCTTTTGCTAAAGAACTTATGGTCCAAATCCTAGACTCACGCTTCCTCCTAAACCTACTGACTATCTTCCTAATCCTACAGACTATCCCTTTTTGAATGGATGTTCTCTTCTACATTCAATCATCAGAGGTACAGGGTACTATGCCATTGTATATCGATTTAACTGAGACCTCGGTGCAGAACATAATTGAAGCTAAGGATCCCAATCAAGGGCCCAAACTCTTTCTGGGCTTCAAATATTACCTACTTATATTTCTCATCTACATTCTTATAAATATCCCAGGTTCCGAATATCGTTATTCATCCAGCAAAATGATTTATAACCCAAATCAAACAAGCTTTTAACCCTAACTATTGTGTAATGTGAGATTTTTCACACAATCTCACTTTACAGAAGAGCAGGGACAAACTTAGTATTACAATACAGGAAGTTAGGAGATCTTCCACCTGCTGAGTACCTCACAATCCATGCAGAATGATCCCTGGAGAAGGCATAGGCTGCTATGAAGGACCTGAGACAGCAAAAGTCATCTTCCTTTGCAAACAACCCGATCAAGATGAAAGGATGTGTCTGAATCAGCCTATCTCTTCTTAATGTAGGGAAGATCCATCAAACCAGGCCTGTGTGGAGAGCTGTTCCCAGGTGCCTATGGTTTCTATACCATTCTAAATTGTGAAAGTTTCACAGGAAATAGGGGCATCCTCCTTTTCATGAGACCCTAGGAAGCAACTGTTAGGACAAAGTGGTGGCCAAGGCAGTGACCTCATTCATTTCTTGAAGGCAGTGACTCACCTCACTTCCTTGGTGATGGAACTCTCTGAATTTTGTGATCCAGGAAGCCAGGCACCCAGAGCCAGTCCCAGTCCCAGACCCAGTTGGCTCACTTGTTTGGATTTACCAAGGAAAGAGTCAGTCGTTCTTGGCATCTACTTATGTGAGGGTGGCCAAATGCCAAGAATTCTTTGAAAAGGGTCCTTTCCTGAGAGGGCAGGAAATGGCTCACCACTGCCTCCTGACAACTTCACAGAATTGGCTAAGGAGACCAGATCTGAGACAGGACCAGCCATTTCTAGTGAACATCATATGGCCTACTGGTCAGAGGACACTCCGGATAGTCACAGACCTACTTGGGGGAAGGAGGTGCCTTGGTGTGTGTGGATGTCAGTTTGTGGTTTTGTCTCATGTTCTGAGAATAGGTAAAAAAGGAGGGTTGTTTGGTTTGGAGTGGACCATTTCTAGTAAGTCATTTGAAAAGGAGACTGTTTCTATGTCTGTGTATCCCACTGTTTCATTGGTTGTAGATATTAGAAAAGAAAATGGCTCAATGGGTGTGTTCTGTCTAGTAGAAAGCTTTCCAGCATTCATACTGCCCAATTAATGAATGGACTGAGGCTTGCCTTATCCATGGGAAGCACCTACTATCTTCCTAAGTTCCTGTTTTCTTCCTGAATGCTGGCCACTCTCCAGAATAGGCTCATGCTTTTTTGTCCAAGATACTTACCACCTCCAAGCTCTGTGACATGGCCATGTATTGGTTAGCTGAAAGGAATGGCTAGCATATCAGAAAACTCAGAAATCAGTGTGACCAGGAAAGTCTCAGTGGAGAAACCCTGCTTGGGGCCTTTTGCTTAACTATTGTTCTGTTGCCCTGAATGTCAGGAAGTCTTTGCCTCAGGCTACCCCTTTTTAAAGTCAGAAACAACAGTTTTCAAAGGAAATGAATGGGCATCACCTGTGGCTCTTTGCTTAATTGTTTTGGAAAGGGATGTGTCTGAATCAGTCTCTTGGCTCTATGTGAGGCTGTGACTTAGATTGTCAGAACCTGATAAATGTAAAGATAAATCCCATGTGTGAATCCAAAACCAAAATGGCAAAAATAGCAGTCATTGTGAATGAAGTCTCTCACCTTCCTCTATAAGGTTCCTGACCTCCATCAATTGAGAATAGGGATTCGTTGGGTCAAATGACTTCTTAAAAGCCCTGCAGAAGCTAGCCCATAGGTGCTTGGGTTTTCTCATGTCTCCAAATCACAAAAAGAATTTTTACCTGAGAGTCAATAGGCCAAAAATTGTAGAAGTACAGCAGAATTAACAGCAGGCCTATTTTATCACTCTTGGTTCTCAGGAAATGTGTGCAGGCCACCCTGATTTTAGGCAAATGAGGGGCAAGGGAGCTTATTTGAACACTGTCTTGGGTTGCACCCCTCATTGAAACCTACAGCCAGAGGTTATGATGAGTGTCTATATGGAAGAAGATGAGGGCCATGAGGGAGTGTTTGGGTTTTAATTGTGTACATTTGTGTGGTGGTTGGAAGAGATGACTGGGTCAACCTGGGCTTGAACTCTGGTGTGATTCCCCTTAGAGAATGAGTTCTGGAATTGACCTCAGAAAAGTATTGCCATCAACTGTTTTGGGATTTTAGGAGGCCACGCATGACAGTCGCCCTTGGAAACTGAGATCTAGGCCCAGGGTGGCTTTCCACAGAACACTGGGAATCTCAGCCAGGATATCACATGATTTTATTCTTAAAGACTTGGCAGCCATAGTTGAGAGTCAAAACACACATGGACCTCACATTGTAGACCTCAATGGGCCTGGCTTCATGTGACCTTTGGCCACTCTTTAGGAAGACTCGCCTGTGAGTGTTCTCCAGAGATTTCATTGAAATGAGCTTCCTCACCATTTAATGGTTCCTAAATGAATTGAAACACACAGTGCCTCCACCTTCATCCTTGAAAAATGGCTAGATAAATACCATGAAATTTTTGAAATTCCCATAACCAGGTGGTACTAGAGAACCTTTGGATGCCCTTTTACTGATCATGAGTGTACCAGACAGTGCCTTGTTTGACTTAGTTTTATGAAAATGGTGTAGAACAGAGATGCCAGTAAGTTGGACCCTCCTGAGTAGTGGGCCCAGAGCTGTGGCGTGCAGGTGTGTGATAAATCATCTGTGGTGGCACCATGTGGATTTGCCATTGATATGCAAATGGCTTGTCAGTGAAACGGTGCAATGAGCAGATCCTTATATGTAAAGGCTTCTTGTTATATGGAGAGTTTTCACAGAAATGTTCAGAATCAGGTTGCTCTGGATAAGGGGGCAAGCTATGTGGGAATGACGCCTTGTTGGTGCATTTTCTTGCAGACCCTGACAAACCACACGTGACAGAACTCCCTCTAGCACTGTGTCCCAGTTCAACTCATTGTATTTCGTGAAGCAAATACCAAACTCCCAGTGCAGCAGAAGAAAACATCACAAAAAGTGGAGGATGAGCAAAAGGCTTCACAGTCCACACGGGGAGACACTTAGCCCCTAGTGGCCACAGTTTACCTACAAAGACAGAATTCAGCACTGCTGCCTCATTTTCATTGGAATATAAAAATCCATGTCCTCCAGGTCACATAGATGCAGACTCAGCTTTGACGGTCTCACTACAAAGGAAGCTAAAGCTCCTGACAACAACATATATTTCAAGTGTCATGGGGATGTGAGCATACAGGGGCTGCCTGATGGAACCCAAACTCCTCAACAAATTCAGTACACAGACTCTGTCCTCGGAAAATATAAAAGGTGAGACCATTGGGACTGGGACTAGGACTGCCTATGGGTGCCTGGCTTCTTGGATACCAAGTTCGAAGAGTTCCATCACCAAAGAAGTGAGGTGAGGTCACTTCCTTCATTAACTGAATGAGTTCACTGCCTTGGCAACCACTTTGTCCTAAGAGTTGCTTCCAACGGTCCCATTAGATGGAGGCTGCCCCTACTTCCTCTGACACTTTCACAAGTTAGAAAGGCATATCAACCATAGGCACCCGAGAACAGCTTTCCAAACAGGCCTGGTTTGGTCCATCTTCTCTACAATAAGAAGAGAGAGGCTGATTCAGACACATCTCTTTTTCCTGACCTGGTTGTTAGCCATGGAAGATGACTTTTGCTCTCTCAGGTCCTTCATACCTGCCTAGAACTTCTCCAGGTATCATTTCAGCTTGGACCTTTGAGGTTCTCAGCAGGTGGAAGATCCCATACTTTCCTATATTGTAAGAACAACTCTCTCCCTGCTCTGCTGTAAAATGAGATTCAGGGAATAGTGTATGTTTAGGGTTAATAACAGGTTCGATTTGGGTTAGGAATCATTCTGTGTGATAAATAGTGATATTGGGAACCTGCGATATTTACAAGAATATAGAGGTAAAATATAAGTATGAAAACAGAAATCTAGGTAAGATTTGAAGCCCAGAAGGTCATTGGGCCCTTTTTGGGATACTTAGCATTGAATTATGTTCTGCAAAGATGTCTCAGATAATTCGATATACAATGGCATAGGACCTTGTACCTTGGATGATTGAATGTAGAAGAGAACATCCAGTCAAAAAGGGATAGTCGGTAGGATTAGGAAGATAGTCGGTAGGTTTAGGAAGAAGAGTGAGTATAGGATTTGTACCAAAAGTTGTTTAGCAATAGGGTTTCGGTTAGAGTTGTTTTTGCTATTCTGGGTCATTTATTTTTCCATATGAATTTCATAATTGTTTTATCTATTTCTACCAGAAATGCCCTGGGGATTTTGATTGACATTGCATTAAACCTATAGAGAACTTTTGGTAATATCGCCATTTTCATTATGTTAGTTCTGCTTATCCATGAACAGGGTATATTTTTCCATCTTCTAAGATCTTCTTCTATTTCTCTCTTTAGGGTTCTGTAGTTTTCATTGTATAAGTCTTTCACCTCTTTTGTTAGGTTGATTCCCAAGTATTTCAATTTTTTTTTGACGATATTCTGAATGGAGTGGTTGTCCTCATTTCCATTTCAGAGTATTTGTCACTGATATACAGGAATGCCTTTGATTTATGCATGTTGATTTTATATCCTGCCACTTTGCTGAATTCATTCATTAGCTCTAATAGTTTCTTTGTAGACCCTTTTGTGTCTGCTATGTATAGAATCATGACACCTGCAAATAATGATAATTTAAGTTCTTCTTTTTTTATTTTTATGCCTTTAATTTCTTTCATTTGCCTAATTTCTCTGGTCAGTGTTTCGAGAACTATGTCGAACAGAAATGTTGAGAGAGGGCATCCCTATCTTGTTCTAGATTTTAGAGGGAATGCCTTCAGTTTTTCTCAATTCAGAATGATGCTAGCCTGAGGCTTAGTTTTGAACACAAAGGGATGCTGTACTTTGTCGATTGGGATGATCATATGGTTCTTATTTTTAAGTCTATTGATGTGGTGAATAATGTTTATTGATTTCCGTATATTGAACCAGCCTTGCATCCAAGGGATGAATCCTACTTGGTCATGTTCCACAATTTTTTAAAAATGTCTTTGTATCAGATTCACCAGAATTTCATTGAGGATTTTTGCTTCTAGGTTCATTAGAGATATTGGTGTGAGGTTTTGTTTCTTTGAAGTGTCTTTGTCTGGTTTAGGAATCAGGGTGATATTGGCCTCGTAGAATGAATTTGGAAGTTCTCCCTCTTTTTCTATTTCCTGAAATATCTTGAAAAGTATTGGTATTAGTTCCTCTTTAAAGGTTTTGTGAAACTCTGCTGTATAACCATCCAGTCCTGGGCTTTTCTTACTTGGTAGTCTTTTGATGGTTTCTTCTATTTCCTCAATTGATATTGGTCTGTTTAGGTTGTCTATTTCCTCCTGACTCAAACTGGGCAGATCATATGACTTAAGAAATTTATCGATGCCTTCACTATCTTCTAATTCATTGGAGTATAAGTATTCAAAATAATTTCTGATTATCTTTTGTATTTCTGAAGTGTCTGTTGCGATATTGCCATTTTCTTCCCATATGCTAGTAATTTGAGTTCTCTCTCTTCTTCTCTTCATTAACATGGCTAAGGGTCTGTCGATTTTATTTAATTTTTCAAAGGACCAACTTTTAGTATTGTCAATTTTTTCAATTGTTTCTTTTGTTTCGATTATATTAATTTCAGGTCTGATATTAATTTTTTCTTGCCTTCTCCTTCTTTTGCTGTTGTTTTGCTCTTGCTTTTCTAGGATATTGAGAAGTACTATGAGATCATTTATCTGTTGTTTTTTTTTTTTTTTTTTTAAGGAAAGAACTCCATGCAATGAATTTTCCTCTTAGAACTGCTTTCAGTGTGTCCCATTGATTCCGATATGTTGTGTCTGTCTTTTCATTTTTCTCTAAGAATTTGTTATTTTCCTCCTTGATGTCTTCTATAACCCATTGATCATTCAGTAAACTATTGTTCATTCTCCAAATGATGCATGATTTTTTCTTCCTTTTTTTATCGTTGATTTTCAGTTTCATTACATTATGATCAGATAAGATGCCTGGTATTATCTGTACTCCTTTATATTGTCTAAGAGTTGCCCTGTGACATAATATATGATCTATTTTTGAGAGGTATCCATGTGCTGCTGAGAAAAAAGTGTAACTGCTTGATGGCGGGTGGTATATTCTATATATGTCAATTAAGTCTAGGTTATTAATTTTGTTATTGAGTTCTATAATTTCCTTATTCAACTTTTGTTTGGAAGATCTGTCCAGTAGTGAGAGAGGTGTGTTGAAGCCTCCAATGATTATTGTATGGTGGTCTATTAGACTCTTGAACTTGAGAAGAGTTTGTTTGATGAACAGAGCTGCACCATTGTTTGGGGCATACATATTTATGATTGTTATGTCTTGTTGGTATATGGTTCCCTTGAGCAGTATGTAGTGTCCCTCTTTATCCCTTTTGATTAACTTTGGCTTGGAATCTATTTTGTTTGATATGAGTATGGACACTCCTGCTTGTTTCCAAAGTCTATATGAGTGATATGATTTTTCCCAACCTTTCACCTTCAGCCTATGTATGTCTTTTCCTATCAAATGCATCTCCTGTAGGCAGCATTTTGTTGGGTCTTGTTTTGTGATGCATTCTACTAGCCTGTGTCTCTTAATTGGTGAGTTTAAGCCATTAAGATTTATGGTTATGATTGAGATATGGGTTGTTCTTCCAGCCATATTTGTTTATTTATGTTTCTAAACATGGTTTGTTTTCCTCTTTGATTATTTTCCCTCCTTTTCTGTACTACCTCCCAGTGTTGGTTTTCATTGATATTTTCCATTTCTTCTTCCTATTATGTTTTGCCGAGAATGTTTTAAAGAGATGTTCTAGCTGCAAATTTTTTTAACTTTTGTTTATCATGGAAGGTTTTAATTTCATCTTCCCTCCTGAAGCTTAATTTCGCTGGATACACAATTCTTGGTGGAACCCATTTTCTTTCAGTGTTTGAAAAATCTTATTCCAGGATCTTCTAGCTTTCAGAGTCTGTGTTGAAAGACGAGCTGTCATCCGGATTGGTTTACACCTAATTGTAATCTGCTTCCTTTCTCTTGTAGCTTTTAAAATTCTCTCCTTATTCTGTATGTTTGGCATCTTCATTATAATATGTCTAGGTGTGGATCTCTTATGATTTTGCACATTCGGTGTCCCGTAGGCTTCTACGATTTGGGATTCTGTCTCATTCTTCAACTCTGGGAAATTTTCTCGTATTATTTCATTGAATGGAATGCTCATTCTTTTGCATTGAGCCTCTATACCTACCTGTATCCCAATTACTCTTAAGTTTGGTCTCTTTATCTTATCCCATATTTCTTGGATGTTCGGCTCATGGTTTCTTAACAGTCTTGCTGAGCTGTCTATGTTCTTATCAAGTTGAAATACTTTGTCTTTATTGTCTAATGTTCTATCTTCTAAGAGATCTACTCTCCTGGTAGTAGTCTCAATTGAGTTTTTAAGTTGGTTTATTGCTTCCTGCATTTCTAGAACTTCTGTTTGTTTTTGATAACCTCTGTCTCCCTATTTGATTGATCTTTTGCTTCTTGGATTTGTTTATGTAATTCATTGTCGAAGTGATCTTTTATTATCTGATTTTGCTGTCTAATGTTTTCCTTGAGACTCCAGATTATCTGAAGCATGAATATCCTGAATTCTTTATCTGACATTCCATCTGCTGCAGATATGACCTCTTCTAATGTTGAGTTGACCTGCATTGCTTGTGGTCCTTTCTTTCCTTGTCTTTTCATATTGTTGGCGTTTCTTTCTGCTTGGTGAAACTGTTGTGATATTTAATTTTACCAGTAAATATTTATATTACTCTTGTATAGTTGCAAAGTCTCCCTCACAGGCGTGGGCGGCGGCTCTGCCCCTCCTCCAATTGGGGCAATGTGCCTACCACACAAGCAGGTCACTGGGCCTGTTCAGCTGGTCGGTAGCAGGTCCACCTACATTTCACGAGCGGCCAGTGGCTCTACCCCTCTACGGGCGCTGGGCCTCTTCTGCCAATGGGTCACAGGTCCGCCTACCTTGCAGGCGTGGGCGTCGTCTCTGCCCCTCGGCATGCCGCTGGGACTCTCCTGATTGTGGATTGCAGGTGTGTCTACCTTGCAGGCATGAATGGCGGCTCTGCCCCTCCCCAAACCGGGGCAATGTGTCTACCACGCTGGCAGGTCGCTGGGCCTGTTCTCCCGGTGGGTCAGAGGTCCACCTGCCTTTTAGGGATGGGCGGTGGCTTGGACTCTTCCCCAACCTGGTGATGTGTCTACCACCTTGACGGGCCCCTGGGCCTGGTCTGTCGGTGTTCGTAGGTCCGCCTACTTCGCAGGTGCGGGCAGCGGCTCTGACCCTCTGAAGGCCACTGGGCCTGTTCTGCCGGTGGGGCGCAGGTTCACCTACCTTGAAGTCGCAAGGCGTGTCTCTGCCCCTCCTATGAGTGAGCTTCCTAGTTGAACAAAATTATACATAAATCGATGTTCAGTAAAATGAATATTTTTGGATCTGTGGATGATATATATTTCATGATGTATTTCGATTGGCATCTGTATTGGTACTTTGTAATGTCTGTGTGTGTGTGTCTGTGTGTATATATATATATATATATATATATATATATATATATATATATATACACACTCCAGATTTTTCAAAATATGAAATATATGTGTCTTATTATACACTCCCTAAATTCATTTATGTTCTTGTATGTGTATTTATTATCAATTTTTCAAAAGATTATTCTCAGAAATATTGATCCACCTGAAATACATATTTGTTTCCTAGTACTGAAAACTAACTTCAGTGAATGGTGCATAAAAATTCTAAAATTTCTACAGTAAATGACCCAGTTTAACATCAATGCAAGTAGATTCCTATGGGACATGATGTGTATTTTGACGTTAATTTTTATTCAACACTGGTACATTAATATTTCTTCAGTTTTTGCACATAATAGAATCCATATTTCACCCACAAATTCACAAATTTATAGGCAATTTTTTCACTTTCAATTACTTCCTGCTTCAGAACACATGTATTCCCCCAGGATACTTGAAAGCTCTTTTCATGAGACTTCTTTCCAAACACATTATTTTCAATTTCCATATTCATTTTAGAAGCAAAACTCACACACACTTCAAGGGAAACCATAACACTAATATTACCATTAGATGTATAACTGGTTGGAATGAATGTATGAATATCAATATAAGATTTCCTGTATATTTTCATATATCAATTCAATACATTTTTTTAAATTTGGAACCAGTTATATTATTTATTCACAGTATGGTCTATTAATGCATTATCTCTATATTCATGTAACACACAGAACACCTATTTGTACCCCCAATACTAATTTTTACGTCTTCAAAATATTGCTCCCAGAAATGGTGGAAGAAATACTCATGTCAACTGATCTATATATACATTTTATCACAGTAATATTGTGGAAACAAAAAGCAGGGTCACACTTATGATTGTACCAAATCCTAAATGGAAAGTGAGCATGGATTATTAAAAAACATCCATGTTCAGGTTGCCTAATGCTCCCAAATATGAATCCTATTGGTTACTACATATTTATTTCTTCCTGAAATTACGTATTCAACCTCAACTCTGTTGAAAATGTCTAATCCTATCACTCACTTTATACTTTGCCTGATTTCCTAATGTCTCTATTGATATCTGATTTCCTCTATTTTTTCCCAAGTTCATCATTGTGGCTGACTCTTCACAGGTGCTGACATTTACAATCACTCTCTACCCAAAAGCCTATTGCTAAAGATCTTTAGGTCCAAATCCTATACACACTCTTCATTCTAAACCTACCAACTATCTTCCTAATCCACCAACTATCCCTTTTTGACTGAATGTTCTCTTCGAAATTCAATCATCCAAGGGAAAATGTCCTATGCCATTGTATATCAATTTATCTGAGACACCTGTACAGAACATAATTCAAAACTAAGAATCCCAATCATGGGCCCAATGCCCTTCTGGGCTTCAAAAATTACCTAGATTTGTGTTTTCATACTTATATTTCACCTATATATTCTTGTAAATATCGCAAAATCCCAATACCATTATTCATCCCTCAGAATGATTCCTAACCCAAATGGAACCTGTTATTAACATTAACCATACAATATTCCCTCAATCTAACTTTACAGAAAAGGAGGGAAATAATTGGTCTTCCAATACAGGAATGTAGGGGATGTTCCACCTGCTTAGAACCTCAAAGTTCCATGCAGAAATGATCCCTGGAGAAGATGTAGGCAGCTATGAGGGACCTGAGAGAGCAAAAGTCATCTCCCATGGCAAACAGCCTGGTCAGGATGAAGAGATGTGTCAGAATCAGCCTCACTCTCCTTAATGTAGAGAAGATGGACCAAACCAGGCCTGAGTGGAGAGCTGCTCCCGGCTGCCTATGGTTGATATACAATTCTCAGTTGTGAAAGTGTCACAGGAAGTAGGGGCAGTCCCCATCTCATGGGACCCTTGGAAGCAAATGTTAGGACAAAGTGGTTGCAAAAACAGTGACATCTTTGAGTTCATTAAGGAAGTGACTTTCCTCACTTCCTTGGTGATAGAACTCTCTGAACTTGGGATCCATGAAGCCAGGCACACAGAGCCAGTCCCAGTACCATTCCCAGTGTGCTCACTTGTTTGGATTTACCAAGAACAGAGTCAGTCTTTCTTGGTACCTATTGATGTGAGGATGTAGAAAATTCAGGAGAGCTCTGAAGAGAGGCCTTTCCTGAGAATGCAGGTAGTGACTCACCACTGCCTTCTGACAACTTCACAGAGTTGGCCCTAGGAGACCAGATCGGAGACAGGACAGGATATTTCGGGGAACATAGTATGGCCAACAAGTCAGAGGACACTCCGGATACTCACAAACCTACTTGGGGGAAGAAGGTGCCTTTCTGGTTGTGGGTGTGAGTATGTGGTTTTGTCTCATATTCTGAGAATAGGTAGGAAAGGTGGTTGGTTTGGATTGGAGTGAACTATTTCTAGTTAGTCGTTTGACAAGGCGAGTGTTTCTATATCTGTGTATCCCACTGTGTCCGTGGTTGTAGACATTAGACAAGAGAATGCATCAATGGATGTGTACTGTTTAGTAGAAAGCTTCCCAGCATTCATCCTGACGAATTGATGAATGGACTGTGTCTTCCCTTATGGATGGGCAACACCTACAATTTTCCTAAGTTGCTGTTTTCTTCCTGATTCTGGCCATTCGCCAGAATACGCTCATGGTTTTGTGTCCAAGATATGTACCTTCTCCAAGCTCTGTGACATAGCCATGTACTGGATAGCTAAAGAAAATGGCTAGCATCTCAGAAAACTCAGATATCAGTGTGACCAGTAAAGTCTCAGTAGAGAAACCCTGCTTTGAGCCTTTTTCTAAATAATTCTTCTCTTCCCCTGAATTTGAGGGAATTCTTTGCCTTAGGTCACCCCTTTGTGAAGCCTGAAGAAAACAGTTTTCAAATGGAAATGAATGGGCATCACCTGTGGCTCTTTGTTAATTGCTTTGGAAACAGATATGTCTGAATTAGCCTCTTGGCCCTGTGTCATGCTGTGCTTTAGATTCTCAGCACCTGATGGATCTAAAGAAAGATCCAATGTGTGCATCCAAAACCAAAATTGGAAAAAGGTCAGTCATTGTTGATGAAGTCCTTGCCTTCCTCTGTTAGGTTCCTGACCTCCATCATGTGAGAATAGGGATCCTTTGAATAAAATGAGTTCTTCAAAGCCCTGCAGAGGCTATCCCATACATGCTTGTGTATTCTCATGACTCCAAATCACATACAGAATCTATACGTGACAGTCATTAGGCCTCAAATTGGAGAAGCAGAGCAGTATTGACGGCAGGTGTGTTTGATCACTCCTGGTTTACAGGAAGGGTGTCAAGTCCACCCTGACATAAGGGAAATGACGGGCAAGGTAGCTCATTTTGGACACTGTCTTGGGCTGCGCCCCTCATGGAAACCTCCAGCCAGAGGTTATGAGGAGTGTCTATATGGAAGAAGAAGAGGGCCATGTGAGAGTGTTTTGGTTTAAATTGAGGTCATTTGTGTGGCGGTTGGAAAAGATGATTGGGGTCAACCTGGGCTTGAACTCTGGTGTGATTCCACTTAGAGAATGAGTTCTGGAACTGACCTCAGAAAAATATTGCCATAAATTGTTTTGTGATTTTAGGGGGCCACGCATAACATTCGCCCTTGGAAAGTGAGATCTATGCCCAGGGTGGCTTTCCACAGAGCACTGGGTATCTCAGCCAGGATATCCCATGATTTTATTCTGAAAGACTTGGCCGCCAGAGTTGAGACTCAAAAAACACATGGACCTCACATTGTAGACCTAAATGGGCCTGACTTCATTTGACATTTTGGCCACTTTTTGGGAAGACATGCCTGTGAGAGTTTTCGAGAGCATTCGTTGAAATGAGCTTCCTGAACATTGAATGGTTCCTGAATGAATTGAAAACCACAGTGCCTCCAACTTCATCCTTGAAATATGGCTAGATAAATACCATGAAATTTTTGAAATTCCCATGACCAGGTGGCACTGGAGAACCTTTGGATGTCCTGTTGCTGATCAAGAGTGTACTAGACAGTGCCTTTATGTTGTAGAACTGAGATGCCAGTAAGTTGGAGCATGAAGAGTAGTGGGGCTAGAGCATTATGGGGAGATGTGTGATCAAATATCTGTGGAGGGTTCATGTGGATCTGCCATTGGCTTCCAAATGGCTTGTGACTGACATGGTGCAGCCAGTAGACCCTTGTATGTAAAGACATCTTGATATATGGAGTGGTTTCAGGGCAATGTTCAGAATCAGGTTGCTATTGGCAAGGGGGCAAGCTATGTGGGATTGAAACCTGGTTGGTGCATTCTCCTGCAGACCCTGACCCACCACACGTGACACAACTACCTCCAGCCTTATGTCCCAGTTGAACTCCTTGTATTTGGTGTAGCAAATAGCAAACTCCCAGTGCAGCAGCTAGAAACAACATGAAAAGTGGAGGATGACCAAATGGCTTCAGAGTCTACACGGGGACACAATTACCCCCAGTGGCAACAGTTCACCTACAAAGAGAGTATTCAGCACTGCTGCCTCATGTTCTTTGGAAAATAAGAAACCATGTCTTCCAGGTCACATAGATGCAGACCAAGCTTTTATTTTATTACTAAAAAGGAAGCTAAAGCTCCTGACAACAACATATACTTCAAGTGCCCAACCTCAGATGCAGTTTCTCTACAAGTCTTTAGGCCAGCAGAGCTCAATGTTTGTGGAGTGTTTACCCTGTCCCTTACTTTTGGAAACTCCTCTACCACATCCAATATTGTGAACCCCTGACCATTTTCCATTCCCGATATGTATTCACAGATTTTCTAACTCTTCTCCTCTCATTGTGTCTTACCTGGGGAAAAGGAAATGTCAAGGCATTGTTCTGAATGAGAGTGGAAAGATTTTTGTATAGAACATATTTGCATACACATTGAATTCATTTTCCAATTTTCCATTTGAAATACTGAATCCTTGACACTAACCCATACCATACTATACTCTTACTACTCATTCTAATATGATGAAGAAAAATCAACCAAACAGAAATGAAATAAAATTAGTTCAGAGGAGGCATGGTATAGTTGGACTTGCCTTTTGCATGATAATGTGTAGGTGTTATAAATCTCGTCAATTTTTAAATAAAATAGTACTCCATGTGTCTTTAAAGTTAACTAATATGTAAATTCCTGTCTCCCTTTCTCTGTAGCCTATTAAGCACATGTGTTTTTATGTGCACATATAGAATCGTACATGGTATCACACGTATATTTTTGTGAGGTGGTTGATTTGGCAGATACAAATTGTGAGAAGAGATCACTCCTCCTAAACGCTGTTGGAAAGGAAAATTCAAACTATGGGTGAGCTTCCTAGTTAAACAATATTATACATAAATCCATGTTCAGTAAAATAAATATTTTTGCATCTGTGGATGATATATATTTCATGATGAATTTCGATTGGCTTATATATTGCTACATTTTAATGTCTGTGATATATATACACACACACACTCTCCAGATTTTTCAAAATATGAAATATATGTCTTAATACACTCCATATATTCATTCATGTTCATGTATGTTAATTAATCATCAAATTTTCACAAGATAATTCTCAAAATATTCATCCACCTGAAATACATATTTGTTTCCAGTACTGAACACTAAGTTCAGTGAATGGTGCATACATATCCTAATATTTCTGCAGTAACTTACACAGTTTAACATCAATGCATGTAGATTCCTATGGGACATGATATGCATTTTGACGATCATTTTTATTCAACACTGGTACATTACTATTTTATCAGTTCATGCACACCATAGGATATATATTTCATCCACAAGTTCACAAATTTATAGGCCTTTGTTTCACTTTCAATCACTGCCTGCTTCATAACACATGTATTCCTCCATGTTTCTTGACTGGACTTTTCATGAGACTTCTTTCCAAACACATTATTTTCGATTTCCATAATCACTTTTGAAGCAAAACTTACACACCCTTCATGATAAAATATAACTCTAATATTAACATTAGATGTATAACTGGTTGGAATGAATGATGGCATATCAATATAAGATTTCTTAAATATTTTCAGATATGGATTTTTTGAAATTTTCATGACCAGGTGGCACTGGAGTACCTTTGGATGTCTTGTTGCTGATCATGAGTGTAGCAGACAGTGCTTTGATTGACTGGGTTTCATAAAAATGGTGTAGAACAGAGATGCCAGTAAGTTGGAGCCTGCTGAGTAGTGAACCTAGAGCAGTGGTGTGCAGGTGTGTGATAAAATATCTGTTTTGTTTTTATGTGGATCTGCCATTGGCTTCCAACTGGCTTGTGACTGATATGGTGCAGCCAGCTGACCCTTGTATGTAAAGGCATCTTGTTATATGGAGAGGTTCCAGGGCAATGTTCAGAATCAGGTGGCTATGCTCAAGGGAGCAAGCAATGTGGGATAGAAGCCTGGTTGTTGAATTCTCCTGCAGACCCTGACCCACCACTCGTGACAGAATTCCCTCCAGCACTGTTTCCCAGTTGAACTCCTTTTATTTCATGACCAAAATACCAAACTCCCAGTGCAGAAGCAAGGAACACCTCGAAAAGTGGAGGATGACCAAATGGCTTCACAGTCCCCACGGGGAGACACTTAGCTCCCAGTGGCAACAGTTTACCTACGAAGAGAGAATTCAGCACTCTTGCGTCATGTTCATTGGTATATAAGAATCCATGTCCTCCACGTCACATAGATGCAGACACAACTTTTATGGTCTCACTTCAAAGGAAGCTAAATATCCTGACAACAACGTATATTTCAAGTGTCCAACCTCAGAGGCAGTTTCTCCTGACGTCTTTAGGCAAGCAGAGCTCCATGGTTGTGGAGTTTTTACCCTGTACCTTACCTCTGAAAACTCCTCTACCACATCCAAGTTTGTGAACTCCTGAGCATTTTCCATTCCAGATATGTATTCACAGATTTTCTATCTCTTTTCTTCTTATTGTGTCTTTCTTGTGGTTAAGATAATGTCAAGTCATTGTTCTGAATGAGTGTTTGAAGATTTTTGTGTAGCACATATTTGCATACACATTGGATTCATTTACCCATTTTCCATTCGAAATACTAAATCCCTGACACTAACCCATACCCCTCTAGACTCTGACTACAAATCCTAATATGATGAAGAAAAATACCCAAACAGAATTGAAATACAAGGAGTTCAGAGGAGGCATGTTGTATAATTGGACTTGCCTTTTGCATGATAAAGGCTTGGTGTTAAAAAAACTAATTTTTAATTGAAATATTTCTCCATGTATTTTGAGGAGTGGGGCTAGAGAAGTGGTGTGCAGGTGACTTGACTTCACTTCCTTGGTGATGGAACTCTCTGACCTTTGGATCCAGGAATCCAGGCACCCCGAGCCAGAACCAGTCCCAGTCCCAGTGGTCTCACTTGTTTGGATTTACCAAGGACAGAGTCAGTCTTTCTTTGTACCTACAGATGTGAGGATGGCCAAATGCCAGGAATGCTCTGAAGAGGGGATTTTTCTGAGAAAGCAAATAGTGACTCACCGCTGCCTCCTGACAACTTCACAGAGTTGGCCAAGGGGACCAGATCTGAAACAGGACAAGTGATTTCAGGGAAACATAGTATGGCCCACCAGTCAGAGGACACTCCGGATAATCACAGACCTACTTGGGCAAAGGAGGTGCATTTTTGGAATGATTGTGGGTTTGTGGTTTTGTCTCATATTCTGAGAATAGGTAGGAAAGGCGGTTTGTTTTGTTTGGAGTGAATTGTTTCTAGTTAGTCGTTTGATGAGGCGAATGTTTCCATGTGTTTGTATCCCACCGTATCCGTTGTTGTAGACATTAGAAAAGAGAATGCATCAATGGATGAGTCCTGTCTAGTAGAAAGCTTCCCAGCATTCATCCTGCCCAATTTATGAATGGACTGCAGCTTGTCTTATGGATGGGCAACACCTGCTATCTTCCTAAGTTCCTGTTTTCTTCCTGAATTCTGCTTACACTCCAGAATAGGCTCATGGTTTTGTGTCCAAGATATGTACCACCTCCAAGCTCTGTGACAAGGCCATGTACTTGATAACTGAAGGGAATGTGGAGCATCTCAGAAAACTGAGATATCAGTGTAACCAAGAATGTCTCAGTGGAGAAACACTGCTTTGGGCCTTTTGCTTACCTATTGTTCTGTTGCTCTGAATGTCAGGAAGGTCTTTGCCTCAGGCCACCCCTTTGTGAAGCCTGAAGAAAACAGTTTTCAAATGGAAATGAATGGGCATCACCTGTGGCTCTTTGCTTAATTGTTTTGAAAAGGAATGTCTGATCAGCCTCTTGGCTCTGTGAGAGGCTGTGGCTTAAATTCTCAGCACCTGATGGATATAAAGAAAAATCCCACGTGTGCATCCAAAACCAAAATGGCCGAAAGAGCAGTCATTGTGGATAGAGTCTCTCGCCTTTCTCTGTTAGGTTCCTGACCTCCATTAAGTGAGAATAGGGATCCTTTGGGTTAAGTGAATTCTTTAAAGTCCTGCAGAGAGTACCCAAATGTTCTTGGGTTTTCTCAGTACTCCAATTAACATGAAGAATCTAAAACGCACAGTCAGTAGGCCTCAAATTGGAGAAGGGGAGCAGTATTAATGGCAGGCCTATTTGATCACTCCTGGTTCAAAGGAAACGTGTCCAGGCCACGCAGACTTTAGGCAAATGAGGGGCATGGGAGCTTATTTTGGACACTGTCTAGGGCTGCGTCCCTCATGGAAACCTCCAGCCAAAGGTTATGATGAGTGTCTATATATAAGAAGATGAGGGCCATGTGGGAGTGTTTGGTTTTAATTTTGTTAATTTGTGAGGTGGTAGGAAGAGATGACTGGGTCCACCTGGGCTTGAACTCTGGTGTGATTCCCAATAGAGACTGAGTTCTGGCACTGAACTCAGAGAAGAATTGCCATGAATTGTGTTGGGATTATAGGAAGCCACGCATGAGAGTCGCCCTTGAAAACTGAGGTCTATGCCCAGGGTGGCTTTCCACAGAGCACTAGGAATCTCGGCCAGGGTGTCACATAATTTTATTCTGAAAGACTTGGCAGCTAAAGTTGAGACTCAAAACACACATGGACCTCACATTGTAGACCTCAATAGGCCTGGCTTTATGTGACCTTTTGTCCACTCTTTGGGAAACCTTGCTTGTGAGAGTTCTCCAGAGCTTTCATTGAAATCAGCTTCCTCACCTTTTAATGGTTCCTGAATTAATTGCAACCCACAGTGCCTCCAATTTCATCCTTGAAAAATGGCTTGGTAAATAACATGAAATTTTTGAAATTCCTATGACCAGGTTGCACTGGAGAACCTTTGGATGTCCTGTTGTTGATCATGAGTGTACCAGACAGTGCCTTAATTGACTGGGTTTCATGGAAATGGTGTAGAACAGAGATGCCAGTAAGTTGGATCCTGCTGAGTAGTGGCCCTAGAGCAGTGTTGTGTAGGTGTGTGATAAAACATCTGGTTTGTTTTCATGTGAATCTGCCATTGGCTTCCAAATGACTTGTGACTGACATGGTGCAGGCAGTAGACCTTTATATTATAAGGCATCTTGTTATATTGAGAGTTCCCAGGACAATGTTCAGAATCAGGTTGCTATGGTCAAGGGAGCAAGTGATGTGGGATAGAAGCCTGGTTGTTGAATTCTCCTGCTGACCCTGACCAACCATACATGACAGAAATCCCTCCAGCACTGTTTCCCAGTTGAACTCCTTGTATTTCATGACGGAAATACCAAACTCAAAGTGCAGCAGCAAGAAACACCATGAAAAGTGGAGGATGACAAATCGCTTCACAGTCCACACGGGGAGACACTCAGCCCCCAGTGGCAACAGTTTACCTACAAAGAGAGAATTCAGCACTGCTGCCTCATATTCATTGGAATATAAGAATCCTTGTCCTGCAGGTCACATAGATGCAGAACCAGGTTTTATGGTCTCACTACAAGGAAGCTAAAGCTCATAACAACTACATATATTTCATGTGCCCAACCTCAGAGGCAGTTTCTCAAGAAGTCTTTAGGCCAGCAGAGCTCCTTGTTTTTGGAGTGTTTAACGTCTCCCTTACTTTTGGAAACTCTCTACCACATCTAATATTGTGAACTCCTGAGCATTTTCAGTTCCACATATGTAATCACAGGTTATCAAACTCCTCTACACTAATTGTGTCTTACTTGGAGCAAAGTGAATGTCAAGGAATTCTTCTGGATGAGAGTGGCAAGATTTTTGTGTAGCACATATTTGTTTACACATTAGATTCATTTTCCTATTTTCCTTTTGAAATACTGATCCCTGACACTAACACATACCCTACTAGACTCTGACTACTAATTCTAATATGATGGATAAAAAGAAACCTAACAGAATAGAAATACGGGCCTTTCATAGGAGGCATGGTGTATACTTGGATTTGCCTTCTGCTTTATCAAGGGAATGTGTTATTAGTCTTGTCAAATTTTCATTGCAATATTTCTCCATGATATATATATATACTCTCTAGATTTTTCAAAATATGAAATATGTGTGTCTTATTAAACACTCCCTAAATTCATTCATGTTCATGTATGTGGATTTATAATCAACATTTCACAAGATTATTCTCAGAAATATTCAAAAACCTGAAATACATATTTCTTTCCTAGTATGAAAACTAACCTCATTGAATGGTGCTTACAAATCCTAATATTTCTACAGTAACTGAGCCAGTTTAAAATCAATGCAAGTAGATTCCTATGGGACGTGATGTGTATTTTGAAGTTCATTTTTATTCAACACTGGTACATTACTATTTCTTCATTTTATGGATATCATAGGATATATCTTTTGATGAAAAAGTACACAAATTTATAGGCATTTTTTTCACTTTCAATCACTTCCTTCTTCAGAACACATGTAAGTCTCCATGTTTCTTGACTGAACTTTTCATGAGACTTCATTCCAAACACGTTATTTTCAATTCCATAATCATTTTTGAAGCAAAACTCACACACTCTTCATGATGAAACGTAACCCTAATATTACCATTAGATATATAACTGGTTGGAATGAATATATGTATATCAATATAAGATTTCCTATATATTTTCAGAGGTAAATTCAATTCATTATTTAAAGTTGTAAATAGTCATATAATTTATTCATAATAGGGTCTATTCATGCATCATCTCTATATTCATCAACACATGTACAACTATTTGTATCCCCAGTACAAATTTATAAGTTTTCAAAATATTGCTCCCTATAATGGTGGTAGAAATACACCTGTCACCTGACCTACACATACATTTTATCACAGTAATATTCTGGATTCAAAATGCAAAGGTCACACTTATGATTGTACCAAAGCCTTTATGGAAAGTGAGCATGGATTACTAAAAACATCCATGTTCAGGTATCCTAATGCTCTCAAATGTAAATCCTATTGGTGACTACATATTTGTTTCTTCCTAGGATCATATATTCAACCTCAATCGTGTTGAAAATATCTAATCCCATCACTCACTTTATACTTTGCTGATTTTGTAATGTTTCTATTGATATCTGCTTTCCTACATATTTTCCCCAGTTCATCATTGTGACTGACTCTTCACATGTGCTGACATTTACAATCACTGTCTAACCCAAACCCTATGGCTAAAGGAATTTTTCTCCAACTCATAGACTCACTCTTCTTTCTAAACCTAATGACTATCTTCCTAATCTTATGGACTATCACTTTTTGACTAGATGTTCTCTTCTACATTCAATCATCCGTTGTATAGGGTCCTATTCCATTGTATATCGTTTTATCTGAGACCTTGGTACAGAACATAATTCAAGCTAAGTATCCCATTCAAGGGCCCAAAGCCATTCTGGGCTTCAAATCTTTCCTAGATTTCGGTTTTCATACTTATTTTTCAGGTCTATTTTCTTAAAATATCACAGGTTGCCAATACAATTATTCATCCAGCAGAATCATTCCTAATCCAAGTCGAATATGCTATTAAACCTAACCATACACTTTTCCCTCAATCTAACTTTACAGAAGAGCAGGGACAGATTTGGTATTACAATGCAGAAAGGTAGGGGATCTTCCACCTGCTGAGAACCTCAAAAGTCCATGCAGAAATGATCCCTGGAGAAGATGTAGGCAGATATGGAGGACCTGAAAGAGCAAAAGTCATCTTCTATGGCAAACAACCTGGTCAGGATAAAGGGTTGTGTCTGAATCAACCTCTCTCTTCTTAATGTAGAGAAGATGAACCAAACAAGGCCTGTGTGGAGAGCTGTTCCCAGGTGACCATTGTTGATATAGCATTCTAACTTGGCAAAGTGTCACAGGAAGTAGAGGCAGCCTCCATCTAATGGGACCCTTGAAAGCAACTGTTAGGACAAAGTGGTTGCCAAGGCAGTGACCTCATTCAGTTCCTGAAGGAAGTGACCTATCTGACTTCCTTGTTGATGAAACTCTCTGAACTTGGGATATAAGAAGCCAGGCACTGAGAGCCAGTCCCAGTCCCAGTCCCAGTGGGCTCACTTATTTTGATTTACCAAGGACAGAGTCAGTTTTTCTTGCTACCTACTAATGTGAGGATGGCCAAATGCCAGGATAGCTCTGAAGAGGGGCCTTTTCTGAGAAAGCAGGTAGTGGCTCACCACTGGCTCCTGATAACTTCAAAGAGTTGGCCAAGGAAAACATTTCCGAGACAGGACAGTCCATTTTGGGCGAAAATAGTATGGCCCACCAGTCAGAGTACACTCCGGATAGTCACAGAGCTATTTGGGGGAAAGAGGTCCCTTTGTTGGTGTGGGTGTGAGTTTGTGGTTTTGTCTCATGTTCTGAAAATAGGTAGGAAAGGCGGTTTGTTTGTTTTGGAGTGGACTTTTTCTAGTAAGTCGTTTGACAAGGCGAGTGTTTCTATGACTGTGTATGCCACTGTGTCCGTGGTTGTCGACATTAGAAAAGGAAATGAATCAATGGATGTGTCATGTCTAGTAGAAAGCTTCCCAGTATTCACCCTGCCCAATTTAGGAATGGACTGTGGCTTGCCTTACGGATGGGCAACACCTATGATCTTCTGAAGATCCTATTTTATTCCTGAATTCTGGTCAATCTCTAGAATAGGTGCATGTTTATGTGTCCAAGATATGTACCACCTCCAAGCTCTGTGACATGGCCATGTACTGGATAGCTATAAGGAATGGGGAGCATCTCAGAAAACTCAGATATCAGTGTGACCAGGAAAGTCTCAGTGGAGAAACCGTGCTTTGGGCCTTTTGCTTACCTATTGTTCTGTTGCACTGAATGTCAGGAAGGTCTTTGCCTCAGGCCACCACTTTGTGAAGACTGAATATAACAGTTTTCAAATGGAAATGAATGGAAATCACTTGTGGCCCTTTGTTAATTGCTTTGGAAAGGGATGTGTCTGAATCAGACTCTTGGCCCTGTGTGAGGCTGTGGCTTAGATCCTCAGCACCTGAGGGATCTAAAAAAGATCCCGTGTGTGCATCCAAAACCAAAATGGCAAAAAGATCAGTCATTGTGGATAAAATCTCACCTTCCTTTGTAAGATTCCTGACCTCCATCAAGTGAGAAAAGGGATCCTTTGGGTCAAATGAGTTCTAAAAACACTGCAGTGGAGTTTGGTTTTTTTCATGAATCCATATCACATAAAGAATCTATACCTGACAGTCAGTATCCCTCAAATTGGAGAAGCATAGCAGTATTAAGTGCAGGTCTATTTTATCAATCCTGATTCACAGGAATGGTGTCCAGGCCACCATGAAATTAGAGAAATGAAGGACAAGGGGGCTTATTATGGACACTGTCAAAGGCTGTGGACCTCAGGGAAACCACCAGCCAGGGGTTATGATGTGTGTCTATATGGAAGAAGATGAGGGCCATGTGGGAGTGTTTTCGTTTTAATTGCGGTCATTTGTGTGGCATTTGGAAGAGATGACTGGGTCCATCTCAGATTGAACTCAGGTGTGATTCCCCTTAGAGACTGAGTTCTAGAATTGACCTCAGAGAAGTATTGCCATGAATTGTGTTGGGATTTTAGGAGGTCACGCATGAGTGTCGCCCTTGGAAAATGAGACCTAGGCCCAGGGAGGCTTTCACCAGAGCACTGGGAATCTCAGCCAGGATATCACTTGATTTTATTCTGAAAAATTGGCAGTCATAGTTGAGAGTCAAAATACATATGGACCTCACATTGTAGACCCCAATAGGCCTGACTTTATGTGACCTTTTTCCTATTCTTTGGGAAGCGTTGCCTGTAAGACTTTTCCAGAGCTTTCATTGAAATTAGCTTAATCACCTTTTAATTGTTCCTGAATGAATTGTAACCAACAGTGCCTCAAACTTCATCCTTGAAAAATGGCTATGTAAATAACATGAAATTTTTGAAATTCCCATGACCAGGTGGCACTGGAGAACCTTTGGATGTCCTGTTGCTGATCATGAGGTTACCAGACAGTGCCTTGATTGACTGCGTTTCATGAAAATGGTGTAGAACATAGATGCCGGTACGTTGAAGCCTGCTGAGTAGTGGGCCTAGAGCAGTGGTGGGCAGGTGTGTGATAAAAAATCTGTGGTGGAGTCATGTGGATCTGACATTGGCTTCCAAATGGCTTGTGACTGACATGGTGTAGCCAGCAGACGCTTGTATATAAAGGCATCTTGTTACATGGAGAGTTTTCAGGGCAATGTTCAGAATCAGGTTGCTAAGATCAAGGGGGCAAGCAATGTGGGATAGAAGCCTGGTTGGTGCATTCTCCTGAAGACCCTGACCCACCACAAGTTACAGGACACCCTCCAGCACTGTGTCACAGTTGAACTCCTTGTATATCTTGAAAAAAATAGAAAACACCCAGTGCAAGAGCAGGAAATACCACAAAGAGTGGAGGATGACCAAATGGCTTCAAAGTCCACACGGTGAGACACTTAGCCGCCAGTGGCCACAGTTTATCTACAAAGAGAAAATTCAGAAATGCTGCCTCATGTTCATTGTAAAATATGAAACCATGTCCTCCAGGTCACATAGATGCAGACTCAGCTTTGATGTTCTCATTAGAAAGGAAGCTAAAGCTCCTGACAACAACATATATTTCAGGTGCCCATCCTCATTGTCAGTATCTCCAGAAGTATTTAGGCCGGCAGAGTTCCATGTTTGTAGAGTTTTACCCTGTCACTAAGTTTTGGAAACTCCTCTACCACCTCAAAGGTTGTGAAATCCTGAGCATTTTCAATTCCAGATATGTATTCACAGATTTTCTAACTCTTCTCCTCTAATTGTGTCTTACTTTGGGTGAAATTTATGTCAACACATGGTTCTGAATGAGAGTGGGAATTTTTTTGTGTTGCACATATTTGCATACACATTGGATTTATTTTCCAATTTTCCATTCGAAATTCTGAATCCCTTACACTAACCCATACCCTCCTAGACTCTGACTACTAATTCTAATATGATGCAGAAAAGTAACCCCAACAGAATTGAAATATAAGCAGTTCAGAGAAGGCATGGTGCATAGTTGAACTTGCCTTTTGCATGATAAAAGTTAGGTGTTATAAATCCAGTCTATTTTTAATTGTAAAAGTTCTACATGTGTTTTTAAAGTTAACAAATATGTGAATTCCTGTCTCCCTTTGTCTGTCGCCTATTCAGCACATGTATTTTCAAATGCACATATCGAATCCTACCTGGTTTCACACCTACATTCTTGTGAGGTGGCTGACATGGCAGATAGAAATTGTGAGAAGAGATCACTCTACATAAACGCTGTTGGAACTGAAAATTCAAACTATGGGTGAGCTTCCTAGTAGAACAACATTATACATAAATCCCTCTAAAGTAAATTGAATATTTTTGGATCTGTGGATGATGTATATTTCATGGCTGAATTTCGATTGGCATATATGTTGCTACATTTTAATATCTGTGTGTGTGTGTGTGTGTGTGTGTGTGTATATATACACACACACTCCCCAGATTTTTCAAAATATGAAATATATGTGGATTTACAATCTACTTTTCACAAGATTATTCTCAGAAATATTTATCCACCTGAAATACCTATTTGTTTCCTAGTACTGAAAACTAACTTCAGTGAATGGTGCATACAAATCCTGTTCATAGCCACAGCCTAAGGGGCCCAGCAAACTTCCTGCTGCCAGTAAACTTCCAGCTGCTGGCTGATGATTGGCTCACAATGGCCCCACAACATCTAGCTGATTGGCTCCTCTGTGGTGATGCTCATTGGGTTGCTTCCCTGCCCTTTCAGATCACGGAGCTGCCCATTGGGGGACTTTTTTGGCCCTGCCCACGTGACCCAGCCAATCGGCCTCAAGAGCAGGAGGATTGTGGGAAGCGGAGAGAGGCTTGTGTGGGAGGGAGAGGCTTGTGGGAAGCCACTGGTGGCAGTTGGGGCTCTTAGGGTTTTTCCTGAGAGGCTGTTTTGCTTGGCGTGTGTGGTTCTAAAAATAAAGTTAGTTTCTTTTGACAAGTGGCTCCTGATTGTGCCCAGCCTGCCTGCGGCATTTGTTGGTTCGCATGGGTAGCGACTGAGGGTAACTGATTTGGTAAACTGCTTGCCCCTGAGGGCAGGGCGATAGGATGGGTAGCCATTTTAAGATTCCTCTTTTGTTTTGCTTCACTTTGCTTTAAGTTGCCTGTCCCTGGAGATGAGTGAGACTAGAGAAAAACCGCTCACATCTGAGGAAAAACTATTTGTGTCTGGGGAACAGATAGGGAGAAAGGCTATAATGATTTTTTGTTGTTCCATTTTTATTTCTGTGTTTTGTTTGGTGTTATCTTGTTGGGTTGTATTATAGTAGAAATATGGGATCAGAAATTAGAAAAAAAACAAATGAAAAAGTGTTAAGTAAATTTTTAGAGGAAGGAGGCATCCCATTAAAATTAAGAGCAGTCAGGGCATACGTTGATACAATACAAAAATGTAGCCCATGTCTTTTTAAGGAGGAGTTGTTAAATATATCACAATGGAAGCATCATGGTGAAGATTTAAAAAGAATAGAAAAGAAAAGCCCATGGACTCTGCCAGTTGGCTCATTGCCATTGTGGATGTTCATATCTGGTTTGTTTACTCCAAAGCCTTCAGTTCAGACAATGGTAGAGGAAGGAGAAGACATATTGATTCAAGTAAAAGAGAAGGTCTCTCAATTTAATCAGACAGAGGAATAAATTCAAGTAAAAGAGAAGGTCTCTTGAGCTAGTCAGACAGAGAAAAAAATTCAAGTAAAAGAGAAGGTCTCTCGAACTACTCAGACAGAGGAAAAAATTCATGTTAAAAAGCAGGCCTCTCAAGCTAGTCAGACAGAGAAAGAAAGTGTAAAACAGTAAAAGCCATCAGGGGAAAATTTACAACAGGAGACTGCTACTAACACCTTTCTATCACCACAGGGTGTAAGTGTCCAACCAACAGTACCACCTCTACAGGAAACTGCTACTAATACCTTTCAATCACCAGAGGACGTAAGTATCCAAGTAACAAGGCCACCTCCACATTCTGGGAGGCCACCAAAACCCACAGTTGATAGTTGGGATCCTGAGACAAGATCTCAAATATTAACATGCCCTGTATTTGAGGCAGGAGGGCAGCGAGTTAACCATGCTTTAAATTTCAAAACAGTGAAGCAGCTAAAAGAGGCTGTAACAATCTATGGTCCTCAAGCACCCTTCACTGTAAGCATGGTCGAATCCATTAACAACTTGAACATGAAGCCAGCGGATTGGGCTAATATGTGTAAAGTTGTGCTAAATGGAGGACAATACCTGTTATGGAAGGTTGCCAATGAGGAATTTTGCAAGGAGACGGCTAGGCGAAATGCAGCAGCTGGTTATCCCCAGAGAAATCTAGATTAGGAAAGGGACATTATGAAGATCAGAAGCAACAAATTTCATATGATCCTGGTGTATACGCACAAATTGCTGTAGATGCAATTAAGGCATGGAAGACTTTACAAGGACATGGAGGTTTACAAGGTCAATTATCTAAGGTAATACAAGGAGCTAATGAACTTTATGCTCTATTTGTAGATAGGCTTATTCAAACAGGTACCAGAGTTTTTGGGAATACAGTAAAAGCAATGCCATTACTAAAAAAAAAAATGGCTTATGAGCAAGCGAATTGTTGGTGCAGAGATATCATTAGACCATGGAAACATGAAGATTTAAACACATATATTAAATTATGTAGAGACATTAATGAACAAGAGCATGTCGTGGCAGCTGCAGATGCCAGAGACATTAATGAAGAAGGGCAAATTGTGGCAGCTGCACTGAAACAGGCTTTAGATGCCAAGCCAAGAACATGCTACAATTGTGAACAAACCAGAATTTTTAAAAGGAATTGCCCCATAGGAGGAGGGTTTAACAAAATTAGGTATTAAAGGAATAGAATACCAAGTATTTGCCCACAATGCGCTAGAGGGAGACACTGGGCTAATGAATGACATTCTGAAACCAGCAGAGAGGATTCTCCATTACCAAAAAACGAACAAGGACCAGGTGTTTATCCACGATATCGTGGAGAAAGGCATTGGGCTCCACTGCCAAAAAATGGACAGGGGGGCAACCCCATCAGGGTAGTGCCCAGGACACATTGTCCATCAGATCCCTCTTCAGACAAACCAGAGCAAGTGCAGGGTTGGACATCCGCGCCTCCACCAGATCACTACTAACTCCAGAGATGGGAGTTCAAATCATTCCCAGAGGGGTAAAAGGACCTCGTCCCAAAGGAACAGTAGGCTTATTATTGGGATGCAGCTCTTATACTTTAAAAGGACTTATGATAAGTCCTGGGGTGATTGATCCCGATTATGAAGGTGAAATAAAAATTATAGCCAGTTCTCCAAAGGGTATATCAGTAATTTCACTAGGAGATAGAATAGCACAGTTACTAATAATACTCAGCCTACATGATAAATTTTCCAGTCATACTGTAGAAAGAGGTTCCAAGGAATTAGGCTCCACAGGTGTAGATTGGGCTATGTTTTCTTCAAATTTAGATTCTCGCCCCATGCTAAAACTAAATATTCAAGGACATGAATTTAATGGGCTACTGGATACAGGTGCAGACATTAGCATCATCTCTCGTCAAGAATGGCCAAAACATTGGCCATTACAACAAGCCACTCAAACGCTTCGAGGCCTAGGAGTGGTGACTAATTCCCATAGAAGTGCAATAGTATTAGATTGGAAGAATCCTGAAGGATGTGAAGGAACTATACAGCCCGATGTATTGGATCATCTTCCCGTAAATTTATGGGGACGAGAAGTCCTAGATCAATTAGGTTTGACATTAACAAATAACATCAAAAAATGCACCCACTATTATGACTAGACAAGGTTTTAAAAGGAAAAGGATTAGAAAAACAAGAACAAGGTATAGCAGCACCAATACAAATAGATCAAGGAACAGACAGACATGGGTTGGATTTTTAGAAAGAGCCACTGAGACAATAAATATTACTTGGAAATCAGAAAGACCAGTATGGGTTCCTCAGTGACCCCTGACTAAAGAAAAGATACAAGAAGCCCATGACCTGGTCAAACAACAATTAGCAGAAGGACATATACAACCGTCTGTATATCCCCATAATACTCCCATTTTTTTGTCATCAAAAAGAAATCTGGTAAATGGAGATTATTGCAAGATTTAAAAGCAATTAATAATGAGATGGTTATTATGGGACCTACTCAATCAGGGATTCTTCAATTGTCTGGTCTGCCAAAAACCTGGTATGTTTTAGTCATAGATATAAAAGATTGTTTTTTTTTTTTTCATTTCCAATTCATCCTGAGGATAGTCCACGTTTTGCATTTAGTATCCCTGCACTGAATCATGAAGGTCATGATCAGAGATATGAATGGAAAGTACTGCCTCAAGGGATGAATAACAGCCCAACAATGTGTCAAATTTATTTTGATAAAGTAATCCAGCCACTTAGAAATCAAAATCCTGAACTACAAATATTTCACTATATGGATGATGTATTATTAGCACACAAAGCTAAAAACACATTGCTAGAATGTTATGCCGCACTTAAAACTTATTTAAAAATTATAATCTAGACATGCCAATAAATAAAGTACAATTAAATTTTCCAATTAATTATTTAGGAGTTCTATTATCCTCAACCATGGTCCGCCACCAAAAATTCAAATACAAGTAGATCAACTCAAATCACATAACGACTTTCAAAAGTTATTAGGAGACATAAAATGGATAAGGCCTTATCTACGTACACCAACAGGAGAGTTGGGATATTTATTTGATATCCTAAAAGGTCAATCAGATCAAAATTCACCGCACATGTTAATGCCTGAAGCAAGAAAGGCATTAAAAATCATTGAAACATATATGGAAAATATGCATTTGGATAAAATTGATATAAGTTTGCTTTACTATTTATTGTACTACCAACAAAAAATATTTCTACAGGAGTATTTTTGCAAGAAGGTCAATTATTATTGACACATTTATCTTATTCTCCTAACACCATTCTTACGAGGCTGTAGGACAATTAATACTCAAAGGAATAAAAGCAGCAAAGGGAGTGCTTGGAATTTCTCCTCATAAAATTATTACTCCAAATACTCTGAATCAAATTGATGAGTTAGCTATTGAGTTAAATACTTGGACAATAATCATGTTCAAATCTAATGTTTCATTTCATTACCACTTACCATCTAATCCTTTATTGTCTTTTTGGTCATCGTATCCTGTAATTTTTCCAAAATTGACAAGAAAAACACCTCTCATGAATGCTCCAAATATATTAACTGATGGATCAAATAATGGTACAGCAGCAATAGTTACACCTGATCAAACTATTACACTTTTAGTACCCAAACAATCAGCTCAAAAGGTAGAGCTTAATGCAGTATTACAAGCTTTTGTCATGTTTAAAGATTCTGTATTTAATTTATTTTCTGATAGTCAGTATATAGTTAACGCTATAGTATCCCTTGAAGATGCTGGTAGGATTTCCCCTTCCTCTACTGTATTCTCTTTGCTTTCCAATATACAAAGTCTAATCTGGGACAGAAAAGATCCATTCTTTATAGGACATATCAGGGCACATACAGGATTGCCTGGAGCCCTTCGTTTGGGCAATGATTTAGCAGATAAAACTACACATGACATAGATACATATTTTCTCTACACTTAGAAGCTATAAATTTTCATAAAAAGTTCCATGTCAAAGCTAATACTTTACAAAAGCGTTCTAAAACAACTAAGGAAAAAGCTAGACAAATAATAAAACAATGTCAAAATTGTGTGAACATTTTACCACAAGTTAATTGTCTGAATTTGGGGGTCTGTTTGTGTGTTTCTACAGGGAAAACAGCAGCCGATTTGGATTCCAGAGAGATTAACTAAAGCGATTTCCACAGACCAAAAAGAAAATGATTTGAATCAAGTCCATATCAGCTGATATCCATAACTCCAATTTGGCTATCCTTACATCTGCGATAGAACCAGAATGCTTTTTTCAACATCTATTTTATTATTGCCCTTTTCCACATTCTATTTTGTTTTTTGAGCTCATACATACCTAGGTTAATGTTTTGCTGATCAGTTCTATTTTTTGACTTTAGAGTTTTTAAACATTGCAATGGAGATTTCACGTGTAAAAAGTTATAAGGCCTTTACTATTAGGTTATGTGTTGTATGTATTATATTATGTGTGCACACTTGTGTTTTGTGTTATATGTTTGAATGTACGTATGTCCATATATCATATATGATGAGCGCTCATGAAAAAATGGATCCAAATATATAATTATATATATATATATATATATATATATATATATATATATAATATTCATATGATTTAAATGGTTTAATTTAAATTGGGTAAACAACTGTTGAGTTTTGTTTTAATATGTGGACAAAAAAGGAGGTTAACTGATCCGTTTGTTTACTTTCACCTTTCCTTTTCATTGTATTTAATAATTCTCTTAAATATAATGTAAATTGTTAAGAAAATTGTTTTCTTTTAGTGCCTTCTCGAATGCTACACAATTTTTTCTTTAGCCATTATTGCCAGATTTCCTATCTTCATCCTAGTGCTGGTGAAATCAAAGATAAATCCAATCTACAGCTTCTGCAATAGCCATCACTGAATTGCTTGTAGAACTTGCCTGGACACATTGTGAACTCACCTTTATGCATTGTGAACTATCTGTTGGTGCAGCGACTTGTGGTAGTGTCGGGGTATATTTGCTGATGATGTCATCGGTGGTACAATTTTTCCAAAAGGAGCCGTCAGTTGGCTTGGTGTATCTTCCTCCCTTCTGCGTGTCATAATCGTCCAGCTAAAATTTGGGGGCCAATAGAGGTGAGGAAAAGAACCTCACCCCCCCCCCCCCCGCTGGTACAAAGACTTATCCACAAGAGTGGCTGTATACAGGATGGGTAGTCAGTGACGGGTAAGATCTAATTGCAATGGTACCAACCTAACGTGTTAGGACCATATGTACTATTGTACAACCTAAGGCAGGCACGGTCCCTAAGCCACATGCATTTTGTTTAAACAGAGAGGGGGAGATGTTGAGAGTCACAGCCGAAGGGGCCCCAGCAAAATTCCAGCTGCCAGCAAACTTCCAGCTGCTGGCTGATTATTGGCTCACAGCGGCCCCAGCAATATCTAGCTGATTGGCTCCTCTGCGGTGATGCTCACTGGGCCGTTTCCCTGCCCTTTCAGACCACGGAGCTGCTCATGGGGGCTTTTTTGGCTATGCCCACATGACCCAGCCAATTGGCCTCAAGAGCAGGAGGATTGTGGGAGGTGGAGAGAAGCTTGTGTGGGAGAGAGAGGCTTTTGGGAAGCCAGTGGTGGCAGTTGGGGCTCTTAGGGTTTTTCCTGAGAGGCTGTTTTGTTTGACATGTGTGGTTCTAAAAATAAAGTTTGTTTCTTTTGACAAGTGGCTCCTGATTGTGCCCAGCAAGACTGAGGCATTATCCTAATATTTCTACAGTAACTGACCCAGTTTAACATCAATGCAAGTAGATTCTTACAGGACATGATTTGTATTTTGACGTTCATTTTTATTCAACAGTGGTACATTACTATTTCTTCAGTTTATGCATATTAGAGGATGTATATTTCATCCACAAGTTAGCAAATTTATAGGCATTTGTTTCACTTTCAATCACTTCCTGCTTCAGAACACATGTATTAATCCAGGTTTCTTGACTGGTCTTTTCATGGGACTTCTTTCCAAACACATTATTCCTTTATCTCTTTTGAAGCAAAACTGACACACAATTCATGATTAACCATAACTACAATATAAATATTAGATGTATAACTGGTTGGAATGAATGATTGTATATCAATATAAGATTTCTTATACATTTTCTGATATCAATTGAATGCATTATTTAAAGTGGAACCAGTTATATTATTTATTCACAGTATGGTCTATTCATGCATTTTCTCTATATTCGTAGACACAGGGTACACATCTTTGTACCCCCAATACTAATTTATACGTCTTCAAAATATTGCTCCCAGAAATGGAGCAAGAAATACTCATGTCTCCTGATCTATATATGCATGTTATCACGGTAATATTCTGGACACAAATTGCAAATTTCACACGTAAGATTGTACCAAAGCCTAAATGGAAATTGAACATGCATTACTAAAAACATCCATGTCCAGGTTGTCTAATGCTCTCAAATGTCAAATCTATCGGTGACTACATATTTGTTTCTTCCTAAGATAATATATTCAACCTCAAAACTGTTGAAAATGTCTAATCCTATCACTCAATTTATATTTTGTCTGATTTCCTAATGTCTCTATTGATATCTGCTTTCCTACATATTTTCCCCAGTTCATCATTGTGACTGACCGTTCACTTGTGCTGACATTGATATTCACTCTCTAATTGAAACCCTATTGCTAAAGAACTTTTGGTCCAAATCCTATACTCACCCTTGTTCTGAAACCTACCGACTATCTTCCTGATCCTATCGATTATCCCTGTTTGAGTGGATGTTCTCTTCTACATTCAATCATCCAAGGCACAAGTCCTAAGCCATTGTATATTGATTTATCTGACACATGTGTGCAGAATTTAATTCAAAGCTACGTATCCCAATCAATTGCCCAATGCACTTCTGAGCTTCAAATCTTACCTAAATTTCTGTTTTCATACTTATATTTCACCTCTGTATTCCTATAAATATTGCAGGTTCGCAATATCATTATTCATCCCGCAGAATGATTCCTAACCCAAATTGAACCTGTTATTATCCCTAACCATACACTGTTGCCTCAATCTAACATTACAAAAGAGCAGGGAAAGAGTTGATCTTACAACACAGGAATGTAGGGGATCTTCCACCTGCTGAGAACCTCAAAGTTCCATGCATAAATGATCCCTGGAGAAGATGTAGTCAGCTATGAAGGACCTGAGAGAGCAAAAGCCATTTTCCATGGCAAACACCTGGTGATAACGAAGGGATGTGTATGAATCAGCCTCTGTCTTCTTAATGTAGAGAAGATGGACCAAACTAGGCCTGCGTGGAGAGCTGTTCCTGGGTGACCATTGTTGATATACCATTCTAACTTGTCAAAGTGTCACAGGAAGTAGAGGCAGCCTCCATCTCATGGGACCCATGAAAGCAACTGTAAAGACAAAGTGGTTGCAAAGGCAGTGACCTCATTCAGTTCCTGAAGGAATTGACCTACCTAACTTCCTTGGTGATGGAACTCTCTGAAATTGGGATACAAGAAGCCAGGCACCCAGAACCAGTCCCAGTCCCAGTCCCAGTGGTCGAGCTTGTTTGTATTTACCAAGGACAGGGTCAGTCTTTCTTGGTTCTTAATTATGTGAGCATGGCAAAATGCCAGTAGAGCTCTGAGGAGGGGCCTTTCCTGACATAGCAGGTAGTGGGCCATGGAGAACAAAGATGAGACAGGACAGGCAATCTCGGGGGAACATAGTATGGCCCACCAGTCAGAGGACACTACGGATATTCACAGACCTACTTTTGGGAAGGAGGTGCCATTGTGGGTGTGGGTGTAAGTTTGTGGTTTTGTCTCATGTTCTGAAAATAGGTAGAAAAGCTGGTTTGTTTGGTTTGGAGTCGACTGTTTCTAGTAAGTCTTTTGATAAGGTGAGTGTTTCTATGTCTGTGTATCCACTGGGTTCGTAGTTGTAGTCTTTAGAAAAGAGAATACATCAATGGAGGTGTCCTGTCTAGTAGAAAACTTCCCAGCATTCATCCTGCCCATTTTATGAATGGACTGCGGGTTGCTTTTTGGATGGGCAACAGCTACTATCTTCCTAAGTTCCTGTAAACTTCTTGATTTCTGGCCTCTCTCCAGAAAAGGCTCATGGTTTTTTGTCCAAGATATGTACCACCTCCAAAATCTGTGTCATGGCCATGTACTGGATAGCTGAAGGGAAAGGGAACATCTCAGAAAACTCAGATATCAGTGTAACCAGTAATGCCTCAGTGGGGAAACCATGCTTGGGGCCATTTGTTTACCTATTGTTCTGTTGCCCTGAATGTGAGGAAGGTCTTTACCTCAGGCCACCCCTTTGTGAAGCCTGAAGAAAACAGTTTTCAAATGGAAATGAAGGGCATCACCTCTGGCTCTTTGCTTAATTGCTTTGGAAAGGGATGTGTCTGAATCAGCCTCTTGGAACTGTGTGAGGTTGTGGTTTTGATTCTCAGAACGTGATAAATCTAAAGACAGATCCCATGTGTGCTTGGGTTTTCCATTGACTCCAATCACATAAAGAACTTATACCTGACAGTCAGCAGGATTAAATTGGAGAAGCAGAGCAGTATTTACGGCAGGCCTATTTGATCACTAGTGGTTCACAGGAAGTGTGTCCAGGTCACCCTGACTTTAGGCTAATGAGGGTTAAGGGATCTTATTTTGGACACTGTCTTGGGCTGTGCCCCTCATGGAAACCTCCATCCAGAGGTTATGATGAGTGTCTATATGGAAGATGATGAGGGCCATGTGGCAGTGTTTTGGTTTTAATTGTGGTCATTTTTGTGGTGGTTGGAAGAGATGACTGTGTCTACCTGGGCTTGAATTCTGGTGATTCCCCTTAGAGACTGAGTTCTGGAACTGAACTCAGAGAAGAATTGCCATGAATTATGGTGGGATTTTAGGAGGCCACGCATGAGAGTCGTCCTTGGAAACTGAGATCTAATCCTAGGGTGGCTTTCCACAGAGCACTGGGAATCTCAGCCAGGATATAACACGATTTTATTCTGAACGACTTGGCAGCCATAGTTAAGAGTCAAAACACACATAGAACTCACATTGTAGACATCAATGGGCCTGGCTTCATGTGAAATTTTGGCCACTCTGTGGGAAGCCTTGCCTGTTAGAGTTCTCCAGAGCTTTCATTGAAATCAGCTTCCTCACCATTTAATGGTTCCTGTAAGTTGGAGCCTGCTTAGTAGTGGGCCAAGAACAGTGGTGGGCAGGTGTGTGATTAAACATGTGTTGCTATGGACAAGCGACAGGCTATGTGTGATTGTGGGCTGGTTGGTGCATTCTCCTGCAGACCCTGACCCACCACACGTGACAGAACTCCCTCCAGCACTGAACTGTCTCCCAGTTGAAATTCTTGTATTTCGTGAAGCAAACACCAAACTCCCAATGCAGCAGCAAGAAAGACCATGAAAAATGGAGGATGACCAAATGGCTTCAGAGTTCATACGGGAAGACACTTAGCCCCCATTGGCCACAGTTTACCTACAAAGAGAGAATTCAGCACTGCTTCCTCATGTTCATTAAATAATAAGAAACCATGTGCTCCAGGTTACATAGATGCAGACCCAGCTTTGATGGTCTCACTGCAAAGGAAACTAAAGCTCCTGACTACAACATATATTTCAAGTGCCCAAACGCAGAGGCAGTTTCTCATAAGTCTTTTAGCCAGCAGAGCACCATGTTTGTGGAGTGTTTACCCTGTCCCTTACTTTTGGAAACTCTTCTAACACCTCCAAGTTTGTGAACACCTTAGCATATTTCATTCCAGATAAGTAATAACAGATTTTCTATCTCTTCTCCTCTAAATGTGTCTAACTTGGGGCGAAGGTAATGTCAAGGCATTGTTCTGGATGAGAGTGGGAAGATTTTTGTTTAGCACATATTTGCATAAACATTGGATTCATTTTCCTAATTTCCATTTGAAATACTGAATCCCTGAAACTTACCCATACCCTGCTAGACTCTAGACTCTGACTATGAATCCTAATATAATGGAGAAAATTAACCAAAACAGAATAGAAATAAAAGCAGTTCAGAGGAGGCATGGTGTGTAATTGGACTTGCCTTTTGCATTATAAACGGTAGGAACCGTGACCACCGACAAAACAGGATCAGTGGCCCACAAGACACATCGCCCCGGTTGGGGGAGGGGCAGAGCCACCCGGCGCCTGCAAGGTAGGCGGACCCGTGACCCACCAGCAGAACAGGCACAGCAATCCACAGAGCGGCAGAGCCACCCCCCGAGCCTGCAAGGTAGGCAGACCTGCGACACATCGGTAGGTCAGGCCCAGCAACCTGCGGAGGGGCACAGCTTCCCCACACACCTGCAAGGTAGGCGGAACCGTGACCACTGACAAAACAGGCCCAGTGGCCCGCCAGACACATTGCCCCGGTTGGGGGAGGGGCAGAGCCGCCACCAGCGCCTTTTAGGTAGACAGACATCCAACCGACAGACAGAACAGGCCTAGTGGCCAGTGGAGGGGTAGAGCCGCTGCTCACGACTGCAAGGTAGGCGGACCTGTTACCACCGAAAGAAAAGGCCCACCAAAAGTACAGGCACAGCGGCCTCCCGGCGTGGTAGGCACATTGCCCCAATTGGAGGAGGGGCAGAACCACCGCCAAAGCCTGCGAGGGAGACTTCGCAAATATACAAGAGCAATATAAATATATAGGGGGAAAAATCAATAACACAACAGTTTCACCAAGCAGAAAGAAACGCGATCAGTATGAAAAGACAAGGAAAGAAAGGACCACAAGCAATGCAGGTCAACTCAACTTTAGAAGAGGTAATATCTGCATCAGATGGAATGTCAGATAAATAATTCAGGATATACATGCTTCAGATGATCTGGAGTCTCAAGGAAGACATTAGACAGCAAAATCAGACAATGAAAGACCACCTCGACCACTTCGACAATGAATTACATAAACAAATCCAAGAGCAAAAGATCAATTATACAGGGAGATAGAGGTTATAAAAAACAAACAAACAGAAATCCTGGAAATGCAGTAAACAATAAACCAACTTAAAAACGCAATTGAGAATACTACCAGCAGAGTAGAACACTTAGAAGATAGAACATCAGACAATGAAGACAAAGTATTTCAACTGGAGAACATAGACAGCTCAGCAAAGCTGTTAAGAAACCATGAGCAGAACATTCAAGAAATATGGGATAACATAAGGAGACCAAACTTAAGAGCCATTGGTATACAGGAAGGTATAAAGGTCCAAACCAAAGTAATGAGCAATCTATTCAATGAAATAATACGAGAAAACTTCCCAGACTTGAAGAATGAGACAGAATCCCAAATCCTAGAAGCCTACAGGACGCCAAATTTGCAAAATCATAAGAGATCCACACCTAGACACATTATAATGAAGATGCCCAACATACAGAATAAGGAGAGAATTTTAAAAGCTACAAGAGAAAGGAAGCAGATTACATTTAGGGGTAAACCAATCAGGATAACAGCTGACCTTTCAACACAGACTCAGAAAGCTAGAAGATCCTGGAATAACATATTTCAAACACTGAAAGAAAATGGGTTCCAAGCAAGAATTGTATTTCCAGCAAAATTAAGCGTCAGGATGGAAGATGAAATTAAAACCTTCCATGATAAACAAAAGTGAAAAGAATTTGCAGCTAGAAAACCATCTCTTCAAAACATCCTTGGCAAAATATTACAGGAAGAGGAAATGGAAAATATCAATGAAAACCAACAGCGGGAGGTAGTACAGTAAAGGGGGGTGATAATCAAAGAGGAAAACACACCATGTTTAGTAACATAAATAAACAAATATGGCTGGAAGAACAACGCATATCTCAATAATGACCCTAAATGTTAATGGCTTAAACTCACCAATTTAGAGACACAGGCAAGTAGAATGGATCACAAAGGAAGACCCAACAATATGCTGCCTTCAGGAGACGCATTTGATAGGAAAAGACATACATAGACTGAAGGTGAAAGGTTGGGAAAAATCATATCACTCATATGGACTTCGGAAACAAGCAGGAGTGTCCATACTCATATCAAATAAAATAGATTTCAAGCCAAAGTTAATCAAAAGGGATGAAGAGGGTCACTACATACAGCTCAAGGGAACCATACACCAATAAGTCATAACTTGTAATATTGCTTTTTTCATTCCAAATGTTTGTAATTTGAGTTCTCTCTCTTCTTCTCTTCGTTAGCATGGCTAAGGGTCTGTGGAACATATTTATTTTTTCAAAGAACCACCTTTTAGTTTGTTAATTTTTTCAATAGTTTCTTTTGTTTCAATTTTGTTCATTTCTGCTCTGATTTTAATTATTTCTGCCTTATGCTACATTTGCTGTTGTTTTGCTCTTCCTTTTTTAGGGCTTTGAGATGAAGTGTGAGCTCATTTATTTGTTGGTTTTTCTTTTTTTTTTTTTTTTGAGTAATGACCTCCAGGCGATGAATTTCCCTCTTAAAACTGCTTTCATTTTGTCCCATAGATTCCAATATGTAGTGTCTGTATTTTCATTTATCTCTATGAATTTTTTGATTTCCTCTTTTATGTCTTCTGTAACCCACTGATCAGTCAGTAACATATTGTTCATTTTCCATGTGATGTAGGATTTTTCCTTCCTTATTTTATCATTGGTTTCCAGTTTCATTCCATTATGATCAGAAAAAATTCATGGTATTATCTCCACTCCTTATATTTACTGAGGGTTGCCCTATGGCATAATATATGGTCTATTTTTGAGAAGGATCCATGTGCGACTGAGAAAAGAGTATATCCACTTGATGATGGTTGATATAATCTATATATGTCAGTTAAGTCTAGGTTATTGATTGTGATATTGAGTTCGATAGTTTCTTTATTCCACTTTTGTTTGGAGGATCTGTCCAATGGTGAGAGAGGTGTGTTGAAGTCACCCATAATTATTTTGTTGTGGTCTATTTCATTCTGGAACTTGAGGAGAATTTATTTTTTGAACTTCGCAGCACCATTATTTGGTGCATAAATATTGATAATTTTCATGTATTGTTGGTGAGCAATATAGTATATAATGTCCTTCCTTATCCCTTTTGATTGAATTAGTCTTGAAGTCGATTTTATTTGATATGAGGATGGCCACCCCTACTTGCTTACGAGGACCGTGTGTATGGTATATTTTTTTCCAAACTTGCACCTTCAGCCTGTGTATGTCTTTTCAATTCAGATGTGTCTCCTGGAGGCAACATATTGTTGGATTCGTTTTTAATCCAAGTTACAAGCCTATGTTGCTTTATTGGAGAGTTTAAGCCATTATGATTTAGAGTTACTATTGATATATGGTTTGTTCTGCAACCCCTGTTTGATTATTTATCTTTTTTTTAAATATATTTTGTTTCTCCATGATTAGCTTTTCCCCCGCCCTCTGTCATTACTTAGGCACTTCCCACTGATGGTTTTGGTTGTAGATTTTCATTTCTTCCTCATGTATTGTTTTCCTCAATATGCTTTGCAATGCTGGTTTTCTGGCTGCAAATTCTTTAAGGTTTTGTTTATCATGAAAGATTTTTATTTCATTGTCATACCTGCAGCTTAATTTTGCTGGATACAGAATTCTTAGTTGGCATCCAATGTCTTTCAGTATTTGAAATACATTGTTCCAGGATCTTCTCGCTTTCAGCGACTGTGACGAATAATCCGTTGTCAACCTTATTGGTTTACCCCTGAATGTAATCTGCCTCCTTTCTCTTATACCTTTTAATATTTTCTCTTTGTTCTGTATATTGGCTATCTTCATAACAATGTGTCTTCATGTTGGTCTACTTTGATTTTGTGTGCTCGGTGTCCTGTAAGCATGTACAATTTGTATATCCGTTTCCTTTTTTATTTCTGGAAAGTTTTCTGTAATTATTTCATTCAGTAAGTTACTCATTCCCATGGCTTGAATCTCTGTACCTATCCAGATGACTCATAAATTTGTTTTTTTTTAAGTTATCCCATATCTCTTGGATGTTTTACTCATGATTTTTTACCAACCTTTCTATGTTGGCTAGATTCTTTTCAAGATGCTATATTTTGTCTTCATTTTCTGAGATTCTGTCTTCTACTTGCTCCACAGTGTTAGTGATACTCTCAATTGAGTTTTTAAGTTGGTTTATCGTTTTCTTCATTTCTTGAACTATTGTTTGTTTTTTTTTATAATCTCTATCTCCTGATAAAGATGCTTAACTTCTTCTTTTATCTGTTTATGTAATTCATTTTCAATGTGTTCTTTCACTGTTTGGATTTGCTGTCTCATATCCTCTTTATGTTTCCATTCCATCTGTCTCAGGTATTTTTTGAGTTCTTTATATGACCATTTTTCTGATGACTGTAGGTCCTCCTGAATATTTAGGCTGTCCTTCATTGTTTGTACTTATTTTCTTCATTGATTTTTTGTGCTGCTCATGTTACTTCTTGTTCTGTTTTACTGATGAGTTACTGCTTACTCTTACAAATTTATTTGATGCTTGGGAGGAAAGATAAGAGTAGGGATGGGAAGAAGTCACTAAAGAGAATGAGAGTAGGCAGGTAGAATTCAAGTAAGGGGGAATAAGAAAATTAAAAAGAAATGATAAGACAAAAAATAGAAAATAAAGAAAGAAAGAAAGAGAATTAAATAATAATGATAATTTAAAAAATGAAAATTAAATTTATAATAATAATAATAATAAAATAAAAATATTTTAAAAATGAAAACATTTTAAAAAGTTAAAGTACAACAACAACAAAAAAATGAATTCACATAAAGAATCTAAACCCCACGGTCAGTAGGCCTCAAGTTGAATAAGCAGAGCAGTATTAACGGCAGGCCTATTTGATCACTCCTGGTTCACAGGAAGGGTGTCCAGGCCACCCTGATTTTAGGAGAATGAGGGGCAAGGGAGCTTATTTTGGACACTGACGTGGGCTGTGTACCTCATGGAAACCTCCAGCCGGAGGTTTTGATGAGTGTCTATATGGAAAAAGATGAGGGCCATGTGGGGGTGTTTTGGTTTTAATTGTGGACATTTGTATGGAAGTTGGAAGAGATGACAGGGTCCACCTGACCTTGAACTCTGGTATGACCACTTAGAGACTGAGTTCTGGAACTGACCTCAGAGAAGTATTGCCATGAATTGTTTTGGGATTTTAGAAGGCAATGCATGAGAGTCGCCCTTGGAAAGTGAGATCTAGGCCCAAGGTGGCTTTCCACAGAGCAAAAAGAATCTCAGCCAGGATATCACATGATTTTATTCTGAAAAACTTGGCAGCCATAGTTGAGAGTCAAAACACACATGGACCTCACATTGAAGACCTCAATGAGCCTGGCTTCATGTGACATTTTGGCCACTCCTTGGGAAGCCTTGCCTCTGAGTGTTCTCCAGAGCTTTCAGTGAAATGAGCTTCCTCACCATTTAATATTTCCTGAATGAATTGAAACCCACAGTGCCACCAGCTTCATCCTTGAAAATTGGCTAGATAAAAACCATGAAATTTTTGAAATTCCCATGACTAGGTGTCACTGGAGAACCTTTGGATGTCTTCTTGCTGATCATGAGAGTAGCAGACAGTGCCTTTAATTACTGGGTTTCATGAATATGGTGTAGAACAGAGATGCCAGTAAGTTGGAGTCTGCTGAGTAGTGTTTCTAGAGCTGTGGTGGGCAGCTGTGTCATAAAATATCTCTGGAGTGGCCCTGTTTATCTGCCATTGGCTTCCAAATAGCTTGAGACTGACATTTTGCAGCCAGTAGACCCTTATATGTAAAAGCATCATGTTATATGGAGAGGTTTCAGGGCAATGTTCAGAATCAGGTTGCTATGGTCAATGGGGCAAGGTATGTAAGATAGAAACCTGGTTGGTGCATTCTCCTACAGGACCCGACCCACCACAAGTGACAGAACTTCCTACAGCACTGTGTCCCAGTTGAACTCCTTTTATTTCATGAAACAATACCAAACTCCCAGTGCAACAGCAAGAAACACCACAAAAAGTGGAGGATGACCAAATGGCTTCACAGTCCACACGGGGAGACTCTTAGCCACCAGTGGCCACAGTTCACCTACAAAGAGAAAATTCAGCACTGCTGCCTCATGTTCATTGGAAAATAAGAAACCATGTCATCCATGTAACATAGATGCAGACCCAGCATTTATGGTCTCACTACAAAGGAGCTAATGCTCCTGACAACAAAATATATTTCAATTTCCCAACCTCAGAAGCAGTTTATCCAGATGTTAGGCTGTCAGAGCTTCATGTTTGTGGAGTGTTTACCCTGTCCCTTACTTTTGGAAACTCCTCTACCACCGCCAAATTTGTGAACTCCTGAGCATTTTCCATTCCAGATATGTATTCACAGATTTTCTAACTCTTCTCCTCTAATTGTGTCTTACGTGGGGGTGAAGGTAATGTCAAGGCATTGTTCTTAATGAGAGTGGGAAGATTTTTGTGTAGCACATATTTGCATACACATTGGATACATTTTCCAATTTTCCATTCGAAATACTGAATCCCCGACACTAAGAAATTCCCTACTAGACTTCTACTTCTAATCCTAAAATGATGGAGAAAAATAACCCAAACAGAATAGAAATACAAGAGGTTCACAGGAGGCATGGTGCATAGCTGGACTTGCCTTTCATATGATAAATGGTAGGTGTTATAAATCTAACCAATTTTAATTTAAATAGTTCTCCATGTGTTTTAAAAGTTAACAAATATGTGAATTACTGTCTCCCTTTCTCTGTAGCCTTTTCAGCACATGTATTTTTTTATGCACATAAAGAATTCTACCTGGTATCACACGTACACTTTGTGAGGTGGCTGACTTGGCAGATACAAATTATGAGAAGAGATCACTCCTACTAAACGCTGTTGGAACTGAAAATTCAACACATGGGTGAGCTTCCTAGTTGAACAACATTAATTTATGTTCAGTACAATGAATATTTTTGGATCTGTGGATGATATATATTTCATGGTGAATTTCAATTGGCATACATAATGCTACTTTTCAATGTCTGTGTGTGTGTGTGTGTGTGTGTATGTGTGTGTTTGTGTATATATATATATATATATATATATATATATATATATATGTATTCACTCTCCAAATTTTTCAAAAGATGAAATGTACTTGTCTTATTATACACTCCCTAAAATCATTCATATTCATGTATGTGGATTATGATCAACTTTTCACAAGTTTATTCTCAGAAATATTCATCCACCTGAAATACATATTCGTTTCCTATTACTGAAAACTAACTTCAGGGGATCATATGATGGTGGCGAAAGGAGTGCATCAACCCCATGTACAGCGTCACTGTGCAGGAGAATGACGAGTTAGAACGGCTAAAACCTATCTTGTTAGGAATTTCCATCAAAATTGGGGTGCTCCAAAACTTATTGGAAGTATTTCTATCTCATGAGGATCAGCTATGGGGATCAAACGTGAATGATTTGTCCGCACGGAGCATCATGCTGTTTATTCAGCAAATCGCCTGGCGGCTAGGGTCTGAGACGCGCGCTGGGAAATGACGAGAAGATAGCAACACAAATATACTGCGGTTTAGATTCTATGGGCTCCTGCCAGCTGTGCAATCATTGTGCTCATTGCTGAATTCTGGGTTTGAGATGGGGGAAGGAAGCGGTCCAATTTGGTTTTCCACACTGGTCAGACCACAGAGGAAGCCAGGGGCCACCATCTTGTAGGGGTGACATCACCATCCCTGTTTTCGACTGATCGCAGCTCATTCAGCTATAGAACAGTTAATCTCAGGCTGCCATTTGCCTGTGTCTAGCAGACAAATTACTCAGGTTCAGTGCTAAAGAAGCTGCGGAAACTGCTTCTTGGAGCCTGCTCCTATCAGAATATACACTGAGCCCAGAGCGGCCTAATTCTGGCTCCTGGAACTGAGCCAGGCCCACGGCTAAAGAACCTCCGGAAACTGCTTCTCGGTCCAGGTCTTGCTGAGTACTGTGGAGGTAAACCAATCAGGATAACAGCTGATCTTTCAAAACAGACTCTGAACGCTAGAAGATCCAGGAATAACATATTTCAAACACTGAAAGAAAATGGGTTCCAAGCAAGAATTGTGTATCCAGAGAAATTACATCAGGATGGAAAATGAAATTAAAACCTTCCATGATAAACAAAAGTGAAAAGAATTTGCAGCTAGAAAACCATCTCTTCAAAACATCCTTGGCAAAACATTGCAAGAAGAGGAAATGGAAAATAGCAATGAAAACCAACAGTGGGAGGTAGGACATTAAAGAGGGGAAAATAATCAAAGAGAAAAACAAACCATGTTTAGTAACATAAATAAACAAATATGGCTGGAAGAACAACCCATATCTCCATAATAACCCTAAATGTTAATGGCTTAAACTCACCAATTAAGACACACCATCTAGTAGAATTGATCACAAAACAAGACCCAACAATATGCTGCCTACAGGAGACACATTTGATAGGAAAATGCATACATAGACTGACGGTGAAAGTTTGGGAAAAATCATATAACCCATATGGACTTCGGAAACAAGCAGGAGTGTCCATACTCATATCAAATAAAATAGATTTCAAGCCAAAGTTAATCAAAAGGGATAAAGAGAGACAATACATACTGCTCAAGGGAACCATACACCAACAAGACACAACAATTATAAATATATATGCCCCAAACAATGGTGCAGCTATGTTCATCAAACAAACTCTTCTCAAGTTCAAGAGTCTAATCGACCACCATACAATAATCATTGGAGACTTCAACACACCTCTCTCACCACTAGACAGATCTTCCAAACAAAAGTTGAATAAGGAAACTATAGAACTCAATAACACAATTAATAACCTAGACTTATTTGACATATATAGAATATACCACCCGCCATCAAACAGTTACATTTTTCCTCAGCTGCACATGGATTCTTCTAAAAAATAGATCATATATTATGTCACAGGGCAACTCTTAGACAATATAAAGGAGTAGAGATAATACCATGCATCTTATCTGATCATAATGGAATGAAACTAAATATCAATGATAAAAGAATGAAGGAAAAATCATGCATCACTTGGAGAATGAACAATAGGTTACTGAATGATCAATGGGTTATAGAAGACATCAAGTAGGAAATTAAAAAATTCTTAGAGATAAATGAAAACACAGACACAACATATCGTAATCTATGGGACACATTGAAAGCAGTTCTAAAAGGAAAATTCATTGCTTGGAATTCATTCCTTACAAAAAGCAAAAAACAACAAATAAATGATCTCATACTTCATCCCAAAATCCTAGAAAAAGAACACGAAAGCAACAGCAAAAGAAGTAGAAGGCAAGAAATAATTAAAATCAAAGCTGAAATTAATGAAATTGAAACAAAAGAACAAATTGAAAAAACTTGACAAAACTAAAAGTTGGTTCTTTGAAAAAAATAAATAAAACTGACAGACCCTTAGCCATGGTATGGAAGAGAAGAAGAGAGAGAACTCAAATTACTAGCATAAGGGATTAAAAAAGGAAATATCACAACAGATATTTCAGAAATACAGAAGATAGTCAGAAATTATTTTGAATCCTTATACTTCAATAAAATAGAAGACAGTGAAGGCATCGATAAAATTTCTTAAGTCATATGATCTGCCCAGATTGAGTCAGGAGGATATAGACAACCTAAACTGACCAATATCAATTGAGGAAATAGAGGAAATCATCAAAACACTACCAACTTAGAAAAGCAATGGACTGTATGGGTATTCAGCAGAGTTTACAAAACCTTTAAAGAAAAACTAATACCAATATTTTTCAAGCTATTTCAGGAAATAGAAAAAGAGGGAGATCCTCCAAATTTATTCTAAGAGGCCAACATTACCCTGATTCCTACACCAGACAAAGACACTTCAAAGAAAGAAAACTACAGACCAATATCTCTAATGAACCTACATGAAAAAATCCTCAATAAAATTCTGGCAAATTGGATACAAAATATATCAAAAGAAAATTGTGCACTCTGATCAAGTAGGATTTATCCATGTGATGCAAGGCTGGTTCAAAATACAGAAATCGATAAATGTTATGCACCACATCAATAGACTTAAAAAATAAGAACCATATGATTATCTCGATAGATGCAGAAAAAGCATTTGACAAAGTACAGGATTCCTTTATGTTCAACACTCTAGAAAAACTAGTGATAACAGGAACATACCTCAATATTGTAAAAGCAATCTATGCTAAGCCTCAGGCTAGCATCATTCTGAATGGAGAAAAATTGAAGGCATTCCCTCTAAAATCTGGAAAAAGACAGGGATGACCTCTCTCACCACTTCTGTTCAACATAGTTCTCGAAACATTGGCCAGAGCAATTAGACAGACGAAAGAAATAAAAGGCATAAAAATAGACAAAGAAGAACTTAAATTATCACTATCGCAGATGACATGATTCTATATCTAGCAGGCCCAAAAGTTTCTACAAAGAAACTAATGGAGCTAGTAAATGAATTCAGCAATGTGGCAGGATATAAAATCAACACGCATAAATAAAAGGAATTCCTGTATATCAGCGACAAATTCTCTGAAATGAAAATGAGGACAACCACACCATACACAATATCCTAAAAAGAAGTAATAATTAGGAATCAAGCTAACAAAAGATGTGAAAGTCTTATACAATGAAAAATACAGAATCCTAAAGAGAGAAGTAGAAGAAGATCTTAGAAGATGTAAAAATATATCCTGTTCATGGAGAGACAGAACTAATATCATCAAAATGGTGATATTACCAAAAGTTCTCTATAGGTTTAATGCAATGCCAATCAAAATCCAAATGGCATTTCTTCTAGAAATAGAGAAAGCAATCATGAAATTCATATGGAAAAATAAAAGACCCAGAATAGCAAAAACAATGCTAAGCAGAAAGTTTGAATCAGGCGGTATAGCGATACCAGACTTCAAACTATACTACAGAGCAATAGTAACAAAAATAGCATACTACTAGTACCAAAAGAGGCGGGTGGACCAATGGTACAGAATAGAGGACACAGAAACCAAGCCAGAAAACTACAACTATCTTATATTTTATGGAGGGGCTAAAAGCATGCAATAGAGGAAGGATAGCATCTTCAACAAATGGTGCTGGGAAAACTGGAAATACATATATAACAAAATGAAACAGAATCCCTTTCTCTCGCCATGCACAAAAGTAAACTCAAAACGGATCAAGGAGCTTGATATCAAATCAGAGACACGGCGTCTGATAGAAGTAAAAGTTGGCTACGATCTACATACTGTGGGGTCGGGGTCCAAATTCCTCAATAGGACACCAATAGCACAAGAGTTAATAACTAGAATAAACAAATGGGACTTACTCAAACTAAAAAGTTTTTTCTCAGCAAAAGAAACAATAAGAGAGGTAAATAGGGAGCCTAAATCCTGGGAACAAATCTTTACTCCTCAAACTTCAGATAGAGCCCTAATATTCAGAGTACACAAAGAACTCAAAAAATTGGACAATAAGATAACAAATAACCCAATAAACAAATGGGCCAAGGACCTGAACACACACTTCTCAGAGGAGGACATACAATCAAACAACAAGTACATGAAAAAATGCTCACCATCTCCAGCAATCAGAGAAATGCAAATCAAAACCACCCTAAGATACCATCTCACTCTAGTAAGATTGGCAGCCATTAAGAAGTCAAACAACAACAAGTGCTGGTGAGGATGTGAGGAAACAGGTACACTTGTACATTATTAGAGGGACTGCAAATTGGTGCAGCCAATTTGAAAAGCAGTATGGAGATTTCTTGGAAAGCTGGGAATGGAACTACCATTTGACCCAGCTATTCCCCTTCTCGGTCTATTCCCTAAATACCTAAAAAGAGCATGCTACAGGGACACTGCTACATCGATGTTCATAGCAGCACAATTCACAATAGCAAAACTGTGGAACCAACCTAGATGCCCTTCAATCGAAGAATGGATAAAAAAAATTTGTAGCATTTATACACAATGGAGTATTACTATGCATTAAAAAATGACAAAATCATAGAATTTTCAGAAAAATAGATGGCATTAGAGCAGATTATGCTAGTGAAGCTAGCCAATCCCTAAAAAACAAATGGCAAATGCCTTCTTTGATATAAGGAGAGTAACTAAGAACAGAGTAGGGACGAAGAGCATGAGAAGAAGATTAACATTAAAAAGGGAGGAGAGGTGGGAGAGAAAGGGAGAGAGAAAGGAAATTGCATGGAAATGGAAGGAGACACTCAGGGTTATACAAAATTCCATACAAGAGGAATTGAGGGGAAAGGGAAAAATAATACAAAACGGAGAAATTTATTAGAGTAGAGGGGTAGAGAGAGAAGAGGGGAGGAGAGGGGAGGGGAGTGGGGATAGTAGATGATAGGAAAGGCAGCAGAATATAATAGACACTAGTATGGTAATATGTAAATCAATGGATGTGTAACTGATGTGATTCTGCAATCTGTATACGGGGTAAAAATGGGAGTTCATAACCCACTTGAATAAAAGTGGGAAATATGATATATCAAGAACTATGTAATGTTTTGAAAAACCATAAATAAAAATTAAAAAAAAAAAAAAACGAAAACTAACTTCGGTGAATGATGCACACGAATCCTAATTTTTGTACAGTAACTGACCAAGTTTAACATCAATGCAAGAAGATTCCTACGGGACATGATGTGTATTTTTACGTTAATTTTTATTCAAACCGGTATATTACTATTTTATCAGTTAGTGCACCTCATAGGATGTATATTTCATATAAAATTTAGCAAATTTATAGGCATTTGTTTCACTTTCAATCACTTCCTGCTTCAAAACACATGTATTCCTCCATATTTCTTGACTGGTCTTTGCATGAGACTTCTTTCCAAAAACATTATTTAGGATTTCCATAATCATTTTGAAGCAAAACACACACACTCTTCATGATAACCCAAAACACTAACATTACCATTACATGTATAACTGGTTGGAATGAATGATTGTATATCAATATACGATTTCCTGTAATTTTTCAAATATCAGTTCAATCCATTATTTAAAGTTGGAACAAGTTACATTATTTATTCACTGTATGGTCTATTCATGCTTTATCACTATATTCATAGACACAGGGTACACCTGTTTATACCCCCAATACTAATTTTACATTCAATATATTGCTCCCAGAAATGGTGGTAGAAATAATCATGTCACCTAATCTACATATATATTTTATCACAGTAATATTCTGGACAAAAAATGAAAAGGTTACACTTATGATTGTACCAAAGCCTAAAAGGAAAGAGAACATAGATTACTGAAAACATCCATGTCCATGTTGCCTAATGCTCTCAAATGTCAATCCTATTGGTGACTACATATTTGTTTCTTCCTAAGATTATATATTCAAACTCAACCCTGGTGAAAATATCTAATCCTATCACTCGCTTTATACTTTGCCTGATTTTGTAATGTCTCTATTGATTTCTGCTTTTCTACATATTTTCCCAATTTCATCATAGTGACTGAATCTTCATATGTGCTGACATTTACATTCACTCTCTAACCGAAACCCTGTTGCTAAAGAATTTTTAGTCCAAATCCTATACTCATTCTTCTTCCTAAACCTACCGACTATCTTCCTAATCCTACCGACTATCCCTTTTGTCTGGGTGTTCTCTTCTACATTCAATCACCCAAGGTACAAGGTCCTATGCCATTGTATATCGAATTATGTGAGACATCTTTGCAGAACAAAATTCAAGACAAAGTATTCCAGTCAAGTGTCCAATGCCCTTCTGGGCTTCAAATCATACCTAGATTTCTGTTTTCATGCTTATATTTCACCTCGATATTCTTGTAAGTATCGCAGGTTCCCAATACCATTATTTATCGCACAGATTGATTCCTAATCCAAATAGAATCTGTTATTAACCCTAAACATACACTGTTCCCTCAATCTCATTTTACAGAAGAGCAGGGACAGAGTGGTTCTTACAATACAGGAAAGTAGGGGACATTCAATCTGCTGAGAACCTCAAAGTTCCATTCAGAAATGATACCTGGAGAAGATGTAGGCAGGTATGTAGGACCTGAGAGAGCAAAAGTCATCTTCCATGGCAAACAGCCTGGTCAGGATGAAGGGATGTGTCTGAATCAGTCTCTCCCTTCTAATTGTAGAGAAGATGGACTCAAGCAGTCCTGTGTGGAGAGCTTCTCCTGGGTGCCGATGGTTGATATACCATTCTACCTTGTGAATGTGTCACAGGAAGTAGGGGCAGCCTTCATCACAAGTGACACTTGGAAGCAACTGTTAGAACAAAGTGGTTGCCAAGGCAGTGACCTCATTCAGTTCCAAAGAAAGAGACATACCTCATTTCCTTGGTGATGGAACTCTCTGAACTTGGTATCCAAGAATACAGGCACCCAGAGGCAGCCCCAGTCCCAATGGGCTCACTTGTTTGGATTTACCAAGGACAGAGTTTGGATTTACCAAGGACAGAGTTTACCCAGTCTTTCTTGGTAACTACTGATGTGAGGATGGCCAATTGCCAGGAGACCTCTAAAGAGGGACCTTTCCTGAGAAAGCAGGTAGTGGCTCACCCCTTTTTCATGACAACTTCACAGAGTTGGACAAGAAAACCAGATCTGAGAGAGGACAGGCCATTTTCTGAGAATAGGTCGGAAAGTTGGTTTGTTTGGTTTGGAGTGGATTTTTTCTAGTTAGTCGTTTGACCAGGTGAGTGTTTCTATGTCTGTGTATCCCACTGTGTTCGTTGTTGTAGACATTAGAAAAGAGAATGCATTAATGGATGTGTCCTGTCTAGTATAAATCTTACCATAATTCATCCTACCCAATTTATGAATGGACTGCAGCTTGTCTTATCGAATGACAACACCTTCTATCTTCCTAAGTTCCTGTTTTCTTCCTGAATCCTGGCCACTCTCCAGAATAGGCTCATGGTTTTGTGTCCAAGATATGTACCAGTCCAAGATCTGTGACATGGCCATGTACAAGATAGCTGAAGAGAATGGCCAGCATTTCAGGAAACTCAGATATCAGTGTGAACAGGAATGTCTCAGTGGAGAAACCCTGCTTTGGGCCTTTTGCTTACCTATTGTTCTGTTGCACTGAATGTCAGGAAGGTCTTTGCCTCAGGCCACCCCTTTTTGAAGCCTGAAGAAAACAGTTTTCAAATGGAAATGAATGGGAAATACCTGTGGCTCTTTGCTTAATTGCTTTGGAAAGGGATGTGGCTGAATTAACCTCTTGGCCTTGTGTGTGTCTGTGACTTACATTCTCAGCACCTGATGGATCTAAAGACTGATCCCATGTGTGCATCCAAAACCATAATGGCAAAAAGATCAGTCATTGTGGATGAAGTCTCTTGCTTTCCTCTGTTAGGTTTCTTACCTCCATCAAGTGAGAAAATGGATTCTTTGGGTCAAATGAGTTCTTTGAAGCCCTGCAGAGGTGCTTGGGGTTTTGCATGACTCCAAATCACATTAAGAACCTATACCTGAAAATCAGTAGGCCTCAAATTGGAGAAACAGAGCAGAATTAATGCCAGGCTTATTTGATCACTCCTGGTTCACAGGAAGGGTGTCCAGGCCGCCCTGACTTTAGGCAAATGAGGGGCAATCAAGCTTATTTTGGACACTGTCTTGGGCTTCGCCCCTCATGGAAACCTTCAGCCAGACGTTAAGATGAATGACTATATGTAAGAAGATGAGGGCCATGTGGGAGTGTTTTCGTTTAAATTTTTGTCATTTGTGTGGTGGTTGGAAGAAATGAGTGGGTCCATCTGAGCTTGAACTCTGGTGTGATTCCCCTTAGAGACTGAGTTGTGGAACTGACCTCAGAGAAGTATTGCCATGAATTTTTTTTTGGGATTTTAGGAGGCCACACATGAGAGTCGCCCTTGGAACTGAGATCTAGGCCCAGGGTTGCTTTCCACAGATCACTGGGAATCTCTGCCAGGATATCACATGATTTTATTCTTAAAAACTTAGCAGCCATAGTTGAGAGTCAAAACACACATGAACCTCAAATTGTAGACTTCAAAGGGCCAGGCTTCACGTGAACTTTTGGCCACTCTTTGGGAAGCCTTGCCTGTGAGAGTTCTCCAGAGCTCTCATTGAAATAAGCTTCCTCAACATTTAATGGTTCCTGAAAGTATTGAAACCCACAGTTCCTCCAACCTCATCCGTGAAAAATGGCTATATAAATACCATGGAATATTTGAAATTCCCATGAGCAGGTGGCACTGGGGAAACTTTGGATGTCCTGTTGCTGCTCATGAGTATACCAGAGAGTTTCTTGATTGTCTGGGTTTCATGAAAATGGAGTAGAACTGAGATGCCAGAAAGTTGGTGCCTGCTGAGAAGTGGGCCTGAAGCAGTGGTGGGCACGTGTGTGATAAAACATCAGTGGTAGGGCCATGAAGATATACGATTGGATACCAAATGGCTTGTTACTGACATGGTGCAGCCAGCAGACCCTTATATGTAAAGTCATCTTGTTATATGGAGAGTTTTCAGGGTAATGTTCAGAATCAGGTTAAAATGGACAAGGGGGGAATGGGGCAAGCTATGAGGGATAGAAGACTGGTTGGTGCATTCTCCTCTAGACACTGATGCACCACACGTGACAGAACTCCCTCCAGCACTGTGTCTCAGTTGAACTCCTTGTATTTTGTGAAGCAAATACCAAACTCCCAGTGCAGCAGCAAAAACACCACTAAAAGTGGAGGATGACCAAATGTCTTCACAGTCCACACGGGGAGACACTTTGTCCCCAGTGGCCACACTTTACCTACAAAGAGAGGATTCACCACTGCTGCCTCATGTTCATTGGACAATAAGAATCCAGTCCTCCAGGTCACATAGATGCAGACCCAGCTTTGATGGTCTCAAGACAAAAGAAGCCAAATCTCCTGAAAACAACATATTCTTCAACTGCCCAACCTCAGAGGCAGTTTTTCACAAAGTTTTTAGGGCAGCAGAGCTCCATGTTTGTGGAGTGTTTATCCTGTCCCTTACTTTTGGAAACTCCTCTACCACCTCCAAGGTTGTAAACTCCTGATCATGTTCCATTCCAGATATATATTCACTGATTTTCTAACTCTTCTCCTCTAATTGTGTCTTACTTGGGGCGAAGGTAATGTCAAGGCATTGTTCTGGATGAGAGTTGGAGGATATTTGTGCTGCACATATTTGCATACACACTTGATTCATTTTCCTATTTTTCTTTTGAAATACTGAATCCCTGACACTAACCCATACCTACTAGACTCAGACTACTCATTCTAATATAATGGAGAAAAATAACCCAAACCGAATAGAAATACAAGCAGTTCAGAGGAGGCATGTTGTACAGTTGGACTTGCCTTGTGCATTATATGAGGTAGGAGTTATAAATCTAGTCAAATTTTAATTGAAATTTTCTCCATGTGTTATTAAGTTAACAAATTTGTGAATTCTTTTTTCCTTTTCTCTCTAGCCTATGCACATATAGAATCCTAGCATGTATCACACGTACATTTTTGTGAGGTGGCTGAGTTGGCAGATACAAATTGTGAGGAGACATCACTCCTCCTAAACGCTGTTGAAACTGAAAATTCAACTTATATTAGAGCTTCCTAGCAGAACAACATTATACATAAATTCAGGTTCAGTAAAATAAATATTTTTGCATCTGTGGATGATATATATTTAATGATGCATTTTGATTGGCATATATATTGGTACTTCTTAATGTCTGTTCGTGTTTATTTGCGTGTGTGTGTATATATATATATATATATATATATATATATATATATATATATATATATAGAGAGAGAGAGAGAGAGAGAGAGAGAGAGAGACACTCTCCAGATTTTTCAAAATGTGTCTAATATACACTCTCTAAATTCATTCATGTTCATGTATGTGGATTTATAATCAACTTTTCAAAAGATTATTCTCAGAAATATTCATCCACCTGAAATACATATTTGTTTCCGAGTACTGATAACTAACTTCAGTGAATGGTGCATACAAATCCTAATTATTCTACAGTAACAGACCAAGTCTAACATCAATGCAAGTAGATTCCTATGGGACATGATATGTAATTTGACGTTCATTTGTATTCAACACTGGTACATTATTATTTTTTCAGTTTTTGCACATCATAGGATATACATTTCATCCACAAGTTCTCAAATTTATCGAAATTTGTTTCAACTTTAATGACTTCCTGCTTCAGAACACATGTATTGTCAGGGGTTCTTGACTGGTCTTTTCATGAGGCTTTTTTCCAAACACATTATTTTTGATTTCCATAATTACTTTTGAAGCAAAACTCACACACTCTTCATGATAAACCAAAACACTAATATTACCATTAGATGTATAACTGGTTGAAATAAATGAATGTATATCAATATAAGATTTATTGTATATTTTCAGATATCAATTCAATCCATTATTTAAAGTTGGAACCAGTTATATTATTTATTCACAGTATGGTCTATTAATGCTTTATCTCTATATTCATAGACACAGGGTATACCTGTTTGTACCCCCAATACTAATTTTACATCTTCAATATATTGCTCCAAGAAATAGTGGAATAAATACTCATGTCACCTGATCTACATTTACATTTTATCACAGGAATATTCTGGACACAAAATGAAAAGTTTACACCTATGATTCTACCAAAGCCTAAACGGAAATTGAGCATGGATTACTAAAAACATCCATGTCCATGTTGCCTAATGCTCTCAAATGTCAATCCTATTGGTGATGACATATTTGTTTCTTACTAAGATGATATATTCAAACTCAACCCTGGTGAAAATGTCTAATCCTATCAGTCGCTTTATACTTTGCCTGATTTCATAATGATTCTATTGATATCTGCTTTTCTATATATTTTCCCTAGTTCATCATAGTGACTGACTCTTCATATGTGCTGATATTTACATTCACTCTGTAACCGAAACCCTATTGCTAAAGAACACTTGGTCCAAATCCTATACTCACTCTTCTTCCTAAACCTACTGGCTATTTTCCTAATCCTATAGACTATCCTTTTTTGACTGGATGTTCTCTTCTACATTCAATCATCCAAGGTACAAGGTCCTATGCCATTGTTTATTGAATTATCTGAGACATCTTTGCAGAATATAATTCAAAGCTAAGTATCCCAACCAAGGGCCCAATGACTTCTGGGCTTCATTAATAGCTAGATTTCTGTTTTCATACTTATATTTTACCTCTATATTATTAGAAATTTCACAGATTCCAATACCATTATTCATCCAGCAGAATGACTCCTAACCCAACTCGAACATGTTATTAACCATAACCATACACTGTTCCCTCAATCTAACTTTACAGAAGAGAAGAGAAAGAGTTGGCATTACAATACAGGAATGTAGGGGATCTTCCACCTGCTGAGAAACTCAAAGGTCCATGCAGAAATGATCATTGGAACAGATGTAGGAAGCTATGAAGGACCTGAGAAAGCAAAAGTCAATTTCCATGGCAAACAACCTAGTCAGCATGAAGGGTTGTGTCTGAATCAGCCTCTTTCTTCTTAATGTAGAGAAGATGGACCAAACAAGGAATGTGTGCAGAGCTGTTCCCAGTTGCCTATGGTTGATATACCATTCTATCTTGTGAAAGTGTCACAGGAAGTAGGGGCAGCCTCCATCTCATGGGACACTTGGAAGCAACTGTTAGGACAAAGTGGTTCCAAAGCTGTGACCTCATTCAGTTCCTAAAGGAAGTGACCTCACCTCACTTCCTTGGTGATGGAACTCTCTGATCTTGGGATCCAGGAATTCAGGCACAAAAGCCAGTCCCAGTTCCAGTCCCAGTCGTCTCACTTGTTTGGATTTACCAAGGATAGAGTCAGTCTTTCTTGGTACCTACTGATGTGAGGATGGCCAAATGGCAAGAAATCTCTGAAGAGGGGCCTTTCCTGAGAAAGCAGGTAGTCACTCACTGCTGGCTCCTGACAATTTAATAGAGTTAGACAAGGAGTCCAAATCTGAGACAGGAGAGGCGATTTCGGGAGAACATAGTATGGCCCATAAGTCAGAGGATACTCCAGATAGTCACAGACCTACTTGGCGGAAGGAGGTGCCTTTGTGGGTGTGGGTGTGGGTTTGTTGTTTTGTCTCATGTTCTGAGAATAGGCAGGGAAGGCGGTTTGTTTGGTTTGGAGTGAACTGTTTCTAGTAAGTCGTTTGGCAAGGCGAGTGTTTCAATATCTGTGTATCCCACTGTTATCCGTGGTTTCAGACATTAGAAAAGATATTGGATCAATGAATGTGTCCTGTTTAGTAGAAAGCTTCCCAGAATTCATGCTGCACAATTTATGAATGTACTGCGGCTTGCCTTATCAATGGGCTACACCTGCTATCTTCCTAAGCTCCTCTTTTCTTCCTGAATTCTGGCCACTCTCCAGAATAGGCTCATGATTTTTTGTGCAAGATATATACCACCTCCAAGCTTTGTATCATGGCCATGTACTGGATAGCTGAAGGGAATGGCGAGCATCGCAGAAAACTCAGAAATCACTGTGACCACTAAAGTCTCAGTGGAGAAACCCTGGTTTGGGCCTTTTGGTTACCTATTGTTCTGTTGCCCTGAATGTCAGGAAGGTCTTTGCCTTAATCCACCCCTTTGTGAAGCCTGAAGAAAACAGTTTTCAAATGGAAATGAATGGGCATCACCTGTGGCTCTTTGCTTAATTGCTTTAAAAAGGATGTGTCTCATTCAGACTCTTGGCCCTGTGTGAGGCTGTTGCTTACTTTCTAATCACCTGATGGATCTAAAGAAAGAATCCATGTGTACATCCAAAACAAAAGTGGCAAAAAGAGCAGTCATTGTGGATGAAGTCTCTCGCCTTCCTCTGTAGGGTTCCTGACCTCCATCAAGTGAGATTAGGGATCCTTTAGGTCAAATGAGTTGCTCAAAGCCCTGCAGATTCAATCCCATTGGTGCTTCGGTTTTCTCATGACTCCAATTTACATAAAGAATCTAAAACCCACAGTCAGTAGTCCTCAAATTGGAGAAGCGGAGCAGTATTAATGGCAGGCCTATTTGATCACTTCTGGTTCACAGGAAGGGTGTACAGGCCACCCTGACATTAGTCAAAATGAGGGGCAATGGAGATTATTTTTGACACTGTCTTGGGTGGAGCCCCTTACGGAAACCTCCAGCCAGAAGTTATGATGAGTGTATATATGGAATAATATGAGGGTAATGTGGGAGTGTTTTGGTTTTAATTGTGGTCATTTGTGTGGCGGTTGGAAGTAATGAGTGGGTCCACCTGGGCTTGAACTCTGGTGTGATTCCCCTTAGAGACCGAGTTGTGGTACTGACCTCAGAGAAGTATTGCCATGAATTTTGTTGGGATTTTAGGAGGCCATGCATGAGATTCGGCCTTGGAAACTGATATCTAACCCCAGGGTGGCTTTGCACAGAGCACTGGGCATCTCAGCCAGGGTGTCACATGATTTTATTCTGAAAGACTGGGCAGCGATAGTTGAGAGTCAAAACATACATGGACCTCACATTGTAGACCTCAATGCGCCTAGCTTCATGTGACCATTGGCCACTCCTTGGGAAGCCTTGCTTATGAGAGTTCTTCAGAGCTTTCATTGAAATGAGCATCCTCACCATTTAATGGTTCCTGAATGAAGTGAAACCCACAGTGCCTTCAACTTCATCCTTGAAAAATGGCTAGATAAATACCATGAAATTTTAGAAATTTTCATGACCAGGTGGCACTGGAGAACCTTTGGATATCCTGTTGCTGACTATGAGTATACCAGACAGTGTCTGATGGACTGGGTTTCAAGAAAATGGTGTAGAGCAGAGATGCCAGTAATTTGGAGCCTGCTGAGTAGTGGGCATATAGCTGTGGTCGGCAGGTGTGTGATAAATCATCTGTGGTGGGGCCATGTGGATCTTCCATTGGCTTCCAAATTGCTTGTGACTGACATGGTGCAACGAGCAAACCCTTATATGTAAAGGCGTCTTGTTATTTAGAGAGGTTTCAGGGCAATGTTCAGAATCAGGTTGCTATGGTCAAGAGGCATGCTATGTGGGATAGAACTTTGGTTGGTGCATTCTCCTGCAGACCCTGACCCATCACACATGAGAAACTCCCTCAAATACTTTGTCCCAGTTGAACTCCTTGTATTTCGTGAAGCAAATGCCAAACTACCAGTGCAGCAGCAAGAAACACCACGAAATGTGGAGGATGACCAAATGGCTTCACACTCCACATGGGGAGACACTTAGCCCCCAGTGACCATAGTTTACCTACAAAGATTGAATTCAGCACTGCTGACTCATGTTCATTGGAATATAAGAAACCATGTCCTCCAGGTAACATAGATGCAGACCCAGCTTTGATGGTCTCATTACAAAAGGAATCTAAAGCTCCTGACAACAACATACATTTCAAGTGCGCAACCTCAGAGGCAGTTTCTGAATCTTTAGGTTAACAGAGCTCCATGTTTGTGGAGTGTTTACCCTGTCCCTTACTTTAGGAAACTACTCTACCACCTCCAAGGTTGTGAACTTTTTAGCATATTAAATTCCAGATATGTGTTCCCAGATTTTCTAACTATTCTCCTCTAATGATGTATTACTTGGGGTGAGAGTAATGTCAAGGCATTGTTCTGGATGATAGTGAAATAGTTCTCCATGTGTTTTTTTTTCAATTATTTTATTTCATATTATTTTATTTTATTTTTTTAATTGGTTGTTCAAAACATTACAAAGATCTTGACATATCATATTTCATACATTAGATTCAAGTGGGTTATGAACTCCTATTTTAATCCCAAATACGGATTGCAGAATCACATCGGTGACACATCCACATTTTTATAATGCCCTATTAGTAACTGTTGTATTCGCTACTTTTTCAATCCTCTACTATCCCCCCTCCCCTCCCATCTTCTCTCTCTACCCCATCTACTGTAATTAATTTACCTCCTTGTTTATTTTCCCATTCCCCTCACAACCTCTTATATGTAATTTTGTGTAACAATGAGGGTCTCCCTCCATTACCATGCAATTAACTTTATCTCTCTTTTCGCCCCCCACCTCATGTCTCTGTTTAATGTTAATCTTTTCTTCCTTCTCTTCCTCCCTGCTGTGTTGTTAGTTGCTCTCATTATATCAAAGAAGACATTTGATATTTGATTTTTAGGGTTTGGCTGGCTTCACTAAGCATAATCTGCTCTAGTGCCATCCATTTCCCTGCAAATTCAATGATTTTGTCATTTTTTAATGCTGCGTAATACTCAATGGTGTATAAATGCCACATTTTTTTATCCATTCATTTACTGAAGGACATCTGGGTTGGTTCTACAGTCTAGCAATTGTGAATTGTGCTGCTAGGAACACCGATGTGGTAGTATCCCCATAATACGCTCTTTAAAGATCTTCAGGGAATAGTCCGAGAAGGGCAATAGCTGGGTCAAATGAGTTAACTTTTGTGCATGGGAGGGGATTCAATTTCATTTTGTTGCATATGGATTTCCAGTTTTCCCAACACCATTTGTTGAAGATGCTGTCCTTCCTCCATTTCATGCTTTTAGCTCCTTTATCAAATATAACATAGTTGTAGCTTTGTGGATTAGTCTCTGTGTCCTCTATTCTGTACCATTGGTCCACCTGCCTGTTTTGGTACCAGTGACATGCTGTTTTTGTTACTATTGCTCTGTAGTATAATTTGAGGTCTGGTATTGCTATACTGCCAGATTCACACTTCCTGCTTAGTATTGCTTTTGCTATTCTGGGTCTTAAATTTTTCCATATGAATTCCATGATGGCTTTATCTATTTCTACAAGAAATGCCCTTGGGATTTTGACTGGCATTGCATTAAACCTATAGAAAACTTTTGGTAATATCGCCATTTTGATGATGTTAGTTCTGCCTATCCATGAACAGGGTATATGTTTCCATTTTCTAAGATCTTCTTCTACTTCTCTTTTTAGGGTTCTGTAGTTTTCATTGTAAAAGTCTTTCACCTTTTTTGTTAGGTTGATTTTCAAGTATTTTATTTTTTTTTTGAGGATATTGTGAATGGAGTGTTTTTCCTCATTTCCGTTTCAGAAGTTTTGTCTCTGATATAGAGAAATGCCTTTGATTTATGCGTTTTGATTGTATATCCTGCTACTTTCCTGAATTCATTTATTAGTTCTAGTAGTTTTTTTGTAGACCCTTTTGGGTCTTCTATGTATAGAATCATGTCACCAGCAAATAGTGATAATTTAAGTTCTTCTTTTCCTATTTTTATGCCTTTGATTTCTTTCGTCTGTCTAATTGCTCTCGCCAGTGTTTCGAGAACTATATTTAATAGAAGTGGTGATAGAGGGCATCCCTGTCTTGTTCCAGATTTTAGAGAGAATGCCTTCAATTTTTCTCCATTCAGAATGATGCTAGCCTGAGGCTTAGCATAGATAGCTTTTACAATGTCGAGGTAAGTTCCTGTTATCCCTAGTTTTTCTAATGTTTTGAATATAAAGGGATGTTGTACTTTGTCGAATGCTTTTTCTGCGTCTATCGAGATGATCATATGGTTCTTATCTTTAAGTCCATTGATGTGATGAATAACATTTATTGATTTTCGTATATTGAACCATCCTTGCATCCCAGGGATGAATCCTACTTGATCCTGGTGCACAATTTTTTTGATGTGCCTTTGTATTCGATTCGCCAGAATTTTATTGAGGATTTTTGCTTCTAGGTTCATCAGATATATTGGTCTGTAGTTCTCTTTCTTTGAGGTGTCTTTTTCTGGTTTCAGAATCAGGGTGATGTTGGCCTCATAGAATGAATTTGGCAGAGCTCCCTCTTTTTCTATTTCCTGAAATCACTTGAAAAGTATTGGTATTAATTTTTCTTTAAAGGTTTTCAAAAATTTCGCTGTATAGCCAACCGGTCCTGGGCTTTTTTTGGTTGGTAGTCTTTTGATTGCTTCTTCTATTTCATCCATTGATATTGGTCTGTTTAAATTGTGTGTATCCTCCTGACTCAGTCTGGGCAAATCATATGACTTAAGAAATTTATCGATGTCTTCACTATTTTCTATTTTTTTGGAATAGTGGTTTTCAAAATAATTTCTAATTGTCTTCAGTATTTCTGTAGCATCTGTTGTGATATTGCCTTTTTCATCCCATAAGTTAGTAATTTGAGTTCTCTCTCTCTATCTCTTCTTTTGCATGGCTAAGGGTCTGTTGATCTTATTTATTTTTTCGAAGAACCAACTTTAAGTTTTGTTAATTTTTTCAATAGTTTCTTTTGTTTCAATTTTCTTGATTTCCGCTCTGATTTTAATTATTTCTTGCCTTCTGCTACATTTGCTGTTGTTTGGCTCTTACTTTTCTAGGGCTTTGAGATGAAGTGTGAGCTCATTTATTTGTTGGTTTTTCCTTTTTTTCAGGAATGACCTCCATCTGATGAATTTCCCTCTTAAAACTGCTTTCATTGTGTCCCATAGATTCCAATATGTAGTGTCTGTAATTTCATATATCTCTAAGAATTTTTTGATTTCCTCCTTTATGTCTTCTGTAACCCATTGATCATTCAGTAAGATATTGTTCATTTTCCATGTGATGTAGTATTTTTCCTTCCTTCTTTTATCATTGATTTCCAGTTTCATTCCATTATGATCAGATAAAATTCATGGTATTATCTCCACACCTTTATATTTACTGAGGGTTGCCCTATGGCATAATATATGGTCTATTTTTGAGAAGGATCCATGTGCTGCTGAGAAAAAAAGTATGTCCATTCGATGATGGTTGATATATTCTATATATGTCAGTTACATCTAGGTTATTGATTGTGATATTGAGTTCCACAGTTTCTTTATTCCACTTTTGTTTGGAGGTTCTGTCCAATGTTGAGAGATGTGTGTTGAAGTCACCCATAATTTTTGTGTTGTGGTCTATTTGATTCTTGAACTTGAGGAGAATTTGTTTTATGAACATCGCAGCACCATTATTTGGTGCGTAAATATTGATAATTGTTATGTCTTGTTGGTGAATGGTTCCTTTTTACAGTATATAATGTCCTTCCTTATTCCTTTTGATTAACTTAGTCTTGAAGTCAATTTTATTCGATATGAGGATGTCCACCCCTGCTTGCTTACGAGGACCGTGTGCATGGTGTATTTTTTCCTAACCTTTCACCTTCAGCCTATGTATTTCTTTTCATTTCAGATGTGTCTCCTGGAGGCAACATATTGTTATATTTGTTTATTTAATCCAAGTTACCAGCCTATGTCGCTTTATTGGAGAGTTTAAGCCTTTCACGTTTAGAGTTACTTTTGATGTATGGTTTGTACTGCCAGCCTTGTTTGATTATTTATCTTTTTTTTTTTTAATTTAGTTTGTTTCTCCATGATGAGCTTTCACCCCGCCCTCTGTCATTACCAAGCTACTTCCCACTGATGATTTTGGTTGTTGTTTTTCATTTCTCCCTCGTGTAGTGTTTTTTCCAAGACACTTTGCAATGCTGGTTTTCTGGCTGCAAATTCTTTTAGCTTTTGTTTATCATTAAAGATTTTTATTTCGTTGTTGTACCTGAAGGTTAATTTTGCTGGATACAGAATTCTTGGTTGGCATCCATTGTATTTCAGTATTTGAAATACGTTTTTCCAGGATCTTCTCGCTTTCAGCGTCTGTGATGAAATATCCGTTGTTAACCTTATTGGTTTTCCTCTGAATGTAATCTGCCTCCATTCTCTTGTAGCTTTTATTATATTCTCTTTGTTCTGTATATTCGATATCTTCATAACAATGTGTCTTGGCATTGGTCTACTGTGATTTTGTGTGCTCGATGTCCTGTATGCATCTACAATTTGTATATCCATTTCCTTTTTTATTTCTGGAAAGTTTTCTGTAATTTTTCATTCAGCAGGTTTCTCATTCTGTTGGTTTTAATCTCTGTACCTTCCTCTATCCCGATGACTCCTAAGTGTGTTTTTTTTTATGTTATCCCATATCTTTTCGATGTTTTTCTCGTGATTTTTTATTAGCCTTTCTGAGTTGATTAGACTCGTTTCAAGATGATATATTTTGTCTTCATTATCTGACGTTCTGGCTTCTACTTACTCCACTCTCTTAGTGATACTCTCAATTGAGTTCTTAATTTGGTTTATCGTTTCCTTCATTTCTAGAATTCTTGTTTGATTTTTTTTTTATAATCTCTATCTCCTGGTAAAGATGCTTAACTTCTTCTTTTATCTGTTTATGTAATTCATTTTCAATGTGTTCTTTGACTGTTTGGAATTTCTGTCTCGTATCCTCTTTAAGGATCCATTCCATCTGTCTAAAGTATTCCTTGAGTTCTTTATATGACCATTTTTCTGATGATTCTAGGTCCTCCTGAATATTTAGGTTGTCCTTCATTGTTTGTACTCCTTTTCTTTCTTGATTGTTTATGCTGCTCATGTTACTTCTTGTTCTGTTTGAATGCTGAGTTACTGTTTACTCTTATAAATTTATTTGATGCTTGGGAGGAAAGATTTTAGAAAGGAAGGGAAGAAGTCACTAAAGAGAATGAGAGTAGGCAGGTAGCATTCAAGGAAGGGGGGATAAGAAAATTGAAAAGAAATGAAAAGACAATAGAAAAATTAGAAAATAAAGAAAGAAAATGATAATAATATAAAATTAAAATTAAAAAAATAATAATAATAAAATAAAAAAAATTGTAAAATTAAAAATATTTTAAAAAGTTAATGAACAACAACAAAAAATGAAAATGGAAGAAAAAGAAAAAAAACAAAAACAAAAAAAAACCCAAATTAAAATAATAATAATAATAATAAATGCAGTCATAGATTTCAATAAACTTCTTTTCCAGTAGGTGGAGCTGTGCCCACTGGCACAAGCTTCTCCTCTCAATAGGTGGGAACCAATCACTGTGCAGCAGCTCTTCCTCTCAGACTGGGTGGGTGTCCAATCCTGAGTGCCTAGGGCCTTCTCTTGTGTTTCCTCAAGCCAGGTCCCGCTCACCTGTGACACTCACCACAATACTAGCTACATGCCAGGTCTGCTGCTGCTGGGAGCCCTGTTTTCATGAACGCCTGGGCACACTCTCCATGTTTGTCTTCAGACCTTCAGACCCTACGTTTGTAGAGCTTGGGCCTGAGAACCCCCAGCAAATTTGCTTGCCCTCCGGAAGCCATGCCCCCAAAGCTGGAGCAAGCGACCTCAGTTGTCAGCACTGGTGGGAGCAGTAGCCTGGAAGTCTGCACTGCGAGTCCCGTGCCACTCCTAATTCCCTGGGTCTGGCAATCACGCTCAAGGGAGAGCTGGGAGGGGCCCTTAAGATTTCCCCACAAGTTCGCAAATTTATAAGAATTTGTTTCACTTTCAATCACTTCCTGCTTCATGACACATGTATTTTTCCATGTTTATTGACTGGTCTTTTCATGAGACTTCTTTCCAAACACATTATTTTCAATTTCCATAATCACTTTTGAAGGAAAACTCACATAAACTTCATGATAAATTATAACTCTGATATTACCATTAGATGTATAACTGGTTTGAATTAATGATTGTATACCAATATAGGATTTCTTATATATTTTCAGATAAAAATTCAATTCATTATTTAAAGTGGAACGAGTTATATTATTTATTCACAGTATGGTCTATTCATGCATTATCTCTATATTCATAGACGCAGTGTACACTTCTTTGTACCCCCAATACTAATTTATACGTCTTCATAATATTGCTCCCTGAAATGGTGGAAGAAATACTCATGTCATCTGATCTACTTATACATTTAATCACAGAAATATTCGGAACACAAAATGCAAAGGTCACACTTATGTTTGTAGCAAAGCCTAAATGAAAAGTAAACATGGATTACTAAAAACATCCATGTCCAGGTTGCCTAATGCTCTCAAATGTCAATCCTATTGGTGACTACATTTTTGTTTCTTCTTAAGTTTATATATTCAAACTCAACCCTGCTGAAAATGTCTAATCCTATACCTCACTTTATACACTGCCTGATTTCATACTGGCTCTATTGCTATCTGTTTCCTACATATTTTTCCCAGTTCATCATTGTGACTGACTCTTCACATGTGCTGACATTTACATTCACACTCTAATCGATAACCTATTGCTAATAAACTTTTGTTCCAAATCCTATACTCACTTTTTTTTTGTAAACCTACCGACTATCTTCCTAATCCTACCAACTATCCTTTTTTGACTGGATGTTCTCTTCTACATTCAATCATGCAAGGTACAAGGTCTTATGCCATTGTATATTGATTTATCTGATACCACTGTGCAGAATGTAATTCAATGCTAAGTTTCACAATCAAGGGTCCAATGCCCTTCTGGCCTTGAAATCTTACCTAGATTTCTGGTTTCACACTTATATTTCACATACATATTCTTGTAAATATCGCAGTTTCAAATACCATTATTCATTCTGCAGAATGATTCCTAAACCAAATCCAACACGTTATTGACCCTAAACATACACTGTTCCCTCAATCTAAGTTTACAGAAGAGCAGGGACAGAGTTGGTCTTACATTACAGGAATGTATGCGATCTTCCACCTGCTGAGAACCTCAAATGTCCATGCAGACATGATTTCTGGAAAAGAGGTAGGCAGCTTGAAGGACCTGAGAGAGCAAAAGTCATCTTCCATGGCAAACAACCTGGTCAGGATAAAGGGGTGTGTCTTAATCAGCCACTTTCTTCTTAATGTAGAGAAGATGGACCAAACCAGGCCTGTGTGGAGAGCTGTTCCCGTGTGCCTATGGTTGGTATACCATTCTAACTTGTGAAAGTGTCACAGGAAGTAGGGGCAGCCTCCATCTCATGGGACCCTTGGAAGCAACTGTTAAGACAAAGTGTTTGCCAAGGCATTGAGCTCATTAAGTTCCTGAAGGAAGTGACCTACCTCACTTCTTTGGTGATGGAACTCTCTGAACTTCGGATCCAGGAAGCCAGGCACACAGAGCCAGTCCCAGTCCCAGTTCCCGTGGTCTCACTTGTTTAGTTTTACCAATGACAGATTCTGTCTTTTTTGTTACCTACTGATGTGTGGATGGCTAAATGCCAGGATACTTCTGAAGACGGGCCTTTCCTGAGTAAGTAGGTAGTGGCTGAAGGCTGGCTCCTAACAACTTCACAGAGTTGTCCAAGGAGACCAGATCTGAGACAGGACAGGCCATTTCATTGGAACATAGTATGGCCCAACAGTCAGAGGACACTCTGGATATTCACAGACTTACTTGGGGGAAGGAGGTGCCTTAGTGTTTGTGGGTGTGAGTTTGTGGTTTTGTCTCATTTTCTGAGAATTGGTAGGAAAGTTGGTATGTCTGGTTTGCAGTGGACTGTTTCTAGATAGTCGTTTGACAAGGCGAGTGTTTCTATGTTTGTGTATCCCACTGTGTCCGTGGTTGTAGACATTAGAAAAGAGAATGCATCAATGTATGTGTCCTGTCTAGTAGAAAGTTTCCCAGCCTTCATCCTGCCCAATTTATGACTCAATTGCAGGTTGCCTTTTCGATGGGCAACACCTACTATCTTCCTAAGTTCCAGATTTCTTCCTGAATTCTGGCCAATCTGCAGAATAGTCTCATGGTTTTGTGTCCAAGATAGGTACCACCCCAAACTCTGTCACATGGACATGTACTGAATAGCTGAAGGTAATGGCGAGCATCTTAGAAAACTCAGATATCAGTGTGACAAGGTAAGTCTCAGTGGGGAAACCATGCTTTGTGCCTTTTGCTTACCTATTTTTCTGTTTCACTGAATGACAGGAAGGTCTTTGCCTCATTCCACCCCTTTGTGAAGCTTGAAGAAAACAATTTTCATATGGAAATGAATTGGCATCACCTGTGACTCTTTGCTTAATTGCTTTGGAAGTGTTGTGTCTGAATCAGCCTCTTGGCTCTGTGTGAGGCTGTGGCTTAGATTCTCAACACCTGATTGAACTAAAGAAAGATGCCATGTGTGCATACAAAACCAAAATGGCAAAATTCAGTCATTGTGGATGATGTCTCTCTTTTTCCTCTATTAGGTTGCAGACATCCATCAAGTGAGTATGGGGATCCTTTGTGTGAAATGAGTTCTTCAAAGCCATGCAGAGGTGCTTGGGTTTTCTCATGATTCCAATTCAAATAAAGAATCTAAACCCCACAGTCACTAGGCCTCAAATTGTAGAAGCAGAGCAGTAGTAATGGCAGGGCTATTTGATTATTCCTGGTTGACAGGAATGGTGTTAAGGCCACCCTGACGTTAGGCAAATGAGGGCCAAGGAAGCTTATTTTGGACACTCTCTTGGGCTGCACCCCTCATGGAAATCTCCAGCCAGAGGTTATAATGAGTGTCTATGTGGAAGAAGATGAGAGCCATGTGGGAATGCTTTGGTTTTAATTTTGGTCATTTGTGTGGCAGTTGGAAGAGATGACTGGATCCACCTGGGCTTGAACTCTGGTGTTACCACTGATACCACTGATACCACTGATACTTGAACTCTGGTGTGATGCTCCTTAGAGACTGAGTTCTGGAACTGACCACAAAGAAGTATTGCCATGAATTGTGTTGGGATTTTAGGAGGCCACGCATGAGAGTCGCCCTTGGAAACTGAGATCTAGGCTCAGGGTGGCTTTTCACAAAGCAATGGGAATCTCAGCCACGATATCACTTGATTTTATTGTGAAAAACTTGGAACCTATAGTTGAGCGTCAAAACACACATGGACCTCACATTGTAGACTTCAATGGTCCTGGCTTCATGTGATCTTTTGGTCACTCATTGGGATGCCATGCTTCTGATTGTTCTTAGAGCTTTTATTGAAATAAGCTTCCTCAACATTTAATGGTTCCTGAATGAATTGAAACGCACAGTGCTGACAACTTCTTCCTTGAATAATGGCTAGATAAATACCATGAAATTTTTGAAATTCCCATGATCAGATATCACTGGAAAACCTTTGGATGTCCTATTGCTGATCATGAGTATACCAGACAGTGCCTTGATTGACTGGGTTTCATGAAAATGTTGTAGAACAGAGATGCCAGTTAGTTGGCACCTGCTAATTAGTGGGCCTAGAGCAGTGGTGGGCAGGTGTGTGATAAAGCATCTGTGGTCGGGCCATGTGGATCTGCCATTGACTTCCAAATGGCTTGTCACTGATATGGTTACAGCCAACAGACCCAATATATAAAGGCATCTTGTTATATGGAGAGGTTTCATGGAAATGTTCAGAATCAGGTTGCTATGGTCAAGGGGGCAAGCTATGTGGGTTAGAAGCCTGATTATTGCATTCTCCTGCAAACCCTCACCCACCACACGTGACAGAAATCCCTCCAGCAAGGTGTCCCAGTTGAACTCCTTTATTCGTGAAGCAAATACCAAACTTCCAGTGCAGCAGCAAGAATCACCACGAAAAGTGGAGGATAACCAAATGGCTTCCCAGTTAACATAGGGAGACACTTAGCCCCAGTGGCCACAATTTAGCTACAAAGAAATAATTCAGCACTGTTGCCACATGTTCATTGGAAAAAAAGAAAACATGTCTTACAGGTCACATATATGCAGAACCAGCTTTGATGGTCTCTCTACAAAGGAACTAAATCTCCTGACAACAACATATATTTCAAGTGCCCATCCTCAGAGGCAGTTTCTCAAGAATTCTTTAGGCCAGCAGAGCTCGATGTTTGAGGAGTGTTTACCTTTTGCCTTACTTTTCTGAACTCTGCTCCCACCTCCAAGGTTGTGAACTCCTGAGCATATTCCATTCCAGATATGTATTCACAGATTTTCTAACTCTTCTCCTCTAACTGTGTCTTACTTTGGTAAAAGGAAATGTCAAGGCATTGCTCTGGATGAAAGTGGGAATTTTTTGTAGCACATATTTGCATACACATTGGATTCATTTTTCAATTTTTTCTTTAAAATACTGAATCTCTGACCCTAACCCATACCCAACTAGACTCTGACTTCTAATCCTAATAAGATGGAGAAAAATAAGCCAAACAGAATAGAAATACAAGCATTTCAGAGGAGGCATGGTGTATAGTTGAATTTGCCTTTTGCATTATATAGGGTAGGTGTTATAAATCTAGTCAATTTTTAATTGAAATACTTCTCCATGGGTTTTTAAAGTTAACAAATATGTGAATTCCTGTCTCCCTTTCCCTGTAGCCTATTCAGCACATGTATTTTTATATACACATATAGAATTCTGCCTGGTACCAGACGTACACTCTTGTGAGGTGGCTGACTTGGCAGATACAAATTGGGAGAAGAGATCACTCCTCCTAAACGCTGTTGGAACTGAAATTTCAACCTATGGGTGAGCTTTTTAGTTGAACAACATTATACATAAATCCATAGTCAGTAAAATGAATATTTTTGGATGTGTGGATGATATCTATTTCATGGTGAATTTCAATTGGCATATGTATTGCTAATTTTTAATGTCTGTGTTTATGTGTGTGTGTGTGTCTATATATATATATATATATATATATATATATATATATATATATATATTTACACACTCTAAATTTTTTAAAACATAAAATATATGTGTCTTATTATACACAACCTAAATTCATTCATATTCATGTATGTGGATTTATAGTTAACATTTCACAAGATTTTTCACAGAAATATTCATCCACCTGAAATACATATTTTTTTCCTAGTACTGAAAACTAACTTCAGTGAATGGTGGATACAAATCCTAATATTTCTACAATAATGGATCCAGTTTCTCATCAATGGAAGTACATTCCTATGGGACATGATGTGTATTTTGAAGTTCATTCTTATTCACCACTGGTACGTTACAATTTCTTCAGTTTATGCACATTATAGGATATATATTTCATCCATACTTTAGCAAAATTATAGGCATTTGTTTCACTTTCAATCATTTTCTGCTTTAGAACACATGGATTCCTCCATGTTTCTTGACTAGTTTTTTCATGAGACTTCATTCCAAACATATTATTTTCGATTTCCATAATTATATTTGAAGCAAAACTCACACACCCTTCATAATAAACTATAACCCTAATATTACTATTAGATGTATAACTGGTTGGAATGAATGATTGTATATCAATATAAGATTTCTTATATATTTTCAGATATCAAATCAATCCATTATTTAAAGTGGAACCTGATATATTATTTATTCACACTATTGTCTATTCATGCATTGTCTCTATATTCATAGACACAGGATACACCTCTTTGTACCACCATACTAATTTATACGTCTTCAAAATATTGCTATCAGAAATGGTGGAAGAAATACTCATGTCAACTGATCTAAATCTACATTTTATCACATTAATAATCTGGACACAAAGAGCAAATGTCACACTTATGATTGTACCAAAGCCTACATGGAAATTGAGCAAGGATTACTAAAATCATTCATGTCAAGTTTGCCTAATGCTCTCAAAAGTCAATCCTATTTGTGACAACATATTTGTTTCTTCCTAAGATTATATATTCAAACTCAACCCTATTGAAAATATCTAATCCTATCTCTCACTTTATACTTTTCCTGATTTCATAATGTCTCTATTTATATCAGCTTTCCTACATACTTTCCCCAGTTCATAATTGTGACTGACTCTTCAATTGTGCTTATATTTACATTCACACTCTAATCGAAACCCTATTGCTAAGGAACTTTTCTTCCAAATCCTATACTCAGTCTTCTTCTTAAACCTACTGACTATCTTCCTAATCCTACACATTATCACTTTTTGACTGGATGTTCTCTTATACATTCAATAATCCAAGGTTCAGGGTCTTAAGCCACTGTATATCAATCTATCTCAGACATCTGTGCAGAACATAATTCAAGGCTAAGCTCAAAATCAAGGGCCCAATCCCATTCTGGGCTTCAAATCTTACTTACATTTCTCTTTTCATACATATATTTCACCTGTATATACTAATAAATGTGGCAGGTTCTCAATACCATTATTCATCCAGCAGAATGATTCCTAATCCAAATCGGACATATTATTAATCCTAACCATACACTGTTCCCTCAGTCTAACTTTACAGAAGAGCAGGGACAGAGTTGGTCTTACAATACAGGAATATAGGGGATCTTCCACCTGCTGAGAACTTAAGGTCCATGCAGAAATGATCCCTGGAGAAGATGTAGGAAGCTATGAAGTACCTGAGAGACCAAAAGTCATCTTCCATGACAAACAACCTGGTCAGGATGAAGGGTTGTTTATGAACCAGCCTCTCTCTTCTTAATGTAGAGAAGGTGGACCAAACCAGGTTTGTGTGGAGAGCTGTTCCCAGGACCCTATGGTTGACATACCATTCTAACTTGTGAAAGTGTCACAGGAAGTAGGGGCACCCTCCATCTCATGGTAGCCTTCGAAGCAACCGTTAAGACAAAGTGGTTACCAATGCAGTGATCGGATTCAGTTCATTAAGGAAATGACATCTCCTCACTTCTTTGTTTATGGAACTTTCTGAACTTGGTATCCAAGAAGCCAGGCACCCAGAGGCAGTCCCAGTCCCAGTGGTCTCACTTGTTTGGGGTTACCAAGGACAGAGTCAGTCATTCTTGGTACCTACTGATGTGAGGACGGCCAAAAGCCAGGAAAGCTCTGAAGAGGGGCTTTTCCTGAGAAAGCAGGTAGTGGATCACTGCTGGCTCCTGACAACTTCACAGAGTTGGCCAAGGAGACCAGATCTGAGACAGGACAGGCCATTTCATTGGAACATAGTATGGCCCACCAGTCAGAGGACACTCTGGATAGTCACAGACCTACGTGGGGGAAGGAGGTGTCTTTGTGGGTGTGGGTGTGGGTTTGTGGTTCTGTCTCATATTCTGAGAATAGGTAGGAATGGTGGTTTGTTTGGTTTGGAGGGAACTGTTTCTAGTAAGTCATTTGACAAGGCGAGTGTTTCTATGTCTGTGTATACCACTGTGTCCCTGGTTGTAGACTTTAGAAAAGAAAATGCATCAATGGGTGAGTCCTGTCTAGTAGAAAGCTTCCCAGCTTTCATCCTGCCCAATTTATGAATGGACTGCGCCTTAACTTACCGATGGGGAACACCTGCTAACTTCTTAAGTTCCTGTTTTCTTCCTGAATTGTGTGCACTCTCCAGAATAGCCTCATGGTTTTGTGTCCAAGATATTACCACCTCCAATCTCTGTGACATGGCCATGTACTGGATAGCTGAAGGGAATGGCGAGCATCTCAGAAAACTCAGATATCAGTGTAACCAGGAATGTCTCAGTGGAGAAACCCTGCTTTGATCCTATTGCTTACCTATTCTTCTGTTGCCCTAAATGTCAGGAAGGACTTTGCCTCAGGCCATCCTTTGTGAAGCCTGAAGAAAACAGTTTTCAATTGGAGATGTATAGGCATCACCTGTGGCTCTTTGCTTAATTGTTTTGGAAAGGGATGTGTCTGAATAGGCCTCTTGGCCCTGTGTGAAGCTGTGGCTTAGATTCTCAACACCTTATGGATCTAAAGAACGATCCCATGTGTGCATCCAAAACTAAAATGGCCAAAAGAGCAGTCATTGTGGATGAAGTCTCTCGCCTTCCTCTGTAAGGTTCCTGACCTCCATCTTTGAGAATAGGGATCCTTTGGGTCAAATGAGTTCTTCACACCGCTGCAGAGGCTAGACCATAGGTGCTTGGGTTTTCTCATGACTACAATTAACATAAAGAATCTCAACCCCACAATCATTAGGCCTCAAAATCGAGAATCAAAGCAGTATTGACGGCAGGCCTCTGTGATCTCTCCTGGTTTACAGGAAGGGTGTCTCGGCCACACTGACTTTAGGCAAATGGGGGTAAGGGACATTATTTTGGATACTGTCTTGGGCTTCGCCCCTCATGGAAACCTACAGCCTGAGGTTATGATGAGTGTCTATATGGAAGAAGATGAGGGCCATGTGGGAGTGTTTTGCTTTTAATTGTGGTCATTTTTGTGGCCTTTGAAAGAGATGACTATGTCCACCTGGGCTTGAACACTCGTGTGATTCCCCTTAGAGACTGAGTTCTGGAACTGACCTCAAAGAAGTATTGCCATGTATTGTGGTGGGATTTTATGAGGCCACGCATGAGAGTCACCCTTGGAAACTGAGATCTAGGCCCAGGGTGGCTTTCCGCAGAGCATTAGAAATTTCAGGAAGGATATCACATGATTTTATTCTTAAAGACTTGGCAGCCATCATTGCAAGTAAAAACACACATGGACCTCACATTGTAGACCTCAAACGCCTTGCTCAATGTGACCTTTTAGCCTGTCTTTGGGAAGCCTTGCCTGTTAGAATTCTCTAGAGCTTTCATTGAAATGAGCTTCTTCTCCATTTCATGGTTCCTGAATGAATTGAAATCCACAGTGCCTCCAACTTCATTCTTGAAAAATGGCTAGATGAATACCATTAAAGTTTGGAAATTCCCATGACCTGGTGGAACTGGAGAAGCTTTGGATGTCCTATTGCTGATCATGAGTGAACCAGACAGTGCCTTCATTGATTGGGTTTCATGAAAATTTTGTAGAACAGAGATGTCAGTAACTTGGAGCCTGATAAGTAATCGGCCTAGAGCAGTGGTGTGCAGGTGTGTGTTAAAACATCTGTGGTGGGGTGATGTGGATATGCCATTGGCTTCCAAATGCTTTGTGACTGATATGGTGTAGCCCCCATACCCTTGTATGTAAGGGAATCTTGTTATATGGAGAGGTTTCAGGGCAATGTCTAGAATCAGATTGCTATGGTCAAGGGGGCAAGCTATGTGGGGTATAAGCCTGGTTGGTGCATTCTCTGGCAGACACTTACCCACCACACGTGACAGAACTCCCTCCAGCACTGTGTCCCAGTTGAACTCCTCATACTTTGTGAAGCAAATACCAAACTCACAGTGCAGCTGCAAGAAACACCACGGAAAGTGGAGGATGACCAAATGGCTTCAAAGTCCACACTGGGAGACACTTATCCCCCAGTGGCAACAGTTTACCTATAAAGAGAGAATTCAGCCCTGCTGCCACATTTTCATTGGAAAATAAGAAACCATGTCCTCAAGGTCACATAGATGCAGACCCAGCATTGATGTTCTCACTACAAAGGAAGCTAAAGCATCTGACATCAACATATATTTCAAGTGCCCAACCTCAGAGGCAGTTTCTCAAGAACTTTAGGCCAGAAGAGTCCATGTTTGTGGAGTTTTTACCATGTCCCTTACTTTTGGAAACTCCTCTACAACCTCCAAGGTTGTGAACTCCTGAGCATTTTCCATTCCCGATGTGTATTCACAGATTTTCTAACTCTTCTCCTCTAATTGTGTCTTACTTGGGGTGAAGGAAATGTCAAGGCATTGTTCTGAATGAGAGTGGGAAGATTTTTGGGTAGCACATATCTGCATACACATTGGATTCATTTTCCAATTTTCCATTCAAAATACTGAATCCCTGACTGTCAGGGGTAGAAGGAATTCTTTTTCAAAGAACAGCTTGACACTTACAAGAAACAGCCCCCAGGAGACATCCTGTCTTGGAGACATCCTGTAGCCATCTGTGTCCTTGAGACATCCTGTGGCCATCTGTCTTCCTGAAACATCCTGAGGTTATCTCACCTAGTGAGGTCATCCAGGAACTGCCAATAATAGAGCTTTCCCTAATCCAGCATATAAATACTCCTGTGTGAACAATAACAGTTTGCAGCTTGATCAGAACTTCTGTTTTGCTGTCATCTCTCATGTCTCTTGTCCCTTCATTCCTCCCCATCTAGTTTCGCTGCCCACGTTGATGTGTCCTGCTGGCCAAGACATCTGGCACCCACTGAATGGGGCTCAAGCCTTTGACTGAGGGGGAACCCTGTCTTCCTGGAAGACTTGATCAAGCAGAGCTCGCGATCGCCTAAGCAGACACCACCAAGAGACAGATCCAGGAGGAGGGTGGGGATGATGCACGGTGAGTGACCCACCATGGGACAAGCAGTTTCGTCACATGATTTGTTTTTGTCAGGCCTCAAGGAGTCCTTCAAGACATGGGGGGCACGTGTTAAGAAAAAGGACTTATAATTTTTCTTTTCATATATAGGAGAATTGTGTCCATGGTTTCCCCTTGAAGGGACCATTGATGGAAAAATGGCTTAGAGTAGGAGAGTGTTTATAAGATTATTATGAAACTTTTGGCCCAGAAAAAGTGCCAGTTACCACATTTTCTTACTGGAACTTAATTAATGAAATTCTTAAAAGTTCACCCTTTGACAATGGTACCTTAAAACTTGTCAGGATTGAGGAAGAGACTCTGCAAAAGACCTCTCATCCACCCTCTGCATGCCCATCATTAGTATAGACATAGACACTTCTCAGTCTCCCCAGGACCCTTCCTGGTCCCCCTCAAAATATGACCCTAATGAATAAGGCTCCAATGATTAAAAACCACCTTTATCCAGTTTTAAATCCCAGAAACACATTGACCCCTGGGGAGGAGGCTATCTTGGAGAAGGAACCAGCTCTCTACCATTCAGTAGACCCACCACCTCTCAGGACCCTTCCACAGCCTATAGGACTTACACATCCACCTCCCCCATATATCCCTCCTGCCTTTTGTGCTTGGGCCTTTCAGGGGCCAAGTGCCCCCCCCAGATATTTTTTCCCCACTTCCCCGGCCTAACCTCGCTCCCTTTCAAGCGTCCTTCCAACATAGACGGGAACAGATCCAACTTTTAAAAGAATTAAGATCCCTTGACTTGAGCTCTGTTCATTAGCCGTAGGAACGGAGTCAACGCAAGCTGGACAACAGAGGTCTAATACAAAGATGAAGCCGCTCCATCGGCCTGTTCTCGCCTTCCCAGTCACCACCAGTCAGATAAATAAGCCTGCCCAGGCTGAGGTCAAAGACTTAGATGAGGATCAAGAGGAGGAAGTGGGGGAAATGGATGAAGAGCAGGACTCAGAGGATGAGGAGTTGACCCCTAGACAAGAAGGAACCCAGAGTCTACAAAAAATTAAGCCTATGTTTTCTTGAAAAACTTAATAAGGCTTGTGCTCACTATGGCCCCACTGTGCCCTACACGTTGGCTTTATCAGAAAGCCAAAGCTCACAATGGCTTACTCCCAATGATTGGAAATTTTTAGACCAAGCTACCCTCAGTGCCGGAGACTTCCTGTTATGCAATGCAGATTTCAAAGAGCAATGTCAGGAAACTGCTCAAAAAATTTTAACTAAGGCCTCCTCTGAATCTGGGACTTAAGCTAGTGGGCAATGTGCCTTTTGACACTAAAAATAACAGGCATGTTTCCCTGCTGGACTCTTGGCGCAGACTCAGATGGCTGGCTTACCTGCTTGGTGACACCTCCCTCAAAAGACCTCGACTACCAATTCCCTGTCAAAAATTCGACAAGGGCCCAATGAGCCTTATAGCTACTTTGTTCCCCGGCTTAACCTAGCTGCGGAATGCTTGCATGGACCAAGCAAATGCGAAAGCACCTTTGTAAATCATCTTGCCTTTGAAAATGCCAACTCAGCATGTCAGGATGTTCTTCGACCACATAAGGATAAGGAAAACTTTCTGACTTTATTTGACTCTGTGCAGGGGTGGGTGCAGCCCATGCCATGGGTCTCGCTTTAGGGGCCGCCGTTACCAAGGCCTTTCACAATCCTGGCTCACGTTCTTGCTTTACTTGTAAACAACCTGGCCATTTTGCACGTGAGTGTCCGACAGGCAAACAAAGCCTAGGAATAGCGTCTCCTCAAACTGGGGCTAAACCACCCACAGCTACCCTTTTCCCTAGATGTGGTAAAGGTCATCACTGGGCCAGTGAGTGTAGATCTAAGAGAAATGCCCTCGGACAGCCTATTTCTTTCTGCTTCTCGAGAAACTCCCTGCGGCGCCAGCCCCTGGCCACAACCTCCCCCAGGACAAACACAGGGGCAATAAGGTTTGTTCCCTCCCAAACTCCCAACCTACCTGAAAATCCTTCTCCACAATTGCCTCCCTCCAACTAGCCACCCCAGGCAGCGCAGGATTGGATCTCTGTGACGCCACCGATATAATATTAGACTCAATGCAAGGGCCCCAGATAATACCCACTGGAATTATGGGTCCTCCTCCATCTCATACGTGTGCTTTTATTCTTGGAAGAGCCTCTACTACCATACAAGGTGTTCAGGTCTTCCCTAGCATTAATGATAATGATTTCACTGGAGAAATAAAAATACTGGCCACAGCTATTAATGGAGGTGCTGCCATCCCAGCAGGAACAAGACTTGCACAATTAATACTCCTTCCCTTGGATTCAGGAGGCATTTTCACCACCCAAACCTACCTCAGGGGACTGCCTCCTTGGGCTCCTCTGATGTGTATTGGGTTCAGCCCATTTCTCACAATAGACCCACCCTTACCTTACTTACTGAAGGAAAGGAATTCCAAGGAATTCTAGATATTGGAGCTGATGCCACAATTATTTCTCAAAAATACTGGCCATTAGGTTGGCCCCTCACTACATCCTTGACTGACCTTAAAGGGAAAGGACAATCAAAAAATCCTCTGGTCAGCTCTACGTCTATTAGCTGGACTGATAAAGAGGGTAATAAGTCAACTTTCACTCATTTCGTTGATCCTGACCTCCCTGTTAACGTATAGGGCTGAGATATTTTGGGTCATTGGTAGTTATTCTTGCCAGTCCCAATTTCATGGTGACTCATCAAATGCTTTGTATGAATTTTGTCCCTGGTACAGGCCTGGGGAGACTGAAACAAGGACTGATGGAGCCTATACAACCCATACAAAAAACAAATACATATGGACTTGGGTATTCGGATTTTTAGTGTCGGTCCTTGACCCTCCTGTACCCCATGCAGATAAAATTATTTCGGAGACTCAGACTCCTGTGTGGGTGGTAAAGTGACCCCTTACCCAAGAAAAATTGGAAACTGCCTCCATGTTAGTGCAGGAACAGCTGGCAGCCGGCCATGTAAAGCCCTCAACCTCACCATGGATTACTCCTATTTTTATTTTCAAGAAAAAATCAGGCAAGTGGCGTCTTTAACAAAATTTGTGTGCCATTAATATAGTTATGCCCCCGATGGAAGCACTACAGCCAGGCATTCCCACACCAGTGGCTATTCCCAAAAACTATTGTAAAATTGTTATTGACTTAAAAGATTGCTTTTTTACCATTCATTTGTATCCTGAGGATAGACCCTATTTTGCCTTTAGTCTCCCTCGCATTAATTTTCAGGGCCCTATGCAGAGATTTCAATGGAAGGTTCTTCCCCAAGGTATGGCCAACAGCCCTAGTCTTTGCCAAAAATAAGTTGCTCAAGCAGTAGACCCTTTGAGAGAGCAATGACCACAAAATTATATTTTACATTATATGGATGATTTGTTAATTGATGCACCTAATACCCATGACCTTAATAATTGTTACTTGGACTTTTACAAAACCCTCACTACCTTGGGACTACAGATAGCTCCTGATAAGGTTCAAACACAGGACCCTTATACCTATTTGGGCCTTAAACTTCAAGATAATCAGATGCAAATTTCTAAAATACAACTATGTGTGGACCATCTTCACACCCTTAATGATTTTCAAAAATTACTGGGGGATATTCAATGGCTAGGAACATATTTAAAATTACCCACTTGTGTACTGTTGCCCCTTAATGATATTTTGAGAGGTGATTCCCACCCCTCCTCCCCTCAAAAGCTTACTACCGAGGCATGACAGGCATTAAACCAAGCCACAGAAGCCATTGCCCAACAGTTTTTTACACAAATTTCTTATAACCTTCCTCTGGTTCTGGTTATTTTCCACACTTCTCATACACCCAGAGGAATATTTTGGCAGCGAGATCCACATTTTAAAAATAAAGGCTGCCCCTTGCTTTGGGTCTTTGAACCCACCACATCCTCCAAGGTTATTACTGTTTATCTTGCTCAGGTAGCTTCTATTATTATTAAAGGTTGTTTGCTTTCTAGACAACATTTTTGCAAAGACGCTGATAATATTTTAATTCCATATACTAAGGACCAAACCCAATATTTACTACAGACAGGGGATGAATGGGGTATTGCCCTATCAGGCTTTTTGGGAACAATTGATAACCGCCTCCCCAATGACCCCCTTTTAAATTTTGTCCAGTTACATCCATTTATTTTTCCCAAAATAACTCAAAAGGCTCCCATTCCTCAAGCACTAACTGTCTTTACAGATGGTTCCAGTAATGGCCGTGTAGTCTTTGTTGTCAATAACAAGCCTACCACCTTTGATACTGTCTATCAGTCAGCAAAGTTTGTGGAATTGTTTGCCATAACACAAGTTTTCATGACATTTTATGATAATCCTGATAATATTTATACAGACAGTGCCTACATTGCTCATTCTGGGCCCTGCTGGAGATTTCACCCACTATGAAGGCTTCTTCCAATTCCCCCTTTTTGTTTCACCAGCTTTAGCAGCTAATTCAGGCCAGAAAACACCCATTTTCCTTAGGAACCATCATGACACACTCTGATCTTCCGAGCCCTCTAACACAAGGTAATGCCAAAGCTGATGCAGCAATTCGTTCCATCTTTCCAATTTTTGTTGGCTCCATTCAAAAGGCCACGGAGTTACACAATCTTCACCATCTCAATTCCCAGAGCCTTCGATTACTTTGTAAAATTACCAGGAAACAGGCATGAGAAATAGTAAAAGCATGCCCTGGTTGCACTGTCTCCCTCCCCATTCAACACTTGGGAGTTAACTCCTGAGGATTACTGCCCAATCAGGTTTAGCAAATGGATGTTGCTCATTTTCCTGAATTTGGAAAAACCAAATATACATACGTTTCTATAGATACCTTCAGCGGCTTTATTTTTGCATCACCACATTCTGGAGAGGCTACCAAAGATGTCCTTTCTCATCTTGTTTCAGCCTTTTCCGTAATGGGTAAACCAATACATATTAAAACAGATAATTGTCCTGCATATACCAGTGCCAAGTATACACAGTTTTGTGGTGCCTTGCAAATTTGTCATACTACTGGAATTTCATAGAATCCTCGGGGACAAGGAAGTGTGGAACTTGCCCAGCTTACCTTAAAGACTTGGCTATCCCGCCTTAAGGCTTCTGCCCTTGTATTTAACACTCCCAGGGATCGCCTCAACCATGCTTTATTGGCCCTTATATTTCTTACCCTAGACAGTGAAGGCCATTTGGCCGCACGCAGACACTGGCATCCCTTGTCCAATTCTGTTCGTACACCTGTTATGTGGCGCAATCCCATTACAAATAAATGGAAACGCCCAGATGCTATCCTCATCAGGGGATGAGGCTCAGCTTGTGTTTTGGACCAAGAGCAAGCATGCCCAAGATGGTTACCAGAGCGCCTGGTTAAACAGGTTAATGACTTACCTCAACCCAGGGACGGAGGCCCTCCCCCTGAGGACAAATTTTCCTCCTTTTCAGAAACAGCCAACAATGTGTGCGAGGATCCTGCTTAAGGCACTTCTGCTGAACAGGTTTGAACACGGAGGCCTTAGCCCTCCACCTTCCAACATTATGGAGTACCTTTTTGCCCCCCACCCCCTGCAAATGCAAGGGAGAATCATGGACTGAGGCTCCCACTAGTTGGACCCAGACTGTTGACTGCATGACTAAGGTGGCTTACCTCCGTGCCGAGGTTGACCATAAACTCGGAGGAGTTCATCAGCCTAAATGGGTATGTGTTAATAAACAAAAGATTATTCCCCCTAGTACAAGTAAAGCTCTCCAAAATTGTTCTGCAACTTGTACGCATACCCAGGCGATGTATGTCTCTTGTTATGTGTCAGCTTCAATTTGTGTTAACAAACTGGGAGAACAATTTTTTGAAGCCTCCCTAACTAAAACTCATGCAGCAGGGGGGACCACTATTCATTATACCCCCGTTCTCTTTGACCAGGGAGGAGATGGCAAATACACCAAGCTACAGTCAGCTGGGTGCCAAGGCACTGTCGGTCAACCTTCCTGCTGGCCAATTAAGGCCCCTACAAAGGTCTCTGATGTTGGAGGACCCACTTATGCTGTCCAGCATCCTCAGATAATTAAACTTTTGAAACCCCAAATCCCTGAGCTCACAAATCATCTCTTAATGTAGCCTAAATCCTAGTTCCCAGGTTTAGATACCAATACATTAGATATTTTGGAAACTACATTTTCCTAGCTTAATAATTCGAACCCCACACTTGCTGGTGATTTCTGGCTCTGCATGACAACAGGGGCAATCATGCCCATGGCAGTTCCTACTATTTCTATCACGGACAATGATAATACATGCCAACCCGGATTTCCTTTTAAAGTACAGCCTATAGGCAATTTTGAATTATGTCTTTTAGGCGCGATGCCAAATATTACCTATGATATTGATGATGGAGTTACTTCCTTTGGAAATTGCTCAACAGTTTAAAATTATTCCTCACCCACTCCATCTCTTTGTCCCCCCAATGGCACAGTTTTTATATGTGGAGGAAACTCGGCCTTCCCAGGCTTTCAGCGAATTGGACCATTGGCTGTGTTCTTGCCTTATTACTCCCTGATATAACTATTGTCCCAGGAAATGAACCTCTACCCATTCCTAGCCAAGACACCTTAGTCAAAAGACATAGGTGGGCAATACAGGCCTTACCACTCATTGCCAGCTTTGGAATCACAGCTGCTGTGGGCACAGGTACAGCTGGCTTAGGCACGGCTATACACTCTTACCATCGCCTGTCTCAACAACTTATAAATGATGTACAAACACTATCAGGAACCATTAAAGATTTGCAGGACCAAATAGACTCCCTGGCAGAAGTGTTCCTTCAAAACCGACAAGGCTTAAATTTGGTGACAGCTAACCAGGGAGTTATTTGCTTGGCCTTAGGGGAATGATGCTGCATTTATGCCAATAAATCTGGTAAAGTATGCACTAATATTAAGCAGCTTCAAGAAGATCTAGAAAAGAGATGAAGGGAAATATTTGAAAATCCACTCTGGACTGGGCTTAATGGATTTCTACCCTACCTTCTTTCCCTATTAGGCCCTTTGTTGGGTTTACTTTTAATGGTGTCCATAGGACCCTGCATTATAAACAGGATGGTACAATTTATTAAAGAACAGATTAGTATTTTGGCCTCTAAGCCCATACAGGTCCACTATCATGGTCTGGAGATGGAAGACCACGCTGCCCACATTTAAAATGATGTTCTACCCTCCTCACAAGCTTATTTCTTAAGTTTACATCCCCACAGATCTCGCTTTCTTACATAAAACTATAAGTAACAGCTCTGACCAACCATCTTCTGCCCTTGCCATAAGGGTTCGTCCTCCATGGGCCCCTCTGTTTGGGGGAGGACGCACCCATGCAGTGAGGACGTAAGGCAATAATAACGGAGGGTGCAGGAAGGACTGCAGGAGGATGGATCCACGGATCTCAAAACCCAAGTCTTCTAAGTGACACGCTCTGGTGCATGGCGTTTGGCATGCTTCCCCCTCAAAGCCGTCTCCTCCAAAAACATGCCAAGGCCATCACGAAATCTCCTAGTAAATATGCTCGCTCAATTCAGGAGATATTCTAAGGCCTGCTAGAGAAACAGAGCCTCTATCACCCCATAAAACATTGGCCGGTAAGGTATGGTCAAATATTTTATATAAGAAAGGGGGAGATGTCAGGGGCTAGGAGAAAGTTCTCCTTCAAAGAATAGCCTGACACTTACAAGAAACAGCCCTCTGGGAGACATCCTGCCTAGGAGACATGCGACAGCCATCTATCTCCCTGAGACATCCTGCGGTCATCTGTCTTTCTAAAATATCCTGAGGTTATCTCACCCTGTGAAGACATCCAGCAACTGATCATAAGAGAGACTTCCTATCTGCAGCATATAAATACCCTGTGAAAACAGTAAAAGTTTGCAGCATGATCAGAATTCCTGTCTTGCTGTCATCTCTCATGTCTCTTGTCCCTTCATTCCTCCCCAACGAGGTTTGACGCACACGTTGATTTGTCCTGCTGGCCGAGACACCTGACACTAAACCATACCCTACTAGACTATGACTACTAATCCTAATATGAGGGAGAAAAATAACCCAAACAGAATAGAAATACAAGCAGTTCAGAGGAGGCATGGTGTATAGTTGGACTTGCCTGTTGCATGATATAGGGTAGGTGTTATAAATCTAGTTAATTTTTAATTGAAATAGTTCTCCATGTGTTTTTAAAGTTAACAAATAGGTAAATACCTGTCTCCCTTTCTCTGTAGCCTATTAAGCACATGTATTTTTATATGCACATATAGAATCCTACCTGGCATCACATGTATATTCTTTTGAGGTGTGCTGACTTGGCAAATTGTGAGAAGAGATCACTCCTCCTAAATGCTGTTGGAACTGAAAATTCAAATGATGGGTGAGCCTCCTAGTAGAAAAACATTATACATCAATCCATGTTCAGTAAAATAAATATTTTTGAATCTGTGGTTGATATATATTTCATGATGAATTTCAATTGGCATATATATTGCTACTTTTAATTGTCTGTGTGTTTTGTGTGTGTGTGTGTGTGTGTGTGTGTGTGTGTATATATATATATATATATATATATATATATATATATACTCTCCAAATTTTTCAAAATATGAAATATATGTGTCTTATATACACTACCTAAATTCATTCATGTTCATGTATATGGATTTATAATCAATTTTTCACAAGATTATTCTCAGAAATATTCATCCACTTGAACTACATATTTGATTCCTACTACTGAAAACTAACTTCAGTGAATGGTGTATACAATCCTAATATTTCTACAGTAACTGACCCAGTTTAACATCAATGCAAGTAGATTCCTGTGGGACATGATGTGTATTTTGAAGTCCATTTTATTCAACACTGGTAAATTGCTATTTCTTCAGTTTATGAACATCATAGAATACATATTTCATTCACAGGTTCACAAATTTATAGGCATTTGATTCATTTCAATCATTGCCTGCTTCACAATAAATGTATTTCTCCAGCTTTCTTGACTGATCTTTCCATGAGACTTCTTTTCAAACACATTATTTTCAATTTCGATAATCATTTTGAAACAAAACTCACATACTCTTCATGATAAACCATAACCCTAATATTACCATTAGATGTATAATTGGTTGGAATGAATGATTGTATATCAATATAAGATTTCGTGTATATTTTCAGATATCAATACAATCCATTATTTAAAGTTGGAACCAGTTATATTATTAATTCACAGAATGGTCTATTCATTGCATTATTTCTATTTTCATAGACACAGGGTACATCTATTTGTAACCCCAATACTAATTTATTCGTCTTCAAAATGTTGCTTCTAGAATTGGTGGTAGAAATACTCATGTCACCTGATCTTTATATGCATTTTATCACAGTAATATTCTGAACACAATAAGCAGAGGTCACACTTACGATTGTACCAAGGCCTAAATGGACAGTGAGCCTGGATAACTAAAAACATCCATATCCAGGTTGCCTAATGCTCTCAAATGTCAATCCTATTGGTGACTACATATTTGTTTCTTCCTAAGACTATATATTCAACCTCAACCCTGTTGAAAATGTCTAATCCTATCACTGACTTTATACTTTGCCTTATTTACAAATGTCTCTATTGATATCTTCTTCCCTACATATTATTCCAGTTTATTATTTTGACTGACTCTTCACATATGCTGACATTTACATTCACCCTCTACCCGAATCCCTAATGCTAAAGAACTTTTGGTCCCTCTCCTATTCTCACTCTTCTTTCTAAACCTACCGACTATCTTCGTAATCCTACCGACTATCCATTTTTGATTGGATGTTCTCTTCGACATTCCATCATCCAAGGTACAAGGTTCTATGCCATTGTATCTCGATTTATCTGAGACATCTGTGCAGAATATGATTCAAATCTAAGTATCCCACTCAAGGGCCTAATGCATTAATGGGCTTCAAATCTTACCTAGATTTCTGTTTCAAGCTTATATTTCACTTGTATATTGTTGTAAGTATCGCAGGTTCCCAATACCATTATTCATCTCGCAGAATGATACCTAACCCAAATCAAACATGTTATTAACCCTAAAAATACACTGTTCCCTCAATATAACTTTACAAAAGAGCAGGGACAGAGTTGGTCTTACAATACAGGAATAAAGGGGATTTTCCATTTGCTGAGAAGCTCAAAGGTTCATGCAGAAATAATCCCTGGATAAGATGTAGGCAGCTATGAAGGACCAAAGAGAGCAAAATCATCTTCCATGGCAAACACCCTGGTCAGGATGAAGGGATGTGTCTGAATCAGCCTCTCAATTCTTAATGTAGATAAGATGGACCAAATGAGACCTGTGTGGAAATCTGTTCCCGGGTGCCTATGGTTGATATACCATTCTAACTTGTGAAAGTGTCACAGGAACTAAGGGCAGCCTCTATCTCTTGGGACTCTTGGAAGCAACTGTTAGGATAAAGTGGTTGTCAAGGCAGTGACCTCTTTCAGTTCCTGAAGGAATTTACCTACCTAACTTCCTTGGTGATGGAACTCTCTGAACTTGGGATCCAGGAACCAGGCACCCAGAGCCATTCCCAGGCCCACTCCCAGTGGGCTCACTTGCTTGGATTTACCAAGGACAGGGTCAGTCATTCTTGGTACCTACTGATTTGAGGACGGGCAAATGCCAGGAAAGCTCTGAAGAGGGTCCTGTGCTTAAAAAGCAGGTAGTGGCTCACCACTGGCTACTGACAACCTCAGAGGGTTGGCCAAGGGACCAGGTCTAAGTCAGGACAGGCAATTTCAGAGGAAGATTGTATGGCCCACCAGTCAGAGGACACTCCGGAGAGTCACAGACCTACTTGGGGGAAGGAGGTGCCTTTGTGGGTGTGGGTGTGAGTTTGTGGTTTTGTCTCATGTTCTGAGAAAAGGTAGGAAAGGCGGTTTGTTTGGTTTGGACTGGACTGTTTCTAGAATGCCGTTTGACAAGGTGAGTGTTTCTATGTCTGTGTATCACACTGTGTCTATGGATGTAGACATTAGAAAAGAGAATGCATCAATGGATGTTTCCTGTCTAGTAGACAGCTTTCCAGCATTCATCCTGCCCAATTTATGAAAAGAGTGTAGCAGGCTTATTGATGTGCAACACCTGCTATCTTCCTCAGTTTCTGTTTTCTTCCTGAATTCTGGCCCCACTCCAAAATAGGCTCATGGTATTGTGTCCAAGATATGTACCACCTAAATGCTCTGTCACATGGCCATGTACTGGATAGCTGAAGGGAATGGCGAGCATCTAAGAAAACTCAGATATAAGTGTGACCAGGAAAGTCTCAGTGGAGAAACCCTGCTTTGGGGCATTTGCTTACCTACTGTACTGTTGCCCTGAATGTAAGGAAGGTCTTTGCCTCAGGCCACACGTTTTTGAAGCCTGAAGAAAACTGTTTTTCAATGGAAATGAATGAGCATCACCTGTGGCTCTTTGTTTAATTGCTTTGGAAAGAGATGTGTCTGAATCAGCCTCTTGGCTCTTTGTGAGGCAGTGGCTTAGATTCTCAGCACCTGATGGATCTAAATAAAGATCCCATGCATGCATCCAAAACCAAAATGGCAAAAAGTGCAGTCATTGTGGGTGAATTCTCGTGCCTTCCTGTTAGGTTCCTGAATTTCATCAAGCAAGAATAGGAATCTTTTGGGTCAAATCAGTTCTTCAAACCCCAGCAGAAGTGCTTGGGTTTTCTCATGACTCCAAATCACATAAAGAATCTATACCTGAAAGTCAGTAGTCCTAAAATTGGTGAAGCAGATCAGTATTAATGGCAGGCCAATTTCAACACTCCTGGTTCACACAAATGGTGTCCAGGCCACCCTGACTGTAGGCAAATGAGTGCCAAGGGAGCTTATTTTTGACACTTTCTTGAGATGCGCCACTCATGGAGAACACCAGCCAGAGTTTATGATGAGTGCCTATATGGACGGAGATGAGGGATACGTGGGAGTGTTTTGGTTTTAATTTTGTTCATTTATGTGGCAGTTAGAAGTGATGACTTGTTCCACCTGGTCTTCAACTCTGGTGTGATTCCTCTTAGAGACTGAATTCTGGAACTAACCTCAGAGAAGTATTGCAATGAATTGTGTTGTGATTTTAGGAGGCCACACATGAAAGTTGCCCTTGCAAACTGATCCAGAACCAGAGTGGCTTTCCACAGAGCACTGGGAATCTCAGCCAGGATATCACATGATTTTATTCTGAAAAACTTGGCATCTATATTTGAGAAGGAAAACACACATGGACCTCACCTTGTAGACCTCAATGGGCCTGCCTTGATGTGACATTTTGGCCACTAATTGGGAAGCCTTGCCTGTGATACCTCTTCAGAGCTTTCTTTGAAATGAGCTTCTGCACATTTAATGGTTCCAGAATGAATTGAAATTCACAGTGCCTCCATCTACATCCTTGAAATATGGCTAAATAAATACCATGAAATTTTTGAAATTCCCATGAACAGGTGGCACTGGAGAATATTTGGATGTCCTGTTGCTGATCATGAGTGTACCAGACAGTGCCATGATAGACTGGGTTTCATGAAATGGTGTAGAAAAGAGATGTCAGAAAGTTGGAGCCTGCTGACTAGTGGGCCTACAGCAGTGATGTGCAGGTGTGTGTTAAAACATCTGTGGTGGTGCCATGTGGATCTGCCATTGTTTTCCAAATGTCTTGTGACTGACATGGTGCAGCCAGCAGACCTTTATATGTAAGGGCATCTTGTTATATGCAGAGGTTTCAGGGCAATGTTCAGAATCCAGTTAATATGCTCAAGGGGGAAAGCTATGTGAGATAGAAGCCTGGTTGGTGCTTTCTCTTGCAGACCCTGTCCCACCACACGTGACAGACCTCCCTACAGCACTGTGTCCTTGTTTATCTCCTTTTATTTCGTGAAGCACATACCAAACATCCAGTGCAGCAGCAATAAACACCACGAAAAGTGCAGGAATTCCTAAGGGCTTCACAGTCCACAGGGGGGAGACACTTAGGCCCAAGTTGCCACAATTTACCTCCAAAAAGAGAATTCAGCATTCTTGCCTAATGTTCATTGGAAAATCAGAAACCATATCCTCTAGGTGACACATAGATGCAGACTCATATTTAATGGACTCACTAGAAAGGAAGCTAAAGCTACGTACAACAAAATATATTTCAAGTGCCCAACCTCAGAGGCAGTTACTCAAGAAGTCCTTAGGCCTGCAGAGCTCCACGTTTGTGGAGTGTTTACCCTGTCCCTTACTTTTGGAAACTCTTCTACCAAGCTCCAAGGTTGTAAACTCCTGAGAATTTTCCATTCCAGTTATGTATTCACAAATTTTCTAACTCTTTTCCTCTAATTGTGTCTTACTTGGGGCGAAGGTATTGTCAAGGCATTGTTCTGGATGAAAGTGGGAAGATTTTTGTGTAGCACATATTTGCATACACGTTGGATTCATTTTCCAAATTTCCATTCAAAATACTGAATCCATGACACTAACCTATACCCTACTAGACTCTCATTATTAATCCTAATATGATGGAGAAAATTAACACAAACAGAATAGAAATACAAGCAGTTCAGAGGAGGCCTGGTGTATATTTGGATGTGCTTTTTGCATTATATAGGGCAGGAGTTATAAATGTAGTCAATTTTTGTTGAAATAGTTCTCCATGTGTTTTTAAAGTTAACAAATATGTGAATTCCTGTCTCCCTTTCTCTGTACCTATTCAACACATGTATTTTTATAAGCACATATAGAATCCTAACTGCTATCACACGTACAGTTTTGTGAGGTGGGTGACTTGGAAGATACAAATTGTGAGAAGAGATCACTCCTCCTAAACACTGTTGGAACTGAAAATTCAACTTATGGGTGAGCTTCCTGGTTGAACAACATTATACATAAATCTATGTTCAGTAAAATGAATATTTTTGGATCTGTGGTAAATATATATTTCACGTCGAATTTTGATTGGCATATATATTGCTACTGTTTAATGTCTCTGTGTGGGATATATATATATATATATATATATATATATATATATATATATATATATTCCCCAGATATTTCAAAATATTAAATCAAAATATTAAATATATTAATCTTATTATACCCACCCTAAATTAATTGATGTTCATGTTTGTGGATTTCTAATCAACTTTTCACAAGATTATTCTCAGAAATATTCATTCACCTGAAATACATATTTGTTTTCTAGTACTGAAAACTAAATTCAGTGAATGGGGCACACAAATCCTAATATTTCTACAGTAACTTACCCAATTTAACATCAATGCAAGTAGATTCCTATGGGACATGATGTGTATTTTGACGTTCATTTTTATTCAACACTGGTACATCACTATTTCTTCAGTTTATTCACATCATGGGATATGTATTTCATCCACAAGTTACCATATTTATATGCATTTGTTTCACTTTCAATCACTTCCTTCTTCAGAACACATGTATTCCTCCATGTTTCTTGACTGGTCTTTTCATGAGACTTCTTTCGAAACATTATTTTCGGTTTTCATAGTCACTTTTGAAGCAAAACTCACACACTCTTCATAATAAAACATAACCCGATTATTACCATTAGATGTATAACTGGTTGTATGAATGATTTTATATCAATATAAGAATTCTTATATATTTTCAGGTATTAATTCAAACCATAATTTAATGTGGCACCAGTTATACTATTTATTCACTGTATGGTCTCTTTATGCATTATCTCTATATTCATAGACACAGGGTACACATCTTTTTTCCCCCAATACTAATTCATACATCTTCAAAATATTGCTCCCAGAAATGGTGGAAGAAATACTCATGTCACCTGATCTACATATACATTTTATCACAGTAATATTCTGGACACTAAATGCAGAGGTCACACTGATGACTGTACCAAAGCCTAAATGGAAAGTGAACATGGATTACTGAAAACATCCATGTCCAGGTTGCCTAATGCTCTCAAATTTTAATCCTATTGGTGACTACATATTTGTTTCTTCCTAAGATTATATATTCAATCTCAACCCTGTTAAAAATGTCTAATCCTATGACTCACTTTATACTTTTCCTGATTTCCTAATGTCTCTATTGATATCAGCTTTCCTACATATTTTGCCCAGTTCATCATTGTGACCGACTCTTCACATGTGCTGACATTTACATTTACTCTCTAACCGAAACCCTATTGCTAAAGAACTTATGTTACAAATCCTATACTCACTCTTCTTCCTAAAACTACTGACTATCTCCTGATCCTACCGACAATTCCTTTTTGACTGGATGTTCTCTTCTACATTCAATCATCCATGGTACATGGTCCTATGCCATTGTATATCAATTTATCTGAGACATCTGTTCAGAACGTAATTCAATGCTAAATACCACAATCAAGTGCCCAATGCCCTTCTGGGCTTCAAATCTTACCGAGATTTCTGTTTTCATACTTATATATCCGCTGCATATTCTTGTAAATATTGCAGGTTCCCAATACCATTATTCAACCCTCAGAATGATTCCTCACCAAAATTTAACCTGTTATTAATCCTAATCATACACTGTTCCCTCAATCTAACTTTAAAAAAGAGCAGGGACGGAGTTGGTATTTCAATACAGGAATGTAGGTGATCTTCCACCAGTTGAGAACCTCGAATGTCCATACAGAAATAATCCCTGGATAAGTTGTAGGCAGCTATGAAAGACCTGAGAGAGCAAAAGTCATCTTCCATGACAAACAACCTGGTCACGATGAAGGGATGTGTCTGAATCAGTCTCTCTCTTCTTAAAGTAGAGAAGATGGATCAAACCAGGCCTATGTGGAGAGCTGTTCCTGGGTGCCTAGGGTTGACATACCATTCAAACTTGTGAAAGTGTCACAGGAAGCAGAGGCAGCCTCCATCTCATGGGACCCTTGGAATAAACTGTTAGGACAAAGTGGTTGCCAAGGCGGTGAACTCATTCAGTTCCTGAAGAAAGTGACTAAATCACTTTTTTGGTGATGGAACTCTCTGAACTAGGTATCCAGGAAGCCAGGCACCCAGAGCCAGTCCCAGTCCCAGTCCCAGTGGTCTCAATTGTTTGGATTTTCCAAGGACAGAGTCATTCTTTCTTGATACCTACTGATGTGAGAAATGCCAAATACCAGGAAAGCTCTGAAGAGGGGCCTTTCCTTAGCAAGTAAGTAGGAGTTTACCTCTGGCTCCTGACAACTTCACAGAGTTGGCCAAGGAGACCTAATCTGATACAGGACAGGCCATTTCAGGGTTACAAGGTGTGGTCCACCAGTCAGAGGACACTCCGGATAGTTACAGACCCATTTGGTAGAAGGAGGTGCCTTTGTGAGTGTCGGTGTGGGTTTTTGTTTTGTCTCATGTTCTGAGAATATGTAGGAATGGTGGTTTGTTTGGTTTGGAGTGAACTGTTTTTAATAAGTCATTTCACAAGGCCAGTGTTTCTATGTCTGTGTATCCCACTGTGTCCGTGGTTGTAGACATTAGAAAAGAGAATGATTCAATGGATGTATCTTGTCTAGTAGAAAGCTTCCCAGCATTCACCCTGCCAAATTTATGAATGCACTGTGGCTTGCCTTATCAATGGGCATCACCTGCTAATTTCCTAAGTTGCTGTTTTTTTCCTGAATTCTGGCCACTCTCCTGAAGAGGCTCATGGTTTTGTCTCCAAGATATGTACCACCTCCAAGCTCTGTGACATGGACATGTACTGGATAGCTGAAGGGATAGGCGAACATCTCAGAAAACTCAGGTATCAGTGTGACCTGTAATGTCTCAGTGGAGAAATCCTGCTTTGGGCCTTTTGCTTACCTATTGTTCTGTTTCCCTGAATGTCAGGAAGTTCTTTGCCTCAGGACACCCCTTTGTGAAACCTGAAGAAAACTGTTTTCAAATGGAAATGAATGGGCATCACCTGTGGCTCTTTGCTTAATTGCTTTGGAAAGGGATGTGTCTGAATCAGCCTCTTAGCCCTGTGTGAGGCTGTTGATTATATTCTCAGCACCTGATGGATCTAAAGAAAGATCCCATGTGTGCATCCAAAACCAAATTGGCCAAAATAGCAGTCATTGCGGATGAAGTCTTTCGCCTTCCTCTGTATGGTTCCTGACCTCTATCAAGTGAGAAAAGGGACAATACACCAAGCGAATTGATGGCTCCTTTTGGAAAAATTGTACCACCAATGACAACATCAGCATAAATACCCCAACACTACCACAAGTCGCTGCACCAACAGATAGTTCACAATGCATACAATTGATACATTGTCCAGGGAAGTTCTGCAAATTGTTCAGTGATGGCTATTGCAGAATCTGTAGATTGGTTTTATCTTTGTCTTCACCGGCACTGGGATGAAGATAGGAATTCTGGCAATAATTGCTAAAGAAAAAATTATGTATCATTCCAGAAGGCACTAAAAAAACAATTTTGTTAACAATTTACATTATCTTGAAGAGAATTATTCAATTTAATGAAAAGGAAAGGTGAAAGTAAACAAACAGTTCTGTTAACGTCCTTTTTATGTTCACATATAAAAACAATCCTCAAAAGTTGTTTACCCAATTTAAATTGAACCATTTAAATCACGTGAATAAAAAAAAATATTTGGATCCATTTTTTCATGAGCGCTCATGACACATGATACATGGACATAAGTACATTCAAACATATGATACAAAACACAAGTGTGCACACATAATATAATACATACAACACATAACATAATAGTAAAGGCCTTATAACTTTTTACAGGTGAAATCACCATTGGAATGTTTAAAAACTCTATAGTCAAAAAATAGAACTGATCAGCAAAACATTAACCTAGGTCTGTATGAGCTCAAAAACACAAAATAGAACTTCATGTTGTGGGAAAGGGCGATAATAAAATTGGTATTGAAAAAAGCATCCTGGTTCTGTGCAGATGTAAGGATAGCCAAACTGGAGTTTTGGATATCAGCTGTTATGGATTTGAGCCAAATCATCTTCTTTTTGGTCTATACTAATCACTTTAGTTAATCTCTCTGGAATCCAAATCGGGTGCTGTTCTTTTGTGGACACACAAACAGACCCCTGATTCCAGGAATCACTGGGTCAGGACTTTAGTTAATCTCTCCGGAATCCAAATCGGCTGCTGTTCTTCCAGTGGAAACACACAAACAGACCCCCAACTCCAAACAATTACTGGGTCAGAACCTTTCCATTGTTTTGTAAGAATATCCTTCCAAAGTACCTTGAGCTTATGCACATTTTTTGTATACATATGGCTTTCTGCAGCACTAAGTCCTCATGAATCCAAATTTAAAAATTTTAGAGTAAAAAGGGTTATTTTAAGTTTATCTTTGGGGAATATATATACCCCTTCCCAATTCCGTCTTTTTGCTTTAATAAGTACATTTTAATAGTTTGATGTGCTCTTTCAACTATGCCTTGTCCCTGTGGATTTTATGGGATTCCTGTTATATGCGTAATGTGAAATGATGAGCAAAATTTTTAAAAGAGGCAGAAGTATAACCAGGGGCATTATCTGTTTTTAACTGTTTTGGAACGCCCACTATGGCAAAATTTTATAAGCAATGAGCTATAAAATCTTTATCTTTTTCTCTGGCATGAAGGGAGCCCATCAAAAATCCAGAAGAAGTATCAACTGTAACATGCAAATATTTTAATTTTCCAAATTTTGGCAAGTGTGTGACGTCCATCTGCCAAATATGGTTAGGTATCAATTCTCTCGGAATGACTTCAATATTAACTTGTGGTAAAATGGTCACACAATTTTGACATTGTTTTATTATTTGTCTAGCTTGTTCCTTAGTTATTTTAAAATGCTTTTGTAAAGTATTAGCATTGACATGGAACTTTTTATGAAAATTAATAGCTTTTTCTAGTGTAGAGAAAATATGAATGTATGTCATGTGTAGTTTTATCTGCTAAATCATTGCCCAAACTAAGGGCTCCAGGCATTCCTGTATGTGCCCAGATACGTCCTATAAAGAATGGATCTTTTCTGTTTCAGATTAGACTTTGTTTATTGGAAAGCAAAGAGAAAACAGTACAGGAAGGGAAAATCCTACCAGCATCTTCAAGGGATACTATAGCATTAAATATATACTGTCTATTGGAAAATAAATTAAATACAGAATCTTTAAACATCACAAAAGCTTGTAATACTGCATTAAGCTCTACTTTAGAGCTGATTGTGGGGGTACTAAAAATGTAACAGTTTGATCAGGTGTAACTATTGCTGTTGTACCATTATTTGACCCATCAGTAAATATATTTGGAGCATTCATGATAGGTGTTTTTCTTGTCATTTTTGGAAAAATTACAGGATTTGATGACCAAAAGACAATAAAGGATTAGAAGGTAAGTGGTTATCAAAAGAAACATTAGATTTACACATGGTTATTGCCCAAGTAATTAACTCATTAGCTAATTCATTGATTTGATTCATAGTATATGGAGTAATAATTTTATTGGGAGAAATTCCAAACACTCCCTTTGCTGCTTTTATTCCTATGAGTATTAATTGACCCTCAGCCTCAGGATACCTAGTAATAATAGTGTTAGAGGAATAAAATAAATGTATCCATAATAATGGACCTTCTTTCCAAAATAATGCTGTAGGAATATTTTTTGTTGGTAGTACAATAAATAATAAAGGCAAAATTATATAAACTCAATCCAAATGCATATTTATCATATATGTTTCAATGATTTTTAATGCCTTTCTTGCTTCAGGCGTTAACATTCTGGGTAAATTTAGATCAGATGGACCTTTTAGGATATCAAATAAAGGTCCCAAATCTCCTGTTGGTATACTTAGATAAGGCCTTATCCAATTTATGTCTCCTAATAAATTTTGAAAGTCATCAATTGATTTGAGTTGATCTACTCGTATTTGAATTTTTGGTGGTGGACCATGGTTGAGGATAATAGAATCCCAAAATAATTAATTGGAAAAATTAATTGGACTTTATCTATTGCTATCTCTAGATTATAATTTTCAATAAGTTTGTAAGTGTGGCATAACATTCTAGCAATGGGAATTTAGCTTTGTGTGTTAATAATACATCATCCATATAGTGAAATATTTGTAGTTCAGGATTTTGATTTCTAATTGCCTGGATTACTTTGTTAACATAATTTTAACACATAGTTGGGCTGTTAGCCATTTCTTGAGGGAGTACTTTCCACTCATATCTCTGATAAGGAACTTCATGATTCAGCGCAGGGATAGTAAATTCAAAACGTGGACTATCCTAAGGATGAATTGGAATTGAAAAAAAAACAATCTTTAATATCTATAATGAAAACATACCAAGTTATTGGCAAAGCAGACAATTGAGGGATCCCCGATTTATCAGGTCCCATAATAACCATCTCATTATTAATGGCTCTTAAATCTTGCAATAATCTCCATTTACCAAATTTCATTTGAGCACAAAAATGGGAGTATTATGGGGAGATAAAGAAGGTTGTATATGACCTTCCAATAATTGTTGTTTGACCAGGTCATGGGCTGCTTGTATCTTTTCTTTAGTCAGGGGCCACTGAGAAACCCATACCAGTCTTTCTGATTTCCAAGTAATTTTTATTGTCTCTGTGGCCCTTTCTGAAAATCCAACCCATGTCTGTTTCTTCCTTCATCTATTTTGTTTGTATTGGTGTTGCTATAACTTGTTCTTGTTTTTCTAATCTTCTTCCTTTCCTAAAACCTTGTCTAGTCATAATAGTGGGTGCATTTTTGTTGTTGTAATTTGATAATGTCAAACCTAATTGATCTAGGACATCTCATCCCCATAAATTTACGGGAAGGTGATCCAATACATATGGGTATATAGTTCCTTCACATCTTTCAGCATCCTTCCTATATAATACATTGCACTTTTATGGGGATTAGTCGCCACTCCTAGGCCTCGAAGCGTTTGAGTGGCTTTTTGTAATGGCCAATGTTTTGGCCATTCTTGACAAGATATGATGCTAAGGACTGCACCTGTATCCAGTACCCCATTATATTCATGTCCTTGAATATTCAGTTTTAGCATGGGATGAGAATCTAAATTTAAAGAAAGCATAGCCCAATCTTCACCTGTGGAGCCTAATCCCTTGGAACCTCTTTCTACAGTACGACTGGAAAATTTATCATGTAGGCTGGGTATTATTAGTAACTGTGCTATTCTATCTCCTGGTGAAATTACTGATATACCCTTTGGAGAACTGGCTATAATTTTTAATTCACCTTCATAATCGGGATCAATTACCCCAGGACTTATCATAAGTCTTTTTATAGTAGAAGTTCTACGTCCCAATAATAAGCCTACTGTTACTTTGGGAAGAGGTCTTTTCACTCCTGTGGAAATAATGTGAACTCCCAACTCTGGAGTTAGTACTGATCTGGTGGAGACACAGATGTCCAACAAGGCGCTCCCTCTGGTTTGTCTGATGAAGGATCTGATGGACAATGTGTACTGGGCACTACCCTGATGGGGTTGATGGGTTTCTCAAGTGGTCCGTATATTTGTGGTTTTGGGCCCCAGAGCATTGGGCCCCCATCTCCATTTTTTGGCAAATGGAGCCCGATTCCTTACTTCATGATATCATGGATAAACACCTGGTCCTTGTTGGTTTTTTGATAATGAAGTACCCTCTATGGTAATTTGAGAATGGCATTCATTAGCCCAATGTCTCCCTCTACGGCATCGTGGCCAAATACCCGGTATTCTACTCCTTTGATAACTAGTTTTGTTATACCCTCCTCCTATGGGGCAATTCCTTTTAAAAGGTCCTGTTTGTTCACAATTGTAGCATGTTCTTGGCCTGGCATCTAAAGCCTGTTTTACTGCAGCTGCCACAATTTGCACTTGTTCATTAATGTCTCTGGCATCTAAAGCCTGTTTTCCTGCAGCTGCCACAACTTGCTTTTGTTCATTAATGTCTCTGCACAATTTAATATATGTGTTTAAATCTTCATGTTTCCATGGTCTAATGATATCTCTGCACCAACAATTCGCTTGGCCATGAGTCAGTTGTTTTATTAATGGCATTGCTTGTTCTGTATTCCCCAAAACTCTGGTAGTGGTTTGAATAAGCCTATATACAAATTCAGTGTAAGATTCATTAGCTCCTTGTATTACTTTAGATAATTGAACTTGTAAACATCCATGTCCTTGTGAAGTCTTCCATGCCCTAACTGCCTCTACAGTAATTTGTGCATATACACCAGGATCATATGCAATTTGTTTCTGCTGATCCTCATAAGGTCCCTTTCCTAACAACATATCTAGATTTCTCTGAGGATAACCAGCTGCTGCATTTCACCTAGCAGTCTCCTTGCAAAATTCCTCATTGGCAAACTTCCATAACAGGTATTGACCTCAATTTAGCACAGCTTTACACATATTAGCCCAATCTGCTGGCATCATTTTCAACTTGTTAATGGATTTGACCAAGCTTACAATGAAGTGTTCTTGAGGACCATAGGTTGTTACAGTGTCTTTTAGCTGCTTCACTATTTTGAAATTTAAAGCATGGTAAATTTGCTTCCCTCCTACCTCAAATAAAGGGCATGTTAATACTTGAGATCCTTTCTCAGGATCCAAACTATCAATTGCGGGGGTTGGGGGCCTCGTAGCATATGGTGATGGCCTTGTAAGTTGGACATTTACATCCTCTGGTGATAGAAAGGTGTTAGTAACAGTCTCCTGTAGAGGTGGCGCTGTTGGTTGGACACTTACACCCTCTGAAAATAGAAAGTTGTTAGTAGCAGTCTCCTTTTTAAAATTTTTCCCTGATGGCTTTTTCTGCTCTAAGCTTTGTTCCTCTATCTTTGTCTGAACTGAAGTCTTTGGACTAAGCAAAACAGATATGAAAGTCCACAATGGCAATGTGCCAAATGGCAGAGTCCCTGGACTGTTCTTTCCTATTCTTTTTAAATCTTCACCATGATGGTTCGATTGTGATAAATTTAACAACTCCTCCTTAAAAAGCCATGGGCTACATTTTTATATTGTATCAACGTATGCCCTGACTGTTCCTGATTTTACTGAGATGCCTCCTTCCTCTAACAGTTTACTTAACACTCTTTCAGTTTGTTTTTTACTATTTTCTGATCCCGTATTTCTACTTTAATGAAACCCAACAAGAGGATGCCAAAAAAAAAAAAAAAAAACGAGACAGAATAAAATAAAAAGTGAAAAAAAAGTCATTATAGCCTTTCTATCCTCCTGACATGTGCATCCGACCTTCATCCCTATCTGTTCCTCAAACATAAATAGTTTTTCCTCAGATGTGAGCAGTTTTTCTTTTGTCTCACTCATCTCCAGGGACAGGCAACTTAAAAAAGAAGTGAAGCAAAACAAAAGAGGAATCTTAAAATGGCTACCCATCCTCTCGCCCTGTCTTCAGGGTCGAGCAGTTTACCTTATCACTTACCCTCCGTTGATCCCTGTGCGAGCCACCAAATGCTGCAGTCTGGCTGGGCACGATTCAGGAGCCACTTGCCAAAAGAAACGAAGTTTATTTTTAGAACCACACACGCCAAACAAAACAGCTCCTCAGGAAAAACACTCAGAGCCTAACTGCCACCATTGGCTTCCTTGTAAAGACTCTCTCACACCCACAAGCCTCTCCTCCTCCCACAAGCCTCCTGCTCTTGAGGACGATTGGCTGGGTCATGTGGGTGGAGCCAAAAAAGTACCCCAATGAGCAGCTCCGTGGTCTGAAAGGGCAGGGAAACAGCCAAATGAGCAACACCGCAGAGGAGCCAATCAGCTAGATGTTGCTGGGGTCGCTGTAAGCCAATAATCAGCAGGCAGCTGGAAATTTGCTGGCAGCTGGAAGTTTTCTGCGGCCCCTTCAGCTGTGGCTCTCATCAAATTCCTGTCTCTTTTCTCTGTAGCCTATTCAGCACATGTATTTTTATATGCACATATAGAATCCTACCTGTTATAACATGTACATTTCTGTGAAGTGGTTGACTTGGCAGATACAAACAGTGAGAAGAGATCACTCCTCCTAAACGCTGTTGGAACTGAAAATTCAACCTATGGGTGAACTTCCTTGTTGAACAACATTATAAATAAATCCATGATTAACGAAATGAATATTTTTGGATCTGTGGATGATATATATTTCATGGTGAATTTCCATTGGAATATATATTGCTATTTTTAATGTCTGTGTGTGTGTGTGTTTGTGTGTGTATAAATATATATATATATATATATATATATATATATATATATATATATATTCTCAAGATTTTTCAAAATATGAAAAATGGGTCTTATTATGCACTCCCTAAATTCACTCATATTCATGTATGTGGTTTTATAATCAACTTTTTACCAGATTATTCTCAGAAATATTTATCCACCTGACATACATATTTGTTTCCTAGTACTGAAAACTAACTTCAGTGAATGGTGCATACAAATCCTAATATTTCTACAGTAACTGACCCAGTTTAACATGAATACAAGTAGATTCCTATGGGACATGATGTGTAGTTTGACGTTCATTTTTATTCAACACTGGTACATTAGTATTTCTTCAGTTTATGCACATCATAGGATATATATATTTCATCCACAACTTAGCAAATTTATAGGCATTTGTTTCACTTTCAATCACTTCCTGCTTCAGAACACATGTATTCCTCCATATTTCTTGACTTGTCTTTTCATGAGACTTCTTTCCACACACATTATCTTGATTTCCATAATCACTTTTGTAGCAAAACTCACACAGCTTCATGATAAACCATAACCATAATATTACCATTAGTTGTATAACTGGTTGGAATGAATGATTGTATATCAATATAAGATTTCACATAAGTTTTCAGATATCAATTCAAACCATTATTTAAAGTGTAACCAGTTATATTATTTATTCACAGTAATGTCTATTCATGCATTACCTCTATATTCATAGACTCAGGGTAAACCTCTTTGATTCCCCAATATGAATTATACGTCTTCAAAATATTGCTCCCAGAAATGCTGGAAGAAATACTCATGTCACCTGATCTATATATACATTTAATCACAGTAATATTCTGGACACAGAATGCAAATGTCACGCTTATATTTGTACCAAAGCCTAAATGGAAAGTTAACATGGATTACTTAAAACATCCATGTCCAGGATTCCTAATGCTCTCAAATGTCAATCCTATTGGTGACTACATATTTGTTTCTTCCTAAGATTATATATTCAACCTCAACCCTCTTGAAAATGTCTAATCCTATCACTCACTTTATCCTTTGCCTGATTTCTTAATGTCTCTATTGATATCTGCTTTTGTACATATTTTCCCCAGTTCATCATTGTGACTGACTCTTCACGTGTGCTGACATTTAACTTCACTCTCTAACTGAAACCCTATTGCTAAAGAACTTTTGGTCTAAATCCTATACTCACTCTTCTTCCTAAACCTACCGACTATCTTCCTAATCCTACCGACTATCCCTTTTTGACTGCATGTTCTCTTCTACATTCAATCATCCAATAATATTCGGTCAAGCGTCAGAGGAAGAGACCACCAAGAGACTGTCCAATGCAACAGCTAAGGGTTTATTGGTGGTCCAGTATACTGGGGCTCAGATCTCCCTTGAATAGATAAGAGAGCCCTGAGAACAGCTTAAGCAGATCTTATATACTTTCCTTGGAGGCGGCAGGGAGAGAAGTTTATTGATTGGTCAGGGCGAGTGGGCGGTTTGCATGCAACCAGGTGAGGGAGTACATTCTGCAATTTGGCAACTGGGGATAGCACATCTGGAAACAAGATTAAGAAAACAGTTGTCAATATTTCAACAGTGTTTTTCTAAGAATACAGAAAAACAGGAAGTGACAAGTACCTATTTTATTAACCTCTCATTCCCTACTTCTTCTTCTGGATACTTTTAATCATAAAAGTGATCATAGGGGGGTGAACATTCTATGTCTGCTAGTGGGGTATTGCCATATTTTTAACTTGTCCAATTTGAGCTTGGAGAAAAGAAATTACACGGTTGAGCAAACAGGGTTTTACAGTTAGCAATAATATGAGGATTATTATTGGACCAGCCAGGGTTGATAAAAGCATAGTTAACCAGGGGGACTATGTGAACAAAGACTCAAACCACCCTTTTGGGCCTCTCTCTCTCTCGTTGATGCTCTTTAAGGCGTCTTTTTAATTTACTCATAGATTTTTTACAACACCAGTATGGTCGGCATAAAAACAACATTCTTCCCTCAATGCAGCACAAAGGCCCCCTTCTCTCATGAAGAGGAGGTCCAACCCTCGACTGTTCTGTAAAACAACTTCAGATAGAGAGGTAAAATATTCCTGCAAAGCTGTGATGGAGGGTTCTAATATCTTTATGTATTGGTCTATTGCTGCTTCTAATTGGGTCACTTGTTGTGTCCCATGGACCAAGGTAGTGGTTCCTGTACCCACCCCTGCAGAAACCCCTATTCCTAATAGTATGGCTAAAGTGAAGATATATGTTCCCAGTGGAACCGGGTTGTATGCCCCCCTATTTGATCTTCAAATGAACATGCGTCATGATAGTGCACCCTGTGAAACATCTTCACCATTACACAATTTATCACATTGGTTGACCTTTTCATGAAAACATAAACAATGTTTAAGTATATAGAATTATACTGTTGTAGGGAAGTACAAGGCAGGGCACTTAAGATAGCACCGAAGACAGGGAAACAGTCCTATTTGGTTGCAACCAGATTCAGAGGGCATTGCTTCTGTTGTAATCAATTAATCCCCTGAACCCCACGTTTAGATAGTTTCAGAATTTTGTACCCAACATATAAGTTCACAAAAAGCAGTTTTTGTTTCTGTTTTTTCCTCTGTTCTGAGCAAGTTAACTTTTCAAGGACAGCTGGGAGAGGGAGAGATTTTTCTTCCCTTTCTTTTTTCCCCCTGCCAGCTGTTACAATGGAGCCCAGTTGGTAACTTCTTTATAGTAGAAATGTAGCCATCTCTGTGAAGCCCCAGCTCAAAGCCAGAGGCCTTGTTCTCATATTTTGTGAAAAACTAGTAAGGGGGTGTCTAGCTGAGAAGTGCTGAATTTTTTAGCCAGTGGCCAAGTAGAACAGGGCAACATGAAAAGAGAAAATTTATCTACATTGAACTCTTTTATAGGGACTCTTTTGCTGAATGTTTTAAAGTCAGCCATGGTGAAGACTTCTGGAGAAGGTCAGTTAAGACTTTTCTGTGGGCCTGATATAGCGAGGGAAGACGGGGAAGGTGGGGCTGAGAGCAGCACCGAGGATCTGAGAATGAGGAAGGAGAGATGTAAAAGAATAATGGGAAAGGGGTTTGGGATTTTCCAGGCAACAAAAACTTGAGCAGTAGAACAGGTAGAGTAGAGGGGAAGACGGCAGTGAGTATCCCAAAATCCTGTGAGGGACTTTAAATTCTTAGTGACCTGTTTCCGTGATGACAAAGCAACATTAAAGGCCATTTTCATTACATCTTGGATAAGGGTCTGAGGGCTCTCCTCAGCTGGTTTGAGCTTTGGGTTAGCTGGTAAGAGGACCTGGTGGGACTCGGTGTGGGCACTGACAGGAGAAGAGAGGAATGAGTGGATGGAGGGGTACCTCAGTACCTGCTACCTCAGCAAGGGGACAGTGTTCTGAGAACCGGCAGAGGTTTGGGCTTTTGATCTAGTAATAGGAGGGGAGAAATCAGTTTGCTGAGGTGGGAGTGACATCAGAGAGTCTGGAGCAGAAGGCTGAGTGTGAGGATCTATTGGAGAAACATAGATCAGGATGTGAGTGAAGGAGGGAAAAGGCTTCCACATGGCGGAATCTCCTTTCACCCTTTTGAGCACTTGCAGAAGTTAAAAAGTTCACGCAGAATTTGAGGATCTAGAGACCCCTCTGGGGGCCATCGGTTTTGGTTATCTAATTGGTACTATGGCCAATGCTCTGTACTGAATTTGATGAGGAGTTTGGGTTCCATCAGGCAGCCCCTGTATGTCACATCCCCATGACTTACAGAAAAAGTTGGCTTTTCCACCACACAGCCATGACTGTTTGTGGCTTTGATAGTCTGTTGGGCAAACATAGTAATCTAGGCTAGCCAACCTGCATCTGGCTCGTGTGTCACTACATCCATAATGTTTGTTTCAATTACCTATGGTACGGAAGGGATTTAATGGTATTTTAGTGGGATCCTCTTCATCAGGGATATCCAAATAGGAAAGACTTATAGCCAGCTGACAAATGTCTAGGTGGAGAGATGGCCACCAGGTCCCTAATGGGGCTGTATGCAAGATAGATTATACTTCTTTTCCAGTAGGATTTGTGATCAGCCATCGCTGCTGAACGGGCTGATGAGGGTTAGGACTATTTGTGGCCAAGGGGTCAGTCTATTGCCACACGGCGAATATGCAATTTGATAGTGTTACCAGTCTTTTACAGTTTCCAGCCAGAGTCTGGACAGGGTGCAGGCTTGAGTTGGATCCAGGAAGTGATTCTGTCTACCTTTACCACTGTAGGTGTTATAAGTAGCACCTGCTATGGTCCTTTCCAGCAGGGTTCCAGGGATGACTCCTGATGTTGTCTTAAGTAGATGAAGTCTCTTACTTGATATCGATGAGGATTCCCTTCGTCCCCAGGTTGGTAGGCAGTGGCCAGCTGTTTTCACAGGTATTTCTGAGTTCTTTCAAGAGCTTTAAGTCTCTCAAGCAAGGGAGTATGGAAGGGAACGTTAAGTGTTAGAGTTGGGGTTAAGTCCCTTACAGGAGGAGGTGAACAGTAGAGAATTTCAAAGGGGGGTGTGATTACACAAAGAAACAGAGGGAGTATTTCTTGCATGCAACATTGCATAAGGCAGGAGCATAGTCTAATCTTTTATGCTGGTCTCCAAGCTTAATTTCATTAAGGTCTGTTTAATGGTTCTATTCACTCTTTCTACCTGTCCTGAACTCTGGGGTCTATAAGCACAATGTAACTTCCAGTACATCTCCAGGATTCTGGCTAACCCCTGACTTACCGGGGCCATGAACGCCATTCCATTATCAGACCATATTACCTTAGGCAGGACGTATCTTGGAAAAATATCTTCCAGGATCTTCTTGAACACCGTTTGCGCTGTTTTCTTTCTTTCTTTCTTTCTTTCTTTCTTTCTTTCTTTCTTTCTTTCTTTCTTTCTTTCTTTCTTTCTTTTTTTGTGGGGAAGGCTTCAATCCATCCTGAAAATGTATCTACAAAGACTAGGAGATATTTAAGTCCATACCTTGCTGGCTTGATTTCAGTAAAGTCCACTTACCAGAATTGTCCTAGTCTGGTTCGTCATAGGTGCTTTCCTGCAGGAAGCTTGGAAGGGTAAGCATTAACCAATTGTTGGACCTGATAGGCTTTTGTTAATGATTCTGTTATTTCTTTTTGCTGTGAGTCAGTTAGTTTTCTCCAGTTTCTTTGAACCAAAGCGAGTGAGTTGATGTACAGTTTCTACTGAGATAATTGGAGCCATGACTACAGGAATTTTTACTGAAGGATTTAGAAATTCCACTTGGGGGCCTTCAGGGTTAAAAGTTATTTTGGCCTGGAGCTTGGTGAGCAGATCTCTGGCCATCAATGGGGCTGGGCATTCTGGGATTACTAGGAAGGAGTGATGGATTTTTCCTTTCCCCAGGTCCATGGTACTCTAAGTTGTCTAAGCCCGATATTTACTGCCATTAGCCCCTTGAACTAGAGACCTTTAATTTAATAGAGGGCCAAATGGGGCCTTAAGTGCTTAGTATATTTCCCTTGTAACCACTTCAAAGTTTACTGTGGTCCCCTCCACTTCAAGTTATGCTGAGCTCGGGGAGGGTATCTGAGCCCCAAATTTAGTAGTCATTCTCCAATGTCAGAATGGCTGGCTGGTGTGGCTGTCTATTTCTGGGGCACTCTTTGGCCCAGTGTCCTTTTTCTTTACAGTAGTCACATTGATCTGAGGCCAGGGGTGGCCTCTGGCATGGGCCCAGGTATCCCTTCCTGTCTCCCTGTTTCTTAATTTCTGGCCTATTTTTTGTTGTGACCAGGACATTAGTCAATGCCTTAGTCTGTCTTTGTTTCTTTTATCCTCCTTTTGCTCCCTTCTCTTCCTCAGTTTCTCTCTTATAGTATACCTTCTTGGCTTCTCTGACTAAATCTCTCAAAGTCATATCTTGTAATTCATCTAAGCATTGTAACTTTCTTTTAGTATCCAGGGCACCTTGCCCAATAAAGGCCATCATGACAGATGCCTTTTGATCCTCTGCCTGAGAATCGAAAGGAGTATATCTCCTATATGTCTCCATAATTCTCTCTAGAAACATAGAAAGGGATATTCATCAGGCTCTTGAATAATCTCTATTACCTTGGCCAAATTAGTTTGTCACCTAGCGGCCAGTTGAAAACCCACTATTCCAGCCCAGCAATAAGTGGACAGTTTCTCCCTACCTTCAAAGGTGTTGGGGTCCCAGTTGGGTCAGTTCAAGGGAAAGCCAGCTTTGATTAAGTTGGGAAGTTGTGTTGGTCGCCCATCTGGTCTGAGAATATTTTTTTTCTAGCTTGCAGGAGGATTCTCTTTTGTTCCTCTGGCATGAAGATAGTCCTTAGGTGTTGTTGGCAGTCATCCCAAGTAGGCTGGTGTGAAAACATCAATGACTCAATCAGACCTGTGAGCCGGGTGGGTTCCTCAGAAAATGGGGGATTTAATTTTTTAAGTTATATAGGTCTGAAGAGGAGAAAGGCCAATACTGGTAGGCTTGCATTTTTCTCCCATGGCCATCGTCAATCGTTGGCCCATAGGGACGGAGGGGGTGCATCATGGGAGTTCCATGGTTTTCAATCATTCGCCGCCTGTGAATTCCTTTAGCCGGGCCAGCTTCCTCAAGGAGAGGAGGGGATGTGTGTGCCACCAGGGAGTTATCTGGAGGGCGCTGGGCCGTCTTATCTTCCTCCAATGGCAGAGAGGCTGAGTCAGCAGAAGGAGAATCACTTAGAGGGTGTTGTGGCTTAGGGAACAAGGGCAGGGGTTAATGAGGGGGAGCAGAGTCCTGTAGAGTAAAATCTTGTGACTCAGGGAGAACAGAGGGTGGTGGAGGAGGAGCAGCAGAGGGTTTGAGATATCATGGGGGAAGGAGTCAGAGCAGTGGCAGGGGCAAGTAAAGGCTTCACCCATTGAGGAGGAGATTTGCAGAGGTCCTGAAAAGTTAAGATATACTGCTGTTGATCAGGATGGCTATGTGGCCCTGGCTGAAAGACAATATCTCTGACTTTTTAAATTAGTGGGAAGTAGAAAGATCCTTCTACGGGCCATCCGACTCCAAAGGTGGGTCATTCTGAGGCACAGAGAGTCTGCAGGTCCAGCGTTTTACTAAATAAGAAAGATTCTGAACTCTTAAGCGGACTTTGGTCCAGTGATCAAGGGTCAGGGACAGAGGCATTAAAGTGCTCTGTCCCATAATGAAAGGTACACTAACAGTAAAAGCAACGACACAGGACACAGACAAGACAAGCCAATAAAGAAATGCAATGGACGTCCAACACTGAGACCAGGAATGAGTAGCCGGCAAAACCCGATGGGCTGGCAATACCGAATCTGAAACAAAATATCACTGAGTCAAGGAGACTATTGTTCCTTGATTTACCGAGTCCTCTGGGGCGTCCCTCAGGGACGTGAGCTGTGTCTCTGTGACACCTCTCTCAGACACTGTCAGAGAGAGCTCAGGCTTTTCATCGCCAGTGATTTTGCCAAGCCCTAACCTGAAACATGAAACCAGAAAGAGGCCCCTTACTTGCTCCGACAGGTGCCCGTTGGGGTCTCTCATCCGCCGCTGCTGGAATTCTGTGGAACCTCAATATGTAAATATCGTGCGAGTGTCGGAGAAAGAGACCACCAAGAGACTGTCTCATGAAACACCAAAGGGTTTATTTGGGGTACAGCATGCTGGGCCTCAGAGTTCACTTGAATAGAGCAGAGAGATCTAAGAACAGCTTGAGCAGAGCTTATATACTTTCCTTGGAGAGGGAAGGGAGGAAAGTTTACTGATGGGTAAGGGCGAGTGGGTGGTTTGCATGACACCGAGTGAGGGAGTACATTCTGCAGTTTGGAAGTTGGGAACAGCACATTCTGGAACAAGACTAGCAAACATTTCTCAAGATTGCAACAATGTTTTGTCAAGCATACAGAAAAACAGGAAGTGAGAAGTACCTATTTTATTAACCTTTCACTATCGACTATCCCTTTTTGACTGGATGTTCTCTTCTACATTCAATCATCCAAGGTACAAGGTCCTATGCCATTGTATATCGATGTATCTGAGACATCTGTGCAGAACATAATTCAACACTGTGTATCCCAATCAAGTCCCCAATGCCCTTCTGGGCTTCAAATCTTACTTAGATTTCTATTTTCATACATACATTTCACCTATATATTCTTATACATATCGCAGGTTCCCAATAACATTATTCATCTAGCAGAATGATTTCTAACCCATACCGAATATTTATTAATCATAACCATACACTGTTCCCTCAATCTAACTTTACAGAAGAGCAAGGAAAGAGTTGGTCATGCAATACAGGAATGTAGAGAATCTTCCACCTAATGAGAAACTCAAAGGTCCCTGCAGAAATGATCCCTGGAGAAGATATAGGCAGCAATGAAGAACCTGCATGAGCAAAAGTCATCTTCCATGGCAAACAACTTGGTCAGCATAAAGAGTTATGTCATAATCAGCTTCTCTTCTTAATGTAGAGAAGATGGACCAAACCAGGACTGTGTGGAGTTCTGTTCGTGGGTGACTATGGTTGATATATCATTCTAAATTGTGAAAGTGTTACAGGAAGTAGGGGCAGCCTCCATCTAATGGGACCCTTGGAAACAACAGTTTGGACAAATTGGTTGCCAAGAAAGTGACCTCATTCAGTTCCTGAAGGAAGTGAACTCACTACACTTCCTTGGTGATGGAACTCTCTGAACTTGGGATTTAGAAAGCCAGGCACCCAGAGCCAGTCCCAGTACCAGTCCCAGTGGTCTCACTTCTTTGGATTTATCAAGGACAGAGTCAGTCTTTCTTGGTACTTACAGATGTGAGGAAGGCCAAATGCAAGAAAGCTCTAAAGTGGGGCTTTTCCTGAGAAAGCAGGTAGTGGCTCACCAGTGGCTCCTAACAACTTCACAGTGTTGGCCACGGAGACCAGAACTTAGACAGAACAGGCAATTTCGGGGGAACATTGTATGGCCCACCAGTCAGAGGACACTCCGGAGAGTCAAAGAGCTACGTTTGGGAAGAAGGTGCCTTTGTGGGTGTGGTTGTGTGTTTGTGGTTTTGTCTCATGTTCTGAGAATAGGTAGGAAAGCCGGTTTGTTTGGTTTGGAGTGGACAGTTACTACAAAGTCGTTTGACAAGGCGAGTGTTTATATGTCTGTGCATCCCACTGTGTCCCTGGTTGTAGACATTAGAATATAGAAAGCATCAATGGATGTGTCCTGTCTAGTAGAAAGCTTCCCAGCATTCATCCTTCCCCATTTAAAATGGACTGGAGCTTGCCTTATTGATGAGCAACCCCTGATAACTTCCTAAGTTCCTGTTTTCTTCCTGAATTCTGGCCACTCTCCAGAATAGGCCCATCGTTTTGTGTCCAAGATATATACCACCTCTAAGCTCTGTGACATGGCCATGAACTGGATAGCTGAAGGGAATGATGAGCATCTCAGAAAATTCAGATATCAATGTGACCAGGAGAGTATCCGTGGAGAAACCCTGCTTTGGGCTTTTTGCTTACCTATTTTTCTTTTGACTTGAATTTCAGGAAGGTCTTTGACTCAGGCTACCCCTTTGTGAAGCCTGAAGAAAAGAGTTTTCAAATGGAAAAGAATGGGCATATCTGTGGCTCTTTGCTTAATTCCTTTGGAAAGGGATGTGTCTGAATCAGCCCTTTGGCCCTGTGTGAGGCTGTAGCTTAGATTTTCAGCACCTGATGGATCTTAAGAAAGTTCCCATGTGTGCATCGAAAACCAAATGGCCAAAAGAGCAGTAATTGTGATTAAGTCTCTCGCCTTCTTCTGTAAGGTTCCTGACCTCCATCAAGTAAGAATAGGGATCCTTTGGGTAAAATGAGTACTTCAAAATCTACAAAGGCTAGGCCATCGGTGCTTGGGTTTTCTCATGACTCCAATTCACATAAAGAATGTAAACCCCACAGACAGTAGGCCTCAAATTGGTAAAGTGGAGCAGTATTAAGGTCAGGCTATTTGATCACTCCAGGTTCGCAGGAAGTGTGTCCAGGCCACCCTGACATTAGGCAAATGAGGGGCAAGAGAGCTTCTTTTGGACACTGTCTTGGTTGGCGCCCCTCATGAAAACCTCCAGCCAGAGGTTATGATGAGTGTCTATGTGGTAGAAGATGAGCACCATGTGGGAGTGTTTCGGTTTTAATTGTGGTCTTTTGTGTGGCTGTTGGAAGAGATGACTGGGTCCACCAGGGCTTGAACTTTGGTGTAATTCCCCTTAGAGACTGAGTTCTGTAACTGATCTCAGAGAAGTGTTGCAATTAATAGTCTTGGGATTTTAGGAGGCCACGCATGAGAATCGCCCTTGGAAACTGAGATGTAGGCCAAGGATGGCTTCCCACAGAGCTCGGGGAATCTAAGCCAGGATATCACATCACATGATTTTATTCTTAAAGACTTGGCAGCCATAGTTGAGAGTCCAAACACACCTGGAATTCACATTGTAGACCTCAATGGGCCTGGCTTCACGTGACCTCTTGGCCACCTTTTGGGAAGGCTTGCCTGTGAGTGTTCTTCAGAGCTTTCTTTGAAATGAGCTTCCTCACCATTCAATGGTTCCGGAATGAATTGAAACACACAGTGACTCCAACTTCATCCTTGAAAAATGGCTAGATAAATACCATAAATTTTTGAAATTACCATGACCAGGTGGCACTGGAGAACATTTGGATATCCTGTTGCTGATCATGAGTGTACCAGTCAGTGCCTTGATTCACTGGGTTTCGTGAAAATGGTGTAGAACAGAGATGCCAGTAAGTTGGAGCCTGCTGAGTAGTGGACGTAGAGCAGTGGACTGTAGGTGTGTGAATAAATGTTTTTGGTAGGACCACCTGGATCTGCCATTGGCTTCCAAAAGATTTGTGATTGATATGGTGCAGGCAGCAGACCCTCATATGTAAAGGCATCTTGTTATATGGAGAGGTTTCAGGGTAATGTTCAGAGTCAGGTTGCTATAGTCAAGGGGGAAAGCTATGTGGGATAGAAGCCTGGTTTGTACATTCTCTTGGAGACCCTGACCAACCACACGTGACAGAACTCCCTCCAGCATTGTGTCCCTGTTATACTCCTTGTATTTCATGAAGCCAATACCAAACTCCCACTGCAGCTGCAAGAAACACCACGAAAAATGGAGGATGACCAAATGGCTTCACAATGACCACACGGGTAGACACTTAGCTCCCAGTGGCCACAGTTTACCTACAAAGAGAGAATTCAGCACTGCTGCCTCATGTTCATTATAAAATAAGAAACCATGTCCTCCAGGTCACATAGACACAGACCCAGATTTGATGGTGTCACTACAAACGAAGCTAAATCTCCTGAAAATTACATATATTTCATGTGCCCAAACGTAGAGGAAGTTTCTCAAGAAGTCTTTAGGCCAGCAGAGCTCCATATTTGTGGAGTGTTTACCCTATCCCTTTCTTTTGGAAACTGTTCTACCACATCCAGTGTTGTGAACTCCTGAACAATTTCCATTCCACATATGTATTTACAGATTTTCTGACTCCTCTCCTCTAATTGTGTCTTCCTGCAGCGATGGTTATGTTAAGACATTGTTCTGGATCAGAGTGGGAAGATTTTTGTTTAGCACATGTTTGTATACACATTAGATTCGTTTTCCTATTTTCCATTTGAAATACTGAATCCCTGACACTAACACATACCCTACTAGACTCTACTACAAATCCGAATATTATGGGAAAAAGAAACCTAACAGAATAGAAATGCAGGCCTTTCATAGGAAGCATGGTATATACTTGGATTTGCCTTCTGCTTTATCAAGAGGATGTATTATAAATCTAGTCAACATTTCTTTGTAATATTTCTTCATGAGTTTTTAAAGTGAACACATATGGAAATTCCTGTCTCCCTTTCTCTGTTGCCTATTCAGCACATGTATCTTTTTATGCATATATAGTATCCTACCTGATATCACACGTACATTCTTGTGAGCTCACTGACTTTGGAATATAAAAATTGTGAGAAGAGATGACTCCCCCTAAATACTGATGGAACTGAAAATTCAACCTGTGGGTGAGCTTCCTAGTGAAAAACATTAGACATAATTAACATAAATCCATGATCAGTAAAATGAATATTTTTGGATATGTGGATGAATTATATTTCATGACTAATTTCGATTGGCATATATATTGCTACATATTAATGTGTGTGTGTGTGTTTGTGTGTATATGTGTATATATATATATATATATATATATATATATATATATATATATATATATATATTTATTCTCCAGATTTTCCAAAATATGAAATATATGTGTCTTATTATACACTCCTTAAATTAATTCATGTTCCGGTATGTGTATTTATTAACAACATTTCATAAGATTATTCTCAGAAATACTCAACCACCTGAAATACATATTGGTTTTCTAGTACTGAAAACTAACTTCAGTGATAGGTGCTTAGAAATCCTAATATTTCTACAGTAACTGACCCAGTTTAACATCAATGCAAGTAGATTCCTATGGAACATGATGTGTATTTTGACGTTCATTTTTATTCAAAACTTGTACATTACAATTTCTTCAATTTATGGACAGCATAGGATATATTTTTCATCCACAAGTTAACAAATTTATAGGCATTTATATGCATATGGTTCACTTTCAATCACTTCCTACTTCAGAACACATGTATTCCTCCATGTTTCTTTACTGGTCTTTTCACTAGACTTCTTTCTAAACACATTATTTTCGATTGCATTATCATTTTTGAAGCAAAACTCAGACACTCTTCATGATTAACTGAAACCCTAATATTACCATTTGATATATAACTCGTTGGAATGTATATATATATATATATATATATATATATATATATATATATATATATATATATATATATATAAGATTTCCTATATATTTTCAGAGGTAAATTCAATCCATTATTTAAACTTGGAACCAGTTATATACTTTATTCACAATATGGTCTATTCATGCATCATCTCTATAATCATCAACAAAGGGTACACCTATTTGTATCCCCAGTACTAATTTATAAGTTTTCAGAATTTTGCGCCCCCTAATGGTGGAAAACATACTCATTTCACCTGATCTACATATACATTTTATCACAGTAGTATTCTGGACACAAAATGCAAAGGTCACACTTATGATTGTGCCAAAGCCTAAATGAAAAGTGAACATGGATTACTAAAAACATCCATGTCCAGGTTGCCTAATGCTCTCAAATATCAATGCTATTAGTGACTACATATTTGTTTCTTCCTAAGATGATATATTCAAACTCAAGCCTGTTGAAAATATCTAATACTATCACTGACTTTATACTTTGCATGATTTCCAAATGTCCATATTGATATCTGCTTTCCTACATATTTTCCCCAGTTCATCATTGTGACGGTCTCTTCACACGTGCTGACATTTACATTCACTCTCTAACTGAAACCCTATTGCTAAATAACTTTTGTTCCAATTTCTAGACTCACTCTTCTTCCTAAACACATTGACTATCTTCCTAATCTTACAGACTATCCCTTTTTGACTGGATGTTCTCTTCTACGTTCAATCATCTGAGGTACACGGTCTTATGCCATTGTGTATCGATTTATCTGAGACCTCGGTGCAGAACATAATTCATGCTAAGTATCCCAATCAAGGGCCCAATGCCTTTATGGGCTTCAAATCGTTCCTAGATCTCTGTTCTCATACATATATTTCACGTCTATATTTTTATAAATATCACAGGTTCCTAATACCATTATTCATCCAGCAGAATAATTTCTAACCCAAATCAAACATGCTTTTAATACTAACCATACACTGTTAACTCAATCTCACTTTTTAGAAGAGCAGGGACAGAGTTGGTCTTACAATACAGGAAGGTAGGGGATCTTCCACCAGCTGAGAACCTCAGAAGTCCATGCAGAAATAATCCCTTGAGAAGGTGTAGTCAGCTATGAAGGACCTGAGAGAGCAAAAGTCAACTTCCATGGCAAACAACCCTGTCAGGATGAAAGGATGTGTCTGAATCAGCCTCTCTCTTCTTAATGTAGGGAAGAAGGACAAAACCAAGCCTGGGTGGAGAGCTGTTCCCAGGTACTTATGGTTTCTATACCATTCTAACTTGTGAAAGTGTCACAGAAAGTAGGCGCAGCCTCCGTCTCAGAGACCATACGAAGCAACTGTTAGGACAAAGTGGTGTCCAATGCAGTGACCTCATTCAGTTCCTTAAGAAAGTGACCTCACCTACTTTGTTGGTGATGGAACTCTCTGAATTTGGGATCCAGGAAGACAGGCCGCCATAGCCAGTCCCAGTCCCAGTCCCAGTGAGCTCACTTGTTTGGATTTACCAAGGAGAGAGTCAGTCTTTTTTGGGACCTACTGATGTGAGGGGGGCCAAATGCCAGAATAGCTCTGAAGAGGGCCCTTTCCTGAGAGGACAGGAAGTGGCTCACCGCTGGCTCCTGAAAACTTCACAGAGTTGTCAAAGGAGACCAGATCTATGACAGGAAATGCAAATTTTGATGGTTATCATATGGCCTACCAGTCAGAGAACACTCCAGATAGTCACAGACCTACTTGGGAGAAAAGGTGCCTTGGTGTGTGTGGACGAGAGTTTGTGGTTTTGTCTCATGTTCTGAGAATAGGTAAAAAAGTTGGTTTGTTTGTTTTGCAGTGAAATGTTTCCAATAAGTCTTTGACAAGGCGAGTGTTTCTATGTCTGTGTATCCTCCTGTCTCCGTGGTTGTAGACATTAGAAAAAAGAATGCCACAATGGGTGTGTCCTGTCTAGTAGAAAGATTCCCAGCATTCATCTTGCACAATTTATGAATGGACTGCAGCTTGCCTTATCCATGGGCAAGACCTACTATCATTCTAAATTCCTGTATTCTTCATGAATTCTGGCCACTCTTTCTAATAGTCTCATGGTTTTGTGTCCAAGATATGTATCACCTCCAAGCTCTGTGACTTTTCCATGTACTGGATAGCTGAACGGAATGGCGAACATCTCAGAAATCTCAGATATCAGTGTGACCAAAAAAGTCTCAGTGGAGAAACCCTGCTTTGGGCCTTTTGCTTACCTATTCTTCTGTTGCCCTGAATGTCAGGAAGGTCTTTGCCTAAGGCCAATCCTCTGTGAAGCCTGAAGAAAACAGTTTTCAAATGGAAATGAATGGGCATCACCGTTGGCTCTTTGCTTAATTGCTTTGAAAAGGTATGTGTCTGAATCAGCCTCGTGGCCCTGTGTGACTCTGTGGCTTAGATTCTCAGCACCTGATAGATCTAAAGAAAGATCCCATGTGTGCATCCAAAACCAAAATGGCCAAAAGAGCAGTCATTGTAGATGAAGTCTCTCACCTTCCTCTGTAAGGTTCCTGACTTACATCAAGTGAGAATAGGGATCATTTGGGCCAAATGAGTTCTTCAAAGTCCTGCAGATTCTAGCCCATAGGTGCTTGGGTTTTCTCATCACTCCAATTCACATAAAGAATCTAAACCCCACTGTCAGTAGGCCGCAGATTGGAGAAGTGGAGCAGTATTAACCGCAGGTCTTTTTGATTACTCCTGGTTCACAGAAAGGGTGTCCAGGCCACCCTGAATTTAGCCAAATGAGGGGCAAGGGAGCTTATTTTGGACACTGTCTTGGACTGCGCCCTTCATGGAAACTTCCAGCCAGAGGTTATGATGAGTGTATATATGGAAGAAGATGAGTGCCATGTGGGAGTGTTTTGGTTTTAATTGTGGTCATTTGTGTGGTAGTTGGAAGAGATGCCTGGGTCAACCTCTGCTTGAACTCTGGTGTGATTCCCCTTAGAGACTGAGTTCTGGAACTGTCCTCAGGGAAGTATTGCCATAAATTATGTTGGTATATTAGGAGGCCACACATAAGATTCGCCCTTGGAAACTGAGATCTAGGCCCAGTTTGGCTTTCCACAGATGACGGGGAATCTCAGCCAGGATATTACATGATTTTATTCTGAAAATCTTGGCATCTATAGTTGAGAGTCTTAACACATATGTACCTCACATTTTAGACCTCAATGGCCCTGGCTTCATGTGACCTTTTGGCCACTCTTTGGAAAGCATTGCCTGTGAGAGTTCTCCAGAGATTTCATTGAAATGAGATTTCTCACTATTTAAAGGTCCCTGTATAAATTGAAACCTCCAGGGCCTCCAAAGTCATCCTTGAAAAATGGCTAGATAAATACCATGAAACTTTTGAAATTCCCATGACGAGGTGGCACTGGAGAACCTTTGGTAGTCCTGTTGCTAATCGAGTATACCAGAGAGTGCCTTGATTGACTGGGTTTCATGAAAATGGTGTAGAACAGATATGCCAGAAATTTGGACCCTGTCGAGTAGGGGGCCTAGAGCAGTGGAGTGTAGGTGTGTGAAAAAACATCTGTGGTGTGACCACGTGGATCTGCCATTGGCTTCCAAATGACTTGTGACTGACATGGTGAACCCAGCAGACCCTTATATGTAAAGGCATCATGTTATATGGAGAGGTTTCAGGACAATGTTCAGAATCAGGTTGATTTGGTAAAGGTGGAAAGCTATGTGGGATAGAAGGGTGGTTGGTGCATTCTCCTGCAGACCCTGACCCACCAAACGTGAGATTCCTCCCTCCAGCACTGTGTCCCAGTTGTACTCCTTGTATTTCGTGAAGCCAATACCAAACTCCCAGTGCAGCAATAAGAAACACCATGAAAAGTGGAGGATGACCAAATGGCTTCACAGACGACACGGGTTGACACTTAGACATCAGTGGCCACAGTTTCCTAAAATGAGAAAATCCAGAACTGCTGTCTCATGTTCACTTGAAAATAAGGAAGCATGTCCTCCAGGTCACATAGATGCAGACCCAACATTGATTGTCTCACTACCAAGGAAGCTAAAGCTCCTGACAACAACATATATTTCAAGGGCCCAACCTCAGAGGCAGTTTATCAAAAAGTCATTAGGCTCCATGTTTGTGTAGTGTTTACCCTCTCCCTTACTTTTGGAAACTGTTCTACCAACTCCAAGTATGTTGACTCCTGATTATTTTCCTTTCCACATATGTATTCACAGATTTTCTAACTTTTCTCCACTAATTGTGTCTTAGTTGGGGCGAAGGTAATGTCAAGGCATTGTTCTAGATGAGAGTGGAAAGATTTTTGTGTAGCACATAATTGCATACACATTAGATTCATTTGCTATTTTCCATTTGAAATACTGAATTGCTGACACTAACCCATACCGTACTAGACTCTGACTACTAATCCTAATATGATGGAGAAAAAGAAACCTAACAGAATAGGAATACAGGCCATTCATAAGAAGCATGGTGTGTACTTTAATTTGCCTTCTGCTTTATCAATGCATGTGTTATAAATCTAGTCAATTTTCATTGTAATATTTCTCCATGTGTTTTTAAAGTTAACACATATGTAAATTTCTGTCTCCCTTTCTCTGTAGCCTATTCAGCACATGTATTATTTTATGCATATTTAGATTCCTACCTGGTATCACATGTACATTCTTGTGAGCTCACTGATTTTGGAAGATACAAATTGTAAGAAGAGATCACTCCCCCTAAATACAATGGAACTGGAATTCAACCTGAGGGTGAATTTCCTAGATGAACAACATCATACATAAATCCATGTTCAGTAAAATGAATACATTTGGATATGTGGATGATATATATTTCATGATGAATTTCGATTCTCATACATATTGCTACATTTTAATGTCTTTGTATGTGTGTTTCTATCTATGTATCTATCTATATATCTCTTTTTCAATATATATATATATATATATATATATATATATATATATATATATATATACACACATATATATATATATATTTATACTCCCCAGATTTTTAAAAATATGAAATATATGTGAATAATTATACACTTTCTAAATTCACTCATGTTTCTATATGTAGATTTATAATCAACATTTTACAAGATTTTTCTCAGAAATATTCATCCACCTGAAATACATATTTATTTCCTAGTACTGAAAACTAACTTCGGTGTATGGTGCTTACAAATCCTAATATTTCTACAGTAACTGACCCAGTTTAACATGAATGCAAGTAGAATCCTATGGGACATGATGTATATTTGAAGGTCATTTTTATTCAACACTTGTACATTACTATTTCTTCAATTTATGGACATCATAGGATATATCATTTCATCCACAAGTTCAAAAATTTATAGGCATTTGGTTCACTTTCAATCACTTCCTGCTTCAGAACACATGTATTCCTCCACTTTTCTTGACTGGTCTTTTAATGAGACTTCATTCCAAACACATTATTTTCGATTTCCATAATCATTTTTGAAGCAAAACTCACACACTCTTCGTGATAAACTGTAACGCGAATATCAGAATTAGATTTATAACTGGTTGGAATGAATGTATATACATCAATATAAGATTTCCTATATATTTTCAGATATCAATTGAATCCATTATTTAAAGTTGGAACCAGTTATGTTATTTATTTACAGTATTTTCGATTATGGCATCTTATCTATATTCATAGACACAGGGTACACTACTTGTATGCCCAACATGAAAGTATAAGTCTTTAAAATATTGGTTCAGAAACGTTAGAAGAAATACTCTACTCACCTGATATACATATACGTTTCATCTCAGTAATATTCCTGACACAAAATGCAAGGGTCACACTTATGATTGTACCAAAGCGCAAATTGAATGTGACCATGTATTACTAACAACATCCATGTCCTGGTTCCCTAATGCTCACAAATATCATTCCTATTGGTGACTATGTATTTGTTTCTTCCTAAGATTATATATTCAACCTCAACCCTGTTAAAAATGTATTTTCCTATCACACACTTTGTAATTTGCCTGATTTCCTTATGTCTCAATTGATATCTGCTTTCCTACACCTTTTCTCCAGTTAATTATTGTGAATGACACTTCACATGTGTGACATTGACATTCACTCTCTAACTGAATCCCCATAGCTAAAAAACTTTTGGTCCAAATGCTTTACTCCCTATTCTTTTGAAACCTTCGAACTATCTTCCTAATCCTACCAACTATCCCTGTTTGAGTGGATGTTATCTTCTACATTCAATGATCCAAGGTACAAGGTCCTATGCCATTGATTATCTATTTATCTGCAACATCTGTGCAGAACGAAATTCAAAGCTAAGTATACCAATTGAGTGCCCAAAGACCTTCTGGGCTTCCAATCCTTCCTAGATTTCTGTTTTCATAGTTATGTTTCACCTCTATAATCTTATAAATATCACCGGTTCCGAATACAATTATTCATCCAGCAGAATGATTCCTAACCCAAATCGCACATGTTATTAACCCTAACCGTACACTGTTCCCTCAATCTAACTTTACATAAGAGCAGGGATAGCGTTGGTCTTACAATACAGGAATGTAGGGGATCTTCCACCTGCTGAGAACCTCAAAGGTCCATGCAGAAATGATCTCTGTAAAAGATGTTGGCAGCTATGAAGGCCCTGAGAGAGTAAGAGTCAACTTCCATGACAAAGAACCTGGTCAGGTTGAAGGGTTGTGTCTGAATCAGCCTGTCTCTTCTTAATGTAGAGAAGATGGACCAAAGCAGTCCTGTGTGGAGAGCTGTTCCCGAGTGCCTATGTTTGATATAGCATTCTAATTTGTGAAAGTGTCACAGGAAGTAGGGGCAGCCTCCATCTCATGGGACCCTTGGAAGCAAGTGTTAGGACAATGTGGTTGCCAAGGCAGTGACCTCATTCAGTTCCTGAAGGAAGTGACCTCACGTCACTTCCTTGGTGATGGAACTCTCTGAACATGGGATACAGGAAGCCTGGCACACAGAGCCAGTCCCAGTCCCAGTCCCAGTGGTCTCAATTGTTTGGATTCATCAAAGACATAGTCAGTCTTTCTTGGTACCTATTGATGTGAGGATATCCAAATGCCAGAAAAGGTCTGAAGAGGGGCTGTTCCTGAGAAAGCAGTTAGTGGCTCACCGCTGGCTCCTGTCAACTTCACACAGTTGCACAAAGAGAACAGATCTGAGACAGGACAGGCCATTTCGTGGGAACATAGTGTGGCCCATCAGTCAGAGGACACTCCAGATAGTCACAGACCTACTTGGGGGAAGGATGTGCCTTTGTGGGTGTGGGTGTGGGTTTGTGGTTTTGTCTCATGGTCTGAGAATATGTAAGAAAGGCGATTTGTTTGGTTTGGAGTGAACTGATTCTAGTAAGTCGTCTGACAAGGTGAGTGTTTCTGGGTCTGTGTATCCTACTGTGTCCGTCTTTGTAGACATTAGAAAAGAGAATGATTCAATGGATGTGTCCTGTCTAGTAGAAAGCTTCCCAGCATTCATACTTCCCAATTTATGAATGAACTGTGGCTTGCTTTATACATGGGCAACCCTGATATCTTCCTAAGTTTCTTTCTGAATTCTAGCCAATCTCCCGAATAGGCTCATGTTTTTGTGTCAAAGATATGTACCACCTCAACGCTCTGTGACATGGCCATGTACTGGATAGCTGAAGGGAATGGCGAGCATCTCAGAGAACTGAGATATCAGTGTGATCAGGAAAGTCTCAGTGAATAAACATTGCCTTGGGCTGTTTTCTTACTTATTGTTCTGTTGCCCTGAATGTCAGGAAGGTCTTTGCCTCAGGCCACAATTTGGAAAGCCTGAAGAAAACAGTTTTCAAATGGAAATGAATGGGCATCACCTGTGGCTCTTTGCTTAATTGCTTTGGAATGGGATGTGTCTGATTCAGGCTCTAGGTCCTGTGTGAGGCTGTGGCTTAGATTCTCAGCACATGATGAATGTAAAGAAAGATCCCATATGTGCATCCAAAACTAAATTAGCCAAAAGAGCACTCATTGTGGAAGAAGTCTCTTGCCTTCCTCTGTAAGGTTCCTGACTTCCATCAAGTGAGAATAGGAACCTTTGGTTCAAATGAGTTCTTCAAAACCCTGCAGAGGCTAGCCCATAGGTGCTTGAGTATTCTGCAGAATCCAAATCACATAAAGAATCTATAACTGACTTTCAGTAGGTGTCAAACTGGAGAAGCAGAGCAGTATTTACAGCAGGCCTTTTTGATCACCCTTGGTTCCCCGGATGAGATTCCAGGCCACCCAGGCTTTAGGTAAATGAGGGGCAAGGGAGAGTATTTTGGACACTGTCTTGGGCTGCGCCACTCTTGGAAACCTCCAGCCAGAAGTTATGATGAGGGTCTATGTGGAAGAAGATGAGAGCCATGTGGGAGTGTTTTGGTTTTAATTGTGGTCATTTGTGTGGCGGTTGGAAGAGATGACTTGGTCCACCTGGGCTTGAACTCTGGGGTGATTTCCCTTAGAGACTGAGTTCTGGAACTGACCTTGAAGAAGTATTGACAAGAATCATGTTGGGATTTTGGGAGGCTTCGCAAGAGAGTCGCCCTTGGACACTGAGATCTAGACACAGGATGGCTTTTCACACAGCACTGGGAATCTCAGCCAGGATATCACATGATTTTTTTGTGAAAGACATGGCAGCCATAGTTGACACTCAAAACACACATCGACGGCACATTGTAGACCTCAATGGCCCTGAATTCATGTGATCTTTTGGCCACTATTTAGGAAGCCTTGCCTGTGAGAGTTCTCAAAAGATTTCATTGAAATGAGCTACCTCACCATTTAATGGTTCCAGAATGAATTGAAACACACAGTGCCTCCAACTTCATCCTTGAAAAATGGATAGATAAATACCATGAAAATTTTTAAATTCCCATGACCAGGTGGCACTGGAGAAACTGTGGATGTCCTGTTGCTGATCATGAGTATATAATACAGTGCCTTGATTGACTGGTTTTCATGAAAACGGTGCAGAACAGAAACGCCAGGAAGTTGAAGCATTTTTAGGAGGGGGCCTAGAGCAGTGATGGGCAGGTGTGTGATAAAACATCTGTGGTGGGGCCATGTGGATCTCCATTGGCGTCCAAATGGCTTCTGACTGACGTGGTGCAGCCAGAAGACCCTTCTTTGTAAATGTATCTTGTTATATGGAGAGGTGTCAGGGCAATGTTAAGAATCAAGTTGCTATGGTCAAGGGGGCAAGCTATGTGGGATATAAGCCTCGTTGGTGCATTCTCCTGTAGACCCTGACCTACCACACGTGGCAGAACTCTCTCAGGCACTGGGTAACAGTTGAATTCTTTGTATTTCGTGAAGCAAATACCAAAATCCCAGTGCAGCAGCAAGAAACACCATGAAAAGTGGAGGATGACCAAATGGCTTCACAGTCCGCATGTGGATACACTTAGCCCCCTGTGTCCACAGTTTGCCTACAAAGAGAGAATTCAGCACTGCTGCCTCATATTCAGTGGAAAATAAGAAACGATGTCCTCCAGGTCAGATAGATGCAGACCCAGCTTTGATGATCTCACTACAAAGGAAGCTAAAGCTCCCGACAATAACATATATTTCAAGTGCCCAAACTCAGAGGCAGTTTCTCAAGAAGTTTTTTGGCCAGCAGAGCTCCATGTTTGTGGAGTGTTTACCCTGTCCCTTACTTTTGGAATCTCCTCTACCACCTTCAAGGTTGTGAACTCCTGAGGATATTCCATTCCAGTTATTTATTCACAGATTTTCTAACTCTTCTCCTCTAATTGTGTCTTTCTCTGGGTGATTGTAATGTCAAGGCATTGTTCTGGATGAGAGTGGGAAGATTTTTGTGTACAACATATGTACATACACATTAGATTCATTTTCCAATTTTCCATTCAAAATACTGAATACCTGACACTAACCCATACCTTACTAGACTCTAACTACTAATCTTAATATGATAGAGAAAGATAACCCAAACAGAATAGAAATACAAGCAGTTCAGAGCAGGCATGGTGTATACCTGGACTTGCATTTTGCATGATAAAGGGTTGGTGTTATAAATCTAGTCAATTTTTAATTGTAATAGTTCTCCATGTGTTTTTATTTTTTTATTGGTTATTCAAAACATTACAAAGATTGCAGAATCACATCGGTTACATGTGTTTTTAAAGTTAAAAAATATGTGAATTTCTGTCTCCCTGTATCTGTAGCCTATTCAGCACATGTATTTTTGTTTGCACATACAGAATCCTACCTTTTATCACACGTACATTCTTGTGAGGTGGCTGACTTGTCAGATAAAAATTTTAAGAGATCTCTCCTCCTAAACGGTATTGGAACTGAAAATTCAATATATGAGTGAGCTTCCTAGTTGAACAACATTATACATAAATCCAGCTTCCATAAAATAAATATTTTTGGATCTCTGGATGATATTCATTACATGGTGAATTTCAATTGGCATATATTATGCTATTTTTATGTCTGTGTATGTTTGTGTGTGTGTGTGTGTGTGCGTATACTCCTCAAATTCTTTAAAATATGAAATATTTTTCTTATTATACACTCCCTTAACTCATTCATATTCAAGTATGTGGATTTTAACCAAATATTCACAAGAATATTCTCAAAATATTCTTTCTCCTTAAATACATATTTGTTTCCTAGTACTGAAAACTAACTTCAGTGAATGGTGCATAAAAATCCTAATATTTCTACAGTAACAGACCCAGTTTAACATCAATGCAAGTAGATTCCTATGGGACATGATATGTATTTTGATGTTCATTTTTATTCAACACTGGTACATTACTGTTTTTTCAGTTTATGCACATCATAGTATATATATTTCATCCACAAATTCGCAAATTTATTGGCATTTGTTTCACTTTCAATCACTTTCCTCTTCAGAACACATGTATTCCTCCATGTTTCTTGACTGGTCTTTTCATGGAACTTCTGTCCAAACACGTTATTTTCGATTTCCATGATCACTTTTGAAGCAAAACTCACACACCTTTCATGATAAACCATAACCCTAATATTACCTTTAGATGTATTGCTGGTTGGAATGAATGAGGTTATATCAATATAAGATTTCTTATAAGATTTCAGATATCAATTCAATCCTTTATTTAAAGTGGGACCAGTTATATTATTTATTCAAAATGTAATCTATTCATGCATTATCTCTATATTCATACACACAGGGTACAATTCTGTGTACCCCCAATACTAATTTATAGGACTTCAAAACATTGCTCCCCGGAATGCTATAAGAAATACTCATGTCACCGGATCTACATATATATTCTATAACAGTAATATTCTGGACAAAAAATGCAAAGGTCACACTTATGATTGTACAAAAGCCTAAAAGGAAAGTGAACACGGATTACTAAAAGCATCCATATCCGGGTTGTCTAATACTCTCAAATGTCAATCCTACTGGTCACTACATATTTGTTTCTTCTTAAGATTATATATTCAAACTCAACACTGTTCAAAAAGTCTAATCCTATCATTCACTTTATACTTTGCCTGATTTTGTAATGTCTCTATTATTATCTGCTTTCCTAAATATTTTTCAAAGTTCATCATTCTCACTGAATCTTCATATGTGCTGACATTTACATTCACTCTCTAACTGAAGCCTTATAGCTAAAGAACTTTTGGTCCAAATTCTATACTCACTCTTCTTCCTAACCTACCAACTATCTTCCTAATCCTACCAACTATCCCTTATTGACTGGATGTTCTCTTCCTCATTCAATCATCCAATGTACAAGGTCCTATGCCATTGTATATGGATTTATCTGAGACATCTGTGCAGAACGTAATTCAACACTATTATCACAATCAAGGGCCCAATGCGCTTCTGGGCTTCAAATCCTAGATTTCTGTTTTCATACATATATCTCACCTATATAATCTTATAAATATCGCAGGTTCCCAATACCATTATTCATTCAGTAGAATGATTCAAAACACAAATAAAACATGTTTTTAACCGTAACCATACACTCTTCCCTCAATCTAACTTTACAGAAGAGCAGGGACAGAGTTGGTCTTACAAAACAGAAATGTAGGGGATCTTCCACTTGCTGAGAACCTCAAAGTCCATGCAGAAATGATCCCTGGAGAAGATGTAGGCAGCTATGAAGGACCTGAGTGAGCAAAAGTCATCTTCCATGTTAAAGAACCTGGTCAGGATGAAGGGTTGTGTCGGAATAGGCGTCTCTCTTCTTAATGTAGAGAAAATGGACCAAACCAGGCCTTTGTGGAGAGCTGTTCCCAGGTGCCTATGGTTGATATACCATTCTAACTTCTGAAAATGTCAGAGCAAGTAGGTGCAGCCTCCATCTCATGGGAACCTTGAATGCAAATGTTAGGACAAAGTGGTTGCCATGGTAGTGACCTCATTCCGTTCCTGAAGGAAGTGACCTCAACTGACTTCCTTGGTAATGGAATTCTCTGAACTTGTGATAGAGGAAGCCAGGCATCCAGAGCCAGTCACAGTCCAAGTCCCAGTGGTCAAACTTGTTTGGGTGTACCAAGGACAGAGTCAGTCTTTCTTGGTACCTATTGATGGGAGGATAGCCAAATGCCAGGAAGGTCTAAAGAGGGGCCTTTCCTGAGAAAACAGGTAGTGGCTAACCGCTGGCTCCTGACAGCATCACAGAGTTGGAAATGAAGACCAGATCTGAGACAGGACAGCCCATTATGTGGGAATATATTATGGGCCACCAGTCAAAGGACACTCTGTATTTTCACAGACCTACTTGGGTGTCTGCGTGGGTGTGGGTGTGGGTGTGTGTTTGTGGTTTTGTCTCATGTTCTGAGAATAGGTAGGAAAGACGTTTTGTTTGGTTTGGTGTGAATTGTTTTTAGTAAGTCCTTTGACAGGGCGAGTGTTTCTATGTCTTTGTATCCCACTGTGTCAATGGTTGTAGATGTTAGAAAAGAGAATGCATTAATACATGTGTCCTGTCTAGTAGAAATCTTTCCAGCATTCATCCTGCCCAATTTATGAATGGTCTGCGGCTTGCCTTATGAATGGGCAACACCTAATATCTCCCTAACCTGAATTCTGGACAATCTCTAGAATAGACTCATGGGTTTTTTTTTCCAAGTTATGTACCACCTCCAAGCTCTGTGACATGGCCATGTGCTGGATAGCTGGAGGGAATGGTGAGCATCTCAGAAAACTCACATATCATTGTGACCGGGAAAGTCTCAGTGGAGAAACACTGCTTGAGGCCTGTTGCTTACCTATTGTTTTGTTTCCCTGAATGTCATGAAGGTCTTTGCCTCAGGCCACCCCTTTGTGAAGCCTGAAGAAAATAGTTTTCAAATGGAAATGTATGGGCATCACCTGTGTCTCTTTGCTTAATTGCTTTGGAAAGGGGTGTGTCTCAATCAGCCTCTTGGGAATGTGTGAGGATGTGGTTTAGATTCTCAGCACCTGATGGATCTCAAAAAAATCCCATGTGTGCAACCAAAACCAAAATGGCCAAAAGAGCAGTCATTGTGGATGAAGTCTCTCGCCTTCCTCTGTATGGTTACTGAACTCCATCTTTGAGAATAGGGATTATTTGGGTCAAATGAGTTCTTCAAAGCCCTGCAGAGTCTAGACCATAGGTGCTTGGGGTTTCTCATTACTCCAATTAACATAAAGAATCTAAACCCCACAGTCATTAGGTCTCAAAATGGAGAATCAGAGCAGTATTAACGGCAGGCCTCTTTGATCAATCCTGGAGGGCTGTCCCAGCCACACTGGCTTTAGGCAAATGGGGGCAAGGGCCCTTATTTTGGATACTGTCTTTGGCTGTGCCCCTCATGGAAAACGACAGCCTGAGGTTATGATGAGTGTCTATATGGAAAAAGATGAGGGCCATGTGGGAGTGTTTTGGTTTTTATTGTGGTCATTTTTGTGGCCTTTGGAAGAGATGACTGGGTCCACCTGTACTTGAACAGTGGTGTGATTCCCCTTAGAGACTGAGTTCTGGAACTGACCTCAAAGAATTATTGTCATGTATTGTGTTGGAATTTTAGGAGGCCACGCATGAGAGTCACCCTTGGAAACTGAGATCTAGGCCCAGGGTGCCTTTACAAAGAGCACTGGGAATCTCAGGAAGGATATCACATTATTTTATTCTTAAAGAATTGGCAGCCATAGTTGCAAGTCAAAACACACATGGACCACACATGGTAGACCTCAAATGCCTTGCTTAATGTGACATTTTAGCCTGACTTTGGGAAGCCTTGCTGGTTAGAATTCTCTAGAGCTTTCATTGAAATGAGCTTCCTCTCCATTTAAAGGTTCCTGAATGAATTTAAACCCACAGTGCCTCCAACTTCATCCTTGAAAAATGGCTTGATAAATACCATGGAATTTTTGAAATTCCCATGACCATTTGGCACTAGAGAATCTTTAGATATCCTGTGGCTGATCATGAGTGTACCAGACAGTGCCTTGATTGACTGGTTTTCATGAAAATGGTGCAGAACAGAGATGCCAGGAAGTTGGAGCCTGCTGAGGAGTGGGCCTAGAGCAGTAGTGGGCAGGTGTGTGATAAAACATCTGTGGTGGGGCCATGTGGATCTCCCATTGGCGTCCAAATGGTTTCTGACTGACGTGGTGCATGCCATTACCCTTATATGTAAAGGCATCTTGTTATATGGAGAGGTGTCAGGGCAATTTTTAGAATCAGGTTGCTATGGTCAAGGCGGAAAGGTATGTGGGATATAAGCCTCGTTGGTGCATTCTCCTGCAGACCCTGACCTACCACAGGTGGCAGAACTCCCTCAGGCAACGGGTAACAGTTGAATCCTTTGTATTTCATGAAGCAATTACCAAAATCCCAGTGCAGCAGCAAGAAACACCATGAAAAGTGGAGGATGACCAAATGGCTTCACAGACCATATGTGGATACACTTAGGCCCAGTGTACATAGTTTACCTACAAAGAGAGAATTCACCACTGCTGCCTCATATTCAGTGGAAAATAAGAAACCATGTCTTCCAGGTCAGATAGATGCAGACACAGCTTTGATGATCTCACTACAAAGGAAGCTGAAGCTCCCAACAACAACATATATTTCAGGTGCCCAAACTCAGAGGCAGTTTCTCAAGAAGTCTTTAGGCCAGCAGAGCTCCATGTTTGTGGAGTGTTTACCCTGTCCCTTACTTTTGGAATCTCCTCTACCACCTCCAAGGTTGTGAACTCCTGAGCATATTCTATTCCAGTTATTTATTCACAGATTTTGTAACTCTTCTCCTCTAATTGTGTCTTTCTCTGGGCGATTGTAATGTCAAGGCATTCTTCTGGATGGGAGTGGGAAGATTTTTGTGTACCACATATTTACATACACATTGGATTCATTTTCCAATTTTTCATTCGCAATGCTGAATACCTAACACTAACACCTTCCCTAGTAGACTCTGACAACTAATCCTAATAAGATGGAGAAAAATGACCCAAAAAGAATAGAAATACAAGCAGTTCAGAACTGGAGGCATGGTGTATATATGGAATTGCCTCTTGCATTATATTGTGTAGGAGTTATAAATCCAGACAATTATTTGTTGAAATAGTTTTCCATGTGTTTTAAAGTTAACAAATATCTGAATTTCTGTCTCCCTTTCTCTGTAGCCTATTCAGCACATGTATTTTTACATGCAATTATAGAATCTTAACTGATATCACATGTACATTCTTGTGAGGTGGCTGACTGGGCGATACAAATTTTAAGAGATCACTCCTCCTAACCGCTTTTGGAACTGAAAATACAACCTATGAGTGAGCTTCCTAGTTGAACAACATTATACATAAATCCATGATCAATAAAATAAATACTTTTGGATCTCTGGATGACATACATTTCATGGTGAATTTCAACTGGCATATATTATGCTATTTTTAATGTCTCATTGAGTTTGTGTGTGTGTGTGTGTGTGTGTGTGTGTGTGTGTGTGTGTGTATATATATATATATATATATATATATATATATATATAAATATACTGTCCAAATTTTTCAAAATATGAAATATATGTGTCTTATTATACATTCCCTTAACTCATTCATTTTCAAGTATGTGGATTTATAATCAAGTTTTCACAAGAGTTTTCTCAAAATATTCATTGTCCTTAAATACATATTTGTTTCCTAGAACTGGAAATTAACTTCAGTGAATGATGCATACAAATCATAATATTTCTACAGTAACTAACCCAGTTTAACTTCAATGCAAGTAGATTCCTATGGGACCTGATGTGTATTTTGATGTTCATTTTTATTCAACACTGGTACATTACTATGTCTTCAGTTTATGCACATCATAGGATATATATTTCATCAACAAGTTCGCAAATTTATAGGCATTTGTTTCACTTTCAATCATTTTCTTCTTCAGAACACATGTATTTCTCCATGTTTCTTGCCTGGTCTATTCATGAGACTTCTTTTCAAACACATTATTTTCGATTTCCATGATCACTTTTGAAGCAAAACTCACACACCTTTCAAGATAAACCATAACCCTAATATTACGTTTAGATGTATTGCTGGTTGGAATGAATAATGTTATATCAATATAAGATTTCTTATAAGATTTCAGATATCAATTCAATCCATTATTTAAAGTGGGACCAGTTAAATTATTTATTCATAATGTGGTCTATTCACGCATTATGTCTATATTCATAGACACAGAGTACACCTCTTTGTACCCCAAATACTAATTTATAGTACTTGAAAACATTGCTCCCAGAAATGCTTGAAGAAATGCTCTTGTCACCGGATCTACATATACATTCTATGACAGTAATATTCTGGAGAAATAATGCAAAGTACACACCTATGATTGTACCAACGCCTAAAAGGAAAGTGAACATGGATTACTAAAAGCATCCATGTCCAGGTTGCCTAATGCTCTCAAATGTCAATCCTACTGGTCGCTGCATATTTGTTTCTTCTTAAGATTATATATTCAAACTCAACCCTGTTCAAAATGTCTAATCCTATCACTCACTTTATACTTTGCCTGATTTTCTATTATCTCTATTATTTTCTACTTTCCTACATATTTTTCAAAGTTCATCATTCTCACTGAATCTTCATATGTGCTGATATTTACATTCACTCTCTTACTGAAACCGTATTGCTAAAGAAATTTCGGTCCAAATCCTGTACTCTCTCTTCATCCTAAACCTACCGACTATCTTCCTAATCCAAGCGACTATCCCTTTTTGACTGGATGTTCTCTTCCTCATTCAGTCATCCAATGTACAAAGTCCTATGCCATTGTATATGGATTTATCTGAGACATCTGTGCAGAACCTAATTCAACAGTAAGTATCCCAATCAACGGCCCAATGCCCTTCTGGGCATCAAATCCTAGATTTCTGTTTTCAAACATATATTTCACCTATATAATCTTATATCTATTGCAGGTTCTCAATACCATTATTCAACCAGCAGAATGATTCGTAACACAAATCGAACATGTTATTAACCGTAACCATACACTCTTCCCTCAATTTAACTTTACAGAACCGCAGGTACAGAGTTGGTCTTACAATACAGGAATATAGGGGATCTTCCACTTGCTGAGAACCTCAAAGGTCAATGCAGAAATGATCCCTGGAGAAGATGTAGGCAGCTAAAAGACCTGAGTGAGCAAAAGTTATCTTCCATGGCAAACCACCTGGTCAGGATGAAGGGTTGTGTCTGAATCAGTCTCTCTATTCTAAATGTAGAGAAGATAGACCAAACCAGGCCTGTGTGGAGAGAAGTTCCCAGGTACCTATGTTTGATATACCAGTCTATCTTGTGAAAGTGTCACAGGAAGTAGGGGCAGCCTCTATCTTATGGAACCCTTGGACGCAAATGATAAAACAAAGTGATTTCCAAGGTAGTGACCTCATGCAGTTCCTGAAGAAAGTGACCTACCTCACTTCCTTGGTGATGTAACTCTCTGCACATGGGATCCAAGATGCCAGGCTCCCAGAGCCAGTCCCAGTCCCAATCCCAGTGGGCTCACTTGTTTGGATGTACCAGGGACAGAGTCAGTATTTCTTGGTACCTACTGAAGTGAGGATGGCCAAATGCCAGCACAGATCTGAAGAGGGGCCTTTCCTGAGAAAGCATGTAGTGGCTCACCGCTGGCTTCTGACAACTTCACAGAGTTGGCCAAGGAGACAGATCTGAGACAGGACAGGACATTTCATTGGAACATAGTATGGCCCAACAGACAGAGGACACTCCGGATAGTCAGAGACCTACTTTCGGGAAGGAGATGCCTTTCTGGTTGTGGGTGTCAATTTGTGGTTTTGTCTCATGTTCTGAGAATAGGTAGGAAAGACAGTTTATTTGGTTTGACATGGACTGTTTCTAGTAAGTCTTTTGACAAGGTGAGTGATTCTATGTCTGTGTATCCCACTGTGTCCATGGCTGTAGACATTAGAAAAGAGAATGCATCAATAGATGTGTCCTGTCTAGTAGAAAGCTTCCCAGCATTCATCCTGCCCAATTTATGAATGAACTGCGGCTTGCCTTATGGATGGGCAACACCTAGTATCTTCCTAAGTTCCTGTTTTCTTCCTGAATTCTGGCCACTCTCCAGAATAGGCTCATGGTTTTGTGTCCAAAATATGTACCACCTATAAGCTCTGTGACTTGGCCATGTACTAGACAGCTGTAGGGAATGGGAGCATCTCAAAAACTCAGATATTAGTGTGACCAGGAAAATCTCAGTGGAGAAACCCTGCTTTGGGCCATTCTCTTACCTATGTTTCTGTTGCCCTGAATGTCAGGAAGGTCTTTGCCTCAGGCAACCCCTTTGTGAAGCCTGAAGAAAACAGGTTTCAAATGGAAATGAGTGGGCATCACCTGTGGCTCTTTGCTTAATTGCTTTGGAAAGGGATGTGTCTGAATCAGCCTCTTGGCCGTGTGTGAGATTGTGGCTTAGATTCTCAGCACCTGATGGATCTAAAGAAATATCCCATGTTGGCATCCATACCAGAATGGCAAAAAGATCAGTTATGGTGAATGAAGTGTCTTGCCATCCTTTGTTAGGTTCCTGACCTACATCAAGTGAGAATAGGGAACCTTTGGGTCAAATAAAATCTTCAAAGCCCTGAAGAAGTGCTTGGGTTTTCTCATTACTCCAAATCACATAAAGAATCTATTCCTGACAGGCAGTAGCCCTCAAATTGGAGAAGCAGAGCATTATTAACTGCAGTCCTATTTTATCACTCCTGGTTCACATGCAGGGTGTGCAGGCCACCATGACTTTAGGCAAATGAGGGGCAAGAGAGCTTATTTTGGACACTAACCCATACCCTACTAGACTCTGACTACTTATCCTAACATGATGGAGAATAATAACCCAAACAGAATAGAAATACAAGCAGTTCAGAGGAGTCATGTTGTATAATTGGACTTGCCTTTTGCATTATATAGGGTAGGAATTATAAATCTAGTCAATTTTTAATTGAAAATTTTAATTTAATTTTTAATAGAATCCTACCTGGTATCACATGTACATACTTGAGAGCTTGTTGACTTGGCAGATACAAATTGTGAGAAGAGATCACTCCTCTTAATGCTGTTGGAAGTGAAAATTCAAACTATTGGTGACCTTCCTAGCTGAACAACATTATATATAAATCCATGTTCAGTAAAAAGTATATTTTTGTTTGTGTGGATTATATATATTTCATGATAAATTTCAATTGCCGTATATATTGCTACTTTTTAATATCTATTTGTGTGTGTGTGTATGTATATATATATATATATATATATATATATATATATATATATATATATATATAGGCATATATATATATGTGTGTGTATATATATATATATATATATATATATATATGTACACTCACCAGAATTTTGAAAATATGAAATATATGTGTCTTATTATACACTCCCTAAATTCATTCTTGTTCATGTATCTGGATTTATAATCAACTTTTCACAAGGTTATTCTCAGAAATATTCATCCACCTGAAATACATATTTGTTTCCTAGTACTGAAAACTCACTTCCATGAATGATGCATACAAATCCTAATATTTCTACAGTTACTGACCAAGTTTAACATCAATGCAAGTAGATTCCTATGGGACATGATACGTATTTTGATGTTCATTTTTATTCAACACTGGTACATTACTATTTCTTCAGTTTATGCACTTCATAGGATATATATTTCATACACAAGTTAGCAAATTTATATCAATTTGTTTCACTTTCAATAACTTGCTGCTTCAGAACACATGTATTCCTCCATGTTTCTTGAATAGTCTTTTCATGAGACTTCTTTACAAACACATTATTTTCGATTTCCATAATCACTTTGGAAGCAAAATTCACACACCCTTCATGATAAACCATAACCCTAATATTACCATTAGATGTATAACTGGAAGGAATGAATGACTGTGTATCAATATAAAATTTCTTATATATTTTCAGATATCAATTTAATTCATTATTTAAAGTGGAACCAGTTATATTATTTATTCACAGTATCATCTATTCATGCATTATCTCTATATTCATAGACACAGGGTACACCTCTTTGTACCCCCAATACTAATTTATACGTCTTCAAAATATTGCTCCCAGAAATGGTGGAAAAAATACTTATGTCACCTGATATACATATACATTTTATCACAGTACAATTTTAGATACAAAATCCAAAGATCACACATATGTTTGTACAAAAGCCTAAATTGAATGGGAGCATGGATTACTAAAAACATTCATGTCCAGGTTGCCTAATTCTCTCAAATGTCCATCCTATTGGTAATTACATATTTGTTTCTTCGAAGATTATATAGTCAGCATCAACCGTGTTAAAATGTTTAATCCTATCACTCACTTTATACTTTGCCTGATTTCCTACTGTCTCTATTGATGTTTGCTTTCCTACATATTTTTCCCAGTTCACCTTTGTGACTGACTCTTCACATGTGCTGACATTGACATTCATTCTATTACCGAAACCCTATTGCTAAAGAACCTTTGGTCCAAATCCTGTACTCACACTTCTTGCAAAACCTAACGACTATCTTCCTAATCCAATGAACTATCCCTGTTTAAGTTGATGTTCTTTTTTACATTCTATCATCCAAGGTACAAGGTCCTATGCCATTGATTATTGATTTATCTGAGACATCACTGCAGAACGTAATTCAAAGCTAAGTATCCCAATCAAAGGCCCAATGCCAATATGGACTTTAAATCTTACCTAGATTTCTGTTTTTATACTTATATTTCAACTATATATTCTTGCATATATCACAGATTCCCAATACAATTATTCATCCAGCAAAATGATTCCTAACCCAAATCAAACATGTTATTTTCCCTAACCATAAACTGTTCCCTCAATCTACCTTTACAAAAGAGCAGGGACAGAGTTTGTCTTACAATACAGGAATGTAGTGGATTGTCCACCTGCTAAGAACCTCAAAGATCCATGCAGAATTGATCCCTGGAGAAGATGTAGGCAGCTATGAAGGTCCTGAGAGAGCAAAAGTCATCTTCCATGGCAAACAACCTCGTAAGGATGAAGGGTTTTGTCTGAATCAACCTCTCTCGTCTTAATGTAGAGAAGATAGACCAAATGAGGCCTGTGTGGAGAGCTCTTCCCGGGTGCCTATGGTTGATATACCATTCTAACTTGTGAAAGTGTCACAGGAAGTAGTGTCAGCCTACATGTCATGGGACGCTTGGATGCATGTGTTAGAACAAACTGGTTGCCAAGGCAGTGACCTCATTCAGTTTCTGAAAGAAGTTACCTCACTTCACTTTTTTGGTGATGGCACTTTCTGAACCTGGGATCCAGGAAGCCAGGCACCCAGAGCCTGTCTCAGTCCCAGTCCCAGTGGTCTCACTTGTTTGGATTTACCAATGACAGAGTCAGTCTTTCTTGGTACCTACTGATGTGAGGATGGCCAAATGACAGGAAAGCTCTGAAGAGGGGACTTTCCAGAGAAAGAAGGTAGTGGCTCACTGCTGGCTCCTGACAACTTCACAGAATTGGCCATGGACTCCAGATGTGAGACAGAACAGGCCATTTCGGGGGAACATAGTATGGCCTATCAGTCAGAGGACACTCCGGATAGTCACAAACCTACTTGGAGGAAGGAGGTGCTTATCTGGCTGTGGGTGTGGGTTTGTGGTTTTTTCTCATGCTCTGAGAATATGTCCGAAAGGCGGTTTGTTTGGTTTGGAGTAAAGTGTTTCCAGTAAGGTGTTTGAAAAGGCGAGTGTTTCTATGTCTGTGTATCCCACTGGGTCCGTGGTTTTAGACATTAGAAAAGAGAATGCATCAACGGATGAGTCTTGTCTAGTAGAAAGCTTCCCAGCATTCAGCCTGCCCAATTTATGAATGCACTGCGGCTTGCCTTATGGGTGGGCAACACCTGCTATCTTCCTAAGTTACTGTTTGCTTCCTGAATTCTGGCCACTCTCCAGAATTTGCTCATGGTTTTGTGTCCAAGATATGTACCACCTCCAAGCTCTGTGACACGGCCATGTATTGGTTAAATGAAGGGAATGGCGAGCATCTCAGAAAACTCAGATATCAGTGTGACCAGTAAAGACTCAGTGCAGAAACCCTGCTTTGGGCCTTTTCTTTACCTATTGTTCTGTTGCCCTGAATGTCAGAAAGGTCTTTGCCTCAGGCCACTCTTTTTGAAGCCTGAAGAAATGTTTTCAGATGCGAATGAAGGGGCATCAACTGTGGCTCTTTGCTTAATTGCTTTGGAAAGGGTTATATCTTAATAGGCCTCTTGGCCTTGTGTGATTCTGTGGCTTAGATTCTCTGCAGTTGATGGATCTAAAGAGAGATCCCATGTATGCATCCAAAAAAATGAAAATGTCCTAAAAAGCAATCATTGTGGGTGAGGTCTCTCTCCTTCCTTGGTAAGGTTTCGGACCTCCATCAAGTGAGAATAGGGCTCCTTTGGGTCAAATAAGTTATTCAAAGCCCTGCAGAGTCTAGCCCATAGGTGCTTGGTTTTTCCCATGACTCCAATTCACATGAAGAATCTAAATCCCACCTTCAGTAGGCCTCAAATTTAAGAAGCAGAGCAGAATAACGGCAGGCCTATTTGATCTCTCCTAGTTCACAGGATGGGTGTCCAGGCCACCCTGACTTTAGGCAAATGAGGGGCAAGGGAGCTTATTTTGGACACTGTCTTGGGCTGAACCCCACATGGAAACCTTCAGCCAGAGGTTATGATGAGTGTCTGTATGGAAGAAAATGAGGGCCATGTGGGAGTGTTTTGGTTTTAATTGTAGTCATTTGTGTGGCGGTTAGTAGAAATGACATGGTCCACCTTGGCTGGAACTTTGGTTGGATTCCACTTAGAGACTGAGTTCTGGAACTAAACTCAGAGAAGTATTGCCATGAATAGTGTTGGAAGTTTAGGAGGCCACGCATGAGAGTCTCCCTTGGAAACTGAGATCTAGGCCTAGGGTAGTTATTCACAGAGCCCTGGAAATCTAGCGAGGATATCACACGATTTTATTCTGAAAAACTTGGCAACCATAGTTGAGAGTCAAAACACACATGGACCTCGCATTGTAGACCTCAATGTGCCCGGATTCATGTGACCTTTTGGCCACTCATTGGGAAGCCTTGCCTGTGAGGGTCCTCAAGATATTTCATTGAAATGAGCTTCCTCACCATTTAATAGTTTCAGAATGAATTGAAACCCACAGTGCCTACAACTTCATCCTTGAAAAATGGATAGATAAATATATCATGAAATATTTAAAATTTCCTTGACCAGGTGGCACAGGAGAATCTCTGGATATCCTGTGGCTGATCATTAGAATACCAGTCAGTGTCTTGATTGACTGGTTTTCATGAAAATGGTGCAGAATAGAGATGCCAGAAAGGTGGAGCCTGCTGAGGAGTGGGCCTAGAGCAGTGGTGGGCAAGTGTGTGATAGAACATCTGTGGTGTGGCCATGTGGATCTGCCTTTGGCTTCCAAATGGCTTGTGACTGTCATGGTGAAGCCAGCAGTCCCTTTTATGTAAAGGCATCTTGTTATATGCAGAGGTTTTAGGGAAATATTTAGAATCAGGTTGCTATGGTCAAGGGGGCAACTATGTGGGATATAAGCCTGTTTGGTGCATTCTCCTGAACACCCTGACCTACCACACATGACAGAACTCCCTCACACACAGGGTAACAGTTGAATTCTTTGTATTTTGTGTAGCAAATACCAAAATCCCAGTGCAGCAGCAAGAAACACCATGAAAAGTGGAGGATGACCAAATGGCTTCACAGTCCACATGTCAATACACTTAGACCCATGTTTTCACAGTTTAACTACAAAGAGAGTATTCAGCACTGCTGCCTCATGATCAGTGGAAAATAAGAAATTATGTCCTCCAGGTCACATAGATGCAGACCCAGCTTTGATGGTCTCACTAAAAAGGAAGCTGAAGCTCCTGACAACAACATATATTTCAAGTGCCCAACCTCAGAGGCAATTTCTCAAGAAGTCTTTAGGCCAGCAGAGCTCCATGTTTGTGGAGTGATTACACTGTGCATTACTTTTGGAATCTCCTCTACCACCTTCAAGGTTGAGAACTCCTGAGCATATTCCATTCCAGATATTTATTCACAGATTTTCTAACTCTTCTCCTCTAATTGTGTCTTACTCTGGGCGATTGTAATGTCAAGGCATTGTTCTGGATGAGAGTGGGAAGATTTTTGTGTATCACATATTTACATGCACATTGGATTCATTTTCCAATTTTCCTTTCGAAATACTGAATACCTCACATTAACACCTACGCTACTAGACTCTGACAACTAATCCTAATAAGATGGAGAAAAATAACGCGAAAAGAATAGAAATGCAAGCAGTTCAGAGAAGGCATGGTGTATAGTTGGAATTGTCTTTTGCATTATATAGGGTAGGAGTTATAAATCTAGTAAATTATTTGTTGAAATATTTCTCCATGTGTTTTAAAGTTAACAAATATGTGATTTCCTGTTTCCATGTCTCTGTAGCCTATTCAGCACATGTATTTTTATATTCAATTATAGAAACTTACCTGATACCACACGTACATTCTTGTGAAGTGGCTGACTTGGCAGATACAAATTTTAAGAGATCACTCCTCCTAAACGCTGTTGGAACTGAAAATTCAACCTATGAGTGAGCTTCCTAGTTTAACAACATTATACATAAATCCATCTTCAATAAAATAAATATTTTTGGATCTCTGGATGATTTACATTTCATGGTGAATTTCAATTGGCATATATTATGCTATTTTTAATGTCTGTGTGTGTTTGTGTGTGTCTCTCTCTCTCTCTCTCTCTCTCTCTATATATATATATATATATATATATATATATATATATATATATATACTCTCCAGATTTTTCAAAATATGAAATATGTGTCTTATTATACACTCCCTTAACTCATTCATATTCAAGTATGTGGATTTATAATCAAATTTTCACAAGAGTTTTCTCAAAATATTCATTGTCCTGATATACATATTTGTTTCTTAGTACTGAAAACTGACTTCAGTGAATGGTGCATACAAATCCTAATATTTCTACAGTAACTGACCCAGTTTAACATCAATGCAAGTAGATTCCTATGGGACATGATGTGTATTTGGATGTTCATTTTATTAAGCACTGGTACATTACTATTTCTTCAATTTATTCACATCATGGGATATATATTTCATCCACAAGTTCGCAAATTTATATGCATTCGTTTCAGTTTCAATCATTTTCTTCTTCAGATCACTTGTATTCCTCAATGTTTCTTGACTGGTCTTTTTATGAGAATTCTTTCCAAACACATTATTTTCGATTTTTATGATCACTTTTGAAGCAAAACTCACACACCTTTCATGAAAATCCATAACCCTAATATTACATTTAGATGTATTGCTGGTTGGAATGAATGATGTTATATCAATATAAGATTTCTTATAAGATTTCAGATATCAATTCAATCCATTATTTAAAGTGGGACCAGTTAAATTATTTATTCAAAATGTGGTCTATTCATGCATTATGTCTATATTCATAGACACAGGGTACACCTCTTTGTACCCCCAATACTAATTTATAGAACTTGAAATCATTGCTCCCAGAAATGCTTGAAGAAATGCTCATGTCACCTGATCTACATATACATTCTATGACAGTAATATTCTGGACAAAAAATGCAAAGGTCACACTTATGATTGTACCAAAGCCTAAAAGGAAAGTGAACATGGATTACTAAAAGCATCCATGTCCAGGTTGCCTAATGCTCTCAAATGTCAATCCTACTTGTCGCTGCATATTTGTTTCTTCATAAGATTATATATTCAAACTCAACACTGTTCAAAATGTCTAATCTTATAACTCACTTTATACTTTGCCTGATTTTGTAATGTCTCTATTATTATCTGCTTTCCTATGTATTTTTCAAAGTTCATCATTGTGACTGAATCTTCATATATGCTGACATTTACATGCACTCTCTAACTGAAATCCTATTGCTAAAGAAATTTCAGTCCAAATCCTGTACTCACTCTTCTTCCTAAACCTACGGACTATCTTCCTAATCGTACCGACTATCCCTTTTTGACTGGATGTTTTCTTCCTCATTCAATCATCCAATGTAAATGGTCCTATGCCATTGTATATGGATTTATCTGAGACATCTGTGCAGATCCTAATTCAACACTAAGTATCCCAATCAAGGGCCCAATGTCCTTCTGGGCTTCAAATCCTAGATTTCTGTTTTCATACATATATTTCACCTATATAATCTTATGAATATCGCAGGTTTCCAATACCATTATTCATATAGCAGAATGATTCGTAACACAAATCGAACACGTTATTAACCGTAACCATTCACTCTTTCCTCAATCTAACTTTACAGAAAAGCAGGGACAGATTTGGTCTTACAATACAGGAATGTAGGGGATCTTCCACTTGCTGAGAACCTCAAAGGTCCATGCAGAAATGATCCCTGGAGAAGATGTAGGCAGCTATGAAGGACCTGAGTGAGCAAAAGTCATCTTCCATGGTAAACAACCTGGTCAGGATGAAGGGTTGTGTCAGAATCAGCCTCTCTCTTCTTAATGTAGAGAAGATGGACCAAACCAGGCCTTTGTGGAGAGCTGTTCCCGGGTGCCTAAGGTTGATATACCATTCTAACTTGTGAAAATCTCAGAGCCAGTAGGTACAGCCTCCGTCTCATGGGACCCTTGGAAGCAACTGTTAGGACAAAGTAGTTGCCACGGCAATGACCTCATTCAGTTCCTGAAGGAAGTGACCTTAACTCACTTCCTTGGTGATGGAACTCTCTGAACTTGGGATACAGGAAGCCAGGCACCCAGAGCCAGTCCCAGTCCAAGTCCCAGTGGTCAAACTTGTTTGGATTTCCCAAGGACAGAGACAGTCTTTCTTGGTACTTACTGATGTGAGGATGGCCAAATTCCAGGAAGGTCTGAAGAGGGGACTTTTCTGAGAAAGAAGGTAGTGGATCACCGCTGGCTCCAGACAGATTCACAGAGTTGGACACGGAGACCAGATCTGAGACAGGAGAGCCCATTATGGGAAAATATATGATGGCCCACCAGTCAAAGGACACTCCGTATTTTCACAGACCTACTTGGGGGTCTGTGTGGGTGTGGGTGTGGGTGTGGGTTGTGGTTTTGTCTCATGTTCTGAGAATAGGTAGAAAAGTCGTTTTGTTTGGTTTTGTGTAAATTGTTTCTAGTAAGTCTTTTGACAAGGCGAGTGTTTCTATGTCTGTGTATTCCACTGTGTCAGTGCTTGTAGACATTAGAAAAGTGAGCGCATCCATACATATGTCCTGTCTAGTAGAAATCTTCCCAGCATTCATCCTGCCCTATTAATGAATGGTCTGCGCCTTGCCTTATGGATGGGCCACTCTTAATATCTTCCAAAGTTCCTTTTTTTCCCTGAATTCTGGCCAATCTCCAGTATAGGCTCATGGTTTTGTGTCCAAGATATGTACCACCTCCAAGCTCTGTGACATAGCCATGTACTGGATAGCTGAAGGGAATGGGAGCATCTCAGAGAACTCAGATATCAGTGTGACCAGGAAAGTCTCAGTGGAGGAACCCTGCTTTGGGCCTTTTGCTTACCTATTGTACTGTTGCCCTGAATGTCATGAAAGTTTTGCCTCAGGCCAACCCTTTGTGAAGACTGAAGAGTTTTCAAATGGAAATGTATGGGCATCACCTGTGGAGCTTTGCTTAATTGCTTTGGAAAGGGATGTTTCTGAATCAGCTTCTTGGCCCTGTGTGAGGTTGTGGCTTAGATTCTCAGAACCTGATGGATGTAAAAAATCCCATGTGTGCATTCAAAACCAAAATAGCCAAAGGAGCAGTCAATGTGGACGAAGTCTCTCACCTTGCTTTATAAGGTTTCTGACCTCCATCTTTGAGAATAGGGATCCTTTGGATCAAATGAGTTCTTCAAATCACTGCAGAGGCTAGGCCATAGGTGCTTGGGTTTTCTCTTGACTCCAATTAACATAAAGAATCAAAACCCCACAGTCATTAGGCCACAAAATAAAGAATCAGAGCAGTATTAAGGGCCGGCCTCTTTGATCACTCCTGGTTCACAGGTAGGGTGTCCCTGCCACACTGACTTTTAGCAAATGGGGGCAAGGGACCTTATTTTGGATACTGTCTTTGGCTGTGGCCCTCATGGAAACCTACAGCCTGAGGTTATGATGAGTGTCTATATGAAAGAAGATGAGGGCCATGTGGGAGTGTTTTGGTTTTAATTTTGGTCATTTTTGTGGCTGTTGGAAGAGATGACTGAGTCCGCCTGGGCTTGAACACTGGTGTGATTTTCCTTAGAGACTGAGTTCTGGAACTGACCTCAAAGAAGTATTGCCATGTATTGTGTTGGGATTTTAGGAGGCCACGCATGAGAGTCACCCTTGGAAACTGAGATCTAGGCCCAGGGTGGCTTTCCACAGAGCACTGGGAATCTCAGAAAGGATACCACATGATTTAATTCTTTAAGAATTGGCAGCCATAGTTGCAAGTCAAAACACACATGGACCACACATTGTAGACCTGAAACGCCTGGCTTAATGTGACCTTTTAGCCTGTCTTTAGGAAGCCTTGCCTGTTAGAATTCTCCAGAGCATTCATTGAAATGAGCTTCCGCTCCAGTTAATGTTTCCTGAATTAATTGAAACCCACAGTGCCTAAAGCTTTATCTTTGAAAAATGGCTAGATAAATACCATTAAATTTTTGAAATTCCCATGACCAGGTGTCACTGGAGAACATTTGGATGTCCTATTGATGATCATGAGTGTACCAGACAGTGACTTGATTGACTGGGTTTCAGGAAAATGGTGTAGAACAGAGATGCCAATTATTTGGAGACTCCTGAGTAGTCGACCTAGAGCAGTGGTGTGCAGGTGTTTGTTAAAACATCTGTGGTGGGGTCATTTGGATCTGCCATTGTCTTCCAAATGGTTTGTGACTGACATGGTGCAGCCTCCATCCCCTTGTATGTAAAGGCATCTTCTTATATGGAGAGGTTTCAGGGCAATGTTTAGAATCAGATTGCTATTGTCAAGGGGGCAAGCTATGTGGGATAGAATGCTGCTTGGTGCACTCTCCTGCAGACCCTGACCCACCACACGTGACAGAACTCCCTCCAGTACTGTGTCCCAGTTGACCTCCTCGTATTTTGTGAAGCAAATACCAATCTCCCAGTGCAGCTGCAAGAAACACCACTAAAAGTAGAGTAAGACCAAATAGCTTCACAGTCCACACTGGGAGACACTTAGCCCCCAAATGGCAACATTTTACCTACAAAGAGAGAATTCATGCCTGCTGCCTCATGTTCACTGGAAAATAAGAAACCATGTGCTCCAGGTCACAAAGATGCAGACCCAGCTTTGATGGTCTCACTACAAAGGAAGCTAAAGCTCCTGACAACAACATATATTTAAAGTGCCCAACCTCAGAGGCAGTTTCTCAAGAAGTCTTTAGGCCAACAGAGCTCCATGTTTGTGGAGTTTTTACCATGTAAAAAAAACCTCTACCACCTCCAACGTTGTTAACTCCTGAGCATTTTCCATTCCAGATGTGTATTCACAGATTTTCTAACTCTTCTCCTATTATTGTGTCTTACTTGGGGTGAAGGTAATGTCAAGGCATTGTTCTGAATGAGAGTGGGAAGACTTTTGGGTAGCACATATTTGCATACACCTTGGATTCATTTTTCAATTTTTCATTCGAAATACTGAATCCCTGACTGTCAGAGGTAGAAGGAATTCTTCTTCACAAAATAGCCTGACACTTACAAGAAACAGCCACCAGTAGACATTCTGTCTGGGTAACATCCTGTAGCCATCTGTCTCCCTGAGACACCCTACGGCCATCTGTCTTCCTGAAACTTCCTGAGGTTATCTCACTTTATGAAGAGATCTAGGAACTGCCGATAAGAGAAATTTCTCACATCCAGCATATAAATACCCCTGTGTAGACAATAAAAATTTGAAGCTTGATCAGAACTCCTGTCTTGCTGTCATCTCTCGTGTCTCTTGTCCCTTCATTCCTCCCTATCTAGGTTAGCTGCTCACGTTGATGTGTCCTGCCGGCCGGGACATCTGGCGCCCACCGACTGGGGCTCCAGCCTTTGACTGAGGGGGACCCCATTTTCCTGGAAGACTTGGTCAAGAGGAGCTCGCAATCCCCAAAGAAGACACCACCGAAAGACAGATCCTGGAGGAGGGTGGGGATGACGCACGGTGAGTGACCCTCCATGCGACAAGCAGTTTCGTCACATGATTTGTTTTTGTCAGGCTACAAGGAGTCCTTCAAGACATGGGGGTGCGTGTTAAGAAAAAAGACTTAAATTTTTTCTTTTCATACATAGGAGAACTGTGTCCATGGTTTCCCCTTGAAAGGACCATTGATGGTAAAAGATGGCTTAGAGTAGGAAACTGTTTAAAAGATTATTATGAATCCTTTGTCCCAGAAAAAGTGCCTGTTCCCACCTTTTCTTACTGGAACTTAGTTAATGAAATTCTTAAAAGTTCACCCTTTGACAATGGTACCTTAAAACTTGTCAGGATTATGGAAGAGACTGTGCAAATACCTCTCGTCCCCCCTTGGCATGCTCATCAGTTAGAATAGACATAGACCCTTCTCAGGCTCCCCAGGACCGTGGAAACCTTCCTGGTCCCAATCAAGATACCACCCTAATGAATAAGGCTCCAATGGTTACCAAATGCCTTTATACATTTTTAAATCCTGGAGACACATTGACCCCTATGGAGGAGGTTACCATGGAGAAGGAAGCAGCTCGCTACCATTCAGTAGACCCTCCACCTCTCAGGACCCTGCCACAGCCTATAGGACCTACACATCTACCTCCCTCCTATATCCCTCCTGCCTTTTGTGCTCTGGCCCTTCAGGGTACAAATGCCCCCCCCCCCAGATTTTTTTTCCCCACTTCCCTTGCCTAACCTGGCTCCCTTGCGAGCATCCTTCCAATATAGACAGGAACAGATCCAACCTTTAAAAGAATTAAGATCCCTTCAATCTGAGCTCTGTTCATTAGCCTTATGTACGGAGTCAGCACAACCGTCCCACAGTGGTCTAATACAAAGGCGAAGCTGCGCCATCGGCCTGTGCTCGCCTTCCCACTCACCACCAATCAGATAGGTAAGCCTGCCCAGGCTGAGGTCAAAGACTCAAACGAGGATCAAGAGGAGGAAGCGGGGAAATGAATCAAGGAGATCAGGACTCAGAGGATGAGGAGTTCACCCCATGGCAGGAAGGAACCCAGAGTCTACAAAAAATTAAGCCTCCATTTTCTTGAAAATCTTAAAAAGGCTTGTGCTCACTATGGCCCCACTGTGCGCTACACGTTGCCTTAATCAGAAAGCCACAGCACACAATGGCTTACTCTCAATGATTGGAAATTTTTAGACAAAGCTACCCTCAGTGCCAGAGACTTCCTGTTATGGAATGCAGATTTCAAAGAGCACTGTCGGGAAACTGCTCAAAAAATTTTAACTAAGGCCTCCTCTAAATCCGGGACGTATGTTAAGCTAGTGGGCAATGAGACTTTTGACACTAAAACTAAACAGGCACATTTCCCTGCTGGACTTTTGACGCAGATTCAGACAGCTGGCTTACATGCTTGGAGACACCTCCATCAAAAGGCCTTGGCTACCACTTCGCTGGCAAAAATTCGACAAGGGCCCGGAGAGCCTTATAGCTACTTTGTTCCAGGGCTTAACCTAGCTGCGGAATGCTTGCTTGGACCAAGCGAAAGCGAAAGCACCTTTGTAAAACATCTTGCCTTTGAAAACGCCAACCCGGCATGTCAGAATGTTCTTCGACCACATAAGGATAAAGGGAAACTTTCTGACTTTATTAGACTCTGTGCAGAGGTAGGTGCAGCCCATGCCATGGGTCTTGCCCTAGGTGCCGCCTTTACCAAGACCTTTCACAATCCTGGCTCAAATACTTGCTTTACGTGTAAACAACCTGGCCATTTTGCATGCAAGTGTCCCACAGGCAAACAAAGCCTACAAATAGGGTCTCCTCAAACTGGGGCTAAACCGCCCCAAGCTACCCTTTTCCCTAGATGTGGTAAAGGTCATCACTGGGCCAGTGAGTGTAGATCTAAGACAAATGCCCACAGACAGCCTATTTCTTCCTGCTTCTCGGGAAACTCCCTGCGGGGCCAGCCCCTGGCCACGACATCCCCCAGGACAAACCCAGGGGCAAAAAGATTTGTTCCCTCCCAAACTCCAACCTACCTCAAAATCCTTCTCCACAATTGCCTCCCTCCAACTAGCCACCCCAGGCAGTGCAGGATTGGACCTCTATGCCACCACCGATACTATAGATACTATATTAGACTCAATGCAAGGGCCCCAGATAATACCCACTGGAATTATGGGTCCCCCTCCATCTCATACATGTGTCCTTATTCTTGGAAGAGCCTCTACTAAGTTACAAGGTGTTCAGGTCTTCCCTGGCATTAATGATAATGATTTCACTGGAGAAAAAAACATACTGGCCACAGCTATTAATGGAGTTGTGGCCATCCCAGCAGGAACAAGACTTGAACAATTAATACTCCTTCCCTTGAATCCAGGAGGCACTTCCAACACCCAAACCTACCGAGGGCTACTGACTCCTTGGGCTAATCTGATGTATATTGGGTTCAACCCATTTCTCACAATAGACCCACCATTTCCTTACTTATCGAAGGAAAGGAATTCCAAGGAATTTCAGATACTGGAGCTAATGCCACAATTATTTCTCAAAAATACTGGCCATCAGCTTGGCCCCTCATCCCATCCTTGACTGATCTTAAAGGGATAGGACAGTCAAAAAATCTTCTGGTCAGCTCTAGGGCTCTTAGCTGTACTGATAAAGAGGGCAATAAGTGAATTGTCACTCCTTTCGTTGTTCCGGACCTCCCTGTTAACCTACGGGGCCGAGATATTTTGATTCAAATGGAAATTATTCTTGCCAGTCCCAATTCCATGGTGACTCATTAAATGCTTCCTATGAATTTTGTCCCTGGTACAGGCCTTGGGAGGCTGAGACAAGGAGTGGTTGAGCCTATACAACCCATACAAAAAACAAATACATATGGACTTGGGTATTCGGATTTTTAGTGTCAGTCCCTGACTCTCCTGTACCCCATGGAGATAAAATTATTTGGGATACTCAGACTCTTGTGTGGGTGGATCAGTGGCCCATTACCCAAGAAAATTTGGAGGCTGCCTCCATGTTAGTGCAGGAAGAGCTGGCAGCTGGCCATGTAGAGCCCTCAACCTCACCATCGAATACTCTGATTTTTGTTATCAAGTAAAAATAAGGCAAGTGGCGCCTTTTACAAGATTTCTGTGCCATTAATAAAGTTATGCGCCCAATGGGAGCACTACAGCCAGGCATGCACACACCAGTGGCTATTCCCAAAAACTATTGTAAAATGGTTATTGACTTAAAAGATTGTTTTTTTTTTACCATTCCTTTACATCCTGAAAATAGACCCTATTTTGCCTTTAGTCTCCCTCGCATTAATTTTCAGGGCCGTATGCAGAGATTTCAATGGAAGGTTCATCCCCAAGGTATCGGCAACAGCCCTAGACTTTGCCAAAATTACGTTGCTCAAGCAGTAGACCCTGTGAGAGAGCGATGGCCACAAATTTATATTTTACATTATATGGATGACTTGTTAATTGCTGCACCTAATACCCATGACCTTCATAATTGTTACTTGGACCTTTACAAAACCCTCACAACCTTGGGACTACAGATAGCTCCTGATAAGGTTCAAACACAGAACCCTTATACCTATTTGGGCCTTAAACTTCAAGATAATCAGATCCAAATTCCTAAAATACAACTATGTGTGGACCATCTTCACACCTTCAATGATTTTCAAGAATTACTGGGGGATATTCAATGGCTAAGAACATATTTAAAATTACCCACATGTGTACTTTTGCCCCTTAATGATGTTTTGAGAGGTGATTCCCACCCAGCCTCCCCTCAAAAGCTTACTCCCGAGGCATGGCAGGCATTAAACCAAGTCACTGTAGCCATTGTCCAACAGTTTGTTACACAAAATTCTTATAACCTTCCTCTGGTTCTGGTTACTTTACACCCTCCTCATACACCCACAGCAATATTTCGGCAGTGAAATACACATTTTAAAAATAAAGGCTGCCCCTTGCTTTGGGTCTATTTACGCACCACATCCTCCAAAGTTATTACTGTTTATCTTGCTCAGGTAGATTCTATTATTTTTAAAGGTCATTTGCTATCTCGACAACATTTTGGCAAAGACTCTGATAATATTTTAATTCCATATACTAAGGACCAAACACAATTTTTACTAGAGACAAGGGATGAATGGGGTATTGCCCTATCAGGATTTTTGCGAACAATTGATAACCACCTCCCCAATGACCCCTTTTACATTTTGTCCAGTTACATCCATTTATTTTTCCCAAAACTACTCAAAATGCTCCCATTCCTCAAGCCCTTACTGTCTTTACTGATGGTTCCAGTAATGGCCGAGCAGTCTTTGTTGTCAATAACCAGCCTACCACCTTTGATACTGTCTATCATTCAGCAGAGTTTGTGGAATTGTTTGTCATAACACAAGTTTTTAAAACATTTTTTGATAATCCTGTTAATATTTATACATACAGTGCCTACATTGCTCATTCTGTGCCCTTGCTGGAGAATTCACCCACCATTAGGGCTTCTTCCAATGTGGCCTTTCTGTTTCACCAGCTTCAGCAGCTAATTCAGGCCAGACAACACCCATTTTTCTTAGGACACATCAGAGCACACTCTGATCTTCCTGGCCTTCTAACACAAGGTAATGCCCAAGCTAATGCAGCAACTCGTTCCATCTTTCCAATTTTTGTTGGCTCCATTCAAAAGGCCACGGAGTTACACAATCTTCATCATCTAATTTCCCGGAGCCTTCAATAACTATGTAAAATAACCAGGCATCAGGCACAAGAAATAGTAAAAGCATGCTCTGGTTGCCCAGTCTCCCTCCCCATTCACCACTTGGGAGTTAACCCCCTAGGATTACTGTCCAATCACTTTTGGAAAATGGATGTTACTCATTTTTCTGAATTTGGAAAAACCAAATATATACACGTTTCTATAGATACCTTCAGCGGCTTTATTTTTGCATCACCACATTCTGGAGAGGCTATCAAAGATGCCCTTTCTCATCTTGTTTCAGCCTTTTCCGTAATGGGTAAAAGAAATACATATTAAAAAAAGATAATTGTCCTGCATATACCAGTGCCAAGTTTAAACAGTTTTGTGCTACCTTGTAAATTTGTCATACTACTGGAATTCCATACAAGCCTCAGGGCCAAGACATTGTGGAACGTGCCCACCTTACCTTAAAGACTTGGCTAACCCGCATTAAGGCTTGTGCACTTTTATTTACCACTCCCAGGCATCGCCTTAATCATGCATTATTTGCCCTTATTTTTCTTTCCCTAGACAATGAAGGCCATTCGGCCGCAGACTGACACTGGCATCCCTCGTCCAATTCTGTTCGCCCACCTGGTATGTGGCACAATCCCCTTACAAATAAATGGAAACGCCCAGATCCTGTCCTCATCTGGGGAAGAGGCTCAGCTTGTGTTTTGGACCAAGAGCAAGCAGCCCCAAGATGGTTACCAGAATGCCTGGTTAAACAGGTTAATGACTTACCTCAACACAGGGATGGAGGCCCTCCCCCTGAGGACAAATTTTCCTCTTTTTCAGATGCAGCCAACAATCTGTGTGAGGATCCTGCTTAAGGCAGTTCTGCTGAACAGGTTTGTACACGGAGGCCTTGGCCCTCCACCTTCCAACATCATGGAGTAACTTTTTGGCCCTCCCCGTAAATGCAAGGGAAGATCTTGGACTCAGGGTCCCACTAGTGGGACCCAGACTGAGGAGTTCATCAGCCTAAATGGGTATGTGTTAACAAGCCAAAGATTATTCCCCCTAGTACAAGTAAAGCTCTCCAAAATTGTTCTGCAACTTGAACGCATACCAAAGCGATGCATGTCTCTTGTTATGCATCAGTCTCAATTTGTGTCAAAAAGCAGAGAGAACAATTTTTTGAAGCCTCCCTAACTAAAAATCATGCAGAAGGGGGGACCACTGTTCATTATACCCCCGTTCTTTTTGACCGGGGAGGAAAAGGCAAATACACCAAGCTACAGTCAGCTGGGTGCCAAGGCCCTGTCGGTAAACCCTCCTGCTGCCCCATTAAGGCACCTTCAGAGGTCTCTGATGGTGGAGGATTCAATGATGCTGTCAACCATCCTCAGATAATCAAACTTTTGTAACCCCAAATCCCTGAGCTCACATATCATCCCTTAATATAGCCTAAATCCCAGCTCCCAGGTTTAGATACCAATACATTAGATATTTTGGAAACTACCTCCTCCTTCCTTAATAATTCCAACCCCATCCTTGCTGGTGATTGCTGGCTCTCCATGACAACAGGAGCAATCATGCCTATGGCAGTTCCTATTAATTCTATAATAGATGATGATAATACATGCCAACCCAGATTTCCTTTTAAAGTACAGCCTATAGGCACTTTTACAATATGTCTTTTAGGCGCGATGCAGAATAATACCTATGATATCGATGTTGGAGTTACTTCCTTTGGAAATTGCTCAACAGTACAAAACTATTCCTCACCCACCCCATCTCTTTGTCCCCCCAATGGCACAGTTTTTATGTGTGGAGGAAACTCGGCCTTCCCCAGGCTTCCAGCGAATTGGACCATTCGCTGTGTTCTTGCCTTATTACTCCCTCGTATAACTATTGTCTCAGGAGACAAAACTCTACGCATTCCTAGTCTAGACACCTTAGTCAAAAGACACAGGCGGGCAATACAGGCCTTACCATTCCTTGCCAGCCTTGGAATAACAGATGCTGTGGGCACAGGTACAGCTGGCTTAGGCATGGCTATACACTCTTACCATCGTCTGTCTCAACAACTTATGAATGATGTACAAACTCTATCAGGAACCATTAATGATTTGCAGAACCTAGTGGACTCCCTGGCAGATGTGTTCCTCCAAAACACACGAGGCATAGATTTGCTGACAGCTAACCAGGGAGGTATTTGCTTGGCCTTAGGGGAACGATGCTGCTTTTATGCCAATAAATCAGGCATTGTACGCACTAAAATTAAGCAGCCTCAAGAAGATCTAGAAAAGAGATGAAGGGAATTTTTGAAAATCCCCTCTGAACTGGGTTTAAGGGATTTCTACCCTACCTTCTTCCCCTATTAGGCCCTTTGTTGGGTTTACTTTTAATGGTGTCCATAGGCCTCTGCATTATAAACAGGCTGGTAAAATTTATAAAAGAACAGATTAATATTTTGGTCTCTAAGCCCATACAGGTCCACTATCATCGTCTGGAGATGGAAGACCACGCTGCCAACATTTAAAAGGATGTTCTACCCTTCTCACAGGCTTATTTCTTAAGTTTACATCCCCACAGATCTCTTTTTCTTACATAAAATTATAAGTAACAGCTCTGACCAACCATCTTCTGCCATTGCCATAAGAGTTCGTCCTCCATGGGCCCCTCTGCTTGGGGGAGGATGCACCCATGGAGTGAGGACTTTAGGCCATAATAACGGAGGGTGCAGGATGGACTGCAGGAGGATGCATCCACGGATACCAAAACACAAGACCTCTTAGTGACACGCTCTGGTGCATGGCGGTCAGCATGCTTCCCCCTCAAAACCCTCTTCTCCAAAAACATGCCAAGGCCACCACGAAATCTCCTAGTAAACATGCTCTCTTGGATCAGGAGATATTCTAAGGCCTGCTAGAGAAAGAGAGCCTCTATCACCCCCTAAAACATTGGCCGGTAATGTATGGTCAAATATTTTATATAAGAAAGGAGGAGAGGTCAGGGGCTAGAAGGAAGTTCTCCTTCAAAGAATAGCATGACACTGACAAGAAAGAGCCCCCTGGGATATATCCTGCCTGGGAGACATCCCGCAGCCATCTATCTCCCTGAGACATGCTGCGGCCATCTTTCTTCCTGAAACATCCTGAGGTAATCTCACTTTCTGAAGACATCCAGCAACTGCCGATAAGAGAGCTTTCCCATCCGCAGCATATAAATTCCCATGTGAGAACAGTAAAAGTTTACAGCATGATCAGAACTCCTGTCTTGCTGTCATCTCTCGTGTCTCTTGTCCCTTCATTCCTCCCCAACTAGGTTTGTTGCCCACGTTGATGTGTCCAGGCGGCCTGGACAACTGACACTAACCCATACCCTACTAGACTCTGACTACACACTCTCTATACAAACTCTCCAGATTTTTCAAAATATGAAATATATGTGTCTTATATACACTCCCTAAATTCATTCATGTTCACGTATGTGGATTTATAATCAACTTTTCACAAGATTATTCTCAGAAATATTCATCCACCTGAAATATTTATTTGTTTCCTAGTACTGAAAACTAACTTAAGTGAATGGTGCATACAATCCTAATATTTCTACAGTGACTAACACAGTTTAACATCAATGCAAGTAGATTTCTATTGGACATGATGGGTATTTTGTAGTTCATTTTATTCAACACTGGTACATTACAATTTCTTCAGTTTATTCACATCATAGGATATATATTTCATCCACAAGTTCACAAATTTATAGGCATTTGATTCACTTTCAATCATTTCCTGCTTCAGAACACATGTATTCCTCCTGGATTCCTGAATGGTCTTTTCATGACACTTCTTTCCAAACACATTCATTTCGATTTCCATAATCATTTTGAAGCAAAACTCACACATTCTTCATGATATACCATAACCCTACTATTACTATAACATGTGTAACTGGTTGGAATGAATGATTGTATATCAATATAAGATTCCCTGTATATTTTCCGATATCAATTCAATCCATTTTTTTAAGTTTGAAACACTTATATTATTTAATCACAGTATGGTCTATTCATGCATTATCTCTATATTTATAGACACAGGGTACATATATTTGTATCCTCAATACTAATTTATTCATCTTCAAAATGTAGCTCCCAGAAATGTTGGAAGAAATACTCATGTCACCTGATCTACATATACATTTTATCACAGTAATATTCTGGACACAAAAAGAAAATGTCACACTTATGATTGTTTCAAAGCCTTAATGGAAGTGAGCATGCATTAATAAAAACATCTATGTCCAGGTTGCCTAATGCTCTCAAATGTCAATCCTATTGGTGACTACATATTTGTTTCTTCCTAAGATTATATAGTCAACCTCAACCCTGTTGAAAATGTCTAATCCTATCACTCACTTTATATTTTGCCTGATTTTCTAATGTCTCTATTGATATCAGCTCCCCTACGTATTATCCCAGTTCATTATTGTGACTGACACTTCACATGTGCTGATATTTACATTAACTCTCTACCCGAAAACCTATTGCTAAAGAACTTTTGGTCCGACTCCTATAATCCCTCTTCTTTATAAACCTACCAACTTTCGTCCTAATGCTACAGACTATCCCTTTTTGACTGGATGTTCTCTTCGACATTCAATCATCCAAGGTACAAGGTCCTATGCCATTGTATATCGACTCATCTGAGACATCTGTGCAGAATATAATTCAAACCTAAGTATGCCACTCAAGGGCCTAATGCCTTTCTGGACTTCAAATCTTACCTAGATTTCTGTTTTCAAACTTATATTTCACCTGTATATTCTTGTAAATATTGTAGGTTCCCAATACCATTAATCATCTCGCAGAATGATTCCTAACCCAAATAGAACCTGTTATTAAACCTAACCATACACTGTTCCCTCAATCTCACTTTACAGAAGAGCAGGTACATAGTTCGTCTTACAATACAGGAATGTAGGGGATCTTCTACCAGCTGAGAACCTCAAAAGTCTATGAAGAAATGATCCCTGGATAAGATTTAGGCAGCTATTGAGGAACCAAGAGAGCAAAAGTCATCTTCCATGGCAAAAACCCTGAAGGGATGTGTCTGAATCAGCCTCTCTCTTCTTAATGTAGAGAAGATGGACCAAACCAGGCCTGTGTGGAGAGCTGTTCCTGGGTGCCTATGGTTGATATACCATTCTAACTTGAGAAAGTGTCACAAGAAGTAGGGGCAGCCTCCATCTCATGGGACCCTTGGAAGCAACTGTTAGGACAAAGTGGTTGTCACGGCAGTGACCTCATTCAGTTTTCGAAGGAATTGACCTACTTAACTTCCTTGTTGATGGAACTCTCTAAACTTGGTATCCAGGAAGCCAGGCACCCAGAGCATGTCCAAGTCCCAGTCCCTGTCCCAGTGGGCTCAATTGTTTGGATTTACCAAAGACAGGGTCAGTCTTTCTTGGTACCTACTGATGTGAGGATGGCCAAATGACAGGAGAGCTATGAAGAGGGTCTTTTCCTGGGAAAGCAGGTAGTTGCTCACCACTGGCTCCTGGCAACTTCACAGAGTTGGAAAAGGAGACAAGATCTGAGACCATACAGGCCATTTTGGGGGAACATACTATGGCTCACCAGTCAGAGGACACTCCATATAGTCACAGACCTACTTGGGGAAAGGAGGTGCCTTTTTGAGTGTGGGTGTGAGTATGTGGTTTTGTCTCATGTTCTGAGAATAGGTAGGAAAGTCGGTTTGTTTGGTTTGGGGTGGACTGTTTCTTGTATGTCGTTTGACAAGGAGAGTGTTTCTATGTCTGTGTATCCTACTGTGTCAGTGTTTGTAGGCAATTGAAAAGAGAATGCATCAATAGATGTGTTGTGTCTAGTAGAAAGCTCCCATCATTCATCCTGCCCAATTTATGAATAGAGAGTGGCTAGTCTTATTGATGTGCAACACCTATTATCTTCCTAAGTTCCAGTTTTCTTCCTGAATTCTGTCAACTCTCCAGAAAAGGCTCATGGTTTTGTGTCCAAGATATGTACCACCTCCAAGCTCTGTGAAATGACCATGTACTGAATAGCTGAAGGGAATGGGAGGATCTCAGAAAACTCAGATATCAGTCTGAATAGAAAAGTCTCAGTGGAGAAACCCTGCTTTGGCCCTTTTGCTTACCTATTTTTCTCATGTCCTGAATGTCAGGAAGGTCTTTGCCTCAGGTCACACTTTGTGAAGCCTGAAGAAAATAGTTTTCAAATGGAAATGAATGGGCATAACCTGTGGCCCTTTGCTTAATTCCTTTGGAAATGGATGTGTCTGAATCAGCATCTTGGCCCTGTGTGAGGTTGTGACTTAGATTCTCAACACCAGATTGACCTAAAGAAATATGCCATGTGTGCATCCAAAATCAAAATGGCAAAAAGATCAGTTATTGTGGATGAAGCTTCTTGCCTTTCTCTCTTAGTTTCCTGACATCCATCAAGTGAGAATATGGATCCTTTGGGTCAAATTAGTACTTCAAAGCCCTGCAGAGGTGCTTGGGTTTCCTCATGACTCCAAATCACATGAAGAATCTATACCTGACTGTCAGTAAACCTGAAATTGGAGAAGCAGAGCAGTATTAAGAGCAGGCCTATTTGATCACTCCTTGTTCACAGAAAAGGTGTCCCGGCCACAATGACTTTAGGCATATGAGGGGCAAGGGAGCTTATTTTGGACCCTTTCTTTGGAATTGTCCCTCATGGAAAACTCCAGCCAGAGGTTATGATGAGTGTCTATATGGAAGAATATGAGAGCTATGTAGAAGTGTTCTGGTTTTAATTGTAGTCATTTGTGTAGCGGTTGGGAAAGATGTCTGGGTCCACCAGGGTTTAAACTCTGGTGTGATTCCCCTTTGAGACTGTGTTGTGGAAATGACCTCAGAGAAGTATTGCCATGATTTGTGATGGCATTTTTTGGAGGCAACGCATGAGAGTCGCCCTTGGAAACTGAGATCTAGACCAAGGTTGGCTTTCCACAGAGCACAGGGAATCTCAGCCATGATATCATATGATTTTATTCTGAAAGCCTTGACATCCATAGTTGAGAGTCAAAACACACATTGACCTCACATTGTAGACCTCTATGGGCCTGGCTAATTTAACCTTTTGCCCACTCTTTGGGAAGCCTTGCCTGTGAGATTTCTCCAGAGCTTTCATTGAAAAGATCTTCCTCAACATTTAATGGTTCCTGAATGAATTGAAACCCACAATGCCTCCAACTTCATCCTTGAAAAATGGCTACATAAATACAATGACATTTTTGAAATTCCCATGACCAGGTGGCACTGGAGAACCTTGGATGTCCTGTTGCTAATTTGACTGTACCAGACAGTGCCTTGATTGACTGGGTTTGATGATAATGGTGTAGAACAGAGATGTCAGTAAGTTGGAGCCTCCTGATTAGTGGTCATAGAGCAGTGTGGTATAGTTTTGTGATAAAACATCTGTGGTGGGGCCATGTGGATCTGCCATTTACTTCCAAATTTGTTGTGACTGACTTGGTGCAGCCAGCAGAACCTTGTATGTAAAGGCATCTTGTTATATGGAGAAATTTCAGGGCAATGTTCAGAATCAGGTTGCTATGGTCAAGGGGGCAACCTATGTGGAATAGAAGCCTGTTTGATGCATTCTTCTGCAGACCCTGACACACAACACGTGACAGAACTCCCTCCAGCACTGTGTCCCAGTTGAACTTTTTGTATTTCATGAAGCAAATAACAAACTCCCAGTGAAGCAGCAAGAAACACCACAAAAGGTGGAGGATGACCAAATAGCTTCACAGTCCACACGGAGAGACACTTAGCCCCCAGTGGCCACAGTTATCTACAAAGAGAGAATTCAGCAATGCTGCCTAATGTTCATTGGAATATAAGAGACCATGTCCGTCAGGCCACATAGATGCAGGCCCATCTTTGATGGTCTCACTATAAAGGAAGATAAAGCTCCTGACAACAACATATATTTCAAGTGCCCAACCTCAGAGGCAGTTTCTAAGAAGTCTTTAGGCCAACAGAGCTCCATGATTGTGGAGTTTTACCCTGTCACATACTTTTGGAAACTCCTCTTCCACCTCCAAAGTTGTGAACTCCTGAGCAATTTCCATTCCAGATATGTATTCACAAATTTTATAACTCTTCTCCTATAATTGTGTCTTAATTGGGGCGAAGGTAATGTCAAGTAATTGTTCTGGATGAGAGTGGGAGGATTTTTCTGTAGCACATATTTGCATACACATTGGATTCATTTTCCAATTTTCCATTTGAAATGCTGAATCACTGACACTACCCCATACCCTACTAGACTCTGTCTACTAATCCTAATATGATGGAGAAAAATAACCCAAACAGAATTGAAATGCAAGCAGTACAGAAGGAGCAGAGTGTATAGTTGGACTTGCCTTTTGCATTATATAGGGTAGGAGTTAGAAATCTAGTCAAATTTTTGTTGAAATAGTTCTTCATGTGTTTTTAAAGTTAAAAAATATAAGAATTCCTGTTTCCCTTTCGCTGTAGCCTATTCAGCACATGTATTTTTATAAGCACTATTTTATAAGGTAGAATCCTACCAGATACCACATGTACACTATTGTGTGGTGGGTGAATTGGCAGATACAAATTGTGAGAAGAGATCACTCCTCCTAAACGCTGTTGGAACTGAACATTCACCATATGGGTGAGCTTCCTAGCTGAACAACATTATATATAAATCCATGTTCAGTAAAATGAATATTTTTGATCTGTGAATGATATATATTTCATGGTGAATTTCAATTGGCATATAGTGCTACCTTTTAATATCTGTATATATATATATATATATATATATATATATATATATATATATACTCTCCAGATTTTTCAAAATATGATATATATGTGTCTTCTTATAAATTTCCTAAATTCATTCAAATTCATGTGTGTGGATTAATAATAATCTTTTCACAAGATTATTTTCAGAAATATTCATCCACCTGGAATACCTATTTGTTTCCTACTACTGAAAACTAACTTCAGTAAATGGTGTATACAAATCCTAATATTTCTACAGTAACTGACCCAGTTTAACATCAATGCAAGTAGACTCCTATGGAACATGATGTGTATTTTGAACTTCATTTTTTTCAACACTGGTACATTACTATTTCTTTAGTTTATGCATATCATTGGATATATATTTCATCCATAAGTTCGTAATTTTATCGGCATTTGTTTCACTTACAATCACTTTCTACTTCAGAACACATATATTCCTCCATGTTTCTTGACTGGTCTTTTCATGAGACTTCTTTCCAAAGACATTATTTTTGATTTCCATAATTACTTTTGAAGGAAATGTCACACACCCTACATAATGAACCATAACCCTAATATTACCATTAGATGTATAATTGGTTGGAATGAATGATTGTATATCAATATATGATTTCTTATATATTTTCAGATATCAATTCAATACATTATTTAAAGTGGAACCAGTTATATTATTTATACACAGTATTGTCTTTTCATGCATTATCTCTATATTCATAGACACAGGGTACACGTATTTATAACCCCAATACTAATTTATAGTTCTTCAAAATATTCCTCCCAGAAATGGTGGAAGAAATAATCATGTCACCTGACCTACATATACACTTATCACAGTAATATTCTGGACACAAAAGCAAAGGTCACACTTATGATTGTATCAATGGAATGGTCGGGTGAGCATTTTAGGATGAGACCACCAAGAGACTGTCTCATGCAACAGCAAAGTGTGTATTGGGGGTCCAGCATGCTGCAGCTCAGAGCTCACTTGAATTTATCAGACAGCCCTGAGAACAGCTTAAGCAGAGCTTATATACTTTCCTTGGAGAGGGCAGGGTGTGAAGTTTATTGATGGGTCAGAGCGAGTGGGCGGTTTGCGTGCAAATGTGTGAGGGAGTACATTCTGCGGTTTGACAGTTGGGGACAGCACATTCTGGGAACAAGATTAGCAAACAGTTCTCAAGATTTAAACAGTGTTTGTTAAGCATACAGAAAAAAAGGAAGTGACAAGTACCTATTTTATAAAACTTTCATTCCCTACTTCTTCTTCTGGTTACTTTTAATCAAAAAGTGATCATTGGGGGGTGTCACATTTTATGTCTGCTAGTGGGGTATATTGTTCTCTGATTACCATAAGTTTAACTTGTCCAATTTGAGCTTGGAGAAAGAAAACTACACGGTTGAGCAAACAGGGCTCTACAGTTAGCAATAATATGAGGATTATTAATGGACCGGCCAAGGCTGATAAAAGCCTAGTTAACCACAGGGACTGTGCGAACCAACACTCAAACCATGCTTTTTGGGCCTCTGTCTCTCGTTGATGCTCTTCAAGGCATTTTCTTAATTTACTCATAGATTCTCTTACAACTCCAGTATTGTCGGCATAAAAAAATCATTCTTCCCTCATTGCAGCACAGAGGCCCCTTCTCTCATAAAGAAGACGTCCAACCGTCACCTATTCTGTAAAACTACTTCGGAGAGAGAGGTTAAAGATTCCTGTAAAGCTGGGAAGGAGGTTCTTAATATCTTTAAGTTTTGGTCTATTGCTGCTTCTCATTGAGTCATTTGTTGTGTCCCATGGACTAGGGAAGTGGTTCCTGTGCCCACCCTTTCTGCAACTTCTATTTCAAATAGGATGGCTAAAGTGAGGGATACAGTTTCCCAGCAGAACCGTGTTTTATGCCCCCCTATTTGAACTTTAAATGAATCTGCGTCATGATAGAGCACTCTGGGAAACATTTGCACCATTACATAATTAATCACATCTATTGACAATTTTATGAACACAAAAACAATATTTAAGTATATAGAATTATACTGTTGTAGGGACAGACAAGGCAAGGCACCTAAGATAGCACCGAAGCTAGGGATAGAGTCCTATTTGGTTGCAAAAGGATGTAGAGGGCATTGCTTCTGTTGTAATCAATTAATCCCCTTAACGCCAAGTTTAGGTTGTTTCAGAATTTTGTACCCAACATGTAGGGGAATGGGCTCAGAAGTTCACAGTCTGCATAACTTCACAAAAAGCAGTTTTTGTTTCTGTTTTATTTCTTCTATTCTGGGCAAGTTAACTTTTTAAGGACGCCTGTGAGGGGGAGAGCTTTTGTCTTCTCTTTTTTTTTTCTCCCTGTTAAAATGGAGCCCAGTTGGTAAATTCTTTATCTTAGAAATGTAGTAATCTCTGTGAAGCTCCAGCTCAAGGCCATAGGCCTTGCTCACATATTTTGTGAAAAACTAGTAAGGGGTGTCCAGGTTAGGAATGCTGATTTTTCCAGCCAGTGGCAACTAGAACAGGGCAACAAGAAAAGAGGAAGTTTATCTACATTAAACTCTTTCATAGGGACTCTTTTGCAGAAAATCCTAAAGTCATCCATGGTGACGACTTCTGGAGAAGGTCACTTAAGAATTTTCTGTGATCTTGGTACAGAGGGGGAAGAGTGGAAGGCAGGGGGTGAAACCAGCTCTGGGGATCTGAGAATGAGGAAGGAGAGATGTAAAAGAATAATGGGAAAGTGTTTTGGGATTCTGCTAGCAACAAAACTTGAGCAGTAGAGCAGGTAGAGCAGAGGGGAAGATGGGAGTGAGTATCTCAAAAAGCCTGTGAGGGATTTTAAATTCTTAGTAACCTGTTTTCAGTGTTGACAAAGCAACTTTAAAGGCCATTTTTATTACATCTTGGATAGGGGTCTGAGGGATCTCCTCAGCTGGTTTGAGCTTTGGGTTAGCTGGTAAGAGGACCTGTTGGGACCCATTGCAGTCACTGACAGGAGAAGAGGAGTGTGTGGGTGGAGGGTTACCTCAGTACCTGCTAACTCAGCAAGGGGGCAATGGTCTGAGAAGTGGTGGAGGTTTTGGTTTTTTATCTAGTAATTGGAGTGGAGAAATCAAATTCCTGAGGTGGGAGTGACCGCAGAGAGTCTGGAGCAGCAGAATGCTGAGGGTGAGGATCTATTAGAGAAGCATAGTTCATGATGTGAGTGAACTAGGGAAAAGGCCTGCACATAGGGGAATTTCCTTCAACACTTTTGAGCACTTCCTGAAGTTAAAAAGGTCATGCAGAATTTGAGGATCTAGAGACCCCTCTGGAGGCCACGGATATTGGTTGTCTAATTGGTAATCTGGCCAATGCTGTGTACTGAATTTGATAAGGAGTTTGGGTTCCAGCAGGCAGCCCCTGTATGCTCACATCCCCATGACTTACAGAAGAAGTCGGCTTTTCCCCACAAAGCCATGGCTGTTTGTGGCTTTGATAGTCCGCCGGGCAAACATAGTAATCTAGGCTAGCCAACCTGCATCTGGCTCACATGTCCCTACATACATAATGTTTGTTTCCATTATCTATGGTACTGAAGGGATTTAATGGAAATTTAGTGGGATCCTCTTCATCAGGGCTATCCAAATAGGAATGACCTATAGGCTGCTGACAAATGTCTGGGTGAAAAGATGGCCACCAGGTCCCTCATGGGGCTGTATTCGAGATAGACCATATTTCTTGTCTAGTAGGATTTGTGATCAGCCATCGCTGCTGAACGGGCTGATGATGGTTAGAACTAATGGTGGCCAAGGGGAGAGTCTATAGCCTTATCCACATTGCAAACACACAATTTGAAAGGGTTACCAGTCTTTTCCAGTTTCCAGCCAGATTCTGGACATGGCGCAGGCGTGAGATGAGAGTCCTTGATTCAGGAAGTGATTCTGTCTACCTTTACCACTGTAGGTGTTATAAGTAGCACCTGGTATGGTCCTTTCCAGCGGGGTTCCGGGGAGGGATAGCACCTGATGTCCTCTTTAGTAGATGAAGTCTGAATCAGCCTCTTGGCCATGTGTGAGGCTGTGGCTTAGATTCTCAGCACCTGATGGATCTAAAAAAATATTCCATGTGTGCTTCCAAAACCAAAATGTCTCAAAAACAGTCTTTATGAATGAAGTCTCTCGCCTTCCTCTATAAGGTTCCTGACATGCATCTAGTGAGAAAAGGGATCCTTTGTGTCAAATGAATTCTTCAAAACCCTTCAGTGGCTAGCCCTTAGGTGTTGGGTTTTTTCATGACTCCAATTCAGATAAAGAATCTATACCTGACAGTCAGTAGGCCTCAAATTGGAGAAGCAGAGCAGTATTTACGTCAGGCCTATGATCACTCCTGGTTCTCAGGAAGGGTGTCCAGGCAACCCTACTTTAGGCAAATGAGGGGCTAGGGAGGTTATTTTGTACACTTTCTTGGGCTGACCCCCTCATGGAAACCTCCAGCCACAGGTTATGATGAGTGTCTATATGGAAAAAGATGAGGGCCTTTTGGGAGTGTTTTGGTTTTAATTGTGGTGATTTGTGTGGCGGTTGGAAGCGATGACTGGGTCTACCTGTGCTTGAACTCTGGTGTGATTCCCCTTAGAGTCTGAGTTCTGGAACTGATCTCAGAGAAATATTGCCATGAATTGTGTTGGGATTTTAGGAGGCCACGCATGGGATTCGCCCTTGGAAACTGAGATCAATGACAGGGTGGTTTTCCACAGAGCCTGGGAATCTCAGCCAGGATATCACTTGATTTTTTTCTGAAAGATTTGACATCCATAGTTGAGAGTCAAAACTCCAATGGACGTCACATTGTAGACCTCAATGGGCCTGGATGCATATGACCTTTTGGCCACTCTATGGGAAGACTTGCCTGTGAGACTTCCCCAGAGCTTTCATTGAAATTAGCTTCCTCACCATTTAATGGTTCCTGAATGAACTGAAACACACAGTGCCTCCAACTTCATCCATGAAAAATGGCTAGTTAAATACAATAAAATTTTTGAAATTCCCTTAACCAGGTGGCACTGGAGAGCCTTTGGATGTCTTGTTGCTGATCATAAGTGTACCAGAGAATGCCTAGATTCACTGGGTTTCATGAAAATGGTGTAGAGCAAAGATGCCAGTAAGTTGGAGCCTGATGAGTAGTGGGCCTATTGCAGTGGTGGGCAGGTGTATGATAATACATCTGTGGTGTGGCCATGAGGATTTGCCATTGCCTTCCAAATGGCTAGTGAGTGACATGGTGCAGCCAGCAGGCCCTTTTATGTAAAGGCATCTTTTTATATGGAGAGGTTTCAGGGCAAATGTCAGAGTCAGATTGCTATGGACAAGGGGGCAAGCTTTGTGGGATAGAAGCCTGGTTGGTGCATTCTCCTGCAGACTCTGACCCACCACACGTGACAGAACTCCCTCCAGCACTGTGTCCCAGTTAAACTCATTGTATTTCGTGAAGCAAATACCAAAATCACAGTGCAGCAGCAAGAAACACCACTAAAAGTGCAGGATGACCAAATATCTTCACAGTCCACACGGGGAGACACTTAGAACCCAGTGGCCACAGTTTACCTACAAAGAGAGAATTCAGCACTCCTGCCTCATGTTCATTTGAATATAGGAAAACATATCCTCCAGGTCACATAGACGCAGACCCAGCTTTGATGTTCCCACTAGAAAGGAAGCTAAAGCTCCTTACAACAACATATATTTCAAGTGCCCAACCTCAAAGGAAGTGTCTCAAGAAGTCTTTAGGCCCGCAGAGCTCCAAGTTTTTGGAGTGTTTACCTGTTAGATCAGGACACAAGAAAATACCACTGACTCCAATAAAAATCAAATTAAATTAAGCTTATTATTTCCACTGGCCATGCTTCCTCTCCCTCCCAAAACGGCGGGAACAAGACAGCAACCCCAGCATTCCTACAGCCCAGCTTTATAGCCCAGAAAGTTACACAAAATGGGGGTTACACATAACAGAACTCTGACAGGCATCACACTAATGGTAGTTTACATTTTTTTGCTGTCCCTACATCAGAATTTATGAGGACCATTAGAGCCTCAGAGAGCGTTGTTGTCAGGCCAGGGAAGGCAAATATTTATGATATGTCACTAAAGTTTCAGAGAGGGCTGCTATCAGGTCGGAGAGCTAGATGAGTCAGTCCATGGCACTGGCAGGCATTCCAAGCAGGTTCAGAATTTTCAGTATTTTATGGTAAAGCCAAAATTATCTTTTCATGGCTTTGTGGCAAGATGGCTCCCAATTTTAATAAAAGATCAGGTTGGGTCTATCATTCCCCCCTTTTCTTTTTGTCCCTTTCAAATCTTTGATAGATTAGGGGAAGAGCACTGAGGAAATTTTAATCCCTCAGGTAAAAGTCTCCAAATTTTTAGAACTCACCCAAAACCAGTCTCCCTGATTTTACCTGACTTAATTAATTACTTATATTGATAGTCTATTTATATTTGGCTCCATTGTTGTAAGAAGAGAGGTGTCACCCATTTTTGCTTCTTCTGAGCTGAGAGAGGGTGATGTTAGTAGGCATGGTGTGAGGGACATGAGTTGCCTTTTAGAAGTAGTTGAGGGACATGAGTTGCCTTTTAGAAATCAGTTCGTTTTGAAGTCTGGTTGGGGAAGAACAGGTTGTAATGTCATATGGGGATGGGTTATTCTATGAGAGAAAGAAAAACCATGAGTACTGAATAAATGTTGCAGCAGCTGGAACATGTCACTGTACAGAAGTTCCCTCACCAGTCTTTAATATCCCCAGTTATCAAGACTGTCAACTTAATATTTAACTTTTAGTATTACAGTTGTCCCTCCCCATAAGATACAGTTTAATTTAATGTCATCTGATCTTGAAAAATCCTTTTACCAATATGACCTCTGTGTCTAATAGAGAAACTTTTAATTCTGATACTCATTGGTGGATAATCGTACTAGCAAACACCAAGCTTACCTGTGTAGGTTAGGATTAACTTTAGGCCTTAAACTGAAAATTTCTGCCTCTGGCAGCTCCTCTTGATAGTCTCTTTTAATTAGTATCAGGCATTCCTGTCTGAGAATCCTTCTTTGTAGCCTCCAGTCTTACTTAGTTTGGGAGGCTAACATAAAGTGTATACCTTCAAATATTATTAGTAGTAGTATTAGTATAAGTATTAGTATTATTTAAAATGCCCAGGAATGGCTGTATTTTGGTTTTCACTGTCTTTGCTAAGTGTTTAAGATGAAGCAGTCAAACTGACTTTTGTTTCTATCTATTGTTAACAGTCAGCTGAGCTTTTATGGGAGTCATTCCTGGGGAAACATGGGAGCACTTTCTCAGTTCTGCTAGAGCCATTTGCGCTAGGTGGGTCCAGGTCTTGCTTGACCATGTGGCTTCCCTCGGAAGCATCAGGGATTTCTTTCTTCTCTGATGACTCTCCTCTTCATAGAAAATGTACTGATTGGCTTTCTGTTCTCCAGTGGTCTCATTAATCTCCCTGATGGGGAGTTAATGTGACCCAGAGTTGCAAAACTCTTTAGAGAAGTCCCCTGTTCCCTGGATTCAGTCTAACTCAGAGGGCAAGAGCCAAATATTGGTTTTCTTGGCCCTTTTTCATTTAATTTTAATTTCAAATCCTAATCTTATACATGCATCAAATAAATTTTAACAGCCTTATATTAAGAGCACTGGGCTTTAATGTCTATAACTTTATAATTATTTATCTTTTTATTAATTGAGATCTGTATTATTCTGTCTGTCTTGTAGGTGATAACTTACTCTCTGAAATTAACCCATGTTTTGTTCTTAAAGCAACACTTCTGTAAAACACTAACAGGGAATCTTTAGATCACATATAAGGAAATTACAAAATAAATTTCTTTAACAAGAGTAAAAATACTTAGTTCATGTAATAGCTACCCTGAATATTTTGGCTGAGTTACACATTATATCCCCTGTTTGAGATCCTAGGAATCTTGACATAAAAAAAGAACTTTTTACGTAACTTTAAAGAAATAAAATCTGACCTACTGCTTTTGTAGTCATTCTTGCATGTAGTAAGATGGGACACACAGCCTTATCTCAGGTAATGCAGGGCTCTTTATAAATCTTAAGTGTTTTAGTTCTAAAGCTGATCTTTATTTTTTAAATATTATTTTACAAAGTTTACATAAATTGTTTGAGGTCACATGAACATTAGCTAACACCATATAATATCACTTTTAAAACATGAATTAAAGAAATCCTGAAAGTTTTTAACCTTTACATAGATTAGGCTCTTATTAACATAAGATACATTTAAATTGTTCCCCAATGTAAAAAGTAACATAAAACTTTACATATCTTATTGATAACAGGTAAATGAATGTCCAATATATTTTTTACCATACAAATTCAGAACACCAGCTTGATATAATGCTCTTTTAAAATTTTTACCTTACAGACTTGCATACCTGTAAGATATAAGCACATTAGTAGCATCACAATTACATTGATGTTTCTACATTAACCAAGTTTAGCTTTTAAAGAAATGGCAGTACAGTGCTCTAAAATAACAGTTCTAATTTTATCAGTTGTTTAATTTCTATGGTTGCTTGCTCTAGAAAAAATAAAACTTAATAAACACAATGTTATGGGTAAACTTATATTTTAAGAAATTTTTGTCTCTTTAACACATGATTGATTTTTACAATCTTTTACAGACTTTAGTCAAACTTATACAGACGTTAGTAAGTCAATTAGATATCTAACAAAAGTACTTATGAATGAGTAATCCCATATCAAATTTACTTTACTTATTTATCAAAATATTACACAAATGAATTGAAGACTGTAAACCATTTTTATGTTGAAGGAAAAGTCCTAGAACCAAGGCATATTAGACATTTTGTAGATATTAATATTTTTTTAGATTTTTGAATACCTAGACAAACTTGAAAGCTTAAATTTAAAGACATTTATTTTTATCTGTTTATCCAATTTAATTGAACCATTTAAATCAAGTGAATTAAAGATCTTTGGATCCACTTTTTAAAATTTGTTTTTATGAGCGCTTTTTTTATGAACTCTTCTTATATATGTTAATTTGTGTATCATATATATGATATACGGACATATGTATATATAGACATACAACAAATAACAAAATTGAGCACACATAATAATAGTAAAAGCCTTGTAGCTTTTCGCAGGTGAAATCTCCATTGCAATATTTCAAAAAGTCCACAGTTGGTCGAAGATAGTACTGATCAGAAAAACATTAACCTAGGTCTGTATGATCAAAATCATGATCTCAAAAAAATTAAAGTATCTAAGGAAAAAAATAAGAGTCCTAGAAAAAATGACTGGCCAGTAACTAGTAAATACCATACAATTTACCTTTTTTTTTTTTCCTTAGGCCTCAGATCAGTCTCCTACTAAGCTTGCAGGCTTCTTTCATTTGCCTTTCAAAATAAGTCATGGCTGAGGTCTGGAAGGAGCAGGAAAAAACTGCTTTTCTGAGCAGACACCTCAGGCCTAAGGCATTTTAACCATAATTGTCAGGTAAGGATGTTTAAAATTATGGTACAAGTTTAAGATACAATTCACAAAATTTTATATCTTTACATCTTGTTTTGTCAACAGATATCATACTTTGATTTACAATCCTTGTCCAGATTAATGCTCTGGTACACACAGTGACATTTTCCCAGGCTACCCAATTCAAAATTTGTGAAAAAAAGACTGAATGATTGGGAAGTTACTTGCCAACTTGGAAGTAGAGTTCTTTAGTTTTCCATCTTAGGTATTTAATTTATCTGGCATGAATTATCTGAAATCATAAACTAAACAATTACCTAAACCCGACTTTTAACTGCAAGATTGTGCAATGCTTCAAAAACCCATTCAGATACCAGATAGTTACAATAAAACATCATCATTTAGACACACATTCAGCTAAGATCATTCCCAAGAAACAATTTATAATATCAACACATTATTGCACATGTCTTAAAGGGCCAGAAACAAAGACACAACACAGACAGAAAGGAGGTCCAGACTATGGCTGTCAGACAGAACCCTTTAAACCAGAGCAGGTAAGTGAAAAATCTCCTACACCAGTGGCACCATAGATGTCCACAGGGGGGGACCAGATGTTTTCAAGAGGGGCAACCTGAAATGTACGATCAAGGGTCTCCATGGTGACTTTAATGCATTTAGTGTCCCCTTTTTCTTTTTCTTTTTTTTAACAAGACAGAGGTGGCATAATCCTTACAGTGCAGGGAGGGAAGCAGGGAATTTCCTGAAGCTACAGAGCTTTGGCAGCTGCTGGGAGTCCTTCAGTCCCTCCTTTTACTTACAGGATTAGCTCCTCTGGTTCGGTTCCACCCCAAGCATGCTACATCTACTAACATTACAGTAGTCAGCTCTAAAAAAGTTCCTGGACGGGGGGGGGGATGTATCAAAATTTGTAACTTAAATTTCGGCTGCTGACCTTGAAGCCAATCAATGCCAATTTAATAATGAGGACAAGGTTTTTAGAAAAAGAAAAAGGGAGGTTTATTGCTTTGGTAACAAAGGAGAAACACAGGGGACCCTGCCCAAAGGTTGTGACTCTCTTGATCTGGAGGGACAAGTGGTTTTAATGAAGTTTCACTTGTTAACCTGGGAGATACTCAGTTCTTAGGTCCCCAGCAGGCATTGCTCTCTGTGGTGGGTGTTCTCCAGGCAGCCAGCTTGGGGCTTCTCTCATCCTGCTTAACAAAGGGGGGTACATTTTATTGCAGTTCCTTACAACACAGTCCAAAGGGCTGTCAGGCTTACTTGCTTTGTTACCCATTTTCACGTCCAATATACTTATGTTTTTACCACAGAAATCACAGAACAAAACACACAAAACAAACAAGAAAAACATATAGAACACAGAACAAAACACACAAAAAAAACAGAAACCCGGACTCAAAACAGAAAAACAGAGGAGCAATGCAACGTCTTGCTAAAGCTTCGAAGTAGGACCGTGTACATGCCAGTCAGCACCTCTCTACCATTACAGAGGAATTTCCTACAGAACAGAACAGAGGACAAAACGATTTTCATTACTGTCCCAAAAAGGAGTATATGTGAGCCTCCCCAGGACACCTCTATGTCATCAGAACAGATCTCCCTTAAATGGATATCAGATGTTACAAAGGCGCCACTTAATTATTGAGGCCTCCTCCACCAGGTGCTAGCTAATAGTATTAGTGCGGTGGTTCACCGCAGTGCTCCTGGGACCGAACGCTCACTCTAAGGCCTTGGAAAATCTCAAGATGTGCACCCCCTAGAGTGGCTCTCCAGCCCGGAGCCCTGGAGGGAAGGCCAGATTCAGAATTTCCAGCAGTCTGGTCTTGTGATCTGGTCGGCAGTGTCATCTTGCTGGGGAACTCAAAAAGGTTAGATGAGGATGCAAAAAAGAACTCTGACTCCAGCTAAAATCAAATTGAGGCAAGCTTATTATGTCAACTGACTGGGCTGCCTCTCCCTCCCAAAATGGCAGGAACAAGACAGCAACCCCACCTTTCCTACAGCCCAGCTATATAGCCCAGAAAGTTACACAAAAGGGGGGTTACTGATAACAGAACTTTGACAAGCATCACACAAATGGTAGTTTATTTATTTATTTATTTATTTATTTATTTGCTGGCCAGGGAAGGCCAAAATTTATGATGTGTCACTAAAGTTTCAGAGAGGGCTGCTATCTGGTCAGAGAGTCAAGCATGGGTGAGTTCAAGGCAGGGGCAGGCATTCCAACCAGGTTCAGAATTTGCAGTTATTTATAGTAAAGCCAAAATTAACTTTTCATGGCTTTGTGTCAAGATGGCTCCCAATTTTAATAAAGATAAGGTTGCTATCAACCCGTGTCCCTTACTTTTGGAAACTACTCTACCACCTCCAAGGTTGTGAACTCCTGAGCATTTTCCAGTACAGATATGCATTTACAGATTTTCTAACTTTTCTCCTCTAATTGTGTCTTACTTGGGGCGAAGATAATTTCAAGGTATTGTGCTGAATGAGAGTGGAAAAATTTCTATGCAACACATATTTGCATACACATTGGATTCATTATCTAATTTTCCATTCGAAATACTGAATCGATGACACTAAGCCAAACCCTACTAGACTCTGACTACTAATCCTAATATGAAGGAGAAAAATAACCCAAAGAAAATACAAATACAAGCAGTTCAGAGGAGGCATGGTGTATAGTTGGACATGCCTTTTGCCTGATAAAGGGTTGGTGTTATAAATCTAGTCAATTTTTAATTGAAATAGTTCTCCATGTGTTTTTAAAGTTAACAAATATGTGAAATCCTGTCTCCCATTCTCTGAAGCCTATTCAGCACATGTATTTTTTTGGTTCACATATAGAATCCTACATGGTATCACACATACATTCTTGTGAGGTGGCTGACTTGGCAGATACAAATAGTGAAAAGAGATCACTCCTCCTAATCACTGTTTTAACAGAAAATTCAATATATGGGTTTGCTTCCTGGTTGAACAACATTATACATAAATCCAAGTTCAGTAAAATAAATAGTTTTGTATCTGTGAATGACACATATTTCATGATGAATTTCTATTAGCATATATATTGCTACTTTTTAATGTTCCTTTGTGTGTGTTTTGTGTATATATATATATATACACAAAACACATATAATATATATATATATATTATATATATATATATATATATATATACTCTCCAGATTTTTCAAAGTCTGAAATATATGTGTCTTATTGTACACTCCCTACATTCATTCATGTTCATGTATGTGGATTTACAATAAACTTTCACAAGATTATTCTCAGAAATATTCATCCACCTGAAATACATATTTGTTTCCTAGTACTGAAAACAAATTTCAGTGAATGGTGCTTACAAATCCTAATATTTCTACAGTATCTGACCCAGTTTAACATTAATGCAAGTAGATTCCTATGTGACAAGTTGTGTATTTTGATGTTCATTTTAATGCAACACTAGTACATTACTATTTCTTCAGTTTATGCACATCATAAGATATATATTTTATCCACAAGTTCACAAATTTATAGACATTTGTTTCACTTTCAATTACTTCCTGCTTCAGAACACTTGTATTTTTCCAGGTTTCTTTTTTTTTTAATTTTTATTGTTGGTTGTTCAGAATATTACATAGTTCTTGATATATCATATTTCATACTTTGATTCAAGTGGGTTATGAAGTCCCATTTTTACCCTGTATAAAGATTGCAGAATCACATCACTTACACATCCATTGATTTACATATTGCCATACTAGTGTCTGTTGTATTCTGCAGTCTTTCCTATCCTCTACTAAACCCCTCTTCTTCCCTCCCCTCCCCTCTTCTCTCTCTACCCTCTCTACTGTAATTCATCTCTCCACCTTGTATTATTTTTCCTCTTTCCCCTCACTTCCTCTTGTATGTAATTTTTTATAACCCTGAGGGTCTCCTTCCATTTCCATGCAATTTCCCATCTCTCTCCCATTCCCTCCCACCTCTCATCCCTGTTTAGTGTTAATCTTCTCATGCTCTTTGTCCCTACTCTGTTCTTAGTTACTCTCCTTATATCAAAGAAGATATTTTGCATTTGTTTTTCAGGGATTTTCTAGCTTCACTTAGCATAACCTGCTCTAATGCCATCCATTTCCCTGCAAATTCTATGATTTTGTCATTTTTTAATAAAGATTAATACTCCATTTTGTATAAATGCCACATTTTTTATCCATTCGACTATTGAAGGGCATCTAGGCTGGTTCCACAGTCTTGCTATTGTGAATTGTGCTGCTATGAACATCGATGTAGCAGTTTCCCTGTAGCATGGTCTTCTTAGGTATTTAGGGAATAGACCAAGAAGGTTAAGAGCTGGGTCAAATAGTGGTTCAATTCCCAGCTTTCCAAGAAATCTCCATACTGCTTTCCAAATTGGCTGCACCAATTTGCACTCCCAGCAGCAATGTACAAGAGTACCCTTTTTCCCACATCCTCACCAGCGCTTGTTGTTGTTTGACTTCATAATGGCTGCCAATTTTACTGGAGCGAGATGGTATCTTAGGATGGTTTTGATTTGCATTTCTCTGACTGCTAGACATGGTGAGCATTTTTTCATGTACATGTTGATTGATTGTATGTCCTCTTCTGAGAAGTGTCTGTTCAGGTCCTTGGCCCATTTGTTGATTGGGTTATGTGTTATCTAATTTTTTAATGTTTTGAGTTCTTTGTATACTCTGGATATTAGCGCTCGATCTGAAGTGTGAGGAGTAAGGATTTGTTTCAAGGATGTAGAATTCTTATTTACCTCTCTTATTGTTTTTTGCTGAGAAAAAACATTTTAGTTTGAGTAAGTCCCATTTGTTGAATCTAGTTAGTAACTCTTGTGCTATGGGTGTCATATTAAGTAATTTGGAGCCCGACCCAACAGTATGTAGATCGTAGCCAACTATTTTTTGTGTCAGACACTGTGTCTCTGATTTGATATCAAGGTCCTGGATCCATTTTGTGTTAACTTTTGTCCATGGCGAGAGAAAGGGATTCAGTTTCATTTTGTTGCTTATGGATTTCCAGGTTTCCCAGCAACATTTGTTGAAGCTGCTATCATTTCTCCATTGTGTGCTTTCAGCCCTTTTTCAAATATAAGATTGTTGTATTTTTGTGGATTGGTTTCTGTGTCCTCTATTCTGTACCATTTGTCCACCGGCCTGTTTTGGTACAGTACCATGCTGTTTTTGTTACTATTGCTCTGTTGTATAGTTTGAAGTCTGGTATCGCTATACCGCCTGATTCACAGTCTTTTCATGAGACTTCTTTCCAAACACATTATTTTCTATTTGCATAATCACCTTTGAAGCAAAACTCACACACACTTCATGATAAACCATAACCTTAATTTTACCATTAGATGTATAACTGGTTGGAATGAAGGATTGTACATCAATACAAGATTTTCTGTATATTTTCAGATATCAATTGAATCCATTATTTAAAGTTGGAAACAGTTATATGGTTTGTTCACAGTATGGTCTATTCATGCATTATGTCAATATTCATAGACACAGGGTACACCTATTTATACCCCCAATACTTACTTATACATCTTCAAAATATTGCTCCCAGAAATGGTGAAAGAAATACTCATATCACCTGATCTACGTATACATTTTATCACAGTAATATTCTGGACACAATTACAAAGATGACACTTATGTTTGTACCAATTCTAAATGGAAAGTGAGCATGGATTACGAAAAACATCCATGTCCAGGTTGCCTAAAGCTCTCAAATGTCAATCCAATTGGTGACTACATATTTGTTTCTTCCTAAGATTATATATTCAACATCAAGCCTGTTGAAAATGTCTAATCCTATCACTCAGTTTATACTTTGCCTGATTTCCTAATGTCTCTATTATTATCTGCTTTCCTACATATTTTCCCCAGTTCATCATTGTGACTGACTCTTCACATGTGCTCACATTTACATTCACTCTGTACGCGAAACCCTATTGCTAAAGATCTTTTGGACCAAATCCTATATTCACCCTTCCGACTATCTTCCTAATCCTACCGACTATCCCTTTTTGAGTGGATGTTCTCTTTGACATTCAATCATCCAAGGTACAAGGAACTCTACCATTGTATATTGATTTATCTGAGATATCTGTGCAGAAAGTATTTCAAAGCTAAGTATCCCAGTAAAGGACCCAATTACCTTCTGAGCTTCAAATCTTACATAGATTTTTGTATTCATACTTATATTACACTTATATTCTTATGAATAATGCAGGTTTCCAACACCATAATTCATCGTGCAGAATGATTTCTAACCCAAATGGAACATGATATTAACCCTAACCATACACTGTTCCCTCAATCTAACTTTACAAAAGAACAGGGACAGAGTTGGTCTTACAATACCGGAATGTAGGGGATCCTCCACCTGCTGAGAACCTCAAAGGTCAATAAAGAAATGATCCCTGGAGAAGATGTAGGCAGCTATGAAGGACCTGAGAGAGCAAAAGTCATATTTCATTGCAAACAACCTGGTCAGATGAAGGGATGTGTCTGAATCAACATTTCTCTCCTTAATGTATAGAAGATGGACCAAACCAGGCTTTAACTCTGGTGCGATTCCCCTTACAGACTGAGTGCTGGAACTGACATCAGAGAAGTATTGCCATTAATTGTGTTAGGTTTTTAGGAGGCAACTCATGAGAGTCGCCCTTGGAAAGGAAACTGAGATCAAGGAACAGGGTGGCTTTCCACAGAGCACTGAGAATCTCAGCCAGGATATCACATGATTTTATATTGAAAGACATGACAGCCATAGTTGACAGTCAAAAACACACCTGGACCTCACATTGTAGACTGCAATAGGCCTGGCTTCATGTGACCTATTGGCCACTTTTTGGGAAGCCTTGGCTGTGAGAGTTCTCCAGAGTTTTCATTGAAATGAGCTTCCCCACCATTTAATGGTTCCTGAATGAATTGTAACCCACAGTGCCTTCAACGTCTTTCTTGAAAAACGGCTAGATAAATTCCATGAAATTTTTGAAATTCCCAAGACCAGGTTGCACTGGAGAACCTTTGGATGCCCTGTTGCTGATCATGAGTGTACCAGACAGTGCCTTGATTTACTGGGTTTCATGAAAATGGTGTAGAACAGATTTGCTAGTAAGTTGGAGCCTGCTGAGTAGGGGGACTAGAGCAGTGGAGTGCACGTGTGTGATAATACATCTGTGGTGGGGCCATGTGGATCTGCCATTGGCTCCCAAATGGCTTGTGACTGACATGTTGTAGCCAACAGATACTTATTTGTAAATGCATCTTGATTTCAGGGCATTGTTCAGAATTATGTTGCTATGTACAACGGGGCAAGCTCTGTGGGATATTAGCCTGGTTGATGCATTCTCCTGCAGACCCTGACTCACCACATGTGACAGAACTCCCTCCAGCACTGTGTCCCAATTGAACTCCTTGTATTTTTTGAAGCAAATATAAAATTCTCAGTGCAGCAGCAAGAAAAAACACGAAAAGTGGAGAATGAAAAAATGGCTTCACTGTCCAAACAGGAAGACACTTCGACCACAGTGGCCACATTTTACCTACAAAGAGCGAATTCAGCACTGCTGCCTCATGTTCATTGGAAAAGAAGAAAACATGTCCTCCAGGTCACATAGATGCAGACGCAACTTTGATGGTCTCATGAGAAAAGAATCTAAAGCTCCTAAAAACCATATATATTTCAAGTGCCCAACCTCAGAGGCAGTTCCTCAAAAAGTCTTTAGGCCAAAAGAGCTGTATGTTTGTGGAGTGTTTACCCTGTCCCTTATTTTTGGAAACTATTCTACCACATCCAATGTTGTGAAACCCTGAGCATTTTCCATTCCAGATATATATTAACAGATTTTTTTACTCTTCTCCTCTAATTGTGTGTTATTTGGGTCAAAAGTAATGTCAAGGCATTATTCTGGATGAGAGTAGGAAGATTTTTGTGTAGCACATATTTGCATACACATTGGATTCTTTTTCCTATTTTCCATTTGAAATACTGAATCCCTGACACTAATCCATACCCTAGTAGACTCTGAGTACTAATCCTAATATGATAAGGAAAACAACAAAACAGAATAGAAATTCAACAGTTCAGAAGAGGCATGGTGTATAGTTGGACTTGCCTTTTGCAGGATAAAGGGCAGCTGTTAAAAATCTAGTTAATTTTTAATTGAAATAGTGTTTTAAAGTTAAAAATATGTGAATTGTTGTCTCCCTTTCTCTGTAGCCTCTTCAGCACATGTATTTTTATATGCTCATATAGAATCCTACCTGGTATAACACGTACATTTTTTTGAGGTGGCTGACTTGGCAGATACAAATTGTGAGAAGAGATCACTCCACTAAAACGCTGTTGAAAGAGAAAATTCACCCTATGTGTGATCTTCCTAGTAGAACAACATTATTCATAAATCCATGTTCAGTAAAATAAATATTTTTTTATCTGTGGATGATATGTATTTCATGATGAATTTCGATTGGAATATATATTGCTACTTGTTAATGTCTCTGTGTTTTTTTTTGTATATATATATATATATATATATATATATATATATATATATATATATATATATATATACTCTCCAAACTATTCAAAATATGAAATATATTATCTACATATATATTTTATCACAGAAATATTTGGACAAAAATGCAAAGGACACAATATGATTTTATCAAAGCCTAAATAGAAAGTGAACATGGATTATTAAAAACATCCATGTCCAGGTTGCCTAATGCTCTCAAATGTCAATCGTATTGGTGACTACATATTTGTTGCTTCCTAAGATTATATATTCAAACTCAACCTGTTGAAAATGTCTAGTCCTATGACTCACTTTATACTTTGCCTGATTTCCTAATCTCTCTAATGATATCTTCTTTCCTACATATTTTTCCGAGTTCATCATTGTTACTGACACTTCACATGTGCTGACATTGACATTCACTCTCTAAACAAAACCCTACTGTTAAAGAGCTTTTATTCCAAATCCTATACACACTCTTCTTCCTAAAACTTCCGACTATCTTCCTATTCCTACCTACTATCGCTTTTTGACTAGATGTTCTCTTCAACATTCAATCATCCAAGGTACAAGGTCCTATGCCATTGTATATCGATTTATCTGAGATATCTGTGCAGAATGTAATTCAAAGTAAAGTATCCCAATCAAGGGCCCAATGCCCATATGGGCTTCAAATCTTACTTAGATTTCTGTTTTCATACATATATTTCACCTCTATATTCTTATAAATATCGCAGGTTACCAATATCATAATTCATCCAGCAGAATGATTCTTAACAAAAATCAAAAATGTTATTAACCCTAACCATACACAGTTCCCTCAATCTAACTTTAGAGATGAGCAGGGACAGAGTTGGTCTTAAAATACAGGAATGTAGGTGATCTTTCTTCTGCTGAGAACCACAAAGTTCCATGAAGAAATGATCCCTGAAGAAGATGTGGGCACCTTTGAAGGACCTGGTTGAGCATAAGTCATCTTCCATGGCAAAAACCTGGTCAGGATAAAGGGTAGTGTCTGAATCAGCCACTCTTTTCTTAATGTAGAGAAGATGGACCAAACCAGGCCTGTGTGGACAGCTGTTCCCAGGTGCCTATGGTTGATATAGCATTCTAACTTGTGAAAGTGTCACAGGAAGTAGGGGCAGCCTCCATTTCATGGGACCATTGGAAGCAACTATTTGGACAAAGTGGTTGCCAAGGTAGTGGCCTCATTCAGTTTCTGAAGGAAGTGACCTCACCCTACTTCCTTGGTGATGGAACTCTCTGAACATAGGATCCAGGAAGCCAGGCTCCCAGAGCCAGTCCCAGTCCCAGTCCCAGTGGTCTCACTTGTTTGGATTTACCAAGGACAGATTAACTCTTTCTTGGTACCTACTGATGTGAGGATTGCCAAATGTGAGGAAAGCTCTGAAGAGGGGCCTTTCCTGAGAAAGCAGGCAGTGGCTCACCGCTGACTCCTGAAAACTTCACAGAGTTGGACAAGAAGAAAAGTTCTGAGACAGAACTGGTCATTTCGGGGGAACACAGTGTGGACCACCAGTCAGAGGACACTCTAGATTGTCATTGATCTAGTAGCGGGAAGGAGGTGCCTTTGAGGGTGTGGGTGTTGGCTTGTGGTTTTGTCTCACGTTCTGAGAATAGGTAGGAATGGCGGTTTTTTAGGTTTGGTGTGAATAACTTCTAGTATGTCTTTTGACAAGGCGAGTGTTTCTAAGTCTGTGTATCCCACTGTGTCCATGGTTGTAGATATTAGAAAAGAGAATGCATCAATGGATGTGTCCTGTCTAGTAGAAAGCTTCTCGGCATTCATCCTGCCTAATTTATGAATGGACTGGGGCTTGCCTTATCGATGGGCAACACCTGCTATCTTCTGAAGATCCTGTTTTCTTCCTTAATTCTGGTCAATCTCCACAATTGGCTCATGGATTTGTGTCCATGATATGTACCAAATCCAAACACTGTGACATGGCCATGTACTGGATAGCTGAAGGGAATAGCGAGCATCTCAGAAAACTCAGATATCAGTATGCCAGGAAAGTCTCACTGGAGGAACCCTGGTTTGGGCCTTTTGTTTACCTATGTTTCTGTTGCCCTGAATGTCAGGAAGGTCTTTGCCTCAGGCCACCCCTTTGTGAAGCCTGAAGAAAACAGTTTTCAAATGGAAATAAGTGGGCATCACCTGTGGCTCTTTGCTTAATTGCTTTGGAAAGGGATGTGTCTAAATCAGCCTCTTGGCCCTGTGTGAGGTGTGGCTTACATTCTCAGCACCTGATGGATCTAAAGAAAGATCCCATGTGTGCATCAAAAACCAAAATAGCAAAAAGATCAGTTATTGTGGATGAAGTCTCTTGCATTCCGCTCTTAGGTTCCTGACCTCCATCAAGTGAGCATATGGATCTTTTGGGTCAAATAAGTTTTTCGAAGCCCTGCAGAGGCTAGGCCATGGTTCTTGCTTTTTCTCATGACTCCAATTCACACAAAGAATCTGTACAGCAAAGTCAGTAAGCTTCAAATTGGAGAAGCAGAGTAGTATTAATGGAGGCCTATTTGATAACTCCTGGTTCACAGGAAGGGTATCCAGGCCACCCTGACATTAGGCAAATGAAGGTCAAGGGAGATTATTTTAGACAATGTTTTGGGCTGCGCCTCTCATGGAAACCTCCAGCCAGAAGTTATGATGAGTGTCTATATGGAAGAAGATGAGGGCCATGTGGTAGTGTTTTGGTTTCAAAGGTGGTCATTTCTGTCGCAGTTGGAAGAGATGAGTGGGTTCACTTGGGCTTGAAATGTGTTTTTTGTCAAAAGACACATGGACCTCAAATTGTAGACCTCAATGGGCCTGGCCTCATGTGACATTTTGGCCACTCTTTGGAAAGCCTTGCCTGTGAGAGTTATCCAGAGCGTTCATTAAAATGAGCTTCCTCACCATTGAATGGTCCTGAATGAATTGAAACCCACAGTGCCTTCAACTTCATCCTTGAAAAATGGCTAGATAAATACCATGATATTTTTGAAATTCCCTTTACCATGTGGCACTGGAGAACCATTGGATGACCTGTTGGTGATCATGAGTGTACCAGACAGAGCCTTGATTGACTGGGTTTCATGAAAATGGTGTAGAATAGAGATGCCAGTAAGTTGGAGCCGAATGAATAGTGGGCCTAGAGCAGTGGTGTGCAGGTTTGTGATAAAAAATCTGTGGTGGGGCATTGTGGATCTGCCATTAACTTCAAATGGATTGTGACTGACATGGTGAAGCCAGCAGATTATTTTATGTAAAGGCATCTTTTTATATGGAGAGTTTTCAGGGCAATGTTCAGAATCAGTTTGCTATGGTCAAGGGGGCAAGCTATGTGGGAAACAAGCCTTGATTGTGCACTCTCCTGCAGACCCTGAATCACCACACGTGACAGAACTCCCTCCAGCACTGTGTCCCTGTTGATCTCCTTGTTATTTGTGAAGCAAATACCAAACACCTAGTGCAGCAGCAAGAAAAACCAGGAATACTGGAGGATGACCAAATGGCTTCACAGTCCACATGGGGAGACACTTAGCCCCCAGTTTGCATACAATGAGAGAATTCAGCACTGCTGCCTCATGTTCATTGGAAAATAAAAAACCATTTACTCCAGGTCACATAGATGCATACCCAGCTTTGATGGTCTCACTAAAAAGAAGCTAAAGCTCCTGACAAGAACATATATTTCAAGTGCCCAAACTCAGAGGCAGTTTCTCAAGAACTATTTAGTCCAGCAGAGCTCCATGTTTGTGGAGTGTTTACCCTTTCCATACTTGTGGAAACTCCTCTACCAAATCCAAGGTTGTGAATTCCTAGCATTTTCCATTCCATATATGTATTCACAGATTTTCTAATTCTTCTCCTCTAATTGGTTCTTACTTGGGACGAAGGTAATGTCAAGGCAATGTCCTGGATGAAAGTGTGAAGATTTGTGTGTAGCACATATTTACATACACATTGGATATATTTTCCAATTTTCCAATCGAAATACTGAATTACTGAAACAAACCCCTACCCTACGAGACTCTGACTACTAATCCTAATGAGATGCATAAAAATAACCCAAACAGAATAGAAATACAAGCAGTGCAGAGGAGGCATGGTGTAGAGTTGGACTTGCCTTTTGCATTATATAGAGTAGGAGTTATAAATCTAGTCAATTTTTGTTGACATAGTTCTCTATGTGTTTTTAAAGTTAACAAATATGTGAATTCCAGTCTCCCTTTCTCTGTACCTATTCAGCACATCTATTTTTATATGCTCATATAGAATACTAGCTGGTACCACACGTACATTCTTGTGGGGTGGCTGACTTGGCAGATACAAATTGTAAGAGATTACTCCTTCTAAACGCTATTGGAACTGAAAATTAAACCTATGGGTGAGCTTCCTAGTTGAACAACATTATACATAAATCCATGTTCAGTAAAATATATATATATATGGATCTGTGGATGGTATATATTTCATGGTGAATTTAGATTGGCATATATATTGCTATTTTAATGTCTCTCTCTGTGTGTGTGTGTGTGTGTGTGTGTATATATATATATATATATATATATATATATATATATATATATATATATATATACTCTCTCCAGATTTTTCACAACATGAAATATGTGTCTTATTATACACTCCCTAAATTCATTCATATTCATGTATGTGGATTAATAATGCACTTTCAAAAGATTATTCTCAGAAATATTCATCCAACTGAAATACAAATTTTTTCCTAGTACTGACAACTAACTTCAGTGAATGATGCATACAAATCCTAATATTTCTACAGTAACTGACCCAGTATAACTGCAACACAAGTAGATGCCTATGGGACCTGATGTGTATTTTGGCGTTCATTTTTTTCAACACTAGTATATTATTATTTCTTCAGTTTATGCACATCATAGGATATATATTTCATCTATAAGTTACAAATTTATAAGCATTTATTTCACTTTCAATCACAACCTGCTTCAGAACACATGTATTCCTTCATGTTTCTTGACTTGTCTTTTCATGAGACTATTTTCCAAACACATTATTTTTGATTTCCATAATCACGTTTGAAGCAAAACGCACACACAATTCATGATAAACCATAACCCTAAGATTACCATTAGATATAAAACTGGTTGTAATGAATGATTGTATATCAATATAAGATTTCTTATATACTTTCAGATATCAATCCAATCCATTATTTAAAGTGGAACCAGTTAGATTATTTATACACAGTATGTTCTATTCATGCATTATCTCTAAATTCATAGACACAGGGTACACCTCTTTGTACCCCAAAACCTAATTAATACATCTTCAAATATTGCTCCCAGAAATTGTAAAAGAAATACTCATGTTATCTGATCTACGTATACATTTTATCACAGTAATATTTTGGACACAAAATGCAAAGTTCACACTTATGATTGCACAAAAACCTAAATGGAAAGTGAACAAGGGTTACTAAAATCATCCATGTCCAGGTTGCCTAAAGCTCTCAAATGTCAATCCTATTGGTGACTACACATTTGTTTCTTCCTAAGATTATATATTCAAACTTAACCCTGTTGAAAATGTCTAATCCTATCACTCACTTTATACTTTGCCTGATTTCGTGATTTCTCTATTGATATTTGCTTTCCTAAATATTTTTTCCAGTTCATCATTGTGATTGACTATCCACATGTGCTGATATTTACATTCACTCTCTGACCAAAACCCTATTGCTAAAGAACATTTGGTCAAAATCCTATGCTAACTCTTCTCCAGAAACCTACTGACCATCTTCCAGATACTACCGACTATCCCTGTTTGAGTGGATGTTCTCTTCTACATTCAACATCCAACGTACAAAGTTCTATGTCATTGTATATCAATTTATCTGAGACATTTGTGGAGAACGTAATTTAAACATAAGTATCCCAAACAAGGCCCCAAGGCCCTTCTGGGCTTCAAATCTTACCTAGATTTCTGATTTTATTGTTTTATGTCACCTCTATATTCTTATAGATTTTGCATTTTCCCAATACCATTATTCATCCAGCAGAATGATTTCTAACCCAAATCAAAAGTGTTTTTAACCATAACCATATACTGTTCCCTCAATCTAACCTTACAAAAGAGCAGGGACAGAGTTGTTCTTACAATACAAGAATGTAGGGGATCTTCCATCTGCTGAGAACTTCAATGGTCCATGCAGAAATGATCCCTGGAGAAGATGTAGGGAGCTTTGAAGGATCTGAGAGAGCAAAAGCCATCTTCCATGGCAAACATCCTCATCAGGATGAAGGGTTTTGTATGAATCAGCCTCTCTCTTCTTAATGTAGAGAAGATGGACCAAACCAGGCCTGTGTGGAGAGCTGTTTCCGGGTGCCTATGGTTGGTATACCATTCTAACTTGTGAAAGTGTCAGAGGAAGTAGGGCCAGACTCAAACTCATTGGACCATTAGACTCAACTCTTAGGACAATATGGTTGCTAAGGTAGTGACCTTATTCAGTTCCTGAAGGAAGTGACCTCACCTCACTTCCATGGTGATTGAACTCTCTGAACTTGGGATCCAGGAAGCCAGGCAACCAGACCCAGTCCCAGTCCCACTCCCAGTGGTCTCAGTTATTTAGACTTAGCAAGGACAAAGTCAGTCTTACTTGGTACCTAATGATGTGAGGATGGCCAAATGCCAGGAAAGCTCTGAAGGGCGGCCATTCCTGAGAAAGCAGGTAGTGGCTCACCAGTGGTTCCTGACTACTTCATAGACGTGGCCAAGGAGACCAGATGTGAGACAGGACAGACAATTTCGAGGAAACAGAGTATGGCACACAAGTCAGAGGTCACTCCGGATAGTCACAGACATACTTGGGGGAAGGAGGTGCCTTTGTGGGTGTGGGTGTGGGTTTTTGATTTTGTCTCATGTTATGAGAATAGGTATGAAAGGCAGTTTTTTGTTTGGAATGAAATGTTTCTAGTAAGTCGTTTGACAAGGCGAGTGTTTCTATGTCTGTGTATCTCACTGTGTCCGTGGTTGTACACATTAGAAAAGAGAATGCATCCATGGATGTGTCCTGTCTTGTAGAAAGCTTCCCAGCATTCATCCTGCCCAATTTATGAATGGACTAGGGCTTGCCTTATCGATGGGCAACACCTGCTATCTTCCTAAGTTCCTGTTTTCTTGCAGAATTCTGGCCACTCTCCAGATAGCCTCATGGTTTTGTGTCCAAGATATGTATCATCTCCAAGCTCTGTGACATGCCAATGTACTGGATAGCTGAAGGGAATGGCGAGAATCTCAGAAAACTCAGATATCAGTATGACCAGGAAAGTATCAGTGGAAAAACCCTGCTTTTGGCCTTTTTCTTACCTAATTGTTCTGTTTCCCTGAATGTCAGGAAGGTCTTTGCCTTCGGCCACCCCTTTGTGAAGCCTGAAGAAAACAGTTTTCAAATGGAAATGAATGGGCATCACCTGTGGCTGTTTGCTTAATTGCTTTGGAAAGTTATGTGTCTGAATCAGCCTCTTGGCCCTGTGTGAGGCTGTGGCTTAGATTCTCAGCACCTGATGGACGTAAAGAGAGATCCCATGTGTGCATCCAAAACCAAAATGGCAAAAAAAGCAGTCATTGTGAATGAAGTCTCTCCCTTTCCTCTGTAAGGTTCTTGAACTCCATCAAGTGAGAATAGGAGTCCTTTGGTTCAAAAGGGTTCTACAACGACCTGCAGAGGTGCTTGTTTTTTCTCATGACTCCAAATCATATAAAAATATATACCTGACAGTCAGTTTTCCTCAACTTGGAGAAGCATAATAGTATTAACATCTAGCATATTTGATCACACCTGGTTCACAAGAAGGGTGTCCAGACCACCCTGTCTTTAGGCCTATGAGGGGCAAGGGAGTTATTTTGGACACTGTCTTGGACTCCTCCCCTCATGGAAACCTCCAGCCAGAGGTTATGATATGTGTCTATATGGAAGAAGATGAGGGCCATGTGGGAGTGTTTTGTTTCGAATTGTGGTCATGTGCGTGGCGGTTGGAAGAGATGACTGGGTCTACCAGGGCTTGAGATCTGGTGTGATTCCCCTTAGAGACTGAGTTCTGGAAATGAGTTCAGAGAAGTATTGAAATGAATTTTGTTGGGATTTTAGGAGGCCACCCATGAGAATCACCCTTGGAAACTGAGATGTAGGCCCAGGGTGGCTTTCCACAGAGCACTGGGAATCTCAGCCAGGATATCCCATGATTTTATTCTGAAAGACTTGGCGGGCATAGTTGAGAATCAAAACACACATGGAGCTCACATTGTATACCTAAATGGGCCTGGCTTCATTTGACCTTTTGGCCACTTTTTGGGAAGCCTTGCCTGTGAGAGTTCTCCAGAGGTTTCATTGAAATGAGCTTCCTCACCATTTAATGTTTCCCAAATGAATTGAAAACCACAGTGCCTCCAACTTCATCCTTGAAATATGGCTAGATAAATACCATAAAATTTTTGAAATTCCCATGACCAGGTGGCACTGGATAACCTTTGGATGTCCTGTTGATGATCATGAGTATACCAGACAGTGCCTTGATTGACTGGGTTCCATGAAAATGGTGTAGAAAAAAGATGCCAGGAAGTTGGAACCTGCTGAGTAGTTGGCCTAGAGCAGTGGTGGGCAGGTGTGTGATTAAACATCTGTGGTTGGGCCATGTGGATCTGCCATTGGCTTCCAAATGGCTTGTAACTGACATGGTGCAGCCAGCAGACCCTTCCATGTAAAGGCATCATGTTATATGGAGATTTTTCTGGGCAATGTTCAGAATCAGGTTGCTATAGACAAGGGGCCAAGCTATGTGGGATAGAAGCCTTGTTGGTGCATTCTCCTGCAGACCCTGACCACCACACGTTACATAATTGCCTCCAGGACTGTGTCCCAGTTGAACTCCTTGTATTTCATGAAGCTAATGCCAAAGTCCCAGTGCAGCAGCAAGAAACACCACGAAAAGTGGAGGATCACCAAATGGCTTCACAGTCCACATGGGAAGACACTTAGCCCCCAATGGCCACAGTTTACCTGCAAAGAGAGAATTCAGCACTGCTGCCTCATGTTCAGTGGAAAATAAGAAACCATGTCCTCAAGGTCACGTAGATGCAGACACAGCTTTGCTGGTCTCACTAGAAAAAAGCTAAAGCTCCTCACAACAACATATATTTCAAGTGCCCAACCTCAGAGGCAGTTTCTCAAGAAGTCTTTAGGCCAGAAGAGCTCCATGTTTGTGGAGTGTTTACCCTGTCCCATCCTTTTGGAAACTCCGCCACCACTTCCAAGGTTGTGAACTCCTGAGCATATTCCATTCCAGATATGTATTCACAGACTTTCTAACTTTTTTCCTCTAATCGTGTGTTACTTGGGGCGAAGGTAATGTCAAGGAATTGTTTTGGATGAGACTGGGATGATTTTTGTTTAGCACATATTTGCATACACATTAGATACATTTTCCTATTTTACATTTGAAATACTGAATCCCTGACACTAACACATACCCTACTATATTCTGAATACTAATCCTAATATGATGGAGAAAAATAACCCAAACAGAATAGAAATACAAGCAGTTCAAATGAGGCATGTTGTATACTTGGAATTGCCTTTTGCATTATATAGGGTAGGAGTTAAAAATCTAGTCACTTTTTTTTGAAATAGATCTACATGTGTTTTTAAAGTTAATAAATATGCGAATTCCTGTCTCCCTTTCTCTGAAGTCTATTCAGCACATGTATTTTTATATGCACATATAGAATCCTACCTGGTATCACACGTACATTCTTGTGAGTTACATGACTTGGCAGATACAAAGTGTGAGAAGAGATCACTCTTCCTAAATGCTGTTGGAACTGAAAATTCAACCCATGGGTGAGCTTCCTAGTTGAAAAAAGTTATACATCAATCCATATTCAGTAAAATGAATATTTTTGGATCTGTGGATATATGTATTTCACGGTGTAATTCGATTGGCATATATATTGCTACATTTTAAAGTCTCTGTGTGTTTTTTGTATATATATACTCTCCAGATATTTCAAAATATTAAATATATGTGTCTTATTATACACTCCATAAATTCATTCATGTTCATCTATTTGAATTTATAATAAACTTTTCACAAGATTATTCTCAGAAATATTCATTCACCTGAAATACATATTTTTTTCCTAGTACTGAAAACTAACTTCAGTGAATGGTGAATATAACTACTAATTTTTCTACAGTAACTGACCCAGTTTAACATCAATGCAAGTAGATTCTTATGGGACATGATATGTATTTTGAAGTTCATTTTTATTCAACACTCGTACATTATTATTTCTTCAGTTTATGCACATTATAGTATACATATTTCATCCACAAGTTCACAAATTTATAGGGATTTATTTCACTTTCAATCACTTCCTGCTTCAGAAAACATGTATTCTTCCATGTTTCTTGACTGGCCTTTTCATGAGACTTCTTTCCAAACACATTATTTTCAATTTCCATAATCACGTTTGAACCCAAACTCACACACTCTTCATGAATAACCATAACCCTAATATTACAATTAGACGTATTACTATTTGTTATGAATGATTCTATATCAATATATGATTTGTTATATATTTTCAGGTATCAATTCAATCCGTTATTTAAAGTGGAACCGTTATATTATTTATTAAATGTATGGTCTATCCATGCATTATCTCTATATTCATAGACAAGGGGTATACCTGTTTTTACCTTCAATACTAATTTATACATCTTCAAAATATTCCTAATTGAAATGGTGGAAGAAATACTCATGTCACCAGATCTACATAAACATTTCATCCCAGTAATATTCTGGACGAAAAAAAAAAAAAAAAAAAAAAAAAGGTCACCCTTAAGATTGTACCCAAACCTAAATTGAAAGTGAGCATGGATTACTAAAAACTTCCATGTCCAGGTTGCCTAATGCTCTCAAATATCAATCCTATTGGTGACTACATATTTTTTTCTTTCTAAGATTATATATTCAACCTCAAGCCTGTTGATAATGTCTAATCTTATCACTCATTCAATCATCCAAGATACAAGGTCCTATGCAATTGTATATCGATTTATCTGAGACATTTTTGCAGAACATTATTCAAAGCAAAGTATACCAATTAAGGGCACAATGCCCTTCTGGGCTTCATATCTTCCCTGGATTTCTGTTTTTATACTTATATTTCACCTATATATTCTTGTAAATATCATAGTTTCCCAATACCATTATTCGTCGTGCAGAAAGATTCCTAACCCAAATTGAACATGTTATTATCCCTAACCATACACTGTTCTCTCAATCTAACTTTACAGAAGAGCAGGGACTGAGTTGGTCTTAAAATACAGAAATGTAGGGGATTTTCCACCTGTTGAGAACGTCAAAGGTCCATGCAGCAATTATCCCTTGAGAAGATGTAGGCACCTATGAAAGTCCTGAGAGAGAAAAGTCATCTTCTATGGTAAACAACCTGGTCTGCATGAAGGGATGTGTATGAATCAGCCTCTCTCTTCTTAATGTAGAGAAGGTGGTCCAAACCAGTCCTAGGTGGAGAGCTGTTCCCGGGTGCCCATGGTTTATATACCATTCTAACTTTTGAAAATGTCACAGGAAGTAGGGGCAGCCTCCATATCATGGGACTCTTGAAAGCAACTGTTAGGGCAAAGTGGTTGCCAAGGAAGTGACCTCATTCAGTTCCTGAAGCATTGACCTACCTCATTTCCTTGGTGATGGAACTCTCTGAACTTGGGATCCAGGAAGCCAGGCGCCCGGTGCCAGTCCAGTCCCAGTCCCAGGGGGTTAACTTGTTTGGTTTTACCAAGGAGAGTGTCAGTCTTTCTTGGTACCTAAATCTACCACACGGCCAGCGCAATGGTTTCATTAATGAGGTTCTTGGCATAAAAGTTAGCCAGTGAGATTGAAATAAACACACAGACTCAGTTACCTTTTTCTATGACCAGGTCCGAGACGGCTCCCCTCTTCTGTTCCCTCCACTAACCGCCCGGCAGGGCAGCAAGGATTACTCAGGGCTAGCAGGAGAGAGAGAGAGCGAGCACGCCAGGGAGTAGCCTTTTATTGGGGAGCAAGAAACTCAGGGGATAATTCCATCCAATGAAGGTTGAAGGGGGGCCGCACTCCAAGGTCAGGGTCAGTGATTGGGCCTCCGGGGTCAGTGGTCAGTTACACCCCCACACGGACAGGTTCTCTCAAGAGGAGAGGGCCGGGAAAGCTCCGACACAGCCAGAGCGCCTCAGACCCTAACCGGGAGTCACCCAGTCACGTGTGAGAATGGCTCCCGACATATTCCCCCTTTCTTTACGCAAAAATGAGGCCACAGTTCACTCTCTGGAGTTTCTGCATTCTTGTTCTGAAGACTCGCCATCCTACAATTACAATGCAATAGAGAATTAGAAGCAAAGAGAATAATCCAATAATGTACCAGGACGAGTGTTTAAGAATATTTCCAGGGTTGAATCCATTTAACTCCTTCAATATTTGGTTAGCCAAAGAAGAAGGATCTGAAAAATCAGCTCTATTATTTTGAATGTCTTGGATATGGTGATGAAGTTCCAGAATATCCAAGCTATATTACTATTTTGCCAAATACCTAACAAATGGTTTTTAACCTTCTCCCAATCCCAGAGAGAAGCATTGTACTTGGCAGCTGTAACACACACATACTTATAATTAGCATGGCATTTAAGCCTTTCTTAAATTTTAAGGCTGAAAGTTCATTACCTATGTCAATAACAGTCGCCTCTAAGGCGTTTAATTTAGTTTCAATCTTTTCATCAATATTTACTTGATTACGCAGAGCCTTGGAAGTATTTTGAGCTAAATTATTAAGAAATTTTGCATGCTGAATATTTTGAGACAATGTCAGAGACGCAGAGACAGTTGATGCAATAAAAGAAACTAGCGCCAAAACACCAACAATTATAACTCCAATAGCACGTTTAGGTCTTGCCAGCTGGGCATGAATTTGCTGTAAGACTTGTAAACCAGCATCAGCATACCATGGCTCTGAAATATTAGCAGGTAATAAAACGAAAGAGGGCTGATGAAGTATCAGCACTCCTTTTCCTCCATTATACCTAGTAATGCAATTGGTTAGGTTACATTTTTTACAAGTAACAATATATCTGTCATCTATCCATTTAAGTTTTACATTTCCAATAATTAAAACATAAGGAGATTGGACACAAGCTCGTAAGCCATGGCAAGATCCCTCTTTACAGTTCTTGCCAATAAATCTTGGTAAGGGTTTGTCTGTAAAATATAAGAATTCTGAGGCAGCAATTAATCGCCAAATATCTTTTTGAACACCACCTTTACTATAAGTCAAAATATTACTAACAAATCCTGCAGGTGTCATAGCAGAATTTCTTCGTAATTGTCTCATCAATTTTTGGAGACCAGTCTAAAATATACCCACTATCTTTAGACACCTTATGTTGTACAGGAAACAGATTTATACAATCCATCCATTTAGGAAAGGTGCCAATCTCAATTGTAGAACTATTTGGACAGTGGTGTATCTGTGGAGGTTTGGCAGAAATGACTGGCTTGTTATGGGAAAGTCCCATGTTAATTACTGATCTAGTATTAGGTTTTAAATCTCCATTAATAGAATTATTTGTCAGTCTAGGTCTACCAACCACTGTCTTTTCTTCGAATGATACTTTCAGACAGCCAGCATGTTTATCGTGGGAACAACACAAGGGTAATTGGGCACTATAGCCAGAATAATTAAATCTAGTCACATGATTGGGAGTAATATGAGTATCTGTAAATCCTCCCATCATGAATGAGTCATTAGTAAATACTGGAATAGATTCTCCAGTCCACACAGCTGGGTGTACCAGGGGTGGATCTGGGAAATACGTCTAGTAAGTGTCTACTTGATCCCCCTTTACCTGACAGCCCAGTAGGGCAATTACTGTTGCTACCATCATCATTGGGGTCCTGTTTTCTCCTAGGTCTCGAAGTATTCGTGAAGCCTGGGTTGTTAGCTTCTTCACGTCTTTCCATGAAATCAGCTTTTTGGCTGGGTCAATCTGGTCTTTCTTCATCCTTTTCCGATATCTCCTCCTTCTGGATGGGGGCTCCTCTGGGTCGATCCTCAGTCGCTTGAATCTGGGTTCTATCTCTTCCATGTCTGATAGCACGTTCAGGCACCCAAATAGGACGAGAAGAATTTTCTGGGAAAATACAAGCATGCCCTCTGCCACATGTAATCACCGGGTCTGGGCCCTTCCACTCAACGGTCTGTAAATCTTTCCACAAAACTCTGCCTAAAGGGCCAGTTACTGAGGGAGACATTTGTCTCTCAGCAGCAGTGTGACCTTCTACGTCACAGTTTAAAAAATTTAAAACAAACAAGGCATGATTAAGGCTATTTTGGGGATTCATAAGCCTATCCCCCCTTTTTAATTTTTGTAATTGAAGTTTAATAGATAAATGAGCTCGTTCTACAATGGCTTGACCTTGGGGGTTATAAGGAATTTCTGTTTTATGATTAATTTTAAACTCTTGACAAAATTGTTGAAAAGAAGAGCTCACATAAGCTGGAGCATTATCTGTTTTAATCTGCATAGGGCATCCTAAAACAGAAAAAGCTGCTACGCAATGAGAAATTACATTTTGAGAATTTTCCTTAGTACGTGCTGTGGCAAAAATAAATCTAGAATAAGTGTCCACTATGACATGCACATAACACTGCTTACCAAATTGAGGAATATGAGTTACGTCCATGTGCCAGATTTGATTTGGTTTTAATCCACGGGGATTTACCCCTGATGGCAGAGATGGAGTGTGAATAACACACTTAGGGCATTGGCTTACAATCTGATGAGCTTGTTCTCTAGTAATATTAAATTTTTTAAGTAAGCTAGAAGCATTTTGATGATGCAAGGAATGGGAAGCTAGTGCACAGTCATATGAAGACATCTGTTGACAAAAGGCTACTAATCTGTCAATTTTGTTATTATTTGAAGCTAAAGGTCCTGGAAGATTAGTATGAGCTCGTATATGTCCTATGAAACATGGATATTTCCGCATTAGCACTGCCTTTTGTAAATTATGAAATAATTTAAATAACTCTTGTGATGAAGTATACCCAATAACTAAAGTTTCAATATTTTTAGTAACTCTGACTGCATATAAGCTGTCAGAATAAATATTAATAGGCTCATTTGCAAAGTAGGTTAAGGCACAAATCACTTGAAGCTCTGCTCTTTGGGCAGAAGTATAATAAGTTTGTATTACCTCTGTGTGAACACGACCATAAAAACCTGCTTTACCTGAACTTGATCCATCAGTGAACACTGATAAGGCTTCATCTATAGGATGGGCACATACAATCTTTGGAAAAATAAGTGACGTTAATGATGCAAATTGTATAATCCTATCACGAGGATAGTGACTATCTATCTGGCCAGGAAAATCAGCAAAAGCGATTTGCCATGACCTACAAGTTTGAAAAAGCCAATTAATCTGTTGAACAGAAAATGGAATAATTATGATATCAGGTTCAGATCCAATTAATTGTAAAATCCTAGTTCTACCCTTAATTACTAATTGAGCTATAGAATCATGAAAAGGAATTAATGTTTTTTGAGTGGAGTGGGATAAATAAATCCACTCAATAACTCCTAATTTTTGCCATATGGCTCCTGTTGGGGTATGTTCAGTTGGAAATATTAATAAATACACTATTTCCTTAGGATCAACTCTAGTAAGCTGTGCATTTTTAATTGCATTTTCAACTTTCTTTAAAGCTGTTTTAGCCTCTAAAGTTACCTGACGTGGAGAGGTTGGAGAAGGATTTCCTTGTAATATCTGAAATAAAGGACTTAACTCAGAAGTAGTTAGTTTTAAGGATGGCCTCAGCCAATTAATATCTCCTAATAGCTTTTGAAAATCATTAAGGGTATGTAACTCCTTAATTCTTATCTGAAGATTTTGAGGACGGATTGTACGTCCTTGAATTATCTGACATAGATATTGAAAAGGAGACACTTTTTGAATTTTTTGAGGAGCTATGCATAAACCCATTGCTGTAAGAGAAGTCTCTAACTGAGTAAAAATTTCTGAAAGTACCTCGGGATTAGCATGAGCCAATAATATATCATCCATAAAATGAATAATATATGCATCAGGAAAGCTACTTCTTATGGGATCTATCGCCTGGTCTACGTATTTTTGGCACAGAGTAGGACTATTACGCATTCCCTGTGGGAGTACTTTCCAGCAATATCTTTTAACAGGTTCCTTAAAATTAATTGTTGGGAGAGTGAAAGCAAATCTCTCACAATCTCCAGTATGTAAAATTATAGAGAAAAAACAGTCTTTTAAATCTATTATCATCAAGCTATAATCTAAAGGGATGGCTGTGGGGGAGGGAAGTCCTGGCTGTAAGGATCCCATAGGCTGAATTACATGATTTATTGCCCTTAAAAGCTGTAGCAATCTCCAATTTCCCGACTTTTTCTTAATAGCAAAAATAGGTGTGTTCCAAGGACTAAGTGTTGGCTCTATATGACCAGCCTGAAGTTGTTCCTCAATTAGCCTGTGAATTATTTTAAGCTTTTCCCCTGAGATGGGCCACTGAGAAATCCATATAGGCTCCTCTGTGAGCCAAGTGATTTTTTCAGCTGTCTTAGGGATCGGGGAAGTACTCAGGGCCCCTAATAAAAATTTTGGCTTGGAGCATTTACTAATCTTTGTCGTGGAGACTGGTTTGTAAATAGATACTCTTCCTGAAGGGTCTCCTTATCATCTCCAGGATAATACCTCTGACTAACTTCCTCAACTGATCTCATAGAGTTAGGAGAAACTAATAATAATCCCATTTTGGTTAAAATATCTCTCCCCTATAGATTAGCTGGTAAAGGTTCTATGCTGTCGCTATTTTGAAATTGGGCTTTTTAAGTCATGTGGTTGAGAAGAACTCTGAGCCCCTCTAGGAATCTTTTCCGCATTTTTCTCTCCAGGAAGATCGTCTACCTCCCTTGGAGGGCTCTCTAGGACCTCAGATGTATCTCCTCTCTGATGTTGCTCTTCATAATCTCCCTGTGGAGTAGCCTGATTTTGCAAGTTTAAATTTACATTTTTAACTTTGGGCCTGGCCCCTAGCGCCTTTGTTTTTAAGTGGCTTAAGGGAAAAGGAATTAAGGTAGCCTCAGGCGGATTTTCCATTTGAATAGACTTGATAGCTCTTTGAATGCCTTTTAGCAGGTCTTCAGGGGGCCACGAATTCTGGCCCATATATTCAAAAAGACAAACTTCCAAGGCCATCCAGGTTCTCTGAATACTATCTATGCCTCCAGGTAATTCATTAGAAAGACAGAACTTTTGTAACTTTCTTCCTAATTTCTCCCAAGTAAGTAAATTTGGAGATTCTTGTTTACAAAACCAAGGACAATATTTACCTACAATCTCTAAGAATTGTAATAACTGAGCTTTCTTTATCTGTTTTCCTTTCTGATTAATTATACTGTCTAAAATAGTTACATTTCCTTATAGGTAGAAGTTGAATTTTTTATTTTAATTAATTTAACGTCTCTTTCCTTCAATATCTTAAGGTACTTTTGTGACCCAAATTGTCACCACTTCCTTTATTTTTTACTTTTTTCTTTATCTTTATAGCGAGCACTCCCACTCAATCTAGCTAATCTAGAATGCCGCCCTCGTGGGCACCAATTCTACCACGCGGCCAGCGCAATGGTTTCATTAATGAGGTTCTTGGCATAAAAGTTAGCTAGTGAGATCGAAATAAACACACAGACTCAGTTACCTTTTTCTATGACCAGGTCCGAGACGGCTCCGCTCTCTGGTTTCCTCCACTAACCGCCCAGCAGGGCAGCAAGGATTACTCAGGGCTAGCAGGAGAGAGAGAGAGTGAGCACGCCAGGGAGTAGCCTTTTATTGCGGAGCAAGAAACTCAGGGGATAATTCCATCCAATGAAGGTTGAAGGGGGGCCGCACTCCAAGGTCAGGGTCAGTGATTGGGCCTCCGGGGTCAGTGGTCAGTTACACCCCCACACAGACAGGTTCTCTCAACAGGAGAGGGCCGGGAAAGCTCCGACACAGCCAGAGTGCCTCAGACCCTAACCAGGAGTCACCCAGTCACGTGTGAGAATGGCTCCCGACACCTAAAGATATGAGGATGGCCAAATACCAGGAGAGCTCTGAATAGGGGCCTTTCCTGCAAAAGCAGGAAGTGGTTTAGCACTGGCTCCTGAAAACTTCACAGAGTTGGGAAAGGAGAGCAGATCTGAGACAAGACAGGCCATTTCGGGGGAACATAGTATGGCCCACCAGTCAAAGGACACTCCGGATACTCACAGAGTTTCATGGGAGAAGGAGGTGACTTTGTGGGTGTGGGTGTGATTTTGTGGTTTTGTCTCATGATCTGAGAATAGGTAGGAAAGGCGATTTGTTTGATTTGGAGTGGACTACTGCTAGTAAGTCGTTTGACAAGGCGAGTGTTTCTATGTCTGTGTATCCCACTGTGTCCGTGATTGTAGAAATTAGAAAAGAGAATGCAACAATTGATGTTTCCTGTATAGTAGAATGCTTCCCAGCATTCATCCTGCCCAATTTATGAAGGACTGTGGATTGCCTTATCCATGGGCAACACCTGCTATCTTCCTAAGTTCCTGTTTTCTTCCTGAATTCTCGCCACTACTCAGAATAGGGTCATGGTTTGTGTCCAAAATATGTACCACCTCCAAGCTCTGTGACATGTCGATGTACTGGATAGCTGAAGGGAATAGCGAGCATCTTAGAAAACTCAGATATCAGTGTGACCAGGAAAGTCTCAGTGGAGAAACCCTGTTTGTTCCTTTTTATTACCTATTGTTCTGTTGCCCTGAATGTCAGGAAAGTCTTTGCCTCAGGCCACCCATTTGTGAAGCCTGAAGAAAACAGTTTTCAAATGGAAATGAATGGGCATCACCTGTGGCTCTTTGCTTAATTGCTTTGAAAAGGGATGTGTCTGAATCAGCCTCTTGGCCCTGTGTGAGGCTCTGGCTTAGAGTCTCAGCACCTGATTAATTCAAAGAAAGATCTCATGTGTGCATCCAAAACCAAAATTGCCAAAAGATCAGTTATTGTGAATGAACTCTCTTGCCTTCATTTTTTAAGGTTCCTAATCCCCATCAAGTGAGAATAGGGATCCTTTGGGTAAAATGAGTTCTTCAAAGTCCTGCAGAAGCTAGCCCATAGTTTTTTGGGTTTTCTCATGACTCCCAATCATATAAAGAAGCTAAACCTGATATTCAGTAGGCCTCAAATTGGAGATGCAGAGCAGTATTAACAGCAGGCCTATTTGATCACTCCTGGTCCATAGGAAGGGTTTCCAGGCCACCCTGACTTTAAGTAAATGAGGGGCAAGGGAGCTTATTTTTGACACTGTCTTGGGCTGCACCCCTCATGGAAAACTCCAGCCAGACGTTGTGATGAGTGTCTATATGTAAGAAGATGAGGGCCTTGTGGGTGTGTTTTGGTTTTCATTGTCGTCATTTGTGTGGCGATTGGAAGAGATGACTGGGACCATCTGGGCTTGAACTCTGGTGTGATTCCTCTTAGAGACAGAGTTCTGGAACTGACCTCAGAGAAGTAGTGCCATGAAATGTGTTGGAATTTTAGAAGGCCACACATCAGAATCGCCCTTGGAAACTGAGATCGAGGGCCAGGGTGGCTTTCCACAGAGCACTGGGAATCTCAGCCAGGATATCACAAGATTTTATTCTGAAAGACCTAGCAGCCATAGTTGAGAGTCTAAACACACATGGACCTCAAATTGTAGACCTCAATGATCCTGGCTTCATGTGACCTTTTGGGCATTTTTTGGAAGCTTACCTGTGAATGTTCTCAGGAGATTTTATTGAAATGAGCTTCCTCACCATATAATGATTCCTGCATGAATTGAAACCCACAGTGCCTCCAACTTCATCCTTCAAAAATGGATAAATAAATACCATTAAATTTCTGAAATTTCCTTGACCAGGTGGCACTGGAGAACCTTTGGATGTCCTGATGCTGATCATGAGTGAAAGAATTTCCCTGCAAAGACACTTCACCAGGAGAATTCCAATTTTATTGCAAAAAGCTGTGTGCTTATATAGAACTTAAGGGGAGATGGTAGTGCTTAGATAAATGGCAGGCAACCCGTTTATTGGCAACTTCTTTCAGATTTCAGCTCCGGAGCCCAGGAATTAGTTCTCATTGTGACTAAGCTTCCCCGCCAGCGATATTTGAAATTGGCGCCGGCAGGAGAGTTCACACGGGCGGGAACTTTTTGCGCCACTGCAGAAAAAAAGTAGGTAGGAAGAAGAAGTCCTTAGGCGCCATGTTGGGGTTTTTTCTCTCCCGTTTATACTTTTCCCAACATTTTTCCCTTTATGTTTTCTTAGGAAGTGTGGTGTCGTTGGTCAGATCCGGCTGCTTCCTGCTGTTTGGGGGCGCTGTGTGGCCTAGACAAGGAAGTGGAGGAATACTCGGGGGGCAGGTCTGGGGATATCATGGCAGCCAGAAAGAAAACCCAGTGGCTATAGACAGCTACTTCCATAAGGGTGAAGTCTATGAAAGTTCCCTGAAGCCACAAGTTGTCGATGGCATGGAACCAGTCCTGGATGGAGGAGATTGTTGGTATCAGTCACTGGTCCTGTTACAGAGACACTAGGAAATACTGGAAGCGTTGCCTGGACATGGAGTCACCAGCACCTGAAGAAGATCAGAGCGAATAAAAACAGAATTAAGATAAAAATTAAAGAAAAGTTCAATTTTTGGCAGAAGTTCCCTGTTGGGAACAGAGAAGAGGCCAATGGCCATGAGGAAGCTTAGAAGGACATGAAGACTCATCAATCCAGGATGGCAGATTAACAGGTTCTCCGAACTCGTTGTCTCCCGCTGTCTGATGTCCATTACATTCCATCATGCCTGGTAGTGAGCTTCAGCACTGAGTGAACTGTTCTCTTGGAGATGTTGGGGGTTCATCGGTCATCAGAGGCTTGTAGTGCCTAAGCAAAAGCTGGTTGAAAGTTTGATTAGAAATTTTTTGCAGTTGGGTTGAAGGAACTTCATTATGTACGGCAAGAGAGCACAAAAAAGGAGCATCCCAATAATTGACCCCAAGATAGGTATTAAGTACATGGCAAGAGAGGATTGGAAGAACCCCGTTACGGGATTGGAGGAGGTAAGTTTGAGCAATTGTGTCTATAATTCCTGCAATTTAACAACATTTTTCCTATTAGCCCAGATTCATTAACATAATAGCAACATTCCTCTCTGAGGAACAAGCATGTACCCCCTTTTTCTGCAGTGTGAATATCAATTGCCCTTTGGTTCTGTAAAGCCACTTCTGCCAATGAAGTAACCTGCCGCTGAAAGGAGCCCAGAGACTCAGCAGTGGTATCGAGTGCTTCCTGACGTTTTTGTTGCAGGTCATTGGATGCCCATGGAGCATGATCTATAGCTCCACCAGAGAGTCTGAGACCCGCCACTGAGGTTATTAAAGTGAGGCCTACCAGAACCGGAAGAAAGACTGCCCTACAGGTGCGGGAAGGTAGGGCAAACTGTCGGAATTCGGTGGGAGTATACAAAGACAGCTGAGGAACTACAGTAAACAAGAAACAGGTGCCAGAGACATTGATCGTTGAGGTACTTAAACACCTGTTACACCAGAGGAAATGTCCAGGTTGCATAAACGCAGGGCTCTATGGGGTGCTATAGCTCAAGGAACAAATGGGTAAAGAATTCATTATTGTCAGGTGGAAACAGATGAAAGGAAATAAAGTATTGGTGGAATGACTTTCCCACAGTGGGATACGTGTCACATGTAGGGGTTGTCCTTTCTTAGAGAAATTGTAGGTTTTTGCTGAAATATTTCCTGCCGCTAATGGGACCACTGCTAGAAGTGGACGACTAAGTAAAGCACAGAGAAAGCACTGAGAAGTAGGCACAGAAAGAGGGGTGGAGTTTAATAATCAAAGAGTTTGGTGTAGAAAATTGAGCCATGTGGGAGGGGAACCTGAGGTGGTTGAAGGCTCTGAATCCTCTTTTAATGAGCTATGGATAAGATCTCAAATTTTGATTCTGACTCCATTATGTGTTCGACTACATGGATGGTTGCCTTAACTGGCGTAATCAGGGTGCGGCCAACAGTCATCCACCCTGTGGGTCTGGCTGAGGTTGTCCGCGCATAGACAGAAAACTCAACATAGCCCCAACGTTTGGCCTTGGGGTCAGGTATATCTAAAGTATACCATCCATTGTTATCGGATAAAGAGCCTTTATGCCACTTTAGGTAAGTAGAAGTCCACCCTTCAGGGTACCCAAGTGAGTGGTAAGAATAGCTACCACGTTCATCATGGAACCTGCATGACCTATAGGGGCATCCATTATATATCTCAGGCCACCAATGACAATAGTTTTTGGTTTGATCAAAAAAGAAGCAAATGAAAGGCCAGTTCCAGCTACCAGGGATGAAGGTCCCTGGAGGTGACAATTTTAGGAAAATAGAGGTGCAGTTGTAGATGAAGCAAGTAGTTGTATCCACTGCGTGGACCTTCTGCATGCCATGTTCTGAGTATCTTTCCCGAAGAGGGAATAAATACATGGTAGGAGAGGAGGGTAAAGACCAGTCTCAACACAGCACAGAAAATAAGCAGAGCACAGAAAACAAGCAGAGAGAGAAGACTAGGGTGTTGGGAGAGCTCATTGTGCCTTCTTTAAGAGGAATTGGGCTGAGGGGAACACCATGTTAGCCGCAACTTAAATGGGTGAGATGGGTGTGGAGAGCAGGAGTAAAGGGGAGGTTCAGGAGGTGATTCTTGGAGTTCCTCTTGAGTGGTCCTGTAGTCAGCAGGTGGGGCTTCCTGGTGATATGGCTTCAACCTAGAAATGTGAATCCAGGGAGTGAGACGGTTGTATGGTAAAAAGAGTTTGGCGGTGGTGGGGGTACAGAGAATCACAGGATAGGGTCTTTCCCATTTTGGGGCAAGAGGCCCTTTCTCCTCTAGGGTATTATAATAGACTAGACTCAAAGGTGTTAAGGGAGGAGTGTTTGGAGAGGAGACTGGGTCCGGAAGAAGCCAGTCCTGATATTTCCAGAGTTCTGAGCGGAGATGAAACAAGAGAGGCAAAGACAAATCTCGGGTGAGAGATCCTTGTGAAATGACCAACCCATGGGGTATAAGAGGTCTTTTATACATTATCTCAAAGGGAGACAGTAAAGATGGTTTCTTTGGGAGAGCTCTGATTCGAAGCAAAGCCAATGGAAGGAGTTTGACCCAGTCTAAGTTTAATTCCATTGTCAATGTGGTAAGGACTTCCTTTAGAGTATGATTTACCCTTTCCACTTTCCCTGAAGCCTGGGGGTGATATGGACACTGGAAATGCCACTTGAAGGAGAGGGCTTGAGAGACCTTTTGTGTGATCCTAGAAATAAATTCAGGGCCATTGTCAGATTGTAGGGAAGTGGGCATACCAAACCTGGGGATGATGTCTGTCAGAAAGATTGAATCTACAGTGGAAGCCTTTTTATTGGATGTGGGAAATGCCTCAACCCAATCAGAGAAAGTGTCCACAAAGACAAGGAGGTATTTAGTGTGCCATACTGTGGGCATGTTGGTGAAGTATACCTGCCAGTCAACAGTGTGCATGTGTCCCCGGGCTTGGTGGGAAGGGAAAGGTTTGGGCTTTAAAGGAATATGAGGGTTGGTCCGCTGACAGATCTGACAATTAGAGGCTATATTCTGTAGCATGGCTTTGTCAGAGGGGGTGAGGGAGAAGAAGCTCTGTAAAAACAGGGTCAAAGACTGAGAATATAAATGGAATAGAGTATGAAGGAACTTGAAAAGATCCTTGTTCTTTCTGGAAGAAGTAGGGGCTTCAGATGAGCTGTCTAAAATGGCCATTATATGTCCCCCAGGGGGTCCATAATTGGAAGTGGTAGCAGCCATTCGTTCCGCCTGGTCAGCTTTGGCATTGCCCTCAGTGATAAGAGAGCCACCCTTCTGATGGGACCTACAATGGACAACTCCCAACTGGGTGGGTAAGTGGGAGGCCTCTATCAGATTGGTTATAAGAGCCGAATTAGTGATTGCATTACCTTTGGTGGTAAGTAGTCCTCGCTCCTTCCATATTGCAGCATGGGATAATAAGATAAGAAAGACATTTTGAGTCAGTATGAAGGGTGAAGGATTTGCCTTGTGCTAGAAGGCAGGCAAGAGTGGCTGCTATAAGTTCAGCCTGCTGGTTGGTAGTTCCTGAAAGCAGAGCTTTGGCCTCTATAATCTCAGTGGCTGAAACTACAGCATATCCAGAGTAATGAGTGCCATTCTGCCTAAAGGAACTGCCGTCAGTGAACCAGATAAGGTCAGGCTTGGTGAGTGGTCCCTCAGAAATAAAAGAATAACAAGGGAGGAAATCATCTAAGGTTTCTAAGCAATTATGAGTTGGTGTGTTAGACGAGGGAGTCGTTGGGAAAAGTGAGGCCGGGATCAGTACAGAGCAGGGGAGAAAAGTAATATTAGGGTTTTCCAGAAAGGAAGTGAGGAGCGACAGAACTCTGGATGGATGAAGGGTTTGAAGACCCTTACAAGCTAAAAGATCCTTCAAGTGATGTGGGGAGTGGATAGTTAAAGGGGCCCCAAAAGTCAGCTTAGAGGCTTCTTTGTGTAAAATTTGTCCAGCAGCCAGAGCTCTTAAGAAAGGGGCCCACCCACGGATGGTAGGGTCTAGTTGCTTGGACTAATATGCCACAGGTGCAAATGTAGGCCCATTGTTTTGACCTAAGACCCCAAGTGCTTTCCCCCCTTTTTCATGGACATATAGATGAAATGGTCTTGAAAAATCATGAAGGTAAAGGGAAGGTGCCTTTAAGAGGAGTTGCTGAAGCCTGCGCAAGTGGTAGTTGTGAGAGGAGGCAAGAGATTCACTAGGGGGTCCCTTTGCTAGGTCATACAGGGGTATGGCTAGAAGAGAATAATTTGGGGTCCAGGCCCTAAAATAACCTGCTAGTTCTAGGAATGATAGTATTTCGGCTTTCGTATGGGGCACTGGAAGATCAGAGAGGAGTTGCCTCCAATCCAGTGTTATTTCCTTTTTCCCAGGTGTAAGACAAAAACCAAGATAGGTGACAGAAAACTTGGAAACATGGGCCTTGTGGGGAGACACCCTATATCCCTTGTCTGCTAGGAAATTAAGAAGCTGGGTGGTGTGGGATTGAGAGTGTTCCCAAGAGGGACTACATAGAAGAAGGTCATCGACATATTGAAGGAGAATAGAGTCAGGACAGGTCGGGTGAAAGGATGTGAGGTCCTGGGCAAGAACTTGACCAAAGAGATGGGGGCTATCACTGAATCCCTGTGGGAGGACAGTCCAGGTAAGCTGACGAGAATGGCAGGTGTGAGGGTCAGTCCACGTAAAAGCAAAGATATTTTGAGATTCTGAGGACAAGGGAATTGAAAAGAATGCATCTTTTAAATCTAGGATTGAGAACTGGGTAGTAGTGGCAGGGATCTGAGAGAGGCGGGTGTAAGGTTTGGGCACTAGTGGGTGGATGGGAACCACAGAGGAGTTGACAAGGTGAAGTCTTGAACCAGCCTGTAGGACCCATTAGGTTTCTTAACTGCCAGAATGGGTGTGTTGAAAGGAGAGTGTGTAGGCCTAAGATACCCCTTTCATATTAAATACTGGATGTTGGGTTCTAATCCGAGAAGGGCTGTAGTTGTGAGTGGATATTGTGGTTGACTAATATATCTTGAAGGGTCCCGTAAGACAATATGAATAGGACTGCATTTAGCCATAGAGTGTGTAGTTGTTTCCCAAACCTTAGGGTTAACTGGTTTAGATAGTCGTGGGAGAGTGCATGAAGGAGGTGTATCTGCCCCTAGGAACATCATGAGGAAATGAGAGGTAGGAGAGGTGTGGGGTGATATGTGAATGGTGACTTTTAATAGTGAGAGTATGTCCCTTCCCAGAAGGGGAATGGAGCAATGGCTCATAACAAGAAAGGAGTGTGTCAAGGACAAAAGTGATCCCTGCATATAACATGATAAGGGGGGGGGGGAGTTTTTTGAGGGAAAATCTGTTTACCTCCTACCCCAACAATAGGAGTTTTTGAGGGTGTGGTAGGACCCCAATACTCCCTCAAGACCGAATAAGCAGCACCAGTATCCAAGAGGAAGGTAATGAAGCGTCCATCCACCAGGAAGGTGACCCTAGGCTCTTGCTTCTTGATGGTAATAGTCAGGAGGGAAGGCCCAGGGCCCCGTCAATCCTCCTCTGCCAAGCCCAGGAGAGGCTGGGGTTGCCGGGCAGCTGACCAACCTCCCTTCCGGGTTGTTGGGCAGTCTGCCCCACAGTGTCCCCTTTGATGGCATTTTGGGCAGGGGTTGGGGGGTGTCCTCGGCGAAGGACAATCCCTGGCCCAATGTTTCTCTTTACCACACTTGAAGCAAGCACCAGGGGATGTCGTATTGGGACGGTGTGGTGATGGCATTCTCTGAATGACCTGGCCAACATTTGAAATTTGGCATTTTCATCCCTTCGCCTACAGCGTTCACTTTCATGCTCTCTACCATGAAAAACCTTGAAAGTGACAGCGAGGATTTCGGTCTGAGGAGTAGCAGGGCCCTGTTCAAGGTTTTTAAGCTTTGCTTTAATGTCAGGGTAGCTTTGGGCCAGATAATATGTCATTACGACATGACGGTCATCAGGGGTTTCTGGGTCGAGGTTTGTGTACTGTTGAAGGGCCTTGGTTAGTCTATCCAGAAATTCTGAAGGTGTTTCCTCCTTCCTTTGAATGACCCCCTGCACCTTTTGAAAGTTAACAGCCTTGTGGGTGGCCTTTTTCAGGCCCACCAAGAGGCAGGATGTAAAAAGGTCATGAGACTGTAAGGCTTCAGGGGTGTTGTAATCCCATAGGGGATCCTGCTCTGGGACAGCATAAGGGCTCGTGGGGTGGATAGGATTGGTCCTACGATTTTTAACAGCAATGGATTGGGCTAGATCCCAGACCCGTCGCCTTTCCTCGAGGAGAAATGCATTGGCCAAGAGCATGTAGATGTCAAGATTAGTGAGGCTATATGCTTGCAGGACCCATTGAAACTCCTGAATGTAAGTGGTGGGGTCAATGGTGAATGAGCCTAACTTCCTCTCTAGCTGAGTAATGTCCGACATGGAGAAGGGCACGTAGAATCTGATGACACCCTCAGGACCAGCTACCTCACGAAGGGGAGCAATTGTCTTGGGGGTGGGAAGGAGTCCCTTAGACCTTGTAATAAGAGGACTGAAAAAGGCAGGCAGTGGACGGAAAGGAGAGGGAGGGGAAGCGAGTGTCTCTGTGGAGGACTAGGAGGTGGAGCAGGCAGAAGAGGGCTGAGGGGAGGGGGATGAAATGAAAGGCTGAGGATCCATGAAATCAGGTAGAGGAAGAGGAGGGTATAGCGGGAGAGAAGGGGCAGATGGGGCTGGGGGATAAGGTGGGGGTTCATCTGCTGGTTTAAATGAGGAAGAATCTGTGAAGTCAGGAGTAGAAGTAGGGGAAGAGAGGGGTTTGAAAGCAAGGAGGACCTTAGAGGGAGGGCAGGAGGAGCAGAGAGCAGGGTGCTGTCTGAGAAGGCTAAAACCTTCAATGCAGGGAATCTCTGTCCATTTTTTCAGACATTGGCAGTAGTTAAAAAGGTCCCGGAGGAGGTTTTGATCTAAGGAGCCTTCTGGAGGCCAATGATTGCCATTATCCAGTGGATATGTAGGCCAATCTTGGGTACAGAATTTTATTAGAAGTTTGGGTTGATGTCTGGTGTGAGGGAGAGTGTGGCCAGATTTTTTATTAAACATTTGAGAGGTGAGGCTTCAGGTACAGACGAAGAGGTGCCCATAGTCACAGGGAGAGATGGAAGAGAGAGAGAGAGAGAGAGAGAGAGAGAGAGAGAGAGAGAGAGAGAGAGAGAGAATAAGAGTAAGCGAGAGAGACAAAGAGAAAACCCGGGCTGGAATGGCTTCCCAGGAAGCTCAGAGCGAACGGGGGTCAGGTGGGCATCACCAAAGTGACCAGCCAAGGCGGGGAAATACAGAGGGCACTACCTGGTCTTCACCAGTGAAGTGCGATCTGTGAGACCCAATGGGGTTGGAGCTACGGGCAACCTGACGTCTGGAAAGTTTTCGACCGCAGCGGAAGTAGTCAGTAATGAAAACAGAACTCCGGCTCTGGCAGAATGCAGTTCCAGGCCGGGAGTTCAGTTTTCCCAGAGCAGAGAGGCAGCTTCAGCCAGACACAGCAGCCCCACAGGAAACAGCAACTCTAGCCAGCAGCGGCAGCTGCAGTGGAGGAGGAAAACCACAGAGCGTCTCCTGTAAACTCAGAAGCCTCATGCCCCAAAGGGAAACGAATCACCAGAGGGTCCACTGCGACCAGTAAAAGTCTTAGTGTGAGGAATTCTCTCCCCCCTACTGGGCGTCTGGAGTGTGCCAGACGATCAGGGTCACAAAACCAGCAGTAGACCTAAGGGAGTTGGCAAGCCAGGGTCAGGGGAGGCTTACCTACATCAGATCAGTGGTGAGTGCAGGAAGCCGGCATCTGAAAAGAGCGGACCAGGGTGGAGTGTCTCAGCAGAGTGGGGGACGGGGCTCTTGTTGGAAAGAATTCTCCCGTATCCTCACACAGGGCACCAGAATGAAAGAACTCCCCACGCAAAGACACTTCGCCGGGAGAATTCCAATTTTATTGCAAAAAGCCGTGTGTTTATATAGAACTATGCCCTGGGGAGATGGAAGTTTTTAGATAAATGGCAGTTAACCCGTTAATTGGCAAGTTCTTTCAGATATCAGCTCCAGAGCACAGGAATCAGTTCTCATTGGGGCTAAGGTTCCCCGCCAGCGAGATTTGAAATTGGCGCCGGCGGGAGAGTTCACACGGGCGGGAAATTTTCGCGCCACTGCAGAAAAGAAGAAGGAAAGAAGAAGAAGTCCTTAGGGGCCATGTTGTGGATTTTCTCTGGGGTATGGCTGCCGTTTACACTTTTCCCAACAATGAGTATACCAGACAGTGCCTTTATTGACTGGTTTTCATGAAAATGGTGTTTAACAGAGATGTCAGAAAGTTGCATCCTCCTGAGTAGGGGGCCTAGAGCAATGGTGGGTGCACCTGATGGATCTAAAGAAAGATCCCATGTGTGTATCCAAAACCAAAATGGCCAAAAGAGCAGTCATTGTGGATTAAGTCCTTAGCCTTCCTCTTTAAGGTTCCTGACCCCCATCAAATGAGAATAGGGATCCCTTGGATCAAATGAGTTCTTCAAAGCCCTGCAGAGGCTAGTTCATAGGTTCTTGGGTTTTCTCATGACTAAACTTCACAAAAAGAATCTATACCAGACAGTCAGTATGAGTCAAATTGGAGAAGCAGAGCAGTATTAATGGCAGGCCTCTTTGATCAGTCCTTGCTCACAGGAACGGTGTCCAGAAAACCCTGACTTTAGACAAATGAGGGGCAAGGAAGATTATTTTGACACTGTATTGGGATGTGTCGCTCATGGAAACTTCCAGCCAAGGTTATGAAGAGTGTCTATATGGAAGAAGATGAGGGCCATGTGGGAGTTTTTTGGTTTTAATTGTGGTCATTTGTGTGGCGGTTGGAAGAGATGACTGGGTCCACTGGGCTTGAACTCTGGTGTGATTCCCCTTAGAGACTGAGTTCTGGAACTGACCTCAGAGAAGTATTGCCATGAATTATGTTGGGATTTTAGGAGGCCACACATGAGAGTCACCCTTGGAAACTGAGATCTAGGCCCAGGGTGGCTGTCCACAAAGAACTGGGAATCTCAGCCTGGATATCACATGATTTTATTCTGAAAGGTTTGGCAGCCATAGTTGAGAGTCAAAACACACAGGACGTCACATTGTAGACCTCAATGATCCTGGCTTCAAGTGACCTTTTGTCCACTCTTTGGAAAGCCTTGCCTGTGAGAGTTCTCCAGAATTTTCATTGAAATGAACTTTCTTAACATTTAATGGTTCCTGAATAATAGAAAACCACAGGGCCTCCAACGTCATCCTTGAAAAATGGCTAGATAAATATCATGAAATTTTTGAAATTCCCATGACCAGGTGGCACTGGAGAAACTTTGAGTGTCCTGTTGCTTATCATGAGTGTACCAGACAGTACCTTTATTGACAGTGTTTCATGAAAATTGTTTAGAACAGAGATGCCAGTAAGTTGGAGCCTGCTAAGTAGTGGGCCTAGAGCAGTGGTGGGCAGGTGTGTGATAAAATATCTGTGGTGTGGCGATATCTATCTGGCATTGGCTTCCAAATGGCTTCTGACTGACATGGTGCAGCCAGCCGACCCTTATTTGTAATGGCATCTTGTTATATTAAGAGGTTTCAGGGCCATGTTCATTGGAAAACAAGAAACTATGTCCTCCAGGTCTCATAGATGCAGACCCATCTTTGATGGTCTCACTTCAAAGGAAGCTTAACTCCTGACAAGAACATATATTTCAAGTGCACAACCTCAGTGGCAGTTTCTCAAAAAGTTTTAGGCTGGCAGAGATCCATGTTTGTGGAGTGTGTACCCTGTCCTTACTTTTAGAAACTCCTATACCACCTCCAAGTTTGTGCACTCCTGAGCATTTTCCATTCCAGAAGTGTAATCACAGATTTTGTAACTCTTCTCCTCTAAATGTGTCTTACTTGTGGTGAAGGTAATGTCAAGGCATTGTTCTGGATGAGAGTGGGAAGATTTTATGTAGCACATATTTGCATACATATTGGATTAATTTTCCTATTTTCCATTCGAATTTCTGAATACCTGACACTAACCCATATTCTACTAGACTCTGACTACTAATCCTAATATGATAGAGAAAAATAACCCAAACAGTATATAAATACATGCAGTTCAGAGTTGGAATTGCCTTTTGCATGAGAAAGGGTAGGTGTTATAAATCTAGTCAATTTTTAATTGAAATAGTTCTCCATGTGTTTTTAAAGTTAACAAATATGAGAATTACTATCTCCCTTTCTCTGGAGCCTATTCAGCACATGCATTTTTATATGCAAAAATAGAATTCTACCTGGTATCACACGTACATTCTTGTGAGTTACATGACATGGCAGATACAAACTTGAGAAGAGATCACTCTTCCTAAATGGTGTTGAAACTGAAAATTCAACCAATGGGTGAGCTTCCTAGGAGAACAAGACTATACATAAACCCATGTTCAGTAAAAAGAATATTTTTGGATCTTTATTATATATATTTAATGATGAATTTCGATTGGCATATATATTGCTAGTTTTTAATGTTTTTAATGTCTGGTTGTGTGTGTGTGTGTGTGTGTATATATATATATATATATATATATATATATATATATATATATATATATATATACATATATTATCAAAATATGTAATATGTGTTTTATTATAAACTCCCTAAATTCATTCATATTCATATGTGTGGATTTATAAACAAAATTTCACAAGATTATTCTCAGAAATAATCATGTACCTGAACTACATATTTGTTTCCTAGTACTGACAACTAACTTCAGTGAATGGTGCATACAAATCCTAATATTTCTACAGTAACTGATCCAGCATAACATCAATGCAAGTAGATTCCTATGAGACATGATGTGTATTTTGAAGTTCATTTTTATTCAACACTGGTACATTACTATTTCTTAAGTTTATGCACATCATAGGATATATATTTCATCCACAAGTTCACAAATTTATAGGCATTTTTTTCACTTTCAATCACTTCCTACTTCAGAACACATGTATTTCTCCATGTTTCTTCACTGGTCTTTTCATGAGACTTCTCTCCAAAGTCATTATTTTTGTTTTCATAATCATTTTTGAACCAAAACTCACACACCCTTCATGTAAACCATAATACTAATATTTCCATTAGATGTATAACTGGTTGGAATCAATGATTGTATATCAATATATGATTTCCTATATTTTTTCAGATATCAATTCAATCCATTATTTAAAGTGGATAAAGTTATATTATTTATTTATTATGGACTATTCATGCATTATCTCTATATTCATAGACACAGGTTACACCTCTTTGTACCCCCAACACTAATTTATATGTCTTCCAATTATTCCTCAAAGAAATGGTGGAAGAAATACTCATGTCACCTGATCTACATATACATCTTATCACAGTAATATTCTGGACAAAAAAAAGCAAAGATCACACTTAAGATTCTATCAAAGCCTAAATGGAAACTGACTAAGGACAACTAAAAGCATCCATGTTCATATTGTCTAATGCTATCAAATGTAAATCCAATTGGTAATTACATATTTGGTTCTTTCTAAGATTATATATTCAACCTCAACCCTATTGAAAATGTCTAATCCTATTACTCACTTTATACTTTGCCTGATTTACTAATGTTTCTATTGATATCTGCTTTCTGACATATTTTCCCCAGTTCATCATTGTGACTGACTCTTCACATGTGCTCAGGTTTACATTCACTCTCTACTCGAAACCCTATTGCTAAAGAACTTTTGATGCAAATCCTATACTCACTCTTCTTTCTAAACCTACCGACTATCTTCTTAATCCTACTGACTATGCCTTTTTGACTGGATGTTCTCTTCTACATTCAATCATCCAAGGTAGAAGGTACTATGCCATTGTATATCGATTTATCTGAGACATCTGTGCAGAACATAATTGAATGCTAGGTATCCCAATCAAGGGCCCAATGCCCTTCTGGGCTTCAAATCTTACCTAGATTTCTGTTTTCATACTTTTATTTCACCTATATATTCTTGTGAATATCGCAGGTTTGGTTTGGAGTGAACTGTTTCTAGTAAGTCCTTTGACAAGGTGAGTGTTTGTAAGTCTGTGTATCCCACTGTGTCTGTGGTTGTAGACATTAGAAAAGAGAATGCATCAATGGATATGTCCTGTCTAGTAGAAACCTTCCCAGCATCAATCCTGTCCAATTTATGAATGGGAAGGTGGGGAGTGATAGCAGCTCTGTGGATCTGTGAATGAGGAAAAAGAAATGTAAAAGATTAATGGGAAAGGGGTTTGGGATTTTTCTAGCAAGAAAAACTTGAGCAGTAGCACATATAGAGCAGAGGGGAAGACGGGAGTGACTATCCCTAAAAGCCTGTGAGGGAATTTAAATTCTTAGTAACCTGTTTTCAGTGATGACAAAGCAACTTTAAAAGCCATTTTCATTGCTTCTTAGATAGGGGTCTGAGGGCTCTTCTCAGGTGGTTTGAGCTTTGGGTTAGCTGGTAAGAAGACGTGGTGGGACCCAGTGAGGGCACCGACAGGAGAAGAGAGGAGTGAGTGGGTGGAGGTGTGCCTCAGTACCTGCTACCTCAGCAAGGGGGCAATGGTCTGAGAACCGAGGTTTGGTTTATTCACCTAGTAATTGGAGGGGAGAAATCATGTTGCTGACGTGGGAGTGACAGCAGAGTCTGGAGCAGAAGGCTGAGGGTGAGGATCTATTGGAGAAGCATTGTTCAGGATGTGACCAAAGGAGGAAAAAGGCCTATATATAGGGAAATTTCCTTCCACCCTTTTGAGCACTTGTCAAAGTTGAAAAGGTCACGCAGAATTTTAGGATCTAGAGACCCCTCTGGAGGCCATAGGTTTTGGTTGTCCAGTTAGTAATATGGCCAATGCTGTGTACAGAATTTGGTGGGGAGTTTGGGTTCCACTAGGCACCCCCTGTATGCTCACATTCCCATGACTTACAGAATAAGTCAGCTTTTCCCCCACACAGCCGTGACTGTTTGTGGCTTTGAGAGTCTGCCGGGCAAACATACTAATCTAGGCTAGCCAACCTGCATCTGGTTCGCGTGTCCCTACATCCATAATGTTGTTCCCATTATCTATGTTATGGAAGGGATTCAATGGAAATTTAGTGGGATCCTCTTCATCAGGGCTATCCCAAGAGGAAAGACCTATAGGCAACTGACAAATGTCTGGGTGGAGGGATGACCTCCAGGTTCCTCAGGGGGCTGTATGTGAGATAGACCATACTTCTTGTCTAGTAGGATTTCTGATGAGCCATCACTGCTGAACAGGCTGATGAGCGTTACGACTACTGGTGGCCAAGTGGAGAGTCCATAGCCTTATCGACATGGCGAATACACAATTTTAAAATGTTACCACTCTTTTCCAGTTTTCAGCCAGAGTCTGGACAGGGCACAGGCTTGAGATGAGAGGCATGGATCGAGGAAGTGATTCCATCTACTTTTACCGCTGTAGGTGTCATAAGTATAATTCATTTTCCAATTGTCCTCTCGAAATACTGAAGCCCTTACACTAACCCATATCCTACTAGACTCTGAGTACTAATTCTAATATGATGGAGAAAAAAAAAACCCAAACAGAATAAAAATACAAGCAATTCAGAGAGGCATGGTGTATATTTGGATTTGCCTTTTGCATTATATAGGGTAGGAGTTATAAATCTAGTCAATTTTTTTTTGAAATAGTTCTCCATGTGTTTTAAAGTTAACAAATATCTGAATTCCTGTCTCCCTTTCTCTGGTGCCTATTCAGCACATGTATTTTTATATGCACAAATAGAATCCTACCTAATATCACACATACATTCTTGTGAGGTTGCACAAATAGAATCCTACCTAATATCACACGTACATTCTTGTGAGGTTGCTGACTTGGGAGATAAAAATTATGAAATGAGATCACTCCTCCTAAATGCTGTTGGAACTGAAAATTCAACCTATGTGTAAGCTTCCTAGTTAACAACACTATACTCAAATCCATGTTCAGGAAATTAAATATTTTGTATCTGTGGATGATATATATTTTATGATGAATTTCGATTGGCATATATATTGCTACATTTAATGTCTGTGTGTGTTTTGTATATATATATATATATATATATATATATATATATATATATATATATACTCTACAGATTTTCCAAAATATTAAATATATGTGTCATGTATACACTCCCTAAATTCATTCTTGTTCATGTATCTGCATTTGTAATCAACTTTCCACAAGATAATTCTCAGAAATATTCATCAACCTGAAATACATATTTGTTTCCTAGTACTAAAAACTAACTTCAGTGAATGGTGCATAGATATCCTAATAATTCTACAGTAACTGACCCAGTTTAACATCAATGCAAGTAGATTCCTATGGGACATGATGTGTATTTTGAAGTTCATTTTTATTCAACACTGGTACAGTACTATTTCCTCACTTTATGCACATCATAGGATATGTATTTCATACTCAAGTCCACAAGTTAATAAGGATTTGTTTCACTTTCAATCACTTCCTGCTTCAGAAAACATGTATTCCTCCATGTTTCTTGACTGGTCTTTTCATGAGACTCTTTTTCAAACACATTATTTTCGATTTCCATAATCACTTTTGAAGCAAAACTCACAACCTTTCATGATAAACCATAACCCTAATATTACTATTAGATGTATAACTGGTTGGAATGTATGTATGTATATCAATATACGATTTCATGTATAATTTTAGATATCAATTCAATCCATTATTTAAATTAGGAACCAGAGATATTATTTATTCACCGTATCGTCTATTCATGCATATTCTCTATATTCATAGACTCAAGGTACACTTATTTGTACCCCCAATACTAATTTATACGTATTCAAAATATTGCTCCCAGAAATTGTGGAAGAAATACTCATGTCACCTGATCTACATATACATGTAATCACAGTAATATTCTGGACACAAAATTCAAAGTCCACAATTATGACTGAACCAAAGCCTAAATGGAAAGTGAGCATGGATTACTAAAACCATCCATGTCCATGTTGCCTAATGCTCTCAAATGTCAATCTTATTGGTGACTACATATGTGTTACTTCCTAAGATTATATATTCAACATCAAGCCTGTTGAAAATGTCTAATCCTAACACACACTTTATACTTTGCATTATTTCCTAATTTCTTTATACATATCTGCTTACCTACATATTTTTCCCAGTTCATCATTGTGACTGACTCTTCTCACGTGCTGACATTTACATTTGTTTTCTAACGGACACCCTAATGCTAAAGAACTTTTTGTCCAAATCATACACTCACTGTTCTTTCTAAAAATACCGAGTATCTTGCTAATTCTGCCGTCTATCCCTTTTTGACTGGATATTCTCTTCTACATTCAATATTCCAAGGTACATGGTCCTTTGTCATTGTATATGGATTAATCTGAGACATGTGTGCAGAACATAATTCAAAGCTAAGTTTCCCAATCAAGGGCCCAATGCCCTTCTGGGTTTCAAATCTTACCTAGATTTCTGTTTACATATTTGTATTACACCTATATATTCTTATAAATATCACAGGTTCCCAACACCATTATTCATCCATCAGAATAATTCCTAACCCAAATCGAACATGTTATTAACCCTAACCATACACTGTTCCCTCTATCTAACTGTACATAAGAGCATGGACAGTGTTCGTCTTACAGTACAGGAGTGTAGGGAATCTTTCACCTGCTGAGAACCACAAAGATCCAGGCAGAAATTATCCCTGGAGAAGATGTAGGCAGCTATGAAGTACCTGAGAGACCAAAAATCATCTTCCATGACAAACAACTTGGTCAGTATGAAGGGATGTGTCTAAATCAGCCTCTCTCTTCTTAATGTAGAGAAGATGGACCAATCCAGGACTCTCTGGAAAGCTATTCCTGAATGCTTATGGTTGATATACCATTCTAACTTGTGAAAGAGTCAAAAGACGTAGTGGCAGCCACCATCTCATGGAACCCTTGGAAGCAACTGTTAGGACAATGTGATTGCCAAGGCAGTGACCACATTCAGTTTCTGAAGGAAGTGACCTCACCTCACTTCCTTGGTGATGGAACTCTGTGAACTTAAGATCTAAGGAGCTAGGCACCGAGAACCAGTCCCTGTCCTAGTCCTAGTGGGCACACTTGTTTGGATTTACGAAGGACAGAGTCAGTCTTTCTTGGTATCTACTGATCTGAGGAGGGCCAAATTTCAGGAGAGCTCTGAAGAGGGGCCTTTCCTGAGAAACCAGTTAGTGGCTCACTGCTGGCTCCTGACAACTTCACAGAGTTGGCCATGGAGACCAGATCTGAGACAGGATGGGCCATTTCAGGGAATTATACTATGGCCCACTAGTCAGACAACACTCAGGATAGTCACAGAACTACTTGGGAGAAGTTTTGAAATTCCCATGACCAGGTTGCACTGGAGATCTTTGGATGTCCTGTTGCTCATCATAAGTGTACCAGACAGTGCCTTTATTGATTGAGTTTCATGAAAATGGTGTAGAAGAGAGATGCCAGTAAGTTGGAGCTGGCTCAGTAGTGGGCCTAGAGCAGTGGTGTGCAGGTTTGTGATAAAACATCTGTGTTGTGAACATGTGGATGTGCTATTGGCTTCCAAATGTCTTCAGACTGACATGGTGTAGCCAGCAGTCCCTTATATGTAATGGCATCTTGTTATATGGAGAGGTTTCAGGGCTATGTGGGATAGAAGCCTTGTTGGTGCATTCTCCTGCAGAACCTCACCCACCACACGTGACAGACCTCCCTTCAGCACTGTGTCCCATTTGAACTCCTTGTATTTCATGAAGCAAATACCAAACACCCAGTGCAGCAGCAAAAAACACCACAAAAAGTGGAGGATAACCAAATGGCTTCACAGTCCACATGGGGAAACACTTAGCCTCCAGTGGCCACAGTTTATCTACAATGAGAGAAATCTGCTCTGCTACCTCACGTTCATTGGAAAATAAGAAACCATGTGTTCCAGGTCTCTACCGAAACCAGTTCAGAGGACACTCTGCATAGTCACAGACCTACTTGGGGGAAGGCGGAAACTTTGTTTGTGTGGGTGAGGGTTTGTGGTTTTGTCTCATGTACTGAGAATAGGTAGGAAAGGTGGTTTGTTTGGTTTGGGGAGAACTGTTTCTAGTAAGTCCTTTGACAAGGCGAGTGTTTCTATGTCTGTGAATCCCACTTTGTCCATGGTTGTAGACATTAGAAGAGAGAATGCATCAATGGATGTGTTCTGTCTAGAGAATGCTTCCCAGCATTCATCGTGCCCAATTTATGAATGGACTAGGGCTTCCCTTATCGATGGGCAACACCTGCTGTCTTCCAAAGTTTCTGTTTTCTTCCTGAATTCTGGCCACTCTCCAGAATAGGCTCATGGTTCTGTGTCCAAGATATGTACCACCTCCAAGCTCTGTGTCATGGCCATGTACTGGATACCTGAAAGCAATGGCCAGCATCTCAGAAAACTCAGATATCAGTGTGACCAGTAAACTCTCAGTGGAGAAACACTGCTTTGGGTCTTTTGCTTACCTATTGTTCTGTTGCCCTGAATGTCTGGAAGGCCTTTGCCTCAGGCCATCCCTTGTGAAGCCTGAAGAAAACAGTTTTCAATTGGAAATGAATGGGCATCACCTGTGGCTCTTTGCTTAATTGCTTTGGAAATGGATGTGTTTGAATTAGCATCTTGGCACTGTGTGAGGCTGTGGCTTTGATTCTCTGCCCCTGATTGATCTAAAGAAAGATCCCATGTGTGCACCCAAAACCAAAATGTCCAAATTGCAGTCATTGTAGATGAAGTCTCTTGCGTTCCTCTGAAAGGTTCCTGATCTGCATCAAGTGAGAATCTAGATCCTTTGGGTGAAATAACTTCTTCAAAGCCCTGCAGAGTCTAGCCCATACATGCTTGGGTTTTTTCATGACTCCAATTCACATAAAGAATATAAACCCCACAGTCAGTAGGCCTCAAATTGGAGAAGCGGAGCAGTATTAAAGGTAGGCATATTTGATCACTCCTGGTTCACAGGAAGGGTGTCCAGGCCACCCACACTTTAGGCAAATGAGGTGCAAGGGAGCTCATTTTGGACCCAGTCTTGGGCTGCGGCCCCTAATGAAACCTCCAGCCAGACATTATGATGATTGTCTGTATAGAAGAAAATGAGGGTCACGTGAGACTGTTTTGGTTTTAATTGTCGTCATTTGTGTGTCGGTTGAAAGAGATGACTGGGTCCACATGGGATTGAACTCTGGTGTGATTCCCCTTAGAGACTGAGTTCTGGAACTGATCTTAGAGAAGGATTGCTATGAATTGTGTTGGGATTTTAGGAGGACACGCATGAGTGTCTCCCTTGATAACTGAGATCTAGCCCCAGGGTGGCTTTCCACAGAGCACTGGGAATCTCAGCCAGGATATCATATGATTTAATTCTTAAAGACATGGCAGCCATAGTGGAGAGTCAAAACAAGCCTGGACCTCACATTGTAGACCTCAATGGGCCTGGCTTCACGTGTCATTTTGGCCACTCTTTGGGAAGCCTTGCCTCTGAGAGTTCTCCAGAGCTTTCCTTTAAATGTGCTTCCTCAAAATTTAATGGTTCTGGAATAAATTTAAACCCATAGTTTCTCCAACTTTATCCTTGAAAAATGGCAAGATAAATACAATTAATTTTTTAAATTTCCATGACCAGGTGGCACTGGAGAAACTTTGGATGTCCTGTTGATGATCGAGAGTGTACCAAACAGTTCCTTGATTGACTGGGTTTTATGAAAATGGTGTAGAACAGAGATGCCAGTAAGTTGGATCCTGCTGAGTAGTGTTCCTAGAGGCATGGTGGGTAGTTGTGTGATAAAACATCTGTGGTGGGGCCATGTTTATGTGCTATTGGCTTCCAAATGGCTTGTGAGTGATATTTTGCAGCCAGTAGACCCTTATATGTAAAAGCATCTTCTTAAATGGAGAGGTTTCAGGGCAATGATCAGAATCAGGTTGCTATGGTCAATGGCGCAAGCTATCTGCAATAGAAGCCTGGTTGGTGCATTCTCATGCAGAACCCGACCTACCAAAATGGACAGAACTCCCTCCAGCACTGTGTCTCAGTTGAACTCCTTGTATTTAATGAAGCAATTACCAAACTCCCAGTGCATCATCAAGAAACACCAGGAAAATTGTAGGATGACCAAATGGCTTTACAGTCCACACTGGGAGACACTTAGCACCAAATGGGCACAGTTTACCTACAAAGAGAAAATTAAGCACTGCTGCCTCATGTACATTGGAAAATAATTAACCACGTCATCCAGGTCACATAGATGCAGACCCAGCTTTGATGGTCTCACTGCAAAGGAAGCTAATGCTCCTGACAACATATATTTCAAGTGCCCAACCTCAGAAGCAGTTTCTCCAGATGTAATGCTGGCAGAGCTTCATGTTTGTGGAGTGTTTACCCTGTCCCTTACTTATGGAAACTCTTCTACCACCTCCAAATTTGTGAACTCCTGAGCAGTTTCCATTCCAGATATGAATTCACAGATTTTCTAACTCTTCTCCTCTAATTGTGTCTTACGTGGGGCGAAGGTAACGTCACGACATTGTTCTGAATGAGAGTGGGAAGATTTTGTGTAGCATATATTTGCATACACATTGGATACATTTTCCACTTTTTCATTCTAAATACTGAATCCCTGACACTAACACATACCCTACTAGACTTTGACTTCTAATCCTAATATGATGTAGAAAAATAACCCAAACAGAATAGAAATACAAGAAGTTCACGGGAGGCATGGTGTATAGTTGGACTTGCCTTTCGTATAATAATTGGTAGGTGTTATAAATCTAGCCAATTTTGATTGAAATAGTTCTCCATGTGTTTTAAAAGTTAACAAATATGTGAATTCCTGTCTCCCTTTCTCTATAGCCTATTCAGCACATGTATTTTTATATGCACATATAGAATTCTATTTGGTATCACACATACATTTTTTAGGTGGTTGACTTGGCAGATATAATTTGTGAGTAGAGATCACTCCTACTAAACGCTGTTCGAACTGAAAATTCAACATATGGGTGAGCTTCCTAGTTGAACAACATAAATCCATGTTTAGTGAAATGAATATATTTGGGTCTGTGGATGATATATATTTCATGGTGAATTTTAATTGGCATTCATAATGCTATTTTTAATGTCTGTGTGTGTGTGAATGTGTGTGTGTGTGTGCGTGCATGTGTGTATTCACTCTCCAGGTTTTTCAAAATATGAGTTTTACAAAACCTTTAAAGAGGAACTAATACCAATATTTTTCAAGCTATTTCAGGAAATTGAAAAAGAGGGAGAACTTTCAAATTTATTCTATGAGACCAACATCACCCTGATTCCTACACCAGACAAAGACACTTCAAAGAAAGAAAACTACAGACCAATATCTCTAATGAACCTAGAGGCAAAAATCCTCAATTAAATTCTGGCGAATCAGATACAAAAGCATATCAAAAAAATTGTGCACCATGATCAAGTAGGATTCATCCGTGGGATGCAAGGATGGTTCAATATACGGAAATCAATAAATGTTATTCATCACATCAATAGACGTAAAAATAAGAACCATATGATCATCTTGATAGATGCAGAAAAAGTATTCGACAAAGTACAGCATCCCTTTATGTTCAATACCCTAGAAAAACTTGGGATAACAGAAACATACCTCAATATTGTAAAAGCAATCTATGCTAAGCCTCAGGCTAGCATCATTCTGAATGGAGAAAAATTGAAGGCATTCCCCCTGAAATCTGAAACAAGACAGGGATGCCTTCTTTCACCACTTCTGTACAAAATAGTTCTCGAAACACTGGCCAGAGCAATTAGATAGATGAAAGAAATTAAAGGCATAAAAATAGGAAAAGAAGAACTTAAATTATCACTATTGCAGATGACATAATTCTATATCTAGCAGACCCAAAATGGTCTACAACGAAACTAATAGAGCTAATAAATGAATTCATCAAAGTGGCAGGATATAAAATGAACACGCATAAATCAAAGGCATTCCTGTATAACAGCGACAAATCCTCTGAAACGGAAATGAGGACAACCACTCCATTCACAATATCCTAAAAAAAAATAATAATTGGGAATCAACCTAACAAAAGAGGTGCAAGTCTTATACAATGAAAACTACAGAACCCTAAAGAGAAAAATAGAGGAAGATCTTAGAAGGTGTAAAAATGTACCCTGTTCATAGATAGGCAGAACTAAAATCATCAAAATGGCGATATTACCAAAAGTTCTCCATTGGTTTAATGCAATGCCAATCAAAATCCCAACGGCATTTCTTGTAGAAATAGAGAAAGCAATCATGAAATTCATATGGAAAAAGAAAAGACCCAGAGTAGCAAAAACAATGCTAAGCAGGAAGTGTGAATCAGGAGGTATAGCGATACCAGACTTCAAACTATACTGCAGAGCAATAGTAACAAAAATAGCATGGTACTGGTACCAAAACAGGCGGGTGGACCAATGGTACAGAATAGAGGTCACAGAAACCAATCCACAAAACTACAACTCTCTTATATTTGATAAAGGGCCTAAAAGCATGCAATGGATGAAGGATAGCATCTTCAACAAATGGTGCTGGGAAAACTGGAAATCTATATGTAACAAAATGAAACTGAATTCCTTTCTCTCGCCATGCACAAAAGTTAACTCAAAATGGATCAAGGAGCATGATATCAAATCAGAGACACGGCATCTGATAGAAGAAAAAGTTGGCTATGATCTACATACTGTGGGGTCGGACTCCAAATTCTTCAGTAGGACACCCATAGCACAAGAGTTAATAACTAGAATCAACAAATGGGACTTACTCAAACTAAAAAGTTTTTTCTCAGTAAAAGAAACAGTAAGAGAGTTAAATAGGGAGCCTACATCCTGGGAACAAATCTTTACTCCTCACACTTCAGATAGAGCCCTAATATCCAGAGTATACAAAGAACTCAAAAAATTTGTCAATAAGATAACAAATAACCCAATCAACAAATGGGCCAAAGACCTGAACAGACACTTCTCAGAGGAGGACATACAATCAATCAACATATACATGAAAAAATGCTCACCATCTCCAGCACTCAGAGAAATGTGAATCAAAACCACCCTAAAATACCATCTCATTCCAGTAAGATTGGCAGCCATTATGAAGTCAATCAACAACAAGTGCTGGCGAGGATGTGGGGAAAGAGGTACACTTGTACATTGCTGGTGGGACTGCAAATTGGTGCAGCCAAATTGGAAAGCAGTATGTAGATTTCTTGGAAAGCAGGGAATGGAACCACCATTTGCCCCAGATATTCCCCTTCTCGGTCTAAAACCTAAAGACCTAAAAAGAGCATGCTACAGGGACACTGCTACATCGATGTTCATAGCAGCACAATTCACAATAGCAAGACTGTGGAACCAAGCTAGATGCCCTTCAATATAAGAATGAATAAAAAAAGTGCCATTTATACAAAATGGAGTATTACTCTTCATTAAAAAATGACAAAATCATAAAATTTGCAGGGAAATGGATGGCATTAGAGCAGATTATGCTAAGTGAAGCTAGCCAATCCCTAAAAAACAAATGCCAAATGTCTTCTTTGATATAAGGAGAGTAACTAAGAACAGAGTATGAATGAAGAGCATGAGAAGAAGATTAACATTAAACAGGGATGAGAGGTGGAAGGGAAAGGGAAAGAGAAGGGAAATTGCATGGAAATGGAAGGAGACCCTCAGGGTTATACAAAATTACATACAAGAGGAAGTGAGGGGAAAAAATAATACAAGGGGTAAAAATTTATTACTCTAGAGGTGGTAGAGAGAGAAGAGGGGAGGAGTGGAGAGGGGAGGGGGCATAGTAGAGGATAGGAAATGCAGCAGAATACAACAGACACTAGTATGGCAATATGTGAATCAATGGATGTGTAACTGATGTGATTCTGCAATCTGCATATGGGGTAAAAATGGGAGTTCATAACCAAATTGAATCAAAGTGTTTAATATGATATATCAAGAACTATGTAATGTTTTGAACAACCATAAATAAAAATTTAAAAAAAAAAAGAAAACTAACTTCGGTGAATATGCACGTGAATCCTAATATTTCTACAGTAACTGACCCAGTTTAAAATCAATGCAAGTAGATTCCTATGGGACATGATGTGTATTTTGACGTTCATTTTTATTCAACACTGGTACATTACTGTTTCATGAGTTTATGCACATCAGAGGATATATATTTCATCCACAAATTAACAAATTTATAGGCATTTGTTTCACTTTTAACCACTTCATGCTTCACAAAATATGTATTCCTCCAGGTTTCCTGACTGGTCTTTTTATGAGACTTCTTTCCAAACACATTATTTTTGATTTCCATAATCACTTTTGAAGCAAAACTCACACACTCTTCATGTTAAACCAGAACACGAATATTACCATTAGATGTATAACTGATTGTAATGAATGATTGTATATCAATATAAGATATCCTGTATCTTTTCAGATATCAGTTCAATCCGTTATTTAAAGTTGGATCAAGTTATATTATTTATTCACAGTATGGCCTATTCATGCTTTATCTCTATATTTATAGACACAGGGTGCACCGCTTTGTAACCCCGATAATAATTTTACATCTTCAATATATTGCTCCCAGAAATGGTGGAAAAAATACTCATGTCACCTGATCTACATATACATTTTATCACAGAAATATTCTGGAAAAAAATGTAAAGGTCACAGTTATGATTGTTCCAAAGCCTAAATGGAAAGTGAACATGGATTACTAAAAACATCCATGTCTAGGTTGCCTTTTGCTCTCAAATGTCAATCTTATTGGCGACTACATATTTGTTTCTTCCTAAGATTATATATTCAAACGCAACCCTGTTGAAAATGTCTAATCCAGTTACTCACTTTATACTTTGCCTGATTTTGTAATACCTCTACTGATATCTGCGTTGCTACATATTTTCCCCAGTTTATCATAGTGAGTGACTCTTCATATGTCCTGACATTTACATTTACTCTCTAACCAAAATCCTTTTGCTAAAGACCTTTTGGTTCAAATCCTATACTCACTCTTCTTCCTAAACCTACCGAATATCTTCCTAATCTTACTGACTATCCCTTTTTGATTGAATGTTCTTTTCTACATTCAATCAGCCCAGGTACAAGGTCCTATGCCATTGTATATCGATTTATCTTAGATAACTGTGCAGAACATAATTAAAGGTAAGTATCCCAATCAAGGGCCCAATGCCCTTCTGGGCTTCAAATCATACCTAGATTTCTGTTTTCATACATATATTTCACCTCTATATACTTGTAAATATCACAGAGAATGATTACTAACCCAAATCGAAACTGTTACTAACCCTAAACATACACTGTTTCCTCAATCTCATTTTACAGAAGAGCAGGGACAGAGTGGTTCTTACAATACACGAAAGTAGTGGAACTTCCACCTGCTGAGAACCTCAAATGTCCATGCAGAAACGATACCTTGAGAAGTTGTAGGTAGGTATGTAGGACCTGAGAGAGCAAAAGTCATCTTCCATGGCAAACAACCTGGTCAGGATGAAGGGATGTGTCTGAATCAGCCTCTCTCTTCTTATTGTAGAGAAAATGGACAAAACCAGGCCTGTGTGGAGAGCTGTTTCTGGGTGCCTGTGGTTGCTATACCATTCTAACTTGTGAAATTTTCACAGGAAGTAGGGGCAGACTCCATCTCATGGAACTCTTGGAAGCAACTGTTAGGACAAAGTGGTTGCCAAGGCAGTGACCTCATTCAGTTCCAAAGAAAGTGACATACCTCATTTCCTTGGTGATGGAACTCTCTGAACTTGGTATCCAAGAAGCCCGGCACCCAGGGGCAGTTCCAGTCCCAGTCCCAGTGGGCTCACTTGTTAGGAATTACCAAGGATAGAGTCAGTTTTCATGGTAACTACTGATGTGAGGATTGCCAAATGCCAGGAGAGCTCTGAAGTGGGACCTTTCCTGAGAAAGCAGGTATTGGTTTACCACTTTTTCCTGACAACTTCATAGAATTGGCCAAGGAAACCAGATCTTAGAGAGGACAGGCCATTTCGGGGAAACGTAGTATGGCCCACCATTCAGAGGAAACTCCGGATAGTCACAGATCTACTTGGGGGAAGGAGGTGCCTTTGTGGGAGTGGGTGTGGGTTTGTGGTTTTGTCTCATGTTCTGAGAATAGGTAGGAAAGGCGGTTTGTTTGGTTTGGAGTGGACAGTTTCTAGTAAGTCATTTGACAAGGCGAGTGTTTCTTTGTATGCGTATCCCACTATGTCCGTTGTTATAGACATTAAAATAGAGAATGCATTAATGGATGTGTCCTGTCTAGTATAAATCTTCCCATAATTCATCCTGCCCAATTTATGAATGGACTGCAGCTTGTCTTATTGATGGGCATCACCTGCTATCTTCCTAAGTTGCTGTTTTCTTCCTGAATTCTGTTCACTCTCCAGAAGAGGCTCATGGTTTTGTGTCCAAGATATATACCACCTTCAAGCTCTTTGACATCGCCATGTACTGGATAGCTGAAGAGAATGGCAAGCATCTCAGAAAACTCAGATATGAGGGTGTCCAGAAAAGTCTCAGTGGAGAAACCCTCCTTTGGGCCTTTTGCTTACTTATTGATCTGTTGCACTGAATGTAAGGAAGGTATTTGCCTCAGGCCACCCCTTTGGAAGCCTGAAGAAAACAGTTTTCAAATGGAAATGTACGGGCATCACCTGTGGCTCTTTGCTTAATTGCTTTGGAAAGGGATGTGTCTGAATTAGCCTCTTGGCTCTGTGTGTGGCTGTGACTTAGATTCTCAGCACCTGATGGATCTAAAGAATGATCCCATGTGTGCATCCAAAACCATAATAGCAAAAAATCAGTCATTGTGGATGAAGTCTCTCCCCTTCCTCTGTGAGGTTCCTGACCTCCATCAAGTGAGAATAGGGGTTCTTTGGGTCAAATGAGTTCTTCAAAGCCCTGCAGAGGTGCTTGGGTTTTCGCATGACTCCAAATCACATAAAAAAATCTATACCTGAAATTAGTAGGCCTCAAATTGGAGAAACAGAGCAGTATTAAAGGGAGGCTTATTTGATCACTCTTGGTTCACAGGAAGGGTGTCCAGGCCATCCTGACTACAGGCAAATAAGGGCCAAGCAAGCTTAATTTGGACATTGTCTTGGGCTGTGCCCCTCATGGAAAACTCGAGTCAGAGATTAACATGAGTGACTATATGGAAGAAGATGAGGGCCATGTGGGAGTGTTTTGATTTTAATTTTGGTCATTTGTGTGGCGGTTGGAAGAAATGACCTGGTACACCTGGGCTTGAACTCTGGTGTGATACCCCTTAGAGACTGAGTTGTGGAACTGACCACAGAGAAGTATTGCCATGAAATGTGTTGGGATTTTAGGAGGCCACACATGAGAGTCACCCTTGGAAACTGAGATCTAGGCCCAGGGTGGCTTTCCACAGAGCATTGGCAATCTCAGCCAGGATATCACGTGAGTTTATTCTTAAAGACTAGGCAGCCATATTTGAGAGTCAAAACACACATGGACCTCACATTGTAGACCTGAATGGGCCTGGCTTTATGTGAAATTTTAGCCACTCTTTGGGAAGCCTTGGCTCTGAGAGTTCTCCAGAGCTTTCATTGAAATGAGCTTCCTCACCATTTAATGGTTCTTGATTGAATTGAAACCCACAGTTCCTCCAACTTCATCCTTGAAAAATGGCTAGATAAATACCATGAAATTTTTGAAATTTCCATGACCAGGTGGAACTGGAAAACTTTTGGATGTCCTATTGCTGATCATGAGTATACCAGACGGTGCCTTTATTGACTGGGTTTCAATAAAACGGTGTAGAAAAGAGATGCCAGTAAGTTGGGGCCTGCTGACTAGTGGGCCTAGAGGAGTGGTGGGCAGGTGTGTGATAAAACATCAGTGGTAGGGCCATGAGGTTCTACATTTGATTCCAAATGGCTCTTGACTGACATGATGCAGCAAGCAGACCCTTATATGTAAAGACATCTTGTTATATGTAGAGGATTCAGGCCAATGTTCAGAATAAGGTTAATATGGACAAGGGGACAATGGGGCAAGCTATGAGGGATAGAAGCATGGTTGGTGCATTCTCCTGCAGACCCTGACCCACCACAAGTGACAGTACTCCCTCAATGACTGTGTCCCAGTTGAGCTCCTTGTATTTTGTGAGCAAATACCAAACTCCCAGTGCAGCAGCAAAAACACCACAAAGGGTGGAGGAGGACCAAATGGCTTCACAGTCCACACGGGGAGACACTTAGTCCCCATTGGCCACAGTTTACCTAAAAAGAGATGATTCAGCACTGCTGCCTCATGTTCATTGGAAAATAAGAAAACATATCTTCCATGGCACAGGGACGCAGACCGAGATTTGATGGTCTCACTACAAAGGAAGCCAAATATCCTGACAACAACATATATTTCAAGTGCCCAACCTCATTGGCAGTTTCTCAAAAAGTTTTTAGGCCAGCAGAGCTCCATGTTTGTGGAGTGTTTACCCTGTCCCTTACTTTTGGAAACTCCTCTACCACCTCCAAGGTTGTGAACTCCGGAGAATTTTCCACTCCAGATATGTATTCACTGATTTTCTAACTCTTCTCCTCTAATTTTGTCTTACTTGCGGAGAAGGTAATGTCAAGGTATTGTTCTGGATTTGAGTGCTAGGATATTTGTGCAGCACATATTTGCATAAACATTGGATTCCTTTTCCAATTTTCCTTTTGAAATACTGAATCCCTGACACTAACCCATACCTACTAGACTCAGACTACTCTTCCTAATATAATGGAGGAAAAAACCCCAAACAGAAAAGAAATACAAGCAGTTCAGAGGATGCATGCTGTATCTTTGGACTTGCCTTTTGCATTATATAAGGTAGGAGTTATAAATCTAGTCAATTTTTAATGGAAATAATTATCCATGTGTTTTTAAAGTTAAGAAATAGGTGATTTCTTGTTTCCCTTTCTCTGTAGCCTATTCACACATGTATATTTATATGCACATATAGAATCCTACTGGGTATTACACGTACATTTTTGGGAGGTGGCTGAATTGAAAGTTAAAAATTGTGAGAAGAGATCACTCCTCTTAAAAGCTGTTGGAACTAAAATTCAACGTACAGGGGAGCTTCCTAGTAAAACAACATTATACATAAACTCATGTTCAGTAAAATAAATATTTTTGCATCTGTGAATGATATATATTTTATGATGAATTTCGACTGGCATATATATTGCTACATTTTAATGTCCCTCTGTGTGTGTGTGTGTGTGTGTGTGTGTGTGTGTGTGTGTGTGTATATATCTCCACACTTCCCAGATTTTTCAAAATATGAAATATATGTGACTTATATACACTCTCTAAATTAACTCATGTTCATGTATGTGGATTTATAATGAACTTTATACAAGATTATTCCCAGAAATATTCATCCACCTGAATTACATATTTGTTTCCTAGTATGGAAAATTAACTTCAGTGACTGGTGCATACAAATGCTGATAATTGTACAGTAACTGACCCAGTCTAACATCAATGCAAGTAGATTCCTATGGGACATGATATGTTATTGAACGTTCATTTTTATTCAACAATGGTACATTGTTATTTCTTCAGTTTTTGCCCATCATAGGATATGTATTGCATCCACAAGTTCACAAATTTATAGGCATTTGTTTCCAATGCAATTATTTCCTGCTTCAGAACACATGCATTGTCAGGGTGTCTTGACAGGTCTTTTCATGAGAATTCTTTCCAAACACATTATTTTCAATTTCCATAATCACTTTTGAAGCAAAACTCACACACTCTTCATGATAAACCAAAACACTAATATTATCATTAGATGTATAACTGGTTGGAATGAATGATTGTATATCAATATAAGATTTCCTGTAATTTTTCAGGTATCAGTTCAATCCATTATTTAAAGTTGGAGCAAGTTATATTATTTATTCACAGTATGGACTATTCATGCTTTATCTCCATATTCATAGACACATGGTACACCTCTTTGTAACCCCAATACGAATTTTACATCTTCAATATATTGCTCCCAGAAATGGTGGTAGAAATACTCATGTCACCTGATCTACATATACATTTTATCACAGTAATATTCTGGACAAAAATGTAAAGGTCACACTTATGAGTGTACCAAAGCCTAAATGGAATAGGAACATGAATTACTAAAATCTTCCATATCCAGGTTGCCTAATGGTCTCAAATGTCAATCCTATTGGTGACTACATATTTGTTTCTTGCTAAGATTATACAATCAAACTCAACCCAGTTGAAAATGTCTAATCCTATCACTCACTATATACTCTGCCTGATTTCATAATGTCACTATTGATATCTGCTATTCTACATATTTTCCAGAGCTCAGCATAGTGACTGACTCTTTATATGTGCTGACATTTACATTCACTCTCTAACTGAAACCCTATTACTAAAGAAATTTTGGTCAAAATCCTATACTCACTCTTCTTCCTAAACCTACCAAATATCTTCCTAATGCTACCTACAATCCCTTTTTGACTGGATGTTCTCTTCTAAATTCAGTCATCCAAGGTACAAGGTCCTATGTCATTGCATATTGATTTATCTTAGACAACTGTGCAGAACATAATTCAAAGCTAGGTATCCCAATCAAGGTCCCAAAGCACCTCTGGGCTTCAAATAATACCTAGATTTCTGTTTTCACACTTATATTTCACCTCTATATTCTTGTAAATATTGCAGGATCCCAATACCGTTATTCATTGCACAGAATGATTCCTAACCCAAATCGAACCTGTTATTAACACTAAACATACACTGTTTCTTCAATCTCATTTTACAGAAGAGCAGGGACAGAGTAGTTCTTACAATACAGGAAAGTAGGGAACCTTCCACCTGTTGAGAAACTCAAAGGTCCATTCAGAAATGATACCTGGAGAAGTTGTAGGCAGGTATGAAGGACCTGAGAGAGCAAAAGTCATCTTTTATGGAAAACAACCTGGTCAGGATGAAAGGAGGTGTCTGAATCAGCCTCTCTCTTCTTATTGTAGAGAAGATGGACTAAACCAGACCTGTGTGGAGATATGCTCCCAGGTGCCTATAGTTGATATACGATTCTAACTTGTGAAAGTGTCATAGGAAGTAGGGGTAGACTCCATCTCATGGGACCCTTGGAAGCAACTGTTAGGACAAAGTGATTGCCAAGGCAGTGACCTCATTCAGTTCCAAGAAAGTGACATACCTCATATCCTTGTTGATGGAACTCTCTGAACATGGTATCCAAGAAGCCAGGCATCCAAACTCAGTACCAGTCTCAGTCCCAGTGAGTTCACTTGTTTGGTTTTACCTAGGACAGAGTCAGTCTTTCTTGGTATCTACTGATGTGAGGAATTCCAAATGCCAGAAGAGCTCTGGAGAGGGACCTTTCCTGAAAAAGCAGGTAGTGACTCACCACATTTTCCTGACAACTTCACAGAGTTGGCCAAGGAAACCAGATCTGAGAGAGGACAGGACATTTCGGGGTAACATAGTATGGCCCACCTGTCAGAGGACACTCCAGAAAGTTAAAGACCTACTTGGGGGAAGGAGGTGCCTTTGTGGGTGTGGGTGTGGGTTTGTGGTTCTGTCTCATGTTCTGAGAATAGGTAGGAAAGTTGGTTTGTTTCGTTGCATTGGACTGTTTCTAGTAAGTCATTTGACAACTCGAGTGTTTCTATGTCTGTGTGGTTGTTGTAGACATTAGAAAAGAGAATGCATTAATGAATGTGTCCTGTCTAGTATAAATCTTCCCATAATTAATCCTTCCCATTTTATGAATGGACTGCAGCTTGTCTTATCGATGGGCAACACCTGCTATCTTCATAAGTTGCTGTTTTCTTCCTGAATTCTGGCCAGTCTCTAGAAGAGGCTCATGGTTTTGTGTCCAAGATGTGTACCACATCCAATTCTGTGACATGGCCATATACTGGATAGCTGAAGAGAATGGCGGACATCTAAGAAAACTCAGATATTAGGGTGACCAGGAAAGTCTTAGTGGAGTAACCCTGCTTTGTGCCTTTTGCTTACTTATTGTTCTGTTGCATTGAATGTCAGGAAGGTCTTTGCCTCAGGCCACCCTTTTGTGAAGCCTGAAGAAAACAGTTTTCAAATGGAAATGAATGGTTATTGCCTGTGGCTCTTTTCTTAATTGCTTTGGAAAGGGATGCGTCTGAATCAGCCCCTTGGTCCTGTGTGAGGCTGTGGCTTAGATTCTGAGCACCTGATGTATCTAAACAAAGTTCCCATGTGTGCATCCAAAACCAAAATGGCCAAAAGAGCAGTCATTGGGACGAAGCCTCTCGCATTTCTCTGTAAGGTTCCTGACCTCCATCAAGTGAGAATAGAGATCTTTTGTGTCAAATGAGTTCTTCAAAACCTCCAGAGGCTAGCCCATAGGTGCTTGGGTTTTCTCATGACTCCAATTCACATAAAGAATCTAACCCCATAGTCAGTAGGCCTCAAATTATAGAATTGGAACAGTATTAACGGCAGGCCTATTTGATAACTCCTTGTTCACAGGATGGTGTCCAGGCCACCCTGAAGGTATGCAAATGAGGTGCAAGGAAGCTTATTTTGGACACTGTCTTGGGCTGTGCCCCTCATGGAAACCTTCAGCCAGATGTTATGATGAGTGTCTATATGGAAGAAGATGAGGGCCGTGTGGGAGTATTTTAGTTTTAATTGTTTTCATTTGTGTCACGGAAGAGTTGAGTGGGTCCACCTGGGCTTGAACTCTGGTGTGATTCCCCTTACAGACTGAGTTCTGGAACTGAACTCAGAGAAGTATTGCCATGAATTGTGATGGGATTTTAGGAGGCCAGGCATGAGAGTTGGCCTTGGAACCTGAGGTCTAGGCCCAGGTTGGCTTTTCAAAGAACACTGGGAATTTCAGCCAGGGTATTACATGATTTAATTCTGAAAGACTTGGCAGCCATAATTGAGATTGAAAACGCAGATGGACCTCGCTTTGTAGACCTCAATGGGCCTGGTTTCATGTTACTTTTTGGCCACTCTATGGGAAGCCTTGCCTGTGAGATTGCTCCAGAGTTTCACTGAAATTAGCTTCCTCAGCATTTAATTGTTCTTGAATGAATTTAAACCTTCAGTGCCTCCAACTTCATCCGTGAAAAATTGCTGGATAATTACCATGAAATTTTTGAAATTCCCATGACCAGCTGAAACTGGAGAACCTTTGGATGTCCAGTTGCTGATCATGAGTATACCTGACAGTGCCTTGAATGACTGGGTTTGAAGAAAATGGTGTAGAACAGAGATGTCAGTAAGTTGGAGCCTGGTGAGTAGTGGGCCTAGAGCAGTGTTATGAAAGTGTGTGATAAATCGTCTGTGGTGGGGCCTTGTGGATCTTCCATTGGCTTCCAAATGCCTTGTGACTGACCTGGTGCAGCCAGCAGACCCATATATTTAAAGGCATATTTTTATATGGAGAGGTTTGAGGGCAATGTTCAGAATCATGTTGCTATTGTCAAGGGGGCAAGATACATGGGATAGAACACCTATTGATGCATTCTCCTGCAGACCCTGCGCACCACCCCTAACAGAACTAGCTCCAGCAATGTGTCCCATTGGAACTCCTTGTATTTCGTGAGGAAAATGCCAAACTCCCAGTGCAGGAGCAAGAAACACCACGAAAATTGGAGGATGACCAAATGGCTTCACAGTCCACAAGGGAGACACTTAGCCCTCAATGGACACAGTTTATCTACAAAGAGAGAATTCAGCACTGCTGCCTCATTTTCATTGGAAAATAAGTAACCATGTGCTCCAGGTCACATTGATGCAGACCCAGCTTTGATGGTCTCACTACAAAGGAAACTAAAGCTCCTGACAGCAACATATATTTCAGGTGCCCAACCTCAGAGGCAGATTCTCAAAAAGTCTTTAGGCCAGAAGAGCTCCATGTTTGTGGAGTGTTTACCCTGTCGCTTACTTTAAGAAACTCCTATACCACCACCAAATATGTGAAATCTGGAGCATTTTCCATTCCAGATAGTTATTCACAAATTTTTTAACACTTCTCCTCTAATTGTGTCTTACTTGAGGCGAAGGTTATGTGAAGGCATTGTTCTGGATGAGAGTGGGAAGATTTTTCTGTAGCATATATTTGCATACACATTGGATTCAATTTCCTATTTTCCATTCGAAATACTGAATCCCGGACACTAACCCATACCCTACCAGACTCTGGCTCCTAAACCTATTATGATGGAGAAAAATAACCCAAACAGAATAGAAATATAAGCAGTTCAGAGGAGGCATGGTGTATAGTTGGACTTGCCTTTTGCATGATACAGATTAAGAGTTATAAATCTAGTCAATTTTTTTGTTGAAATAGTTCTCCATGTATTTTTAAAGTTAACAAACATGTTAATTCCTATCTCCCTTTCTCTGTAGACTATTCAGCACATGTATTCTTATATACACATATAGAATCCTACCTGGTACCACACGCACATTTTTGTGAGGTGGCTGACTTGGCAGATACAAATTGGGAGAAGAGATCAGTCCTACTAAACCCTGTTGGAACTGAATATTCAACGTATGGGTGAGCTTCCTAGTTGAACAACATTATACATACATCCATGTTAAGTAAAATGAATATTTTTAGATCTGGGGATGATATATATTTTATGATGAATTTTGATTGACATATATATTACTACTTTTTTTGTCTGTGTGTGTGTTTTGTGTTTATATATATATTTACAAATATATATATATATATATATATATATATATATATATATATATATATATATACACTCTCCAGATTTTTCAAAATAGGAAATATATGTGTCTTACATACACTCCCTAAATTCATTCATGTTCATGTATGTGTATTTATAATCAAATATTCACAAGATTATACTCAGAAATATTCATCAACCGGAAATTTGACTAATGCTCTCAAATGTCAATCATTTTGGTGATTACATATTTGTTTCTTCCTATGATTATATATTCAAACTCAACCCTGTTCAAAATGTCTAATCCTATCACTCACTTGATACTTTGCCTGATTTCATAATGTTTCTATTGGTATCTGCTTTCCTACATATTTTCCCCTGTTCATCATTGTGACTGACTCTTCACCTGTTCTGACATTTACATTCACTCTCTAACCAAAACCCTAATGCTAAAGAACTTTTGTTCCAATCCTATAATCACTCTTCTTCCGAAACATACTGACTATCCTCCAAATCCTACTGACTATTTATTTTTGACTGGATGTTCTCTTCTACATTCAATCATCCAAGTAAATGTCGGGTGAGCTTCGGAGGAGGAGAGCACAGACAGACTATCTCATGCAACAGCAAAGGATTTATTTAGTGTCCAGCATGCTGGGGCTCAGAGATCAATTGAATAGAGCAGACAGCCCTGAGAATAGCTTAATTAAAAATTGTATGCTTTCGCTGGAGAGGGCAGAGAGGGAAGTTTATTGATGGGTCAGGACGAGTGGGCAATTTGCATGCAACTGGGTGAGGGAGTACATTCTGCAGTTTGGCAGTTGTAAACAGCACATTCTGGGAACAAGATTTTCAAACATTTCTCAAGATTTCAACAGTGTTTTGTTCAGCATACAGAAAAACAGGAAGTGACAAATACCTATTTTATTAACCTTTCATTCCCCACTTCTTCTTCTGGCTACTTTTAATCATAAAAATGATCATTGGGGGGTGTCACATTCTTTGTCTGCTAGTGGGGTATTATCATAATTTTAACTAGTACACTTTGAGCCTGTTGAAAAGAAATTACACGGTTGAGCAAACAGTGTTTTATAGTTAGCAATAATATGAGGATTTTTATTGGACCGGCCAGGGTTGATCAAAACGTAGTTAACCAGAGGGACTGTGTGAACCAAGACTCAAACCATCCTTTTTGGGCCTGTCTCTCTCGTTGATGGTCTTCAAGTTGTCCCTTTATTTTTCTCATAGATTTTTTTAAAACTCCAGTATGGTCAGCATAAAAACAGCATTCTTCCCTCAATGCAGCACAAAGGCCCCCTTCTCTAATGAAGAGGAGATCCAACCCTCGACTGTTCTGTAAAACAACTTCAGAGGGAGAGTTTAAAAATTCACGCAAAGCTCTGATGGAGGTTTCTAATATCTTAGTTTTGGTCTACTGCTGCTTCTAATTGGGTCATTTGTTGTGTCCCATGCACAAGGGCAGTAGTTCCTGTGCCCACCCATGCAGCAACTCCTATTCCTAATAGGATGGCAAAAGTGAGGAATATATGTTCCCAGTGGAACCGGGTTGTATGCCCCCCTATTTGATCTTCAAATGAACCTGCGTCATGATAAAGCACCCTGGGAAAATTCTGCACCATTACACAATTAATCACATGTGTTGACCGTTTCATGAAAACATAAACAATGTTTATGTATATAGAATTATGGTGTTGTAGGGACAGACAAGGCAAGGCACCTAAGATAGCACCAAAGACAGGGAAACAGTCCTATTTGGTTGCAACCGGATTCAGAGGACAATGCTTCTATTGTAATCAATTAATCCCCTGAAACTCAAGTTTAGGTAGTTTCAGAATTTTGTACCCAACAAGTAAGGGAAGGGGTTCAGAAGTTCACAGTCTACAGAAGTAAAAAAAGCAGATTTTGTTTCTGTTTTTTCCTCTGTTCTGGGCAAGTTAACTTTTCAAGGACACCTGGGAGGGAGAGAGCTTTTTCCTCCCTTTCTTATTTTCCCCCTGCCAGCTGTTACCACGGAGCCCAGTTGGTAATTTATTTATCTTTGAAATGTAGCCATCTCTGTGAAGCCCCAGCTCAAGGCCAGAGGCCTTGTTCACATATTTTGTGAAAAACTAGTAAGGGCATGTCTAGCTTAGAAGTGCTGATTTTTTTAGCCAGTGGCCAAGTAAAACAGGGCAACAGGAAAAGAGGAAGTTTATCTACATTAAACTCTTTTATAGGGACTCTTTTGCTGAAAGTCCTAAAGTCAGCCAGGTGAAGACTTCTGGAGATGGTCAGTTAAGACTTTTCTGTGGGCCTAGTACAGAGGGGGAAGACGGGGAAGGTGGGGCTGAGAGCAGGTCCGAGGATCTGAGAATGAGGAAGGAGAGATGTAAAAGAATAATGGGAAAGGGGTTTGGGATTTTCCTAGCAACAAAAACTTGAGCAGTAGAACAGGTAGAGCAGAGGGGAAGACGGGAGTGAGTATCCCAAAATGCATGTGAGGGACTTTAAATTATTAGTAAACTGTTTTCAGTGATGACAAAGCGACTTAAAAGGCCATTTTCATTACATCTTGGATAGGAATCTGAAGGCTCTCTTCAGCTGGTTTGAGCTTTGGGTTAGCTGGTAAGAAGATCTGGTGAGACCCGGAGCGGGCACTGACAGGAGAAGAGAGGAGTGAATGGGTAGAGGGGTACCTCTGTACTTGCTACCTCAGCAAGGGGGCAATGGTCTGAGAACCGGCGAAGGTTTGGGTTTTTGATCTAATAATTGGAGGGGAGAAATCAGGTTTCTGAGGTGGGAGTGACAGCAGAGACTCTGGAGCAGAAGGCTGAGGTGAGGATCTATTGGATAAGCATAGTTCAGGATGTGAACAAAGGAGGGAAAAGGCCTCCACATAGGGGAATCTCCTTTCACCTTTTTGAGCACTTGCAGAAGTTAAAAAGGTCACGCAGAATTTGAGGATCTAGAGACCCCTCTGGGGGCCATTGGTTTTGGTTATCTAATTGTTAATATGGCCAATGCTATGTTCAGAATTTGATGAGGAGTTTGGTTTCCATCAGGCAGCCCCTGTATGCTCACATCCCCATGACTTAAAGAAGAAGTCGGCTTTTTCCCCACAGAACCTTGAACTGTTTGTGGCTTTGATAGTCTGCCGGGCAAACACAGTAATCTAGGCTAGCCAACCTGCATCTGGCTCGTGTGTCCCTACATCCATAATGTTTGTTTCCATTATCTATGGTATGGAAGGGATTTAATGGTATTTTAGTGGGATCCTCTTCATCAGGGATATCCCAATAGGAAAGACTTATAGTTAGCTGACAAATGTCTGGGTGGAGAGATGGCCACCAGGTCCCTAAGGGGGCTGTATGTGAGATAGTTTATACTTCTTTTTCAGTAGGATTTGTGATCAGCCATCGCTGCTGAATGGGCTGATGAAGGTTAGGACTATTTGTGGCCAAGGGAAGAGTATATAGCCTTATCCACACAGCGAATATGCAATTTGAAAGTGTTACCATTCTATTCCAGTTTCCAGCCAGAGTGTGGACAGGGCACAGGCTTGAGATGAGAGGCATGGATCCATGAAGTGATTCCATCTACCTTTACCACTGTAGGTGTTATAACTAGCACCTGGTGTGGTCCTTTCCAGCAGGGTTCCAGGGATGACACCTGATGTCGTCTTATGAAGATGAAGTCTCTTACTTGATATCAATGTGGAGTCCCCTCGTCCCCAGTTTGGTAGGCAGTGGCCAGGTGTTTTCACAGGTATTGCAGTGTTCCTTCAAGAGCTTAAAGTCCGTCAAGCAAGGGGTTGTGGAGGGGATCGTTAAGTTTTAGAGTTGGGCTTAGGTCCCTTACTGGAGGCGGGGCACCATAGAGAATTTCACAGGGGGTGAGGTTACTCAAAGAAACAGACGGAGTATTTCTTGCATGAAACATTGCATAAGGCAGGAGCATAATCCAATCTTTTATGCTGGTTTCTAAGCTTAGTTTCGTTAAGGTCTCTTTAATGGTTCTATTCATTCTTTCTACCTGTCCTGAACTCTGGGGTCTGTAAGCACAATATAACTTCCAATTAATCCCCAGGTTCCTGGGTGACCCCTGACTTACCTGGGCCACTAACTCTGGTACATTATCAGACCCTATTACCTTTGGCAGGCAGTATCTTGGAAAAATACCTTCCAGGATCTTCTTGACCACCATTTGCGCTGTTTCTTTTATTTTTTCTTTCTCTATTAGTGGGGAAGGCTTCAATCCATCCTGAATATGTATCTACAAGGACCAGGAGATATTAATGTCCATACCTTGGTGGCTTAATTTCAGTAAAGTCAACTTCCCAGAATTGTCCTGGTCTGGTTCCTCGGAAGTGCTTTCCTGCAGGAAATTTAAAAGGGCAAGCATTAACCAATTGATGGACCCAACAGGCTTTGTTACACATTCAATTATTTCCTTTTGCTGTGAGTCAGTTAGTGGAAATCTTTGTTCTTGATACTTCAGAAATACCTGCAGTTTCTTTGAAGCAAGGTGAGTGAGTTTATGTGCATTTTCTACTGACATAGTTAGAGCTGTGACTATAGGAGTTTTTACTGAAGGATTTAGAAATTCCACTTGGGGGCCTTCATGGTTAAAAGTTATTTTGGCGCGGAGCTTGGTGAGCAGATCTCTGCCCATCAATGGGGCCAGGCATTCTGGGATTACTAAAAAGGAGTGATGGATTTTTCCTTTCCCCAGGTCCATGGTCCTCTTAGTTGTCCAAGCCAGATATTTGTTGTCATTAGCCCCTTGAACTAGAGACCTTTTATTTGATAGAGGGCCCAATGGGGCCTTAAGGGCTGAGTATATTGCCCCTGTATCAACTTCAAAATTTACTGGGGTCCCCTTCACTTCAAAAGTTTCCCTGAACTCAGGGAGGGGATCTGAGCCCCGACATTCTTAGTCATCCTTCAGAATCAGAATGTGTTGCTGGCATGGCTGTCTCTTTCTAGGGCACTCTTTGGCCCAGTGTCCTTTTTCTTTACAGTAGGCACATTGATCTGAGTCCAGGGATGGCCTCTGGCGTGGGCCCAGGTATCCCTTCCTGTCTCGCTTTTTCTTAATTTCTGGCCCTTTTGGTGTTGTGACCAGGACCTTAGTCAACGCAGTAGTTTGTCTTTTTTTTCTTTTATCCTCCCTTTGCTCCCTTCTCTTCATCAGTTTCTCTGTTATAGTATACTTTCTCGCCTTCTCTGACTAAATCTCTCAAAGTCATATCTTGTAATCCATCTAAGCAGTGTAACTTTTTTAAAATATTTAGGGCAGCTTGCCCAATAAAGGCCATTGTGACAGATGATTTTGGATCCTCTGCCTGAGGATCGAAATGTGTATATCTCCTATATGCCTCCATAATTCTCTCTAGAAACATAGAGGGAGATTCATCAGGCCCTCGAATAATCTCTCTTACCTTGGCCAAATTAGTTGGAACCCAGTGATAAGTGGACAGATGCTTTCTACCTTCAAATGTGTTGGGGATCCATTTGGGTCGCTTCAAGGGAAAGCTGGCTTTGATTATGTTGGGAAGATGTGTCGGTCTCCCATCTGGTCCAAGGATATTTTTTCTAGCTTTCAGGAGGATTCTCTTTTGTTCCTCTGTCATGAAGAGAGTCCCTAAGAGTTGTTGACAGTCATCCCAAGCAGGCGGGTATGAAAACATCAATGACTCAACCAGACCTGTGAGTCAGGTGGGGTCCTCAGAAAAAGGGGGATTGTTATTTTTTCAGTTATATAGGTCTGAAGAGGAGAAAGGCCAATACTGGTAGGCTTGCAATTTTACCCCATTGCCGTCGTCAATTATTGGCCCGTGGGGACATAGGGGGAGCACCACAGGAGTTCCAGGGTTTTCAATGATTCTCAGCCAGCGAGTTCCTTTATCTGGGCCAGCTTCCTCCAGGGGAGGGGGTCTGTGTGTGCCACGGGAGAGTTATCTGGAGGGCCCTGGGCCAGCTTAGCTTCCTCCAATGGCGGAGAGGCTGAGTCAGCTGCTAGGGAATCACTTAGAGTGTGTTGGTGGTTGGAGGATGAGGGGAGGGGATAAGGAGGGGGAGGAGAGTCCAGTAGAGTCAAATCTTGTGACTCAGGGAGAACAGAGGGTGGAGGAGGAGGATGAGCAGAGTGTTTGAGAGATCGTGGGGGAAGGAGTAGGAGCAGGGGCAGGGGCAAGGAAAGGCTTCACCCATGGAGGAGGAGATTTGCAGAGGTCCTGCCAATTTAAGGTATTTGGCTGTTGATCTGGATGGCTATGTGGACCCAGCTGAAAGACAATATCTCTGGATTTTTAAATTATTGGGAAGTAGAAAGATCTTTCTAAGGGCCATCTAACTCCAAAGGTGGGCCATTCTGATGCTCAGAGAGTCTGGAAGATCCGGGGTTTTACTGAAAAAGAATGATTCTGAGCCCTTAAGCGAACTTTAGTCTAGTGATTAAGGGTCAGAGACAGAGGCATTGAAGTGCTCTATCCCATAATGAAAGATACACAAACAGTGAATGCAACAACACATGACACAGACAAGACAATAAAGACAGGCACTGGACATCCAAACTGAGACCAGGACTGAGAAGTCGGCAAAACCCTATGGGCTGGCAATACCGAATCTGAAACAAAATATTACTGAGTCGAGGAGACTATTGTTCATCGATTTCCCGAGTCCTCTGGGGCATCCTCCAAGGAAGTGGCTTGTGGCTCTGTGACATGTCTGTCAGCCACCATCGGAGAGAGCTCACGCTCTATATCAACACCCATTTTGCCAAGCCCTAACCTTACAACTGAAACCAGAAAGAGGCGCCTTACTTACCCCAAGAGGAGCCCATTAGAGTCTCTTGTCCGCCGCTGCCAGAACTCAGTGGAACCTCTATATGTAAAGGTCGGGCGAGCATCGAATGAAGAGACCACCAAGAGACTGTCTCATGCAACAGCAAAGGGTTTATTGGGGGTCCAGCATGAATAGAGCAGAGAGCCTTGAGAACAGTTTAAGCAGAACTAATATACTTTCCTTGGAGAGGGCAGGGAGGAAAATTTACTGATGGGTAAGGGTGAGTGGCCTTTTGCGTGCAATCAGGTGAAGGAATACATTCTACAGTTTGGCTGTTGGGGACAGTACATTCTGGGAACAAGTTTAGAAAACAGTTCAAGATTTCAACAGTGTTTTGTTAAACATACAGAAATACAGGAAGTGAAAAGTACCTATTTTATTAGCCTTTCACAACCGACTATCCTTTTAGACTGGATGTTCTCTGCTACATTCAATTTTCCAAGGTACAAGGTGCTATGCAATTTTATATCGATTTATTCAAAGCTAAGTATTCCAATCAAGGGCCAAATGCCCTTCTGGGCTTCAAATGTTACTTAGATTTCTGTTTTCATACATATATTTCACCTATATGTTCTTATACATATCACAGGTTCCCAATACCATTATTTATTCAGCAGAATGATTCCTAACCCAAATCAAACATGTTATTAACCCTAACCAAACACTGTTACCTCAATCTAACTTTACAGAAGAGCAGGGACAGAGTTGGTCTTACAATACAGGAATTCTGGGGATCTTCCACCTTCTGAGAACCTCAAAGCTCCATGCAGAAATGATCACTGGAGAAGATATAGGCACCTCTGAAGGACCTGAGACAGCAAAAGTCATCTTCCATGGCAAACAACCTGGTCAGGATGAAGGGTTGTGTCTGAATCAGCCTCTCTATTCTTAATGTAGAGAAGATGGACCAATTGAGTTCTGTGTGGAGAGCTGTTCCCGGGTGCCTATGGTTCATATACCATTCTAACTTGTGAAAGTGTCACAGGAAGCAGGGACAGCAACCATCTCATGGGACCCTTGGAAGCAACTCTTAGTACAAAGTGGTTGCCAAGGCAGTGAACTCGTTCAGTTCCTGATGAAAGTGACCTCACCTCACTTCCTTGGTAATGGAACTCTCAAATGTTGGGATCCAAGAAGCCATTTAAACAGTGCCAGTCCTAGTCCCAGTCCCAGTTGTCTCACTTTTTGGATTTCTAGATGACAGAGTCAGGCTTTCTTGGTACCTACTCTGGACCATCCTGTTAGGATGGCCAAATGGCAGGAAAGCAATTAAGAGGGGCCTTTTCTGAGAAAGAAGGTAGTGACTCACCGCTGGCTCGTGACAACTTAAGAGAGTTGGCCAAGGACACCAGATCTGAGACAGGACAGGCCATTTTGGGGGAACCTAGAATGGCCCACAGTCAGAGGACACTCCAGATAGTCACAGACCTACTTGGGGGAAGGAGGTGCCTTTGTTGGTGTGGGTGTGGGTTTGTGGTTTTGTCTCATGATCTGAGAATAGGTAGGAAATGTGGTTTGTTTGGTTTGCAGTGAACTATTTCTAGTAAGTCGTTTGACAATGCGAGTGTTTCTGTGTCTGTGTACCCCACTGTGTCTGTGGTTGTAGATATTAGAAAAGAGAATGCATCAATGGATGTGTCCTGACTAGTAGAAATCATCCCAGCATTCACCCTGCCCAATTTATGAATGGAATGTAGCTTGCCTTATCGATGGGCAACACCTGCAATCTTCCTATGTTTCTGTTTTCTTACTGAAATATGGCCACTCTCCAGAAGAGGCTTATGCATTTGTATCCAATATATGTACCACCTCCAACCTCTGTGACATGGCCATGTACTGGATAGCTGAAGTGAATGGCGAGCATCTCAGAAATCTCAGATACCAGTGTGACCAGTAACATCTCAGTGGAGAAAACGTGCTTTGGGCCTTTAGCTTAACAATTGTTCTGTTGCCCTGAATGTCAGGAAGGTCTTTCCCTCAGGCCACCCCTTTGCGAAACCTGAAGAAAACAGTTTTCAAATAGAAATGAATGGGCATCAGCTGTGGCTCTTTGCTTAATTGCTTTGGAAAGGGATGTGTCTTAATCAGCCTCTTGGCACTTTGTGAGGCTGTTGTTTAGATTCTTAGCACCTGATGGATATAAGAAAGATACCATGTGTGCATCCAAAACCAAAATGGCTAAAAGAGCAGTCATTGCGGATGAAATCTTTCACCTTCCTCTCTAAGGTTCCTAACCTCTATCAAGTGAGAATAGGGAAGATACACCAAGCCAATTGATGGCTACTTTTGGAAAATTGTACCACCGATGATAGCATCAGCATAAATACCCCAACACTACCACAAGTCGCTGCACCAACAGATAGTTCACAATGCATACAAGTGAGTTCACAATGCATACAAGTGATACATAGTCCTGGCAAGTTCTGCCAGAAATTCAGTGATGGCTATTGCAGAAGCTGTAGATTGGTTTTATCTTTGACTTCACCGGCACTGGGATGACGATAGGAATTCTGGCAATAATGACTAAAGAAAAATTATTTTACATTCCAGAAGGCACTAAAAGAAAACAATTTTCTTAAAAAATTAGATTATTTTGAATAGAATGTTTAAATATAATGAAAAGGAAAGGTGAAGTAAACAAACAGGTCGGTTAACTTCGTTTTTTGTTCACATATTAAAACAATCCTGAACAGTTGTTTACCCAATTTAAATTAAACCGTTTATATCACGTGAATAAAAAAAAAAATATTTGGATCCATTTTTTCATGAGCGCTCATCATGTATGATATATGGACATACGTACATTCAAACATATAACACAAAACACAAGTGTGCACACATAATATAATACATACAACACATAACATAATATTAAAGGCCTTATAACATTTTACAGGTGAAATCACTATTGCAATGTTTAAAACCTCTATAGTCAAAACATAGAACTGATCAGCAAAACATTAACCTAGGTCTCTATGAGCTCAAAAAAAACAAAATAGAACTTCACGTTGTGGGAAAGGGCAATAATAAAATAGGTATTGAAAAAAGCATCCCTGTTCTGTTGCAGATGTAAGGATAGCCAAACTGGAGTTTTGGATATCAGCTGTTATGGATTTGAGCCAAATAATCTTATTTTGGTCTATAGAAATCGCTTTAGTTAATCTCTCTGGAATCAAATCGGCTTCTGTTTTTCCTGTGGAAACACAAACAAACCCCCGATTCCAGACAATCACTGGTTCAGGACTTTAGGTAATCACTCCGGAATCCAAATCGGCTGCTGTACTCCCTGTGGAAACACACAAACAGACCCCTGACTCCAGACAATCACTGGGTCAGTACTTTAGTTAATCTCTCTGGAATCCAGTTCGGCTGCTATTTTCCCTGTGGAAACACATGAAGAGACTCCCGACTCCAGGCAAGTACATTTTAATAGTTTCATGTGCTCTTTCAACTATGCATTGTCCCTGTGGACTGTATGGGACTCCTGTTATATGAGTAATGCCAAATGATGAGCAAATTGTTTAAATGAACTAGGAGTATAACCGGGGGCATTATCTGTTTTTAACTGTTTTGGAATGCCCACAGTGGCAAAATTTTGTAAGTAATGAGCTATGACATCTTTAGTTTTTTTCTCTGGCATGAAGGGACCCCATCAAAAATCCAGAAGAAGTATCAACTGTAACATTCAAATATTTTAATTCTCCAAATTCTGCCAAGTGTGTGACATTCATCTGCCAAATATGGTTAGGTATCAATCCTCTAGGATTGACTCCAAGATTAACTTGTGGTAAAAAGGTCACACAATTTTGAAATTGTTTTATTATTTTTCTATCTTGTTCCTTAGTTATTTTAAAACATTTTTGTAAAGTATTATCACTGACATGGAACTTTTAATGAAAATTTTTTCTTCTTCTATTGTAGAGAAAATATGTATGTATGTCATGTGTAGTTTTATCTGCTAAATTATTGCCCAAACTAAGGACTCCAGGCAATCCTGTATGTGCCCTGATATGTCCTATAAAGACTGTATCTTTTCTGTCCCAGATTAGACTTTGAATAGTGGAAAGCAAAGAGAAAACAGTAGAGGAAGGGGAAATACTACCAGCATCTTCAAGGGATACTATAGCATTAACTATATACTGACTAAAGGAAAATAAATTAAATACAGAATCTTTAAACATCACAAAATCTTGTAATACTGCATTAAGCTCTACCTTTTGAGCTGATTGTTTGGGTACTAAAAATGTAAAAGTTTGATCAGGTGTAACTATTGCTGCTGTGCCATGATTTGACTCATCAGTGAATATAATTGGAGCATTCATGATAGGTGTTTTCTTGTCATTTTTGGAAAAATTACAGATTGCGATGACCAAAAAGACAATAAAAGATTAGATGGTAAGTGGTTATCAAATGAAACATTAGATTTACACATGATTATTGCCCAAGTATTTAACTCATTAGCTAATTCATCAATTTGATTCATAGAATATGGAGTAATAATTTTATTGGGTGAAATTTCACACACTCCCTTTGCTGCTTTTATTTCTGTGAGTATTAATTGTCCTACAGCCTCAGGATACCTAGTAATATTAGTGTTAGAAGAATAAGATAAATTAATCCATAATAATGGACCTTCTTGCCAAAATACAACTGTAGGAATATCTTTTTGTTTGGAGTACAATAAATAATAAAGGCAAAATTATATCAACTCTATCCAAATGCATATTTCCCATTTATGTTTCAATGATTTTTAATGCCTTTCTTGATTCAGGTGTTAACATTCTGGGTGAATTTAGATCTGAAAGACCTTTTAGGATATCAAATAAAGGTCCCAACTCTCCTGTTGGTATACATAGTTAAGGCCTTATCCAATTTATGTCTCCTAATAACTTTTGAAAGTCATTAATTGATTGGAGTTGGTCTACTCGTATTTGAATTTTTGGTTGAATGACCATGGTTGAGGATAATAGAACTCCTAAATAATTTATTGAAAAATTTATTTGTTCTTTATCTATTGTTATTCTAGATTATAATTTTTAATAAGTTTGTAAGTGTGGCATAACATTCTAGCAATGGTGTTTTAGGTTTGTGTGCTGATAATACATCATCCATATAGTGAAATATTTGTAGTTCAGGATTTTGATTTCTAAGTGGCTGGATTACTTTGTTAACATAAATTTGACACGTAGTTGGGCGGTTAGCCTTCCCTTGAGAGAGTACTTTCCATTCATATCTCTGATCAGGACCTTCATGATTCAGTGTAGGGATAGTAAATGCAAAACTTGGACTATCCTCAGGTTGAATTGTAAATAAAAAAAAAAAACAACCTTTAACATCTATAACTAAAACATACCATGTTTTTGGCAAAGCAGACAATTGAGGAATCCCCGATTGAGCAGGTCCCAAAATAACCATCTCATTATTTATGGTTCTTAAATCTTGCAATAATCTCCATTTACCAGATTTCTTTTAGATGACAAAAATGGGAGTATTATGGGGAGACACAAAAGGTTGAATATGTCCTTCCGCTAATTGTTGTTTGACAAGGTCATGGGCTGCTTGCATCTTTTCTTTAGTCAGGGTTCACTGAAGAACCCATACTGGTCTTTCTGATTTCCAAGTAATTTTTATTGTCTCAGTGGCCCATTCTGAAAATCCAACCCATGTCTGTCTGTTCCTTGATCTATTTGTATTGGTGCTCCTATAAGTTCTTATTGTTTTTCTAATCTTTTTCCTTTCCTAAAACCTTGTCTAGCCATAATAGTGGGTGCATTTTGGTTGATCTTATTTGTTAATGTCAAAACTAATTGATCTAGGACATCTCATCCCCATAAATTAATGGGAAGATGATCCAATACATATGGCTGTATAGTTTCTTCACATCCTTCAGGATCCTTCCAATCTAATACAATTGTACCTTTACAGAGATTAGTTGCCACGCCTAGACCTCGAAGCATTTGAGTGGCTTGTTGTAATGGCCAATGTTTTGGCCATTTTTGACGAGAGATGATGCTAAGGCTCGCACCTGTATCCAGTAGCCCATTAAATTCATGTCCTTGAATATTTAGGTATAGCATGGGGCGAGAATGTAAATTGAAAGAAAGCATAGCCCAATCTACACCTGTGGCATCTAATCTCTTGGAACCTTTTTCTACAGCATGACTGGAAAATTTATCATGTAGGCTGGTATTATTACTAACTGTGCTATGCTATTCTATTTCCTGGTGAAATTACTGATATATCCTTTGGAGAACTGGCTATAATTTTTATTTCATCTTCATAATCGCGAAAAATTACCCAAGGACTTCTCCTAAGTCCTTTTAGAGTAGAAGAGCTGCGTCCCAATAATAAGCGTACTGTTCCTTTGGGAAGAGGTACTTTCACCCCTGTGGGAATTATTTGAACCCCCATCTCTGGAGTTAGTACTGATATGGCAGAGGCACAGATGTCCAACCCTGTGCTCTCTCTGGTTTGTCTGTTGAGGGATCTGATGGACAATGTGTCCTGAGCACTATCCTGATGGGGTTGCTGGGTTCCTCCAGTGCTCCATATATTTGTGGTTTTGGGACCCAGAGCATTGGGCCCACCTGTCCATTTTTTGGCAGTGGAGCCCAATGCCTTTCTCCATGATATCATGGATAAACACCTGGTCCTTGTTCATTTTTTGATAATGAAGTACCCTCTATGGTGGTTTTAGAACAGCATTCATTAGCCCAATGTCTTCTTCTGCGGCATCGTGGGCAAATACACGGTATTCTACTCTTTTGATACCTAGTTTTGTTAAACCCTCCTCCTATGGGGCAATTCCTTTTAAAATGTCCTGTTTCTTCACAATTCTAGTATGTTCTTGGCCTGGCATCTAAAGCCTGTTTTACTGTAGCTGCCACGACTTGCTCTTATTCATTAATGTCTCCACATAATTTAATATATGTGTTTAAATCTGTATGTTTCCATGGTCTAATGATATCTCTGCACCAACAATTCACTTGGTCATAAGCCAGTTGTTTCATTAATGGCATTGCTTTTTCTGTATTCCCAAGAACTCTGGTAGCTGTTTGAATAAGCCTACCTACAAATTCAGTGTAAGATTCATTAGCTCCTTGTATTACCTTAGATAATTGACCTTGTAAACCTCCAAGTCCTTGTGAAGTCTTCCATGCCCTAACCGCCTCTACAGCAATTTATGCGTATACGACAGATTCATATGCAATTTGTTGCTTCTGATCCTCACAAGGTCCCTTATAAACAACATATCTAGATTTCTCTGAGGATAACCAGCTGCTGCATTTCACCTAGCCGTCTCCTTGCAAAATTCCTCATTGGCAACCTTCCATAACAGGTATTGTCCTCCCTTTAGCACAGCTTTACACATATTAGCCCAATCTGCTGGCGTCATATTCAAGTTGTTAATGGATTCGACCAAGCATACAATGAAGGGTGCTTGAAGACCATAGGTTGTTACAGCCTCTTTTAGCTGCTTCACTATTTTTAAATTTAAAGCAAGGTGAATTCGCTGCCCTCCTACCTCAAATACAGGGCATGTAAATACTTGATAACCTGTCTCAGGATCCGAACTATCAACTGTGGGGGTTGGGGTCCTTCCAGCATATGGAGGTGGCCTTGTTAGTTGAACATTTACATCCTCTGGTGATAGAAAGGTGTTAGTAACAGTCTCCTGTAAAGGTGGCGCTGTTGTTGGACACTTATGCCCTCTGGTGATAGAAAGATGTTAGTAGGAGTCTCCTTTTGTAACTTTGTTCCTGATGGCTTTTTCTGCTCTAAGCTTTGTTCCTCTATCTGTGTCTGAACTGAAGCCTTGGACTAACCAAAGCAGATATGAACGTCCACAATGGCAATGTGCCAACTGGCAGAATTCCTGGGCTGTTCTTTTCTACTCTTTTTAAATCTTCACCATGATGGTTCCATTATGATATATTTAACAACTCCTCTTTAAAAAGCCATGGGCTACATTTTTTTATTTTATCACTGTATGCCCTGACTGTTCTTGATTTTACTGAGATGTCTCCTTCCTCTAACAATTTACTTAACACTCTTTCAGTTTGTTTTTTACTAATTTCTGATCCCGTGTTTCTACTATAATAAAACCCAACAAGATGACGCCAAACAAATCTGAGACAGACTGAAATAAAAAGGGAACAACAAAAAGTCATTATAGCCTTTCTTTCCTCCTGACATGTGCATCAGTCCTTTCTCCCTCTCTGTTTCTCAGACGTGAATAGTTTTTCCTTATATGTGAGCAGATTTTCTTCCGTCTCACTCATCTCCATGGACAGGCAGGTTAAAACAAAAGTGACACAAAACTAAAGAGGAATCTTAAAATGGCTACCCATCCTCTTGCCCTGCCTCAGGGGGCAGCATTTTACCTTATAACTTACCCTCAGTCACTCCCCGTGCAAGCCACGAAATGCTGCAGTCTAGCTGAACAAGATTTAGTAGCCACTTGTCAAAACAAATAAAATTTATTTTTAGAAAAATACACGCCATACAAAACAGCTTCTCAGTAAAAACCCTCAGAGCCCAACTGCCACCAATGGCTTCCTTGTAAAGTCTCTGTCACACCCACAAGCCTCTCCACGTCCCACAATTCTGCTCTTGAGGCTGATTGGCTGGGTCGCGTGGGTGGAGCCAAAAAAGTCCCCCAATGAACAGCTACGTGGTCTGAAAGAGCAGGGAAACAGCCCAATGAACATCACCGCAGAGGAGCCAATCGGCTAGATGTTACTGGGACCGCTGTGAGCCAATCATCAGCTTGCAGTCTGAAAGGGTGGGGAAATAGCTCAATGAGCACCTCCAATGAGCATCACCACAGAGGATCCAATCAGCTAGATGTTGCTGGGGCCACTGTGAGCCAATAATCATCCAGCAGCTGGAAATTTGCTGGCAGCTGAAAGTTTGCTGCGGCCCCTTCAGCTGTGGCTTTCAACAAATTCCTGTGTCCTTTCTCTGTAGCCTATTGAACACATATATTTTTATATGCACATATAGAATCCTACCTGTTATCACACGTACGTTTTAGTGAGGTTGCTGACTTGGCAGATTGAAGTTATGAGAAGAGATCACTCCTCATAAACGCTGTTGGAACTGAAAATTCAACCTATGGGTGAGCTTCCTAGTAGAACACCATTATACCTAAAACCATTTTTAGTGAAATAATTATTTTTGTATCTGTGGATGATATATATTTCATGATGAATTTCGATTGGCATATATATTGCTAGATTTTAATGTCTGTGTGTGTGTGTCTGTGTGTGTGTGTGTGTGTATATATATATATATATATATATATATATATATATATATATATACACTCTCCAAATTTTTCTAATTATAAAATATATAAGTCTTATTATACATTCCTTAAATCATTCATATTCATGTATGTGGATTTATGATCAACTTTTTATAAAATTATTCTCAGAAATATACATCCACCTGAAATACATATTTGTTTTCTAGTACTGAAAACTAACTTCAGTGAATGATGCATACAAATCCTAATATTTCTACAGTAATACCCAGTTTAACATCAATGCAAGCAGTTTCCTATGGGACATGATGTGTATTTTGCAGTTCATTATTATTAAACAGTGGTACATTACTATTTCTTCAGTTTATGCACATCATAGCATAAATATTTCTTCCACAAGTTCACAAATTTATAGGCTTTTGTTTCAATTTCAATCACCTGCTTCAGAACACATATATTCCTCCAGGTTTCTTGACTGGTCTTTTCATGGGACGTCTTTCCAAACACATTATTTTTGATTTCCATAATCATTTTTGAAGCAAAACTCACACACTCTTCATGATAAACCATAAACCTCATATTACCGTTAGATGAATAACTGGTTGTAATGAATGTATGTATATCAATTTAAGATTTTCTGTATATTTTCAGGTATCAAATCAATCCATTATTTAATGTTGGAACCAGTTATATTATTTATTCACAGTGTGGTCTATTCATGCATTATTTCTATATTCATTGACACAGGGTACACCTCTTTGTTCCCCCAATACGAATTTATATGTCTTCAAAATATTGCTCCCAGTAATGGTGGAAGAAATACTCATGTCACCTGATCTACATATACATTTTATCACAGTAATATTCTGGACACAGCAAGTAAAGGTCACTCTTATGTTTGTACCAAAGCCTTAATGGAATGTGAGCATGGATTACTAAAATTATCCGTGTCCAGGTTGCCTAATGCTCTCAAATGTAAATCATATTGGTGACTATATATTTGTTTCTTCCTAAGATTATATATTCAACTTCAAGCCTGTTGAAAATGTCTATTCCTATCCCTCACTTTATACTTGGCCTAATTTTTAATGTCTCTAATGATATCTGCTAACCTACATGTTTTCCCCAGTTCATCATTGTGACTGACTCTTCATATGTCCTGACATTTACATTCACTCTCTTATTGAAAACCTATTGCTAAAGAACTTTTGGTCCAAATTCTATACTCATTTTTTTTTTCTAAACCTAGCAACTATCTTCCTAATCCTACCGACTTTCCCTTTTTGACTGGATGATCTCTTCGACATTCAGTCATCCAAAGAACAAGGTATTATGCCATTGTATATCGATTTATCTGAGACATCTGTGAAGAACATAATTCAAAGCTAAGTAGCCCACTAAAGGGCCCAATGTTGGTCTGATCTTCAAATCTTACGTAGATTTCTGTTTTCATACTTATATTTCACCTATATATTCTTGTAAATATCGCAGGTTCCCAATACCATTATTCATCCTGCAGAATGATTCCTAACCCAAATCAAACGTGCTATTAACCCTAACCATACAATGTTCCCTCAATCTAAACTTACAGAAGAGCAGAGACAGTGTGACCAGGAAAGTCTCAGTGGAGAAACCCTGCTTTGGGCCTTTTGCTTACCTATTGGTCTGTTGCCATAAATGTCAGAAAGGTCTTTGCCTCAGGCCACCCCTTGTGAAGCCTGAACAAAAGAGTTTTCAAATGGAAATGAATGGGCATCACCTGTGGCTCTTTGCTTAATTGCTTTGGAAAAAGATGTGTCTGAATCAGCCTCTTGGCCCTGTGTGAGGCTGTCACTTAGATTCTCAGCACCTGATGGATCTAAAGATAGATTCCATGTGTGTATCCAAAACCAAAATGGCAAAAAGTTTAGTAACTGTGGATGAAGTCTCTTTCCTTCCTCTGTTAGGTTCCTGACCTCCATCAAGTGAGAATAGGGATCCTTTGGGTCAAATGAGTTCTTCAAACCCTGAAGAGGTGCTTGGGTTTTCTCATGACTCCAAATCACATAAAGAATCTATACCTATCAGTCAGTAGTAGTCAGTCAATATTGCTCCCAGAAATGGTGGAAGAAATACTCATGTCACCAGATCTACATATACATTTAATCACAGAAATATTCTGGACACAAAATTCAAAGTTGACATTTATGATTGTACCAAAGCCTAAATGGAAAGTGAACATTGATTACTAAAAACATCCATGTCCAAGTTGCCTAATGCTCTCAAATGTCAATCCTATTGGTGACTACATATTTGTTTGTTCCTAAGATTATATATTCAAACTCAACCCTGTTGAAAGTGTCTAAGCCTATCTCTCACTTTATTCTTGCCTGATTTCATAATGTCTCTATTGATATCTGCTTACCTATATATTTTCCCCAGTTAATCATTGTGATTGGCTCTTCACATGTGCTGACATTTAAATTCATTCTGTAACCGAAACCCTATTGCTAAATAATATGTGTTCCAAATCCTACACTCACTCTTCTTTCTAAACCTACCTACTATCTTCCTAATCCTACCGACTATCCCTTTTTGACTGGATGTTCTCTTCGACATTCAATCATCCAAGGTACAAGGTCCTATGCCATTGTATATGGATTTATCTGAGACATCTGTGCAGAACGTAATTCAATGCTAAGTAACCCAATCAAGGGCCCAATACCCTTCTGGGCTTCAAATCTTACTTAGACTTCTGTTTTCTTACGTACATTTCACCTCTATATTCTTATAAATATCGCAGGTTCCCAATGCCATTATTCATCCTGCAAAATGATTCCTAACCCAAATCGAACCTGTTATTAACCCTAACCATACAGTTTTCCCTCAATCTTACTTTACAGAAGAGCAGGGACAGAGTTGGTCTTATAATACTGGAATGTAGGCGATCTTCTACCTGCTGAGAACCTCAAAGGTCCAAGATGTATGCAGCTATGAAAGACCTAAGAGACGAAAAGTCATCTTCCATGGCAAACAAACTGCTCAGGATAAAGGGTTGTTTCTGAATCAGCCTCTCTCTTCTTATTGTAGAGAAGATGGACCAAAAGAGGCCTGTGTGGAGAGCTGTTCCCGGGTGCCTATGGTTGATATACCATTCTAACTTGTGAAAGTGTCACAGGAAGTAGGGGAAGCCTCCATCACATGGGACTCTTGGAAGCAACTGTGAGGACAAAGTGGTTGCCAAGGCAGTGACCTCATTCAGTTCCTGAAGAAAGTGTCCTCACCTCACTTCCTTGGTGATGGAAGCCAGGCACACAGAGCCAGTCCCAGTTCCACTCCCAGTGGTCTCACTTGTTTGGATTTACCAAGGACAGAGTCAGGCTATCTTGGTTCCTACAGATGAGAGAATGGCCAAATGCCAGGAATGCTCTGAAGAGGGGCCTTTCCTGAGAAAGCAGGTAATGGCACACCACTGGATTCTGACAAGTCTCAGTGAAGAAACCCTGTTTTGTGCCTTCTAATTACCTATTGTTCCCTGAATGTCAGTAACGTCTTCTCCTCAGGCCAACCTTTTATGAAGCCTGAAGAAAGAGTATTCAAATGGAAATGAATGGGCATCATCTGTGGCTCTTTGCTTAATTGCTTTGGAAAGGGATGTGTCTGAATTAGCCTGTTGGCCCTGTGTGAGGCTGTGGCTTAGATTCTCAGCACCTGATGGATTTAAGAAAGATCCCATGTGCGCATCCAAAACCAAAATGGCCAAAAGAGCAGTCACTGTGGATGAAGTGTCTTGCATTCCTCTGTAAGGTTCCTGACTTCCATCAAGTGAGAATAGGGATCTTTGGGTCAAATGAGTTCTTCAAAGCCCTGCAGAGGCTAGCCCAGAAGTGCTAGGGTTTTCTCATGACACCAATTCACATAAAGAATCTAAACCCCACAGTAGCTAGTCCTCAATTTGGAGAAGCAGAGCAGTATTAATGACAGGCCTATTGATCACTCCTGGTTCACAGGAAGGGTGTCCACGCCACCCAGACTTTTGGCAAATGAGGGACTAGGGAGCTTATTTTGGATAGTGACTTGGGCTGCGCCCCTCATGGAAACCTCCAGCCAGAGTTTATGATGAGTGTCTATATGGAAGAACATGAGGGCCATGTGGGAGTGTTTTAATTTTATTTGTGGTCATTTGTGTGGCAGTTGGAAGAGATGACTGGGTCCACCTGGGCTTGAACTTGCTGTGATTCCCCTTAGAGACTGAGTTCTGAAACTGACCTCAGAGAAGTATTGCCATGAATTGTGTTGGGATTCAAGAGGCCAGGCATGAGAGTCGCCCTTGGAAACTGAGATCTAGGTCGAGGGTAGCTTTCCACAGAACACTGGGAATCTCAGCCAGGATATTATATGATTTTACTCTTAAAGAGTTGGCAGCCATAATTGAGATTCAAAACACACATGGACCTCACATAGTAAACCTCAATGGGCCTGGCTTCATGTGACCTTTTGGCCACTCTTTGGGAAGAATTACCTGTGAGAGTTCTCCACAGCTTTCATTGAAATGAGCTTCCTCACCATTTAATGGTTCCTGAATTAATTGAAACACACAGTGCCTCCAACTTTATCTTTGAAAAATGGTTTGAAAAATATCATGAAATATTTGAAATTCCCATAACCAGGTGGCACTGGAGAAACTTTGGATGTCCTGTTTCTGATCATGAGTATACCAGACAGTGCCTAGATTGACAGGGTTTCATGAAAATAGTGAAGAACAGAGATGTCAGTAACTTGGAGCCTGTTGACTAGTGGGCCTAGAGATATGGTGGGCAGGAGTGTGATAAAACATCTGTGGTGGGGCCATGTGTATCTGCCATTGGCTTCCAAATGGCTTGTGACTGACATGGTGCAGCTAGCAGACCCTTCTTTGCAAAGGCATCTTGTTATATGGAGAGGTTCCAGGGCAATCTTCAGAATCAGGTTGCTATGGTCAAGGCGGCAAACTATGTGGGATAGAATCCTGATTGGTGCTTTCTCCTGCAGACCCTGACCCACCACAAGTGACAGAACTCCCTCCAGCACTGTGTGCCAGTTGAACTCCTTGTATTTCATGAAGCAAATACTTAACTCCCAGTGCAACAGCAAGAAAAACCACGAAAAGTGGAGGATGACCAAAAGGATTTATAGTCCACACGGTGAGACACTTAGCCCCCACTGGCCACAAAGAGAGAATTCAGCACTGCTGCCTCAGGTTCATTGGAAAATAACATACCATGTCTTCCAGGTCACATAGATGCAGACCCAGCTTTGGTGGTCACATTACAAAGGAAGCTAAAGCTCCTGACAACAACATGTATTTCAAGTACCCACAATCAGATGCAGTTTCTCTAGAAGAGTTCATGTCAGCAGCACTCCATGTTTGTGGAGTGTTTACCCTGTCACTTACTTTTGGAGACTCCTCTACCACCTCCAAGGTTGTGAACTCCATTCTATAAATGTATTCAAAGATTTTCTAACTCTTCTGTAATTGTGTCTTACTTGGGATCAAAGGTAATGTCAAGGCATTGTTCTGGATGAGAGTGGGAAGATTTTTGGTAACACATATTAACATACACATTGGATTCATTTTCCAATTTTCCATTCAAAATACTGAAACCCTGACACAAACCCATTACCTAATAGACTCTGACTACTAATGCTAATATGATGGAGAAAATTAACCAAAACAAAATAGAAATACAAGAAGTTCAGTGGAGGCATGGTGTATTGTTGCACTTGCCTTTTGCGTTATATAGGGTAGGAGTTATAAATCTAGTGAATCATTTGTTGAAATAGTTCTCCATGTGTATCTAAAGTTAAAAATATGTGAATTCCTGTCTCCATTTCTCTGTAGCCTATTCAGCACACACAATTTTATATGCACATATAGAATCCTACCTGGTATCACATGTACTTTCTTTTCAGCTGGCCTACTTGGCAGGTACAAATTGTGAGAAGAGATCACTCCTCCTAAATGCTGTTTGAAGTGAAAATTGAAACTATGGGTGAGCTTCCTAGTTGAACAACATTATACATAAATCCATGTTCAGCAAAATGAATATATTTGGATCTGTGGATGATATATATTTCATGGTGAATTTCCATTGGAATATATTTGCTATTTTTAATGTCTCTGTGTGTATATCTATATATCTATCTATCTAGAAATACTCATGTCACCTGATCTACATATACATTTAATCACAGTAATATTCCTGACACAAAATGCAAATGTCATGCTTATAATTGTACCAAAGCCAAAATGTAAAGTGAACATGCATTACTAAAAACTTCCATGTCCAGGTTGCCTAATGCTTTCAAATGTCAATCCTATTGTTAACTACATATTTGTTTCTTCCCAAGATTATATATTCAAACTCAACCCTCTTGATAATCTCTAATCCTATCAATCACTTTATACTTTGCCTGATTTTGTAATATTTCCATTGATATCTGCTTTCCTACATATTTTCTCCTGTTCGTCATTGTGACTGACTCTTCACGTGCTGACATTTAACTTCACTCTCTAACTGAAACCCTATTGCTAAAGAACTTTTGTTCCAAATCCTATACTCACTTTTCTTCCTAAACATACCAACTATCTTCATAATCCTACCAACTATCCCTTTTTGACTGGATGTTCTCTTCTACATTCAATCATCCAATAAATGTCGGGAATAAGTCGAAGGAAGAGACCACCAAGAGACTGTCTCATGCAACAGCTAAAGGTTTATTGGGGGTGCAGCATTCTGGGGCTCAGAACTCACTTGAATAGAGCAGAGAGCCCTGAGAACAGCTTAAGCAAATCTTATATACTTTCCTTGGAGAGGGCAGGGAGGAAAATTTATTGATGGGTCAGGGTGAGTGGGAGGTTCGCATGCAACTGGTGAGGGAGTGCATTCTACAATTTGGCAGTTGGGGACAGCACATTCTGAGAACAAGATTAGCAAAGATTTTCCAATATTTCAACAGTGTTTTGTTAAGCATACAGAAAAACAGGAAGTAACAAGTACTAATTTTATTAACCTTTCATTGCCCACTTCTTCTTCTGGCTACTTTTAATCATAAAAGTCATCATTTTGGGGTGTACATTCTATTTCTGCTAGTGGGGTATTGCCATAAGTTTAACTTGTCCAATTTGAGCTTGGCGAAAAGTAATTACACGATTGAGCAAACATGGTTTTATAGGTAGCAATAATATGAGGAGTATTATTGGACCAGCCAGGGTTGATTAAAAAATAGTTAACCATGAAGACTGTGTGAACCAAGACTCAAACAACCATTTTTGGGCCTCTATCTCTGGTTGTTGCTCTTCAAGGTGTCTTTTTAATTTACTCATAGATTTTTTTACAACTCCAGTATGGTTGGCATAAAAACAACATTCTTCCCTCAATGCAGCACAAAGGCCCCCATCTCTCATGAAGTGGAGGTCCAACCCTCGACTGTTCTGTAAAACAAGTTCAGAGAGAGAGAGTTAAAAGATTCCTGCAAAGCTCTGATAGAGGTTTCTAATATCTTATATTTGGTCTATTGCTGCCTCTAATTGGGTCATTTGTTGTGTCCAATGGACCACGGCAGTGGTTCCTGTGCCCACCCATGCAGCAACTCCTATTTCTAATAGGATGGCTAAAGTGAGGGTATATGTTCCCAGTGGAACCGGGTTGTATGCCCCCCTATTTGATTTCAAATGAACCTGCTTCATGATAGTGCACTCTGGGAAAAATCTGCACCATTACATAATTAATCACATGTGTTGACCATTTCATGAAAATATGAACAATGTTTAAGTATATACAATTATAATGTTATAGGGACGGACAAGGCAAGGCACATAAGATAGCACCAAAAACAGGGAAACAGTCCTATTTGGTTGCAACCGGATTCAGAGGGCATTGCTTCTGTTGTAATCAATTAATCCCCTGAACCCCAAGTTTAGATAGTTTCAGAATTTTGATCCCAACATGTAAGGAAGGGTCTCAGAAGTTCACAGTTTGCAGAAGTTCGCAAAAAGCAAATTTTGTTTCTGTTTTTTTCTCTATTCCGTGCAAGTTAACTTTTCAAGGATGCCTGGGAGGGTGAGAGCTTTTTCTTTCCTTTCATTTTTCCCCCTGCCAGCTGTTACAATGGAGCCCTGTTGGTAACTTCTTATTCTTAGAAATGCAGGCATCTCTGTGAAGCCCCAGCTCAAGGCCAGAGGCATTGTACACATATTTTGTGAAAAACTAGTAAGGGAGTGTCTAGCATAGAAGTGCTGAGTTTTTTAGCCAGTGGCCAAGTAGAACAGGGCAATACAAAAAGAGAAAGTTTATCTACATTGAACTCTTTTATAGGGACTCTTTTGCTGAAAGTTCTAAAGTCAGCCATGGTGAAGACATATGGAGAAGTTCAGTTAAGACTTTTCTATGGGCCTGGCACATAGGGGAAAGATGGGGAAGTTGGGCTGAGAGCAGCTCCGAGGATCTAAGAATGAGGAAGGAGAGATGTAAAAGAATAATGGGAAAGGGGTTTGGGATTTTCCTAGCAACAAAAACTTGAGCAGTAGAACAGGTAGAGCAGAGGGGAAGACGGGAGTGAGTATCCCAAAATCCTGAGAGGGACTTTAAATTCTTAGTAAACTGTTTTCAGTGATGACAAAGCAACTTTAAAGGCCATTTTCATTACATCTTGGATAGGGATCTTAGGGCTCTCCTCCGCCGGTTTGAGCTTTGGGTTAGCTGCTAAGAGGACCTGGTGGGACCCGGTGCTGGCACTGACATGAGAAGAGAGGAGTGAATGGGTAGAGGGGTACCTCAGTACCTGCTACCTCAGCAAGTGGGCAATGGTCTGAGAACCGGCGAAGTTTAGGGTTTTTAATCTAGTAATTGGAGAGGAGAAATCAGGTTGCTGAGGTGGGAGTGAGAGCAGAGAGTCTGGAGCAGAAGGCTGAGGGTGAGGATCTATTGGAGAAGCATAGTTCAGGATGTGAGTGAAGGAGGAAAAAGGCTTCCACATAGGGGAATCTCCTTTCACCCTTTTGAACACTTCAGAAGTTAAAAACTTCACGCAGAATTTGAGGATCTAGAGACCCCTCTTGGGGGCATCGCTTTTGGTTATCTAATTGGTAATATGGCCAATGCTGTGCACTGAATTTGATGAGGAGTTTGGGTTCCATCAGGCAGCCCCTGTATGCTCACATCCCCATGACATACAGAAGAAGTTGGCTTTTTTCCCACCCAGCCGTGACTGTTTGTGGCTTTAATAGTCTGCCGGGCAAACATAGTAATCTAGGCTAGCCAACCTGCATCTGGTTCGCGTTTCCCTACATCCATAATGTTTGTTTCCATTATCTATGATACGAAAGGGATTTAATGGAATTTTAGTGGGATCCTCTTTATCAGGCTTATCCCAATAGGAAAGACATATAGCCAGCTGACCAATGTCTGGGTGGAGAGATGGCCACCAGGTCCCTAAGTGGTCTCTATGTGAGATAGATTATACTTCTTTTCCAGTAGTATTTGTGATCAGCCATCGCTGCTGAATGGGCTGATGAGGGTTAAGTCTACTTGTGGCCAAGGGGAGAGTCTATAGCCTTGTAAACATGGCGAATATGCAATTTGAAAGTGTTACCAGTTATTTCTAGTTTCCAGCCAGAGTCTGGACAGGGTGCAGGCTTGAGATGAGAGGCATGGATCCAGGAAGTGATTCTGTCTACTTTACCACTGTAGGTGTTATAAGTAGCACCTGGTATGGTCCTTTCCACCGGGTTTCCAGGAATGACACCTGATATCGTCTTAAGTAGATGAACTCTCTTACTTGATATCGATGTGGAGTCCCCTCATCCCAAGTTTGGTAGGCAGTGGCCAGCTTTTTTCACAGGTATCACTGAGTTCTTTTAAAAGCTTTAAGTCTGTCAAGCATGGGGGTATGGAAGTGACAGTTAGGTCTTAGAGTTGGGCTTAGGTCCCTTACTAGAGAAGGGCCACCATAGAAAATTTCACAGGGGGTAAGGTTACTCAAAGAAACAGAGGAAGTGTTTCTTGCATGAAACGTTGCATAAGGCAGGATCATAGTCCAATCTTTTATGCTGGTCTCTAAGCTTGATTTTGTTAAAGTCTCTTTAATGGTTCTATTCATTCTTTCTACCTGTCCTGAACTCTGGGGTCTATAAGCACAATATAACTTCCAATGAATCCCCAGGTAACTGCTAACCCCTGACTTACCTTGGCATGAACACCGGTCCATTATCAGAACCTATTACCGACTTAGCTTCCTCCAATGGTAGAGAGGCTGTGTCAGCAGCACGGGAATCACTTAGAGGGTGTTGTGGGTTAGGGGACGAGGGCCGCGGATAAGGAGGGGGAGAAGAGTCCAGTAGAGTCAAATCTTGTTAGTTAGGGAGAACAGAGGGTGGAGGAGGAGGAGGAGGAGAGGGTTTGAGAGATCATGGTTGAGGGCTGTAGGAGCGGAGGCAGGGGCAAGAAAAGGCTTCACCCATGGAGGAGGAGATTTCCAGAGGTCCTGAAAAGTTAAGATATATGGCTGTTGATCCGGATGGCTATGTGGCCCCTGCTGAAAGACAATATCTCTGACTTTTTAAATTAGCGGTAAGTAGAAAGATCCTTCTAGGGGTCATACGACACCAAAGGTGGGCCATTCTGAGGCATAGAGAGTCTGCCAGGTCCAGCGTTTTACTAAAAAAAGAAAGATTCTGAGCCCTTAAGCGTATTTTGGTCCAGTGATCAAGGGTCAGGGACAGTGGCATTGAAGTGCTCTGTCCCATAATGAAAGATACACAAACTGTAAATGCAACGACACACGACACAGATAAGACAGGACCATAAAGACAGGCAATGGACGTCCAAAACTTAGACCAGGAATCAGTAGCCAGCAAAACCAGATGGGACGGCAATATCGAATCTGAAACAAAATGTCACTGAGTCGAGGACACAATTGTTCATTGATTTCCCGAGTCCTCTGCGGCGTCCCCCAGGGTGGTGCCCTGTGTCTCTTTGAGACGTCTCTCATCCACCATCGGAGAGAACTCAGGTTCTTCATCGCAGGTGATATTGCCAAGCCCTAACATGAAAACTGAAACCAGAAAGAGGCACCTTACTTGCTCCAAGAGGAGCCCGTTGGGGTCTCTCGTCTGCCAGGGCCGGAACTCGGTGGAACCTCAATATGTAAAGATTGGGCGAGTGTCAGAGGAAGAGACCACCAAGAGACTGTCTCATGAAACAGCAAAGGGTTTATTTGGGGTCCAGCATGCTGGGGCTCAGAGATCAATTGAATAGAACAGAGAGCCATGAGAACAGTTTCAGCAGGGATTATTTTCTTTCCTTGAGAGGGCAGGGAGGAAAGTTTAATGATGGGTAAGGGCAAGTGGGCGTTTTGCGTGCAACCAGGTGAGGGAGTATATTCTTCACTTTTGCAGTTGGGGACAGTACATTCTGGGAAGAAGATTAGTAAACAGTTCTCAAGATTTCTGCAGTGTTTTGTTAAGCATACAGAAAAACAGGAAGTGACAAGTAACTATTTTATTAACCTTTCACTACTGACTATCCTTTTTGTCTGGATGTTCTCTTCTACATTCAATTATCCAAGGTACAAGGTTCTATGCCATTGTATATCAATTTATTCTAAGCTAAGTATCCCAATCAGGGCCCAATGCTCTTCTGGTCTTTAAATGTTACTTAGATTTCTGTTTTCATACATATATTTCACCAATATATTCTTATACGTATTGCAGGTTCCCAATACCATTATTCATTCAGCAGAATGATTCCTAACCCAAATCGAACATGTTAGAAACCCTAACCATACACTGTTACCCCAATCTACCTTTACAGAAGAGCAGGGACAGAGTTGGTCTTACAATACAGAAATGTAGGGGATCTTCCACCTGCTGAGAACCTCAAAGCTCCATGCAGAAATGATCACCAGAGAAGATATAGGCACCTCTGAAAGACCTGAGACAGCAAAAGTCATCTTCCATGGCGAACAACCTGGTCAGGATGAAGGATTGTGTCTGACTCAGCCTCTCTATTCTTAATGCAGAGAAGATGGACCAAATCAGGCCTGTGTGAAGAGCTGTTCCCGGGTGCCTATGGTTGATATACCATTCTAACTTGTGAATGTGTCACAGGAATCAGGAGCAGCCTCCATCTCATGGGACCCTTGGAAGCAACTGTTAGGACAAAATGGTTGCCAAGGCAGTGAACTCATTCTGTTCCTGAAGGAAGTGACCTCACCTCACTTCCTTGGTGATGAAACTCTCTGAACTTGGGATCTAAAAAGCCAGTTAAACATTGCCAGTCCTAGTCCCAGTTCCAGTGTTCTCACTTTTTGAATTTCCCGAGGACAGAGTCATTCTTTCTTGGTAACTACTGATGTTAGGATGGCCAAATGTCAGGAAAGCTCTGAAGAGGGGCCTTTCCTGAGAAATAAGGTAGTGCCTCACCGCTGGCTCCTGACAACTTCAGAGAGTTGGCCAAAGACACAAGATCTGAGACAGGACAGGCTATTTGGGGGGAACATTGTATGGCCCACCAGTCAGAGGACACTCTGGATAGTCACAGACCTACTTGTGGGAAGGAGGTGCCTTTGTGGGTGTGGGTGTGAGTTTGTGGTTTTGTCTCATGTTCTGAGAATAGGTAGGAAAGGCGGTTTGTTTGGTTTGGAGTGGACTGTTTCTAGTAAGTCTTTTGACAAGGTGAGTGTTTCTATGTCTGTATCCCACTGTCCGTGGTTGTAGACATTAGAAAAGATAATGCATCAATGGATGTGTCCTGTCTATTAGAAAGCTTCCCAGCATTCATCCTAACAAATTTATGAATGGACTGTGACTTGCCTTATGGATGGCCAACTCTTGCTATGTGTGCATCCAAAACCAAAATGGCTAAAAGAACAATCATTGTGGATAGAGTCTCTCGACTTCCTCTGTAAGGTTCCTGATCTCCATTAAGTGAGAATAGAGATCCTTTGGGTCATTTGAATTCTTTAAATCCCGCAGAGTCTAGCTCATAGTTGCTTGGGTTTTCTCATGACTCCAATTCACATAAAGAATCTAAAACGCACAGTCAGTAGGCCTCAAATTGGAGAAGCGGAGCAGTATTAATGGCAGGCCTATTTGATCACTCCTGGTTCACAGGAAGCATGTCCAGGCCACCATGACTTTAGGAAAATGAGGTGTGGTGAGCTGCTTCTGCAGATTATGGTCGCCATTGCAGGATGGCGCTGGCTCCACTGTGGTCTGTAACAAACAACTCCTTGTTTGGGAGAGTTGGTGCATGGTTTCTCAGCACCCTGTGAGAAAGTTCCACGTGGCAGCTTCGCATTGGGGCTTGGGATGCTTTATTAAGGCTGGGAGGGGCATCCGACGAGGAATTAGAAGAAATATCAAGGGCCTGAATAAACTGCTGAAAGAAGATTCCTGAGTTGCGTCTTCCTTGCGGGAAAGGGGTCACGACAAGTGGTGCTGAAAACCCGGGAACCAGAACTTTCAGCAGTCAGGGGTGGTGCACCGGTTAGTCCCAGGTAAGTGGGACCCGCTATCAAAGCGGAGATTAGTCCCAGGTAATTGGGACCCGCTATCAAAGCGGAGATTAGTCCCAGGTAATTGGGACCCGCTATCAAAGCGGCAGCTCCTCTGTAAAGCCAGAGAGAGCATTACATCTTATTGCAGCTGCACTGTGTACTTTCGCTCTTACTTTCACTTTTGTTTTTTGTGCGTCTTTTGTTGTGTCATGGGTGCCGTATCTTCAAGTCCGCTTCTCCTGGCCCTAGATAACCTGTTACGTTCCAAGGGCCTAGAAGTGAAACGTAGTACTTTACAGAGATTTTTACAGAAGACAGATATTGCTGCACCGTGGTTTGCGTTCTCGGGCAGCCTTACTATACCTAGCTGGGATAAGTTAGGCACAGATCTTGACTTTGCTTCTGAGCAGGGCATATTAGAGGGTGGGGTGATACCCCTTTGGAAGATGATCCGTAGTTGCCTCGCAGATGGCAGATGTCAGGAAGCACTTACTAAAGGACAAGAAGTTTTAGAGCAATTACATGAAGAAAGATCAGAAATGGCAGGCAGTGAGGTATTTCAGGAGGATGGCAGTGTGCGGAGCGAGAAACAGGGGAGCAGGCGATTGTCTCTGGCACAGAGTGAGATATTTCAGGAGGAAGGAAATGTGCAGAGCGAGAAACGGGGGAGGAAACGCTTGTATGCAGATCTCAGTACACTGCGCACACTCCCATGCAAGAGTGGGTCAGAAGAGGAGGAGGATGAGGAGGAGGAGCTCGGGAGACTGTCTCGGCAGCTAGGGAGTCTAACTATGGGAAAAGGAAACAAAAATAAATAGGAGCTCAGAAAGAAGAAGAAAAAAAAAAGAAAAAAATGATCCTCCGGACCCGCCGCCGTACGGTGGGGGTGTTTCGAGGAGAGCTTTCCATGCCCAAACATAGAGGGGGCTATTAACATTTTTACTGATGGTTCCAAGTCTGGAATGGGAGCTTATGTAATTAATGACTCTCCCCCTATCCAGCATCAATTTGCTCCTGGAAATCCACAATGGGTAGAACTACAAATTGTTATTGAAGTTTTTAAACAGTGTTCTTTTCCTTTTAATCTTATTTCGGACTCAAGCTATGTGGTACAAGCACTAAAAGTCCTGGAGGCCGTGGGAACTATTAGTGATGCCCACAATGTGTCTGTTTACTTTACTCAGCTTCAACAACTTATCTCTAACCGCACTGCTTCTTTTTATCCAATGCACATCAGGGCTCACACCTCTCTTCCTGGTCCATTATCCCAGGGTAATGCCTGTGCGGACTTAGCCACTAGAGGCCAATTAATATGCTTGGCTTCCTCCTTAGAGGGGGCTAAGTTGTTTCACCAAAACTTCCATGTTAATGCATTAACGCTGCGCAGGCGTTTTTTCATTTCAAGAGCGGATGCTCGGCAGATAGTATTGCAATGTCCCCATTGTGTCACATTTCTGCATCCCCCTAATTATGGAGTAAACCCACGGGGATTGAAGCCATTGATTGTTTGGCAAATGGATGTGACACATATACCTGACTTTGGTAACCTTAAGTATGTGCATGTTTCCGTTGATACGTGCTCTGGAATTATCCATGCTTCTGCTTTATCAGGAGAAAAGGCACGTAATGTCATTACTCACTGTTTAGAGTCATGGGCAGCATGGGGTGCACCTGCATCCCTTAAGACTGATAATGGACCTGCTTATACTGGCAGACAATTTACAGCTTTTTGTTCTACTATGGGAGTGCAACTTACTCATGGTTTGCCTTATAATCCTCAAGGACAAGGCATTGTTGAGCGTGCTCATCGCACCTTAAAGGAAACTTTACAAAAACAAAAAGGGGGAATAGGAGCTGAACACACTCCTAAAGAACGCCTGTCCTTAGCTCTCTTTACCATTAATTTTTTGAATTTGGATATTCATGGTCGCTCTGTGGCCGATAGACATGTGTCCCCTCAGCCCTCTGTGATTGGCTATGTTAAGTGGAAGGATGTTCTTACAGGCCAATGGAACGGCCCTGACCCCGTGCTGACATGGGCACGAGGATCTGTATGTGTTTTTCCCCAGGATCGTACGGAACTGTTGTGGGTCCCTGAACGCTTGACAAGAAGAGTCTCGACATCAACTGACCAGCAACAAGAGATACCACAACAATCCTGTGATGAGGATCTTCATTCTGCTAAGTGCTCTGGCTCTGGTGCTGGTGCCGATGGCACAGGCGACACCAATGCGGTGGTGGGCAGTGGCACGGGCATGGCCAATGCCGATGCCGGTTCATGGTAATTCTAGTGTCCTCCCCACTCTTTTTTCAACCTCATGTGAGATGTCTGCTCCCTGTGCCTCTCCTAGAGGGGACATGGAGAGAATTTTTAATCAATCTCAAGTTAATCTCACAGGAGTTTTTTGTTTCAGCCTTAGAAACGCTAATTGCATTAGCCTTAAGACCAAAAATTTGACTAACTGGGAGGACCCATTGCGGTCCAATCAGGTCTCAGGAAGCATTATCAGTGCTGAATGTGAACAAGGTAGCTTCGGGGAAGCAATCAGGCTCAGAGACCCCCGCAAAGAGCAGCTCTGCTCTTAACATAACTACCTTGGCTATTATCTCCGAGGTACTAATCCCAGTGCCTCCTTCTTCTAGTAGTATTTATAATGCCACTTATTTCAAGGCCTCTCCTTACTGTTCCCCTAATCTTGGTTTCCCCCCAACATTTACACCTTGTTAGGATCATTCTTGGGAGAAACATCAAGTTGCTAAAAGTTTCTCCCTTTCCCCCTCTCTTAAGAGGTATGTTTATAACTTTAACAATAGTGCCAGCTCCTCTACAGGAGTAGGTTGGTCCTGGTTTCAATGGCTGATTTCCAATGAAAAGGGGGCTTTAGCCGATATTTCTGCACTGGCTCACTTGGTAGGAGAAAAAAGTTGGCTGTCTAATATTTCTGGTACTGTTAGGGAAAGTGAACAAGGTAATAGACTTACATCTGTTTCATTCAACTCTCTGTTGTATAATGCCACATTGCCTCCTGCAATGATCTGTGTCCAATCCCCCTTCTTATTTCTTTTGGCTAAGGCCACCTCATCGGGGATGCTGGATTGTTCTCATACTACCTGTCTCTTATCTGAGTGTTGGAATGGTTCCTGGACTGTAGCAGTGTTTATGAAAATTCCAACTTTTGTCCCAATCCCGGTCACTGTGGATCCTGATAAATTCCCTATTGTTGAGCTACTTAGAGTCCACAGAGATTTTGGAATCACAGCGGCTATAGTGACAGCCGTGGCGGTATCTGCTGCTGCAGCGGTTACGGCCGGAGTGGCTATGGCCAATCAAGTACAAACTGCTGCCACCATTAATCAAGTTGTCCAACAAACTTCCACCATACTTGAATCCCAAAATACAATTAATCAACATATTTTTTCAGGGATTTTAGCTGCCAACCAAAGAATAGACTTACTCCAAACTCAGGTAGAAGAATTGGCTGACTTAGTGCTTTTGGGTTGTGTTGACCAACGTGCACATTTATGCATAACCTCTGTCAGATTTAATGATTCCAGGAATGCTTCCCGCATCATTGGCGAATATTTGGCTGGAAATTGGTCCATGGAAGCGGAAGACATGATCCAGTCTCAACTAACCCAGATAGCTGTCTTGAATAACACCCGTGTTAATCCCGTGACTTTGGGTCAATTCACCGATTGGATATCTTCTGCTTTTTCCTTTTTTAAAGAGTGGGTGGGGGTAGGCATTTTTGGTGCAATGTGTTGCTTCGGTATGTTTCTCTGTTTGTGGTTTCTCTGTCGCCTCAAGGCCCACAATGCTCACGATAAGGCTATGATCATCCAAGCTATTGCAGCTTTAGAAAATGGCAATTCACCTCAAGTCTGGCTTGCGCAGCTTAAACAGTAAATCTTTGACATGGTCGTTGCACCCCAAGTTATTATAACATTGCACTGGGATCCGCATGTCTTTCCTCGTTATTCTCTCAGTGTTGGAAAGCCCTTGCACTCTGCTGGTCTCGCTGCCATTGCACGCAGGTGGGTTTCCACACTAATGCTTCTCTATCACCTTAAAGTCCGTGCCTTTCTTTCAGGGTGCTGTCAACTCGTTTGTCGTTGTGTACAGCCACAGTTCAGCCTCAGCTGTCCCCCTTCGTCCACCTTCGTCACAATACAGGATGCGAGGCAAGGCACTGCACTTGAGTGATCCTTGAAGTGGACCTCAAGGAGAGCATGTCCTATTGCATGCGGGTTTGATGTCCACGCCCCGCCCCACGAAAAAAGGCATCGGCTGATATGGCTTCAGATCTGGGGAAGGGCCCTCCTTAGGACTGAGCCATACTATGCAGCCACTTCTGCACAGTGGGATAGGACCTCTACTCTCGCCTGTATTGTTTTCAGAAAACAGAAGGGGGGAACTGTGGTGAGCCGCTTCTGCAGATTATGGTCGCCATTGCAGGATGGCGCTGGCTCCACTGTGGTCTGTAACAAACAACTCCTTGTTTGGGAGAGTTGGTGCATGGTTTCTCAGCACCCTGTGAGAAAGTTCCACGTGGCAGCTTCGCATTGGGGCTTGGGATGCTTTATTAAGGCTGGGAGGGGCATCCGACGAGGAATTAGAAGAAATATCAAGGGCCTGAATAAACTGCTGAAAGAAGATTCCTGAGTTGTGTCTTCCTTGCGGGCAAGGGGTCACGACAATGAGGGGCATGGGAGCTTATTTTGGACACTGCCTTGGGCTGCACTCCTCATGGAAACCTCCAGCCAGAGGTTATGATGAGTGTCTATATGTAAGAAGATGAGGGCCATGAGGGAGTTTTTTGGTTTTAATTGTGGTCATTTGTGTGATGGTAGGAAGAGATGACTGGGTCTACCTGGGCTTGAACTCTGGTGTGATTCCCCATAGAGACTGAGTTTTGCAACTGATCTCAGAGAAGTATTTCCATGAATTGTGTTGTGATATTAGGAGGCCACGCATAAAATTCGCCCTTGGAAACTGAGATCTAGGCCCAGGGTGGCTTTCCAAAGAGCACTGGGAATCTCCGCCAGTATCTCACATGATTTTATTCTGAAAGATTTGGCAGCCATAGTTGAGAGTCAAAACACACATGGACTTCACATTGTAGACCTCAATGGGCCTGGGTTCATGTGACCTTTTGACCACTCTTTGGGAAGTCTTGCCTGTGAGAATCCTCCAGAGCTTTCACTGAAATTAGCTTCCTCACCATTTAATGGTTATTGAAATAATTGAAACACTCAGTGCCTCCAACTTCATTCTTAAAAAATGGTTTGATATATACCACGAAATTTTTGAAATTCCCATGACCAGGTGGCTCTGGAGAACCATCGGATATCATGTTGCTGATCATGAGTGTACCAGATAGTGCCTTTATTCACTGGGTTTCACAAAAATGGTGTATATCAGAGATGTCAGTTAGTTGGAGCCTGCTAAGTATTGGGCCTAGAGCAAAGGTGAACAGGTGTGAGATAAAACATCTGTGTTGTTTTCATGTGGATCTACCATTGGCTTCCAAATGGCTTGTGACTGAAATTGTGCAGTCAGTAGACCCTTATATGTAAAGGCATTTGTTGTATGGATAGGTTTCAGGGCAATGTTCAGAATCAGGTTGCTTTGGTCAAGGGGGCAAGCTATGTTGGACAGAAGCCTGGTTGGTGCATAACCCTAAAGGCCCTGTCCCACCACACGTGACAGAACTCCCTCCAGCACTGTGTCCCAGTTGAACTCCTTGTATTTTGTGAAGAAAATACCGAACTTCCAGTGCAGCATCAAGAAAAACCACAAAAATTGGAGGATGACCGAATGGCTTCACAGTCCACGTGAGGAGACACTTAGACCCCAGTGGCCACAGTTGACCTATAAAGAGAGAATTCAGTGCTGCTGCCTCATGTTCACTGGAATATAAGATACCATGTGCTCCAGGTCACATAGATGCAGATGCAGATTTGATGGTCTCACTACAAAGGAAGCCAAATATCCTGACAACAACATATATTTCAAGTGCCCAACCTCAGAGGCATTTTCTCCAGAAATCTTTGGGCCAGCAGAGCTCCATGTTTGTGGAGTGTTTACCATGTCACTTACTTTTGGAAACTCCTCTTCCACCTCCAAGGTTGTGAACTCCTGAGCATATTCAATTCCAGATATGTATTCACAGATTTTCTAACTCATCTCCTCTAAATGTGGTATTTGGGGCGAAGGTAATATCAAGGCATTGTTCTGAATGAGAGTGGGAAGATTTTTGTGTAGCACATATTTGCATACACATTGGATTCATTTTCCAATTTTCCATTTGAAATACTCAATCCCTGATACTATCCCATACCCTACTAGACTCTAACTACTAATCCTAACATGATGGAGAAAAATAACCCAAACAGAATAGAAATACAAGCAAATCATAGGAGGCATGGTGTACACATGGACTTGCCTTTTCCATTATATAGCCTAGGAGTTATAAATCTAGTCAATTTTTTGTAGAAAGAATTCTCCATGTGTTTTTAAACTTATCAAATATGTGAATTCCTGTCTCCCCCATTTCTCTGTATCTTATTCAGTACATGTATTTTTATAGCACATATAGAATCGTACCTTGTATCACACGTACATTCATGTGAGGTAGCTGACTTGGTAGATACAAATTGTGAGAAGAGATCATTCCTCCTAAACGCTGTTGGAACTGAAAATTCAAGCTATGGGGGGGCTTCCTAGTTGAACAACTTATACATAAATCCATGTTCAGTAAAATGAATACTTTTGGATATGTGGATGATATATAATTCACGATGAATTTTGATTGGCATATGTATTGCTAGTTTTTAATGTGTGTGTGTGTGTGTGTGTGTGTGTGTGTGTGTGTGTATATATATATATATATATATATATATATATATATATATATATATATATATACTGTCCAGATTTTTTAAAATATGAAATATATGTGTCTTTTGGCCACTCTTTGGGAAGCCTTACCTGTGAGAGTTCTCTAGAGTTTCATTGAAATGAGCTTCCTCAACATTTAATGGTTCCTGAATGAATTGAAACCCACAGTGGCTCCAACTTCATCCTTGAAAAATGGCTCGATAAATACCATAAAATTTTTGAAATTCCCATGACCAGATGTCACTGTAGAACCTTTGGATGTCTTCTTGCTGATCATGAGTGTACTAGACAGTGCCTTGACTGACTCGGTTTCATGAAAATTGTGTAGAACAGAGATGCCAGTATGTTGGAGCCCGCTGAGAAGTGGACCCAGAGCTGTGTTGTGCAGGTGTATGATATAACATCTTAGGTGGGGCCATGTGGATCTGCCATTGACTTCCAAATGGCTTTTGGCTGACATGGTGCAGCCAGCAGACCCTTATATGTAAAGGCATTTTGTTATATGGAGAGTTTTCAGGGCAATGTTCAGAATCAGTTTTTTATGGACAAGGGGGCAAGCTATTTGGGATAGAAGTCTGGTTGGTGAATTCTCCTGCAGACCCTGACCCTCGACACATGACAGAATTCCCTCCAGCACTGTGTCCCAGTTGAACTCCTTGTACTTCATGAAGCAAATACCAAAATCCCAGTGCAGAAGCAAGAAACACCATGAAAATTGTAGGATGACCAATTGGCTTCACAGTCAAGACCACGAGACACTAAGCCCCCAGTGGCCACAGTTTACCTACAAAGAGAGAATACATCACTGCTGCCTCATGTTCTTTGGATAATAAGAAACCAAGTCCTCCAGGTCACATAAATGCAGACCATCTTTGATGGTATCACTACAAAGGAAGCTAAAGCTCCTGACAACATCATATATTTCAAGGGCCAATGTCAGAGGCAGTTTCTCAAGGAGTCTTTATGCCCGCAGAGTTTCATGATTGTGGAGTGTTCATCCTGTCCCTTACTTTTGAAAACTCCTCTACAACCCCAAGGTTGTGATATCCTGAGCATTTTTCATTCCAGATATGAATTCACAGATTTTCTAACTCTTCTCCTCTAATTGTGTCTTACTTGGGGTGAAGGTAATGTCAAGGCATTGTTCTGAATGAGAGTGGGAAAATTTTTTTGTAGCACATATTTTCTTACACAATGGATTCATTTTCTTATTTTCCATTCAAATTACTGAAACCCTGACACTAAACCATACCCTACTAGACTCTGACTACTATTCCTAATATGATGGAGAAAAATAACCCAAACAGAATAGAAATTCAAGCAGTTAAGAGGAGGCATGGTGTATAGTTGGACTTGCCTTTTGCATGATAAAGTGTAGGTGTTATAAATCTGGTCAATTTTTAATTGAAATAGTTCTCCATGTGTTTTATAGTAAACAAATATGTGAATTCTTTCTCCCTTTCTCTATTGCCTATTCAGCACATGTATTTTTATATGCACATATAGAATCCTACCTGATACCACACGTACATTCTTGTGAGGTGGCTGACTTGGCCGATACAAATTGTGAGAAGAGATCACTCCTCATAAACGCTGTTGGAACTTAAAATTCAACCTATGGGTGAGCTTCCTAGTTGAACAACATTTTACATAAATCCATGTTCAGTAAAATAAATATTTTTGGATCTGTGTATGATATATATTTCATGATGAATTTCGATTGGCATATATATTGCTACTTTTTAATATCTGTGTGTGTGTTTTGTGAAAAATCTACACTCTCTAGATTTTTGAAAATATGAAATATATGTCTTTTATTATGCACTCCCTCAATTCATTCATGTTCATGTATGTGGTTTTATAATCAACTTTCTCCAAGATTATTTTCAGAAATATTCATCCACCTCAAATACATATTTGTTTTCTAGTACTGAAAACTCACTTCAGTGAATGGTGCATACAAATCCTCATATTTCTACAGTAACTGACCCAGTTTAACATCAATGCAAGTAGATTCCTATGGGAAATGTTGTGTATTTTGATGTTCATTTATATTCATCACTGGTACATTACTATTTCTTCAGTTTATGGACATCTTAGAAAATACATTTCATCCACATTTCACAAATTTAAAGGCATTTGTTACACTTTTATCACTTCCTGCTTCACATCACACGTATTTCTCTGTTTTTTTGACTGGTCTTTTCATGATACTTCTTCCTAACGCATTATTTTCAATTTCCATACTAATTTTGAAGTAAAACTCACACACTCTTTATGATAAGCCATAACACTAATATTATCATTAGATGTATAATTGGATGGAATGAATGATTGTATATAAATATAAGATTTTCTGTATATTTTCAGATATCAATTTATTCCAATTTCTAAAGTTGGAACCAGTTATATTATTTATTCACAGTATGGACTCTTCTTGCATTATCTCTATATTCACAGACACAGGGTACACCTATTTTTATCCCCAATACTAATTTATGAGTTTTCAAAATATTGCTCCCCATAGTGGTTGTAGAAATATTCATGTCACCTGATCTACATATACATTTTATCACAGTAATATTCTGGGTAAAAAATGCAAATATCACACTTTTGTTTGTACCAAGGCCTAAATTGAATGTGAGTATGAATTACTAAAAACATCCATGTCCAGGATGCCTAAGGCTGTCAAAAGTAAATCCTAATGCTTACTACATATATGTTTCTTCCTAAGATTATATATTCAACCTCAACCCTGTTGATATTGTCTAATCCTATCACTCACTTTATACTTTGCCTGATTTCCTCATGTCACTATTGATATCTATTTTCCTACATATTTTGCCCAGTTCAAAATAGTGACTTATTCTTCACATTAGCTGATATTTACATTCACTCCCTAAAGAAAACCCTATTACTAAAGAAGTCTTGGTCCAACTCCTAGATTCACTCTTCTTCCTGAACTTTCTATCTTTCAAATTCTACCGACTACCACTTTTTGACTGGATGTTCTCTTCTACATTCAATCATCTGAGGTACAGTGTTTTATTCCATTGTATATCAGTTTATCTCAGACCTCAGTGCAGAATGTAATTCAAAGCTAAGTATCCTAATCAAGGGCCCAATACCTTTCTGGGCTTCAAATCCTACGTAGATTTCTGTTTTCATACATATATTTCACCTATATATTCTTATAAATATTGCAGGTTCCCAATACAATTATTCATCCAGCAGAATGATTCCTAACACAAATCGAACATGTTATTAATCATAACTATACACAGTTCCCTCAATCTCACTTTACAGAAGAGCAGGGACACAGTTGGTCTTACAATAGAGGAATGTAGGGGATCTTCCACCTGCTGATAACATCAAAGGTAACCATGCCGAAATAATCCCTGGAGAATATGTAGGTAGCCATGAAAGACCTGAGTGATCAAAAGTCATCTTCCATGGCAAACAACCCGGTCAGGATGAAAGGATGTGTCTGAATCATCTTCTCTCTTCTTAATGTAGGGAAGATTGACCAAACTAGGCCTGTGTGGAGAGCTGTTGCCAGGTGCCTATGGTTTTTATACCATTCTAAGTTGTGAAAGTGTCACAGGAAGATGGGGCATCCTCCATCTTATGAGACCCTAGAAAGCAAATGTTAGGAAAAAGTTGTTGGCAAGGCAGTGACGTCATTCAGTTCCTGAAGGAAGTAACCTATCCTCACATCCTTGTTGATGGAACTCTCCGAATTTGGGTTCCAAAAAGCCAGGCACCCAGACCCAGTCCCAGCCCTAGTCCCAGTGATCCCACTTGTTTGGATTTACCAAGGACAGAGTCAGTCTTTCGTGGTACCTACTTATGTGAGAATGGCCAAATGCCAGGAAAGTTCTGAAGAGGCGCCCTCTCAGAGAAAGCAGGTAGAGGCTCACTGCAGGCTCCTGACAACTTCACAGAGTTGTCCAAGGAGACCAGATCTGAGAGAGGACAGGGCATTTCTGGGGAACACAGTATGGCGCTCCAGTCAGAGGACACTCTGGATAGTTCCAGACCAACATGGGGAAAGAGGTGCCTTTGTTGGTGTGGGTGTGGGTTTGTGGTTTTTTCTCATGTTCTGGGAATAGTTAGAAAAGGTGGTTTGTGTGGTTTCTAGTGGACTGTTTCTAGTTAGTCCTTTGAAAAGGCGAGTGTTTCTATGTCTGTGTATCCCAGTGTGTCCGTAGTTGTAGACAATAGAAAAGATAATGCCTCAGTGGGTATGTCCTGTCAAAGAGAAAACTTCCCAACATTCATCCTTCCCAATTTATTAATGGACTGTGGCTTGCCTTATCATTGGGCAACATCTACTATCTTCCTACGTTCCTTTATTCTTCCTGAATTCTGGCCACTCTCCAGAATAGGCTCATGGTTTTGTGTCCAAGATATGTACCCCTTCCAAGCTCTGTGACATGGCCATGTTCTGGATAGCTGAAGGGAATGACAAGCATCTCAGAAAACTCAGATATCAGTGTGACCAGTAAAGTCTCAGTGGAGAAACCCTGCTTTGGGCCTTTTGATTACCTATTGTTCTTTTGCCCTGAATATCAGGAAAGTCTTTGCCTCAGGTCACCCCTTGGTGAAGCCTGAAGAAAACAGTTTTCACATGGAAATGAATAGGCATCACCTTTGTGTTTTACAATAAAACTTTCAGAGTTTAGGCTCTCATAAACTTAAAAATACATTTAGATTGTATCTCAGTGTTGAAAGTATCATGGAACTGTACATATCTTATTGATAACAAGTCCAATTATAGAACACAAATGATATACATGAATCTCCAAAAAGTTTTTCTTTGAAGCCTAGAATTACCATACAACCTTAGAACACCAGCTTGATACAATGCTCTTTTGAAGCTTCTACTTTACAGACTTGTATACCTGGAAGATATGAACACATTAACACCACAATTACATTGATGTTTATTTATTAACCAAGTTAAGCTTTTTAAAGAAATAACATGGCACAATTTTCTTAAAACAGTACTTGTTTAACCAGCTGTTTAATTTTTTAAGATTACTTGCTCAAACTTACACATATAACCAACTTACACAAACCTTTTTTATTATTTACTTAAACCCTTTTAATTACTTAATCATATAGACTCTCTTATCCAGAAACACATTTTCCCTCTATTAAATCTATATCTAGAACATTTTAGTTTCTCTTTTCCATCTGTTATCCTCTTTCTGTTCACATTTTGAAACAATACATGTAAATTTCTGAATTTAAGCAGATTATTTTATAGACATCGACATTTTATTAGGGCCTTTTTGAACACCTAGAAAACTTATAGGCCTAATTTTAAAGACATCTTTATTTTTATCTGTTTACCCAATTTGAATTGAACCATTTGAATCACGTGAATCAAAGATAATTGGATCCATTTTTAATTTTTCATGAGCGCTCCTCATCTGTCAATTTTCATATCACTGAATGATATATGGACATACACACATACAGACATACCGACATACAACACATAACACAAATGTAACACATAACACAATAGTTAAGGCCTTGTAGCTTTTTCAGGTGAAGTCTCCATTGCAATGTTTAAAAACTTCACAGTTGATCAAAAATAGAACTGATCCAAAAACATTTACTTGTCTGCAGGATAAAGATCATGAGTTAAAAAAAAAAAATACAGAATCTAAGAAAAAGCAAAAGTCCTAAAAAAGATGACTATACAGTAATTAGTAAATACCATACAATGTACTTTTTCGTTGAGTCTAGTTTGAGTTCAGGTAAAGATAAACTTTTACTCCTTTTTATCTGTCTCTTGCTGATTGCATATCAACTTAAGTCCTGGCTGAGGTCTTGAAAACTGAAAAGACAAGAATTTTGAGCAGAAACCTCATGCCTAAGGCATTATAGCTATAAGTCATAATTTCCAGGTTTGAATGTTGAAAATTATGAAGCAAGTTCAAGATGTAATTCTCAAAATTTTATATCTTTAGATTTTTCTACACTAGAAAAATTTGCTCACACAAAGTTGAAAATTGGATCATTTTTTGATAATAAAAGTGGCACCATTACAAAAAGTTTCTATAGGATTATTAACCCACTTTCTTTGTTCTGAAGTTTCTAAAGTAGTATTAAGTTACATTAAATTGGCTGAAAATTTTTTAAAAAAACCACACACTACCATGGGTATGCAAAATTAAGCTTTAAATATTTCCAAGATGGTTGCTAATCAATGTCATTTCAATAAGCCAGACCAACCTTTTAATTTTGCACCTTTATTTTTAAATCTTACACAGTGAGGGGAACAGATACCATATCTTAATTTATTATCTTTGCTCAAGCTAATGCACTGGTATATCTATTGGAATATTCTCAGGCTACCTAGTTCAAAATTTAAACTCTTTATTTTTTTAAAATCCTAAATATTTAAGTTTTCTAGCATGAACTATCTGAAATCAAACTAAACAATTGTTTAAACTCAACTTTTAACTGTAAGATAGTGCAATGCTTTAGAAACGCATTTAGATACCAGATTGTTACAATAAAAAATAATCATCTTTTAGATACACATTGAGCCAAGCTCATCCCCAAGAAACAATCTATAATATCAACATATTACTGCATTCATTGTCCCTTTTGTTAAGTAAACAGAGGTGGAGTAATCCTTAAAGTGCAGGTAAGGAATAAGGGAGTTCCCCACAGCAAAATGGCTCTGGCAGCTGCTGGGAGTCCCTTAGCCCCACCTTTTACTTACAGGATTAGTTCCTCAGGTTTGGTTTCACCCCATGCACCAGGCATTTTCTATATCTCCCAACTTTTCAGTAGTCAGCTCCCAAAAAGTTTATTTTCTGCTTGCAGTTGTTTTGAGTGCTAGGCTTCCCCAAGACAGCAGATTGTGGACTCCTTTAAAGTCCCATCTGGGGTATCAAAATTTATGACTGAAGGTTTGGTTCCCATCCCCAAAGCCAATTAATGCCAATTTAATAATGAGGACAGGGTTTTGAGAAAACATTAAGCGAGATATACAAGGTTTTAGACCCCAGGCATTTCCCTCTGCAGTGGGCGTGCTCAAGCCAAATACAGGAAGAAAAGAAAACAGTGCTTTCCTAATCTCGCTTAACAAAGGGGAGTAAAGTTTATCAAAGTTCTTTAAAACACAGCTAAGTGAGGTGTAAAAGGTGAGAACAGAAAAGCTGGCGGTTCTATTGACTTTTGGTCCCTCACAGGAGAAGCATTAGGTTAAATTTTAGCTAAAGTTTCTTCCACACATCTAAGGCAGGTTGGAACTCAGGACTCTGCATGGGTCTAAACAATGCAATCACATTTAACAGAAACACAGACAAAAAGACACACAGTAATCATCATGCAGCTCCTGTTTGTTCATATCCTCAAGATCTGCAATCTTGTGACTCAGGGAGAATGGAGGGAAGATGGGGAGGTGCAGAAGGTTTGAGTGATAGGATCATGGGCGAAGGGGTCGGAGTGGAGGCAGGGACCAGGAAAGGCTTCAGGGACAGAGGCGTGAAATGGCTTTGTCCCATAATGAGAGATACTCAAACAGAGACAAGGACAATACATACGTGACACAAACACGGACACACAGTAAACCTTTAACACAAGTTCAGAAGGAAAGATTAGAACCTAGTAACTGGCAAAACCTGATGGGTTAGACCACACAGACAGACAGTGAATTCAACCTGAGAGAAAAAGTAGCTGGCAAGACCTGACGGGTTGGCAGCATAGTCACCTACTGAGGGCACATCCGTCCCTCCCCGAATCCGCCAAGGTGTCCCTTGCAAGGATGTGGCCTGTGGCTTCAGGACACATCTGTCCACCACAGCCAGGGGGAACTTATGCTCTCTGCTGGCAGCCACTCTGCCAACACAAACCAAAAACCGAAAAACCAAACCTGAAACAAAAGCTCTGAGCAATCGCAAGAAAAAAAGGAAAGAGGCACCTTACTTACCCCCAGAGGGGTTCTTTAGGGTCTCCTTGTCTGGCGCTGCATGATTCCCGGCCAACGCACCAAATGTAAGGGTCCGGTGAACGTCGGAGGAAGAGACCACCAAGAGACAACGGCTCATGCAACTGCAAACTGGGTTTATTGAGGATCCAGTCCAGCATGCTGGGGCTCCATGCTCACTCAAGAAGGGAGAGCAGCCCAGAGCCCTGAGCAGGGTTTGAGCAGTGCTTAAGTACACTTTTTGGGGAGGGCGGGACATTACATACATCACAGTCTCCTTTAACAAATCATCATACACCGTGGGAAAATGAAACAACAATTCCTAAACATGATTAGTTTGTTCATTGGCGGGAACAGGTCGGGCGGGAGGGATAGGTCAGTTCTAAAGCCAGGTACACATTCAAACAGATTGGTTTAGGCCCTGCCATGCCTATGTGCCAGGTCACACAGGGCCCTAGTTTATTAAACAACTAGGCAGTCAGGGGGAATATTTACTGGGCCGTCCGGGAATTGTCCTCCAAGCTACAGGAATTTCAGGGTCTGCGTGTAGCAAAGGAACTTAAAAATACCTGGTCCTTTACATTTTAACTCAGGACTTGCAGCTTAGAAACTTTACAACACCTGGTCTTTTACACTTTAACTTTTACACTTTAACTTCAATTTCTTTTACCCTACATTCTTCACTCCTTTTACTGTCTACTTTTAATCTTAAATATAATGAATCACAATTATTGAAAGGATTCACATTTCATGAGTTGTTTTGTGTTCCCTGGAATCATTTTCTGCATGGCCTCCATTTTAGATTTTACTTGGTATTAGATCTCGATTTATCTAACTACACTGACTACCTAAGTTTAAATCTGGCTTCATTCCTCCCTCTAATTTGGGAACTCCTTACTGCTGTAAGGAAGGGGCGTGAAGAGGATCTTTCTGGTTTCTTCAGGCTTAAAAGGGATGGTGTGGGGCAATCAGTTTGGATTCCCCCTTTAAAATCAGGTGTATCGAGTGGTCCATGATAAAGAGTCTGATTGAGAAGTAATTGGCTTGAGGGCCATTTTAGTGATGGGTGGTCTATAAGAGAAATAAGAATTCATTAGTTTGGGAACCAGATTGTTGCAGCAATAAATTCCATAGCACAGGAATATGGCAATGAATACGATGGCAAAGACAAAGACTAACAATGTTTTTCACCAGGAAGTACCAAGAACCAGGAGCTAAGATATTGTTTCCATGACAAAGTTGCTAAGGACATGGCTTCTACCTGAGCATGTAAATTTTTAAGGATATTTGTCACCTTTCCAGAAATGTCAGGGATGTAAACACAACAATTAACATTTAGGTTTACAGATGTCCTTTCCCTTAAGATATAGTCTAATAATTTAATGTCATATGATCTTGTAATTTTTTTTTACTAATATGACCTGTGTCTAATAGAGAAACCTTTAATTCTGTTACTTAGGGCTGGATAACCATACACTAGCAAACACCAAGCCTACCTGTGTAGGTTAGGAATATCTGTGGGCCTTTAACTAAAAACTACTCGGACAGTTGCTTTTAATAGTTATCTGGCAGTCCTTTATGAGAATCTCTTTTGTAGCCTCCAGTTTACTAATTTATGGAAGTTACATTTAACTATTATTATTATTTAAAATGCCCAGGAACAGCTGTGCTTTGGCATTGACTGTCTTTGCTAAGTGTTTAAGATGAAGCAAGTCAAACTGACCTTTATTTCTATCTATTGTTAACAGTCAGCTGAGTTTCCATGGGAGTCCTCAGGGAACTTACAGCAGTTTCTCAGTTCCGCTAGTGCCATTTGCGCTAGGATGGGTCCAGGCCTTGCTTGACCATGTAGCTTCCCTCAGAAGCATCAGAGATGTCTCCCTTTTCTGATGACCCTCCTCTTCATAGCAAATGCAATGATTGGCTTTCTGTCCTCCACTGGTCTCATTAATCTCCCTGATCTGGAGGTTATGTGGCCTAGAGTCGCAAAGCTCTTTGGAGAAGTCTCCTATTCACTGATTCAGACTGACTCAGAGGGAAAGAGCCAAATATTGGTTTTCTTGGCCCTTTTAATTTAACTTTAATTTTAAAAACTTAATCTTAAACATCCAGCAAATAAGTTATCAGCCTTATACTAAGAGCACTGGGCTTTAATGTCTATCTCTCTATCCTGTAGGTGATAACTTCTTATCTTAAGTTAACCCAGGTTGGGAGTTCTTAAAGCAGTACCTCTTTAAAACATTAACAGGCGATACTTAGACCATCTATAAGGAAACTACAAACTAAAATTAACTATGGTAAAGACTTATTTAGTTTATATAAGGAGCTACCTTGAATTCTGGCAGGGTTATACATCATAATCCCCTGTTTGAGATCCTAGAAATCTTGGCAAAAACCAACTTTTGGACACAACTTTAAATGTACTGAAATCTGGCCTACTTCTTTCATAGTCTCTTTCACATGAGGTGGGACATAGAGCCTTATCTCAAGTAAGGCGGGGCTCTTCATAAATCTTAAATACTATAGTTCTGAAGCTCATCGTTGCTTTTTAGACATCATTTTACAAAGCCTATATAAATTGTTGCTCAAGTTTACATGGATATTAACTTACACAACATAATATTATATCTAAAACATGAATTAGAGAAAGGCTGAAAGCTTTCAACCTTTTGTAGAAAAGTAGCAAATTATTTTTGTGTTTTACAATAAAACCTTCATACAGATTAGGCTCTCATTAAATTAAAAATACTCTTAAATTTTATCTCAGTGAAAAAGTAACATGTAACTGTACATATCTTATTGATAACAAGTCCAATTATACAACACAAATGATATACATAAATCTCCAACATGTTTTTCTTTTAAGCTTAAAATTACCATACAACCTTAGAACACCAGCTTCATTCAATGCTCTTTGAAGCTTCTTACAGACGTGTATTCCTGGAAGATATGAACACATTAACACCACAATTACATTGATGTTTTTGTATTAACCAAGCTTAGCTTTTTAAAGAAATAACATGGCACAATTTTCTAAAAACAGTACTTGTTGGGCTGGGGATGTGGCTCAAGCAGTAGCGCGCTCGCCTGGCGTGCATGCTGCCGGGGTTCGATCTTCAGCACCACATACAAACAAAGATGTTGTGCCTGCCAATAACTAAAAGATAAATACTAAAATTCTCTCTTCTCTCTCTCTCTCTCTCTCTCTCTCTCTCTCTCTCTCTCTCAAAAAAAAAAAACAGTACTTGTTTAACCAGCTGTTTAATTTTTTAAGATTACTTGCTGAAAACTTACACATATAACCAACTTACACAAACCATTTTTATTATTTACTTAAACCCTTTTAATCACTTAATCATATTGACTCTCTTATCCAGAAACACATTTTCCCTCTATTAAATCTGTATCTAGAACCTTTTAGTTTCTCTTTTCCATCTGTTAACCTTTTTCTGTTCACATTTTGAAACAATACTTGTAAATTTCTGAATTTAAGCAGATTATTTTATAGACATCAACATTTTATTAGGGCCTTTTTGAACAGCTAGAAAACTTATAGGCCTAATTTTAAAGACATCTTTATTTTTATCTGTTTACCCAATTTGAATTGAACCATTTGAATCACGTGAATCAAAGATATTTGGATCCACTTTTAAATTTTTCATGAGCGCTCCTCATCTGTCATTTGACATATCACTGAATGATATGTGGACATACACACATACAGACATACCGACATACAACACATAACACAAGTGTAACACATAACACAATAGTATCTTTTTCAGGTGAAATATCCATTGCAATGTTTTAAAACTCCACAGTTGATCAAAAATAGAACTGATTAGGAAACATTATCCCATCTGCAGGATAAAGATCATGAGCTCAAAAAAAAAAATACAGAAACTAAGTAATAGCAAGAGTCCTAAAAAAGATGACTGGCCAGTAATTAGTAAGTACCATGAAATGTACTTTTTGATTAAGCCTAGTTTGATTTCAGGTAAAAAGACATTTTTACTCCTTTTTATCTGTCTCCTGCTGATTGCTGCAGGCTTCTTTTATTTGCATATCAACTTAAGTCCTGGCTGACATCTCAAAAAATGGAAAGGCTGGAATTCTGAGCAGAAACCTCATGCCTAAGGCATTTTAGCTATAAGTCACAATTTCCAGGTTTGGATGTTGAAAATTATGATGCAGTATTAATATGTAATTCTCAAAATTTTATATCTTTGGATTTTTCTACACTAAAAAACTTGTTCACACAAAACTGAAAATAGAATCATTTTTTGATAATATAAAGCCTCCATCAGAGGAAGCTTCTTTAGGATCATAAAGGTACTTTCTTTGTTCTGAAGTGTCTAAAGTAGTATTACATTAAATTACATTAAATTATTACATTAAATTGGCTGAAAAAATTTTAAAAAGAACCACACACTACCATGTGCATCAGAATTTAAGCTTTAAAAATTTCCAAAACTGTTGCTAATTAATGTCATTTCAATAAGCCAGACCAACATTTTAATTTAGCACCTTTTTTAAAAATATTACACATTGAGGGGAACAGATACCATATAATAATTTATTATCTTTGCCCAAGTTTATGCACTGGTATATCTAGTAAAATTTTCTCAGGCTACCTAGTTCAAAATTAAAACTTTTTTTTTTTATCCTAAGTATTTAAGTTTTCTAGCATGAACCATCTGAAATCAAACTAAACAAGTGTTTAAACTCAACTTTTAACTGTAAGATAGTGAAATGCTTTAGAAACCCATTTAGATACCAGATTGTTACAAAAAAAAATCATCTTTTAAATACACATTGAGCCAAGATCATCCCCAAGAAACAATCTATAATATCAACATATTACTGCATTCATTGTCCCTTTTGTTAAGTAAACAGAGGTGGAGTAATCCTTAAAGTGCAGGTAAGGAATAAAGAAGTTCCCCACAGCAAAATGGCTCTGGCAGCTGCTGGGAGTCCCTTAGCCTCACCTTTTACTTACAGGATTAGTTCCTCTGGTTTGGTTTGACCCCAGGCACCAGGCATATTCTGTATCTCCCAACTTTTCAGTAGTCAGCTCCCAAAAATGTCATCCTCTGCTTGCAGTTGTTTTGAGTGCTAGGCTTGCCCAAGAGGGCAGAGTGGGGACTCTTTTAAAGTCCCATCTGGGGTGTCAAAATTTATGACTGAAGGTTTGGTTCCCATCCCCAAAGCCAATTAATGCCAATTTAATAATGAGGACAGGGTTTTGAGAAAAGTTTAAGGGAGATATCAAAGTTCTTAGACCCCAGGCTTTACACTCTGCAGTGGGCGTGCTCAAGCCAAATAAGGGAAGAAAAGAAAACAGTGCTTCCCTAATCTCGCTTAACAAAGGGAAGTAAAGTTCATCAAAGTCATTAAAACACAGCTAAGAGAGGTGTAAAAGATGAGAACAGAAAAGCTGGCAGTTCTATTGACTTTTGGTCCCTCACAGGAGAAGCATTAGGTTAAAATTTATCTAATGTTACTTTCACACATCTAAGACAGGTTGGAACTCGGGACTCTGCATTGGTCCAAACATTGCCATCACATTTAACAGAAACACAGACAAAAAGACACACAAAGACCATCATGCATCTCCCGTTTGTTCACAACCCCAAGATCTTCAATCTTGTGACTCAGGGAGAATGGAGGGAAGATGGAGAGGTGCAGAAGGTTTGAGTGATAGGATCGTGAGTGAAGGGGTCGGAATGGTGCCAGAGAACATGAAAGGCTTCAAGGACAGAGGCATGGATTGGCTTTGTCCCATAATGAGAGTTACTCAAACAGAGACAAGGACAATACAAACGTGACACAAACACGGACACATAGTTAACGTTTAACACGAGTTCAGAAGGAAAGATTAGAAGCTAGTAACTGGCAAAACCTGATGGGTTAGACCACAAAGACAGACAGCGAATTCAACCTGAGACAAAAAAGTAGCCAGCAACACCTGATGGGTTGGCAGCAGAGTCACCTAATGAGGGCTCATCCGTCCCTCCTCATCTAATGAGGGCACTTCCATCCCTCCTCACCTAATGAGGGAACATCCGTCCCTCCCTGAATCCTCCAAGGCATCCCTTGCAAGGACGTGGCCTGTGGCTTCAGGACACGTTTGTCCACCACTGCCATGGGGAACTTACGCTCTCTGCTCGTAGCCACTCTGCCAACACAAACCAAAAAACAAAATCCAAACCTGAACAAAAAGCTCTGAGTGATTGCAAGGGAAAATGGAAAGAGGAGCCTTACTTACCCCCAGAGGGGTCCGTTGGGGTCTCCTTGTCTGGCGCTGTGGGATTCCTGGCCAACACACCAAATGTAAGGGTCCGGAGAACATCGGAGTAAGAGAGCACAAAGAGACTCTGGCTCATACAAAAGCAGAAGGCCTTTCTTGAGGATCCAATCCAGCATGCTGGGGCTCCATGCTCACTCAAGATGGGAGAGTAGCCCAGAGCCCCAAGCAGGGGTTGAGCAGTGCTTAAGTACACTTTTTGGGGTGGGAGGGACTTTACATACATCACAGTCTCCTTTAACAAATCATCATACACTGCGGGAAAATCAAACAACAATTCCTAAACATGATTAGTTCATTCATTGGTGGGAACAGGTTGGGCGGGAATGATAGGTCACTTCTAAAGCGGGGTACACATTCAAACGGATTGGTTTGGGCCCTGTGATGCCTATGTTCCAGGCCACATAGAGTCGTAGGTTATTAAACAACCAGGCAGTCAGGGGGAATATATACTGGGCAGTTCGGGAATTGTCCTACAAGCTACAGAAATTTCAGGTTTTGCGTGTAGCATAGAAACTTAACAATACCTGGTCCTTTACATTTTAACTCAGGCCTTGCAGCTTAGAAACTTTACAACACCCGGTCATTCACACTTTAACTTTTACAGTTTAATTTCAATTTCTTTTACCCTTACAGATCACTCCTGGTTCAAAAAAAGGGTGTCCAAGCCACCATGACTTTAGGCAAATGAGGGGCAAGGGAGCTTATTTTGTACACGGTATTGGTCTGCGTCCCTCTTGGAAAACTCCAGCCAGTGGTTATTATGAGTGTCTATATGGAAGAAGGTGAGGGCCCTGTGGGAGTGTTTTGGTTTTAATTGCGGTCATTTGTGTGGCGGTTGGAAGAGATGACTGGGTACACATGGGCTTGAACTCTGGTGTGATTCCCCTAAGAGACTGAGTTCTGGAAGTGACCTCAGTGAAATATTGCCATGAATTGTGTTGGGATATTAGGAGGCCACGCATGAGAGTCACCCTTGAAACCTGAGATATAGGCCCAGGGTGGCTTTCCACAGAGCACTGAGAATCTCAGTGAGGATATCAGATGATTTTATTCTGAAAAACTTGGCAGCCATATTTAAGAGTCAAAACACATATGGACCTCATTGTAGACCTCAATGGGCCTTGCTTCGTGTGACCCTTTGGCCACTTTTTGGGAAGCCTTGCCTGTGAGACTTCTCCAGAGCAACAAATATGTGAATTCCTCTCTCCCATTCTATGTAGCCTACTCAGCACATCTATTTTTATATACACATATAGAATCCTACCTGGTATCACACGTACATTCTTGTCAGGTGTCTGATTTGGAAGATACAAATTGTGAGAAGTGATCACTCCTGCAAACGCTGTGGGATCTGAAAATTCATTCTATGTGTGAGCTTCCTAGCTGAACAATATTATACATAAATCCATGTTCAGTAAAATGAATATTTTTCGATCAGTGGATGATATATATTTCCTGGTGAATTTTGGTTGGCATATATATTGCTACTTTTTAATGTCTGTGTGTGTGTGTTTGTGTGTGTGTGTGTGTATATATATATACACACACACACTCTAGATTTTTTAAAATATAAAATATATGTGTCTTATTATACATTCCCTAAATTCATTCATATCCATGTATGTGGATTCATAGTCAACATTTCACAAGATTATTCTCAGAAATATTCATCAACCTGAAATACATATTTGTTTCCTAGTACTGAAAACTAACTTCAGTGAATGGTGCATATAAATCCTAATATTTCTACAATAATTGACCCAGTTTCTCATCAATGCAAGTAGATTCCTATGGGACATGATGTGTATTTTAAAGATCATTCTTATTCACCACTGGTATGTTACTATTTTTTCAGTTTTTGCACATTACAGGATATATATTTCATCCACACGTTAGCAATATTATAGGCATTTTTTTCACTTTCAATCATTTTCTGCTTCAGAACACATGTATTCCTCCATGTTTTTGACTGTTTTTTTTATAAGACTTCTTTACAAACACATTATTTTCGATCTCCATAATCACTTTTGAAGCAAAACTCACACACCCTTCATGATAAACCATAACCCTAATATTACCATTAAATGTATAACTGGTTGGAATGAATGATTGTATATCAATATAAGATTTCTTATATATTTTCAGATATCAAATCAATCCATTATTTAAAGTGGAACCAGTTACAATATTTATTCACATTATAATCTATTCATGCATTATCTCTATATTCAAAGACACAGGGTACAACCCTTTGTAAACCCAATACTAATTTATACGTCTTCAAATTATTGCTCACAGTAATGGTGGAAAAAATACTCATGTCACCTGATCTACATATATATTTTATCACAGTAATATTCTGGTCACAAAAAGAAAAGGTCACACTTATGTTTGTACGAAAGCCTAAATGTAAAGTGTACATGGATTCCTAAAAACATCCATGTCAAAGTTACCAAATGCTCTCAAAAGTCAATCCTATTTGTGACAACATATTTGTTTCTTCCTAAGATTATATATTCAAACTTAACCCTGTAGAAAATATCTAATCCTATCTCTCACTTTATACTTTTCCTGATTTAATAATATCTCTATTGATATCAGCTTTTCTACATATTTTCCCCAGTTCATCATTGTGACTGACTCTTTACATGTGCTGACATTTACATTTACACTGTAATCGAAACCCTATTGCTAAGGAACTTCTGTTCCAAATACTATATCACTATTCATCCTATACCTACTGACTATCTTCCTAATCCTACCCATTATCCCTTTTTGACTGGATGTTCTCTTCTACATTCAATAATCCAAGGTCAGGGTGTTATGCTATTGTATATCGATCTATCTGACACATCTGTGCAGAACATAATTCAACACTCAGTATCACAATCAAGGACACAATCCCCTTCTGGGATTCAAATCTTACTTAGATTTCTGTTTTCATATATATATTTCACCTATATATACTTATAAATGTCGCAGGTTCCCAATTCAATTATTCATCCAGCAGAATGATTCCTAACCCAAATTGAACAAGATATTAACCAAAACCATACACTGTTCCCTCAATCTAAATTTACTGAAGATCAGGACAGAGTTGGTCTTACAATACAGGAATGTAGGGGATCTTCCACCTGCTGAGAAACTCAAAGGTCCATGCAGAAATGATCCCTGAAGAAGATGTAGGGAGCTATGAAGGACCTGAGAGAGCAAAAGTCATCTTCCATAACAAAGTGGTTGCCAGGGCAGTGATCTGATTCAGTTCCTGAAGGAAGTGACCTCACCTCACTTCTTTGGTGATGGAACTCTCTGAACGTGGGATCCAGGAAGACAGGCACCAAGAGCCAGTCCCAGTCCCAGTCCCACTGGTCTCACTTGATTGGATTTACCAAGGACAGATTCAGTCTTTCTTGGAAACTAATGTTGTGAGGATGGCCAAAAGCCAGGAAAGCACTAAAGAGGGACTTCTCTTGAGAAAGCAGGTAGTGGCTCACTGCTGGCTCCTGACAACTTCACAGAGTTTTCCAAGGAGACCAGATCTGAGACAGAACAGGCCATTTCGTTGGAACATAGTATGGCCCACCAGTCAGAGGATACTCCGGATAGTCACAGACCTACTTGGGGGAATGAGGTGTCTTTGTGGGT